>NC_137148.1:127825934-128552601 GCF_951394435.1 Stenella coeruleoalba | reverse complement strand
TACATCTTGTCGATGGGAAAATAGTGAGAGTACCTGCTTACTTGCTTTATTGTTGGACCTGGCACAGAGTAAGATCTCAGGTGATGTTAAGTGTTCTCAGCTTCTTCCAAATCATTTGCTCCTTCTAGAATGTAAGCTCTGTGAAAGCTGGAACTGTATCTGTCTTGTCTGCGGCATCTAACAATTCCTTGCCCTATGCACACATTAAATATTGGTGGAGGGAATGGACACACTGGGTGCTTTCTCTGTGCCAGCCATGACACTAGAGCATTTTACATGTATTTTCTCATCGAGTCTTCATAAGACCAATCTGGAAGAAGCCCTGCCATTAGCAGATAGGGAAACTGAAGATCAGGTAGAGGAAGTATTGCCCAAAGTCATAGTGCTGAGCCAGATTCAAAGGCTGTTCTATCTGGATCCCTAGCCTAGATTCCATGCTCTTATTATTTGTATGATTCTTTCTTGGCCAAAAACACCTGCTTTCTCATTTGCTTCCAGATCTGTTTTGTTTACCCTAATTGTGGATAAGATTCTTGAAGGGGAGATGATGCATCATTTCATTTATGGCTCATACACTCCCTAGCATTATGCGTGGCACAGAGTGGAAGATTAATATCATTATTTTGCACATGACTTGACTGGCACTGAAGGAATTCTTTCCTGTGTGCTTTAGTGCTGCCTGGGATTTCTATCTTTCTCCAAGCGGAGTTGCTTGTATTTCTATTACAACACCGTTTCCCCATCCTCAGGGGCTGAATGCACTTTGAATACCTTAAATGCAAAGACTTGACATCTCTAAATAGCAGAGTAATAATAGGTGGGATCTCAAGGGCTTAAAGGAAGTGAGGTCTCCAACTTAATTAACCTGGGGCTATAACCAAGTGGGGACAGGCTGCTAGAGGTAGAACAGATTTTACCCTGCATCAGTGGGGTGAAGGCAGATGTATTTTTATGCCTAGGGTGCTTCTGACAGAGAGAAAACGGACGTTTTGTGCTTGTCCCTGAAGGTCACTGGATCTGTTCCCACTGTCCAAGGACCTCACAGAAGAAGGCTCTCAGCCAGCAGGGACCCCTTGGCACACATTCTCAGGGTGCTGTCTTGAATTTTTGGTGAGGAAGAGGACAGTGTTAACCTAGGTACAAGGTGCTGAATGTTTTCCCTCCATCTGTCATTAAGCATCCGTCCCAGACTTGGGAGGTGGTACTTCACCTTCTTTGTTAGGAACTCTCCTAACCTGGGATAAGGTTATTGTTAGGCGTGAGCTTAGGCCTGCAGCAAATGTCAAAATGCTGCTCCATCTTTTGCTCAGACCCCATTAAACTGGGAGAAACATGACTCACGTGTTTTAAGTGTGTCATTACAAACAACAAATGCTTATATATCATAGCAACTAACTCACCGCGTTAGCCTTCAGAACAACTTTTATTTGCTTTTATTTAATAGCTGTTTTTGTTACCTACTGTGTGTAAGCCATAGTATTTAGTCCTAGGTATTAAAACATTCTCCTCCTCCTTATCATCATCATCATCGCTATTATCGTAACATAAGCAACTAACATTTTTTAGCACGTTCTGTGGACCAGGTGCCGCTATTAATTCTGTTTTGCAGATTGGGAAACTGAAGCACAGACACATAACTCCTGCCCTTAAAAAGCTGCCGGTCAGGGACTTCCCTGGTGGCACAGTGGTTAAGAATCCGCCTGCCTATGCAGGTGACACGGGTTCTATCCCTGGTCCGGGAAGATCCCACATGCCGCGGGGCAGCTAAGCCCGTGCGCCACAACTACTGAGCCTGCGCTCTAGAGCCCATGAGCCACAACTTCTGAGCCCACATGCCACAGCTACTGAAGCCCACTCACCTAGAGCCCGTGCCCCGCAACAAGAGAAGCCACTGCAATGAGAAGCACACACACCACAACAAAGAGTAGCCCCCACTCGCCGCAGCTAGAGAAAGCCTGCACACAGCAATGAAGACCCAACACGGCCAAAAATAAAAAGTAAATAAATTTATAAAAAACAAAAACAAGCTACCTGTCAGATAGGGCAGATAGGGCCTGGGCACACAGGGTCAAAGTGAAAGCAGTGGCTGATGAGTCATATTCAAGGTGAAACTAAATACCTATGTGGAGGTGGAAGATTCACAGCGGATAGTTCACCAGCTCTTCTCCCTCACACACAGTAGACATTGGTAATTAATCATGACACTCTTTCCTACTGGTCCCAAATATGGCCTAAGGATTTCTTTCCACAGAGCCTTCCAGATAGCCATGCCAACTGAGGAGTTTTTATCTAATGTGACTGCTTGTCATCTATGACCAATGAACTTAAGAAGTGAGAGAGCCTTTACTGGGGACATGAAAATAATTCTCAGTGGTCATTTGCAATTCATTCATTCAACAAATAATAATTGTGAAATTATTCTAGGCTGTGTTAGGGTGGTGACGATACGTAAAACAAGGAGCTGCTCTTGAGAAAGGGGAGTAGATGATAACTTTTAAAACATACTAAGATATTGTTACATCCAATAATATGTGCTATTAAGAAAAACAATGCAGGGTAAGGAAGCTGGGAGTGAGAGGGGTTGGAACCACTATTTTATTTTTTTAATTTAATTTTTATTTTATAGTTGATTTACAGTGTTGTGTTAGTTTCAGGTTTCCTAGCAAAGTGTTTCACTTATGCATATGTATATATCCATTCTTTTCCAGATTCTTTTCTCTTATAGATTATTATTGAATTTTGAGCAGAGTTCCCTGTGCTATACAGTAGGTCCTTGTTGGTTATCATAGAGTGGTTAGGGATGTCCTATTTGGTGAGGTGACATTTGAGACCTGGTTGAAGTGAGGAGGGGAATGTGAATACCTAAGGTAGTATTTCAGACAGAGAACTTTCTGACTATAGAAGAACAAGAGCAGACAGAGTGATCCTTTTAAAACAAGTCATACTATGTTTTTCCCGTGCATGAACTCTCAGTGTCTGCCATTACACTGGGAAACACCCAACATCCTAACTTATATTATAGGCCTGGCAGATCTGGCCCCTGGCTACCTCTCTGAGCTCCTCCACTACCCCCTTCACTCCTCTGCAACTATCCTGTCCTCCTGCATTTTCATACACTTCTGCCTCACAGGCTTTGTACTTTTGGGATGCTGTCAGGTGTCTCTTATATTTGAGCTATTTCAGGTAGAGGCAGAGCTGTAACTCATCTTCTGACTCCAAGCCTCCTATGAGTTTTTTGTAAAGAGATAAACATACAGAGTTCACTACCAGGTGTCCTAAGTTAAGAAACATCAATGTCCCAAGTCTTGGTAGGTGTGACTCTTCCTTCTTGGCTCTGCCCACTATAGATATGGTGGCCAGTTAAAAATCAGTAGGATAAGGGAGTGGGTTTGTTTGATACAAATTATAGGAATTAGCCTATATTGTAGGCTAATTCCATTCATGGAGGTCTGATGAGGCTTAAAGGCAAAAATAAGAGCATAACCTGGGCATCATGAGCTCCTCAAGCACCTGTGAAAAGATAGATCCAGTAGCTTGTAGTTTACAGCTGTCTTCTAAAGTTGTAATTCCATCCTTAGAAGTTAACTTGTGGAAAACTATAATATTGATTCATCTATGTACCTCTGTGACCGAGAGCATTCTTTAGTGAGTTAGTAAACCAGGATTTGGAGTGACATCTGTGGTAGCCAGCTTCCAAGATGGTCCCCAATGATTGTCACTTCCTGGGGTTTGTGCCCTTGCATGGTCCTATCACACATTGAATCAAGGCTGTGATCTAAAGAATACCATGGCCAGTGTGGGGCAGTGTGTGATTTCTGACTCCAGTGTTATAAGGCATGGAGCTTCTACTTTGAATTCTTGGGTCATTCACTCTGCAGGAAGTCAGCCGCCATGTTGTGAGGATGTTCAGGTAGTCCTGTGGAGGGGTCCACGTGGCGAGGAACTGAGGTTTTCCAAACAGCCAACACCAGTCTGAAAGCCATGGGAGTGATCCACTTTGGAAGCAGATCCTGCAGCCCAGTGAAGCCTTCAGGTGACTGCAGTCTTGGCTGACATCTGACTGTAGCCCATGAGATACCCAAGCCAGAATTGTCCAACCAAACCACTCCAGAATTCTTGACCCATAAAAACTATGAGTTAAGTAAGTGATTCTTGTTTTATGCATACAAATTTGGGAGGGATTTGTCAATAGAGCAGTAGGTAACTAATATAACATTACTGATGATTTAGGGTTATATCCCTCTATTCTTTGAATAAAGTCCAGAATTGTTGCTGTGATTCACAAGGCCCTGGTGATCTGGCTCCTTCCTGCTTCTTCAAATCAATCTCTTGAGAAACATTGCTGTGGGCAATAGGTATTGAGTGTCTATGGTATCCTAGCCTTAGGGTGATCAGAGTAGGCTTCCTCAACAGGGTGACCAACTATCCTTGATGATCTGGGACTGAGAGGCTTCCTGGGATGTAAGATTTTCAGTGTTAACACTGGGCAAGTCTTAGGAAATCCAGAGTAAGTTGGTCACATTGTTCCTGGAAGACATCAGAAAGGGTCAGGATCCTCAAGGATGAACAAAGAAATAAAGCGGGACTTTGTATGTCAGGAAAAGTCTAGCATCCATGTAAAAGGAAGCAGAGTAGGAAGGAGTATATGAGGGGAAAAGATTCTCTTATGTTCAATACTGTATTCCCAGCAGTTAAAAGGAGTCAGTGATGAGAACTACTTCTCCGGTCCAAATTACCTTGAGGTTACTCCAATATTCTTTCCCTTCCTTTAACATGCCAGTTCTTTTTTTTTTTTTTAAATCATGGCTTTTGCCCTTGCTGTTCCATTTGACTGGAATATCATCTACCCAGATTTTCATGGGGCTGTATTACCTCAAATATTTCTTCCTCAAGGAGGCGTTTTCTGTCTCCACTGTCAGAAAGCAACCTTGCATGCCCTGCTTCCGTCAGTCTTCATTGCATTGTTCCATTTTATTATCCTCACAGTACATATAACCGTCAGAAATTATCTTATGAGTGTGTGTGTTGTTTTTCATGCTTGGTGAGAACATGGGCCCTTTATGTTCTTCACTAAATCTCTTTGCTGATAGCAGTGCTATCAAATAGAAGATGCACTGTTAATCTTTGTTGAATGAATAACGAATGAATACATTGAGGCAAACTGTGGCTAAGTAGTGGGCCTCATCTTATTATTCTCAGATGTCAGATCCTTCAGGGTCTTGCCACTGCTATAAGGAGAAAAGGCCAGCTCCATAGCATAGTCTGCCATATTTATTATCCAGATTCTGAGTATCTTTTTTATCTTCAACTCTTGCTACTCTCCACCTTTGCCTCTGGGCTTCAGGCATATTGACATTGTTGGGTATATTTAGGCTTTCTCAGACAAGATTCCTACTTTGTACCAGCTAACTCACACCCATCCTTTGGGTCTTAAAAAAAAAACAAAAACTTAACGAATTCTTTCCTGACATCACCCACCTCAATTCCAATAAGCAAGACTTTCTAGGTGCCTACAGAGCACCTGTTATCCCTGTCATAATACTTAGAAGACTGTCAGTTACTTATTCACTTGTTTTCCATACTACACTATAAGCTTTATGAGAGCAAGGAACCCTGGGTCTTAGTCATCAATACAGAGGACTTGACAGAAAGTAACCCCTCAGCAAACCTGAGGCTTAAACTGCAAAAGCTTAAAGGTTAACAGTTGAAAAATTATGTAAGAAAGATTTCTGAATTCCCACCATCATAGAGCCCTCCAGTGGCAATGGTATAGTGCCTAGGAGTCAGGTCCCTGGCCCCAGCTAGTTAAGCAAGCCCCCTCTAGCTTCAGAAATCCTTTCCAGTGGAATCGCATAGCCAGAACATTGGAATCCCACCCTCAAGTCTACTGTGATGTGTTACCTCTTTCTGCTCATTGCCTTGGGGAAATAGGCAATGTATACCTATTGCCAATGCTAAGCTGAGCAGATGGTAAATGTCTTGTGCTCTGCCAACAAGAGTTAGGAAGAATAACAAAAATTCATTTACTTGAGGCAAACTCTAGCCAGGGATTTAACTGAGAGTTGGCAAAGATAAGCTGTTAGCTTATGATTGATTTCTCAGTTACAAGAAAAGAAGGGTGTCTGTTTGGTGGCCCTTGTAATTATCACAGACTATAAAGAAATCCTTCATTAGAATTCCTGTAGCATATCCCCATCCCCCAATACCAACCATCTCTCTCCATGATCCAGTATTTGATCCTCTTTCCTGTCTCTTTACCTGGCCGTCTCCACTATGGAAATTTCAAGTGATCTCGCAAAGGCTTGTTTAACCAGGAGTCATATAGACATAGAATCACAGAATAAACTTGGTCATTTTACTCTGTGATTTCCGAAGGGCAGCTGGTTCATGAAGTTGTGTCAAGTTGGCTTTTTGAGAACCACCCAGGGAACTCTGAAAAATATAGATACCCATATATATAGATACAGATTTCCAGGTGTCATTCTTGGAAATCCCAATTCAGTAGATCTGGAGCTATACTGTCACCTGTGTTTGTTTATTTATGCCATTAGAAGAGAGAATTTAATTGCATGACTCCAAAACTAAAATAAATCTAAATGTAAAATGCATTTTACAGGGAAAATTCCTTCACTTTCTCTTTATTTTTTTTCCTTTTACCCAATTTCTACAAATTAGTGGTGAAGATACTACCGTTTTTAGTTTTAAATTAAATCTGTTTCTTGATATGTAGGTTACTTTATATATTTTTCTAGAATAAACATTGTAATAATTATAGTGATATGATTGCTGTCAATTCATTAGAATTATGGCAGAGTACACAGACCTATAATCTAATAAAAACGTAGTACTATCTCTCCGTATTGATGGAACCCAGATCAGAAAAATTAACATGCAGAGTAGAACCAAATAGGAGACATTTTTCAATGGAGAAGCCACAAAGTCACCTGTGTTTTTAAGCCGTCTTGAGGTGACTCCAGCCCAACTGGACTCAGGAACCATTGCATTAGGGTCTATTCAATAATTTGACCGTGTATCTAGCTCCAGAATATTCTGATGGTGCATAAATAGCCCCTGTTCAAAAACCAAAACATTTCAAAGAATGTTCTTGCAAACTGACCTCTGTTCTTGCAAACTGACCTGAGCTAATGTAATGGGTCATTTGTAATTATCTGGTGATTTTGGTTAATATCAGTGGCCTCCATAATTGAGAAGTAGGTACGTGCTTATAGGTATATTCCTTCATGACATTACAACTGAGTTACATGCTAGAAGAATGTAATTCACAGACTGACGTCTGCCACAAATATAAGCAAGTAGACAGACAAGTCCTGACCATATGGAGAAGTTCATTAGAGGTGGACAAGCCTACTTGAGTTGTGGAAACATATACTTGGAGTCAAGTGACACAAATATTCCACATTAATATTTAAACTAACACACTTCTGAATCCTAATCCTAGGCACCATTCTAAAGGGTGTCTCTAGGCTTGCCACATTCTTAACATCTTTTCATTTTCATACAGCTGTGTGGCTGACAGGGTCTTGGTGCTGTCATACAAGGGTGTTTCTAATATCTCTTATGCGAATTAACCAAACCTTTGATTTTGGTTAGAGAGAAAGGCAGCTAAATCCTATGTGTGGAGCCAGGTGGCCTGCACCATGCACTCGGCAGCCTCCCACCGGGCCTCCACGAAGCTCCCACGCTACTGCAGAAGCTTGCCCACAAGTAGCACTGCAGCTCCTCCAGCTCCAAGGTGCCCCGGGCCTTGCACAGAACTGGGGTCACTTTGCAGAGGAGGGCTGCCAGTGCCATGGCCCTCCGACTGGGAACTGGAGGAATGCTACCCACTCCCGCAGGGTCTGTAGATGAGATTAACATTTAAATTCATGGACATTGAGTGGATTACCCTCCATTACCTTCCATGATGTGGATGGACCGCATTAAAGGTCTTTAAGGTCTTAAGGTGAAGGCCTTAAAAAAAAAACTGAGTTCCTCTGAGCAAGAAGGAATTCTGCAGCAAACTACCTTTGGAGAGTTTGTAGCCTCTTCCCAGGGTCTGTCTCCAGCCTGCTAGCCTACCTCATCAAATTTTGGACTCACCAAGCCTCCACAATCAGACTTGCTGAATATTTGAGCTGACTACAACTACTGGGGACCTTCAAGATGGCGGAGGAGTAAGATGTGGAGATCACGTTCCTCCCCACAAATACATCAAAAACACATCTACATGTGGAACAACTCTTACAGAACACCTACTGAATGCTGGCAGAAGACCCCAGATTTCCCAAAAGGCATGAGTGAACCAGAGCCACCTAATCAGCCATTGCTTTAACCCCATCCTGTCTGGGTGGAAACAGAAGCCTGAGGGCAACCTACATGCAGAGGTGGGGCAAAAACCTAAGCTGAACCCCAGGAGCTGTGTGAACAAAGAACAGGAAGGAAACTTCTCCATGCAGCCTCTGGAGCAGTGGATTAAATCCCCACAATTAACTTGAGGTACCCTGCATCTGTGGAATACCTGAATAGACAACGAATCAACCCAAAATTGAGGCAGTGGACTTTGGAACCAACTGTAGAGTTGGGGTTTGCTGTCTGCAACTGACTTGTTTCTGATTTTTATATTTATATTAGTATAGTTTTTAGCACTTGTTATCATTGGTGGATTTGTTTATTGGTTTGGTTGCTCTCTTTTTTTAAATTACTTTTTAATTTTTTATTTTAATTTTTTTAAATTTTTTATTTTAATTATTTTACCTTATTTTATTTTTATGTTAACGTTTAAATTTTTTTGTATTTTTTTTTCCTCGCTTTTTTTCTGACCTGTGTGGCTGACAGGGTCTTGGTGCTCTGGCCTGGTGTCATGCCTGGGTGTCTG
Organism: Stenella coeruleoalba; assembly: GCF_951394435.1. NCBI lineage: Eukaryota > Metazoa > Chordata > Mammalia > Artiodactyla > Delphinidae > Stenella > Stenella coeruleoalba. The sequence goes on along the minus strand of NC_137148.1, from coordinate 128,543,726 downwards.
AGGTGGGAGAGCTGAGTTTAGGACATTGAACCACTAAAGACCTCCTGGCGCCACGTAATATCAGTTGGTGTGAGATCTCCCAGAGATCTCCATCTCAGCGCTAAGACTCAGCCCCACACAATGGCCAGCAAGCTCCAATGCTGGATGCCCCATGTAAAACAACTAGCAAGACAGGAACACAACCCCACCCATTAGCAGACAGGCTGGCTAAAATCATAATAAGGTCACAGACACCCTAAAAAATACCACCAGATGCAGCCCTGTCCACCAAAAAGACAAGATCCAGAACCACCCACCAGAACACAGCCACCAGTCCCCTCCACGAGGAAACCTACACAAGCCACTGAACCAACCTTACCCACTGGAGGCAGGCACCAAAAACAACAGGAACAACAACTCTGCAGCCTGTGAAAAAGAGAACCCAAACTAAGTAAGTTAAAAAAAAATGAGAAGACATAGGAATATGCAGCAGATGAAGGAGCAAGGTAAAAACCCACCAGCCCAAACAAATGAAGAGGAAATAGGCAGTCTACCTGAAAAAGAATTCAGAATAATGATAGTAAAGATGATCCAAAGTCTTGGAAATAGAATGGAGAAAAGACAAGAAACATTTAACAAGGACCTAGAACAACTATAGAGCAAACAAACAATGATGAACAGCACAATAAATGAAATTAAAAATTCTCCAGAAGGAATCAATAGCAGAATAACTGAGGCAGAAGAACGGATAAGTGACCTGGAAAATAAAATAGTAGAAATACCTACTGCAAAGCAGAATAAAGAAAAAAGAATGAAAAGAATTGAGGACAGTCTCAGAGACCTCTGGGACAACATTAAATGCACCAACATTTGAATTATAGGAGTCCCAGAAAAAGAAGAGAAAAAGAAAGGGTCTGAGAAAATACTTGAAGAGATTATAGTTGAAAACTTCCCTAATATGGGAAAGGAAATAATCAAGTCCAGGAAGCTCAGAGAGTCCGATACAGGACAAATCCAAGGAGAAACATGCCAAGACACATATTAATCAAACTATCAAAAATTAAATACAAAGAGAAAAAATATTAAAAGCAGCAAGGGAAAAGCAACAAATAACATAGAAGGGAATCACCATAAGGTTAACAGCTGATCTTTCAGCAGAAACTCTGCTAGCCAGAAGGGAGTGGCAGGACATATTTAAAGTGATGAAAGGCAAAAACCTACAACCAATATTACTCTACCCAGCAAGGATCCCATTCAGATTTGATGTAGAAATTAAAACCTTTACAGACAAGCAAAAGTTAAGAGAAATCAGCACCGCCAAACCAGCTTTACAACATATGCTAAAGGTACTCCTCTAGGCAGGAAACACAAGAGAAGGAAAAGACCTACAATAACAAACCCAAAATAATTAAGAAAATGGTAATAGGAAAATACATATCGATAACTACCTTAAATGTAAATGGATGAACTGCTCCCACCAAAAGACATAGACTGGCTGAATGGATACAAAAACAAGACCCATATATATGCTGTCTACAAAAGACCCACTTCAGACCTAAGGACACATACAGAGTGCAAGTTAGGGAGTGGAAAAAGATATTCCATGCAAATCAAAATCAAAAGGAAGCTGGAGTAGCATTTCTCATATCTGACAAAATAGACTTTAAAATGAAGACTGTTACAAGTGACAAAGAAGGACACTACGTAATGATCAAGGGATCAATCCAAGAAGAAGATATAACAATTGTAAATATTTATGTACCTAGCATAGGAGGACCTCAATACATAAGTTAAACACTAACAGCCATGAAAAGGGAAATCGACAGTAACACAATAACAGTAGGGGACTTTAACACCCGACTTTCATCAATGGACAGGTCATCCAAAATCAAAATAAATAAGGAAACACAGGCTTTAAATGACACATTAAAGAAGATGAACTTAATTGCTATTTATAGGACATTCCATCCAAAAGCTACAGAATACACTTTCTTCTCAAGTGCTCATGGAACATTCTCCAGGACAGATCATATCTTGGGTCACAAATCAAGCCTTGGTAAATTTATGAAAATTGAAATCGTATCAAGTATCTTTTCCAACCATAACACTATGAGACTAGATATCAATTACAGGAAAAATACTGTAAAAAATACAAACACATGGAGGCTAAACAATACACTGCTAAATAACCAAGAGATCACTGAAGAAATCAAAAAATACCTAGAAACAAATGACAATGAAAACATGATGACCCAAAACCTATGGGATGCAGCAAAAGCAGTTCTAAGAGGGAAGTTTGTAGTAATACAATGCTACCTCAAGAAACAAACATCTCAAATAAACAACCTAAGCTTACACCTAAAGCAATTAGAGAAAGAAGCATAAAAAACCTCCAAAGTTAGCAGAAAGAAAGAAATCATAAAGATCAGATCAGAAATAAATGAAAAAGAAATGAAGGAAATGATAGCAAAGATCAATAAAAGTAAAAGCTGGTTCTTTGAGAAGATATACAAAATTGATAAACCATTACCCAGACTCATCAAGAAAAAAAGGGAGCAGACTCAAATCAATAGAATTAGAAATGAAAAAGGAGAAGTAACACCTGACCCTGCAGAAATACAAAGGATCATGGGAGATTACTACAAGCAACTATATGCCAATAACATGGACAGCCTGGAAGAAATGGACACATTCTTAGAAAAGCTCAACCTTCCAAGACTGGACCAGGAAGAAATAGAAAATATAAACAGACCAGTCACAAGCACTGAAATTGAAACAGACAACCCTCAGAATGGGAGAAAATATTTGCAAACGAAGCAACTGACAAAGGATTAATCTCCAAAATATACAAACAGCTCATGCAACTCAATACCAAAAAAAACAACCCAATCCAAAAAAGGTCAGAAGATCTAAATAGACATTTCTCCATAGAAGATATACTGATGGTCAACAAACACATGAAAGGACGCTGACCATCACTAATCATTAGAGAAATACAAATCAAAACTACAGTGAGGTATCACCTCACACCTGTCAGAATGGCCATCTTAAAAAAAATCTACAAACAATATATGCTGGAGAGGGTGTGGAGAAAAGGGAACACTCTTGCACTGTTCGTGGGAATGTAAATTGATACAGCCACTATGGAGAACAGTATGGAGATTCCTTGAAAAACTACAAATAGAACTACCATATGACCCAGCAATCCCACTCCTGGGCATATACCCTGAGAAAACCATAATTCAAAAAAAGCCATGTACCACAGTGTTCACTGCAGCCCTATTTACAATAGCCAGGACATGGAAGTGACCTAAGTGTTCATCAACAGATGATTAGATAAAGAAGATGTGGCACATATATACAATGGACTATTACTCAGCCATAATAAGAAAGAAAATTGAGTTATTTGTTGTGAGGTGGATGGACCTAGAGTCTGTCATACAGAGTGAAGTAAGTCAGAAAGAGAAAAACAGATACTGTATGCTAATACATATATATGGTACCAAAAAAAAAAAAAAGGTTCTGATGAACCTGGGCACAGGACAAGAATAACGATGCAGATGTAGAGAATGGACTTGAGGACACAGGGATGGGGAAGGGTAAGCTGGGACGAAGTGGGAGAGTAGCGTTGACATATATACACTACCAAATGCAAAATAGATAGCTAGTGGGAAGCAGCTGCATCGCATGGGGACAACAGCTCGGTGCTTTGTGACCACTTTGAGGGGTGGGATAGGGAGGGTGGGAGGGAGACGAAGAGGGAGGGGATATGGGGATATATGCATACATATAGCTGATTCACTTTGTGATACAGCAGAAACTAACACAACATTGTAATGCAATTATACTCCAATAAAGATATTTTTAAAAAATCCTATGTGCATCTGTACCCCTTGAATGAGTATTTTCCATTAAAATAGGTGTAAATACTAACTAGCTATTCTCAGGTTATATATCAGTACTAAAACTAAATCACACATGAGTATATAAATCCATGGTCTATGCCAAAATATTTTAAAGTGAATTATGTTCACAGCAAGAAATGGAGACTGGGGAGATATAATATGAAGTCTTTGGTCGTAAAAATGTTGTAGAACATAATAGTAAGAATATGCCAAACATTTATACTTAAAACACCAAAAGGGAGAAAAATCAGAGCAATTACTTCTACATAACATTGCCAAAATTTGCGATTCTCCTAGAGTTATTCAGTAGATAAATGTCACTTTTTGATACATTCTTTTAAAGTATTAGGTTCAAGAGTGTTTTTACCTCTCTTGCTCTAACTTTTCTCACCTGGAAATAAAAGAGATTGAACATTTAAAGTTGTACATTTCGGTTTAATATTTTATAAATCATGGGCATTTTCTTATCTTTTTTTCATTTTCACATTCTTTATAAATGCATGTCCACACACACAAATTAACTCATTAACGTAAAGGACAAATTTCCAAGTCAGTTGATAAAATTTGCCTAAAGTAATAGAGTAAGTAAATTGGGTAGATGAAATACAATCTGTTGAATAAGATGAATTTGATCAAATTCAGAACATTTATCGTACTTTTAAGCTATTTTCTTTTAGTTAAGATAATAGCAAAACCAATAAGTTAAATACTACTTAGCTTTATTATTTATAATTATTTTTCAAATTCTGTTTCGAACTCAAAAGGTTAGGTATATGTATGTTTTTGTGTTTGTTGTATTTTCAGTAGTGGAACCCAAAGGTTTCTAGTTTCAAATTAAGTTGCTGCCCATCCTGGGATTCTGGCCTACACTAATTGTAGACAGTTTTATTCACACATATGAAGTTGACAAGAGTGTGGGTCCTACGTGGGGGAGTAATATCGAATTGGTGGTAAAGAATATGTGTTTGAGGCTGTGTCAAAAACTTGTTCTCCTTTACTCTCACTGTCACACTCAAATTTCTGACACCTGGTGGCTGTTTTGTTGTTGCTGTTGTTGTTTTCTCATACCAAGCAATTCTCCATGACACCAGCTGTGTATCGTACAATTCAACTTAATTCTGACACTAACTAGAGTTAGCACAGGCCCCACAGCTTAAGGGCTCAGTCCCATGAGACTGCCCCTCACTTAAAATGCCAGTCACAAGTAGTAGATCCCAGGTTACCCACAATTTCTGTCCAACTTGGTTATTGGAAGTTCCCATGATCCCCAACGTAGTTGTCTTTTTGCTGTGTCCTCACTTGGCAGAAGAGCAAGACTGCTCTCTGGGGGCACTTTTCCCATTTGTAGGGGCACCAGTCCCATGCATGAAGGCTCCATTCTTATGACCCCTGCTGAGATTGTACCTCCAAATATAACATATGAACTGGGGGGAACACAAACATGCGATATATAGCATTCTACCCCTGGCCCCCCAAATTCATGTTCTTCTCTCATGAAAAATAAGTTCATTTCATCCCAGGAGCCCCTAGAGTCAATTCATTCCGGTATCCACTTTAAAGTCTTAAGTCCAAAGTCTCATGTAAATATCATCTAAATCAGATATGAGTGAGACTTTGAGGTGTGATTTATTCTGAGACAAATTTCTTCTCCACCTGTGAAACCAGTAAGTTATATGCTTCCAAGCTATAACAATGGGACAAGCATACGATAGACATTCCCTTTCCCAAAGGGAAATAGACAAAAGAAGAGAGGAGTGACAGGTCCCAAGTAGGTTGAAAACCTAATGGTGCGATTGCATGAGCCCTTAAACCTCGAGAATAATCTTTGACTTGACACTCTGCTTTCCAAGCCCACTGGGGTAGAAACATGACCCCCATGATTTGGTAAGACTGCCCCACAGCTATGACTTTCTACCTAGGCCCTATCTCCACTATGGTTCTCTGCTAGGACCCTATACCTTCCAGGCTGTGGTCCCTGACCCATGGCTCTTTTGAGTGGCCTCACCCCCCAGGGCTCCAGAAGGCATAGCCCACACTGCAGTCTTCTATGGAGGTCCCACCCCTGAGGCACTGGGCAGGGGCATCCTGAAACTTCTCTACCCCCAGTCCATTGCACTCTGATCCTGTGGTTAGAGTGTGGGGTTCTTTGAATAAGCTTTAGTGTCGTTCTTCCATTGTCTTGAAGAACAGCATCTGACCTCTGTTGAGATGCCTGATACACACTAAACTTATCAAATGATTTTCTGGCCACACCATTAGTGTTCTCCTTTTTTTGCAATATGGATACGCTGAGAATTTTTCAAACCTTTAAGTTCTGTTTCCTTTTAGAATAACAACCCCATCTTTAAATCATTTCTCTCTTTTCTCATTTTGTTATACACAGTCAGTAGGTGTTAAGTTGTACTTTCAACACATTGCTTAGAAACTTCCTCAGCTAAATATCCAGTTTCATTGCTTACAAGTTCTACCTTCCACAACACACTAGAACACAGACACAATTCAGCCAATTGATTTGCCACCTTTTAACAAGAATTGCCTGTCTTTCAGTTTCCAATAACGCATTCCTCATTTCCTCCTTTAAGCCTGAGCTCTCACCAGAATGGCCTTTACTGTCCATATTTCCACAAATATTCTGTCCATGGTTACTTAGGTATTCTCTAAGAAGAATGAGGCTGTCTATGAGCTCTTCTCTTTTCCTTCTGAGCTCTTATCAGTATCGCCTTTAAAGGTTCATTCATAGGGATGTAGGCTTTTTCTAGCATGCACCTCAAAACTCTTATAGCCTCTACTTCTTACCTAGTTCCAAAGCCCCTTACCTTTTCAGGTATTTGTTACAGCACCCAGCTCTTAGTATCAGTTTAAGTCGCAGGATTCTCTAGAGACAGAACCACTAGGATATATATAGGAAGAGATTTATTATAAGAAATTGACTCATACAATTAAGGAAGCTGAAAAAAATCCCATGAACTGCCATCTGCCAGCTGGAGAGCCAGGAAGGCTGGTGGTGTAATTCAGTCCAAGTCGAAGGCCTGAGAACCAGAGACGCTGAAGAGTAAGTTCCAGTCCGGTCTGAAGCTCTAAGAACCAGGGTTGTGGTGGGCAGAAGAAGATCAAAGTCCTGTCTCCAGCATTCAGACAGGAATGATTGAACCCTTCCTTTTGCTGACTTTTTGTTCTATTTTGGATTGAATGGTGACCACCCATTTTGGGGAGAGCAGACCACTTTACTGAAGTCCATTGATTGAAATGCTCAGGTCATCCCAGAAACACCCTCACAGACACAGAAATAATGTGTAACCAAATATCTGAGCATCCATGGTCCAGTCAAGTTGACATAAAGTAAACCATCACACGGATGACTTTCTCTCTCCTGTCAGGGCAATGACAGTCATTTTATATATATATATATATATATATATATATATATATATATATATATATATATATATATAATTTTCTTCAGCTTTTTTGAGATGTAATTGACATGTAACATTATATAAGTTTAAGGTGTACGATATTATGATTTAATACACATATATATTGTAAAATGGTTACCACAGTAAGGTTAGTTAGTTACCATATTGTGTGTGTGTGGGGGGGGTGAGAACATTTAAGGGCTACTCTCTTAGCAAATTTCAAGTATATAATATAGTATTGTTACCATAGCCACTATGCTCTACATTATATCCCCAGAACTTATTAATCTTATGTTAAATTTTTTTAACATCTTTATTAGAGTGTAATTGCTTTACAATGGTGTGTTAGTTTCTGCTTTATAACAAAGTGAATCAGTTATACATATACATATGTTCCCATATCTCTTCCCTCTTGCGACTCCCTCCCTCCCACCCTCCCTATCCCACCCCTCTAGGTGGTCACAAAGCACCGAGTTCATCTTCCTGTGCTATGCGGCTGCTTCCCACTAGCTAGCTATTTTACGTTTGGTAGTGTATATATGTCCGTGCCACTCTCTCACTTTGTCACAGCTTACCCTTCCCCCTCTCCATATCCTCAAGTCCATTCTCTAGTAGTTCTGTGACTTTATTCCCATTTTACCCCTAGATTCTTCATGACATTTTTTTCCTTAGATTCCATATATATGTGTTAGCATACGGTATTTGTCTTTCTCTTTCTGTCTTACTTCGCTCTGTATGACAGACTCTAGGTCCATCCATCTCACTACAAATAACTCAATCTCGTTTCTTTTATGGCTGAGTAATATTTCATTGTATATATGTGCCACATCTTCTTTATCCATTCATCCGATGTTGGACACTTAGGTTGCTTCCACGTCCTGGCTATTGTAAATAGAGCTGCAATGGACATTTTGGTACATGACTCTTTTTGAATTATGTTTTTCTCAGGGTATATGCCCAGTAGTGGGATTGCTGGGTCATATGGTAGTTCTATTTGTAGTTTTTTAAGGAACCTCCATACTGTTCTCCATAGTGGCTGTACCAATTCACATTCCCACCAGAAGTGCAAGAGTGTTCCCTTTTCTCCACACCCTCTCCAGCATTTATTGTTTCTAGATTTTTTGATGATGGCCATTCTGACTGGTGTGAGATGATATCTCATTGTAGGTTTTGTTTTGTTTTGTTTTGGGGTTTTTTTGCGATACGCGGGCCTCTCACTCTTGTGGCCTCTCCCGTTGCGGAGCACAGGATCTGGACGCGCAGGCTCAGCGGCCATGACTCACAGACCTAGCCGCTCCGCGGCATGTGGGATCTTCCCAGACCGGGGCACGAACCCGTGTCCCCTGCATCGGCAGGCAGACTCTCAACCACTGCACCACCAGGGAAGCCCTCATTGTAGTTTTGAGTTGCATTTCTCTAATGATTAATGATGTTGAGTGTTCTTTCATGTTTTTGTTGGGAATCTGTATATCTTCTTTGGAGAAATGTCTCTTTAGGTCTTCTGCCCATTTTTGGATTGGGTTGTTTGTTTTTTTGTTTTTGAGCTGCTTGTAAATTTTGGAGATTAATCCTTTGTCGGTTGCTTCATTCGCAAATATTTTCTCCCATTTTGAGTGTTGTCTTTTGGTCTTGTTTATGGTTTTCTGTGCTAAAGCTTTGAAGTTTCATTAGGTCCCATTTGTTTATTTTTGTTTTTATTTTATTTTCATTAGGTCCCATTTGTTTATTTTTGTTTTTATTTCTCTAGGAGGTGGGTCAAAAAGGATCTTGCTGTGATTTATGTCATAGAGTGTTCTGCCTATGTTTTCCTCTAAGAGTTTGATAATTTTTGGCCTTACATTTAGGTCTTTAATCCATTTTGAGCTTATTTTTGTGTATGGTGTTAGGGAATGTTCTAATCTCATACTTTTACATGTAGCTTTCCAGTTTTCTCAGCACCACTTACTGAAGAGGCTGTCCTTTCTCCACTGTACATTCCTGCCTCCTTTATCAAAAATAAGGTGACCATATGTGCGTGGGTTTATCTCTGGCTTTCTGTCCTGTTCCATTGATCTATATTTCTGCTTTTGTGCCTGTACCATACTGTCTTGATTACTGTAGCTTTTTAGTATAGTCTGAAGTCAGGGAGCCTGCTTCCTCCAGCTCCATATTTCGTTCTCAAGATTGTGTTGGCTGTTCGGGGTCTTTTGTGTTTCCATACAAATTTTGAAATTTTTTGTTCTAGTTCTGTGAAAAATGCCAGTGGTAGTTTGATAGGGATTGCATTGAATCTGTAGATTGCTTTGGGTAGTAGAGTCGTTTTCACAATGTTGATTCTTCCAATACAAGAACATGGTATATCTCTCCATCTACATGTATCATCTTTAATTTCTTTCATCAGTGTCTTATTATTTTCTGCATACAGGTCTTTTGTCTCCTTAGTTAAGTTTATTCCTAGATATTTTATTCTTTTTGTTGCAATGGTAAATGGGAGTGTTTTCTTACTTTCACTTTCAGATTTTTCATCATTAGTGTATAGGAATGCAAGAGATTTCTGTGCATTAATTTTGTGTCCTGCTACTTTACCAAATTCATGATTAGCTCCAGTAGTTTTCTGGTAGCATCTTTAGGATTCTCTATGTATAGTATCATGTCATCTGCAAACAGTGACAGCTTTACTTCTTCTTTTCCGATTTGGACTCCTTTTATTTCCTTTTCTTCTCTGATTGCTGTGGCTAACACTTTCAAAACTGTGTTGAATAAGAGTGGTGAGAGTGGGCAACCTTGTCTTGGTCCTGATCTTAGTGGAAATGGTTTCAGTTTTTCACCACTGAGGACAATGTTGACTCTGGGTTTGTCATATATGGCCTTTATTATGTTGAGGAAACTTCCCTCCATGCCTACTTTCTGCAGAGTTTTTATCATAAATGGGTGTTGAATTTTGTCAAAAGCTTTCTCTGCATCTCTTGAGATGATCATATGGTTTTTCTCATTCAATTTGTTAATATGGTGTATCACGTTGATTGATTTGCATATATTGAAGAATCCTTGCATTCCTGGGGTCATTTATATTTTTGACATGAGGTCCTCAAGATTGCAAAGGTTATTGGCTAAAGCCCTGTAACTAGGAAGTTAAATCACACAAGACAAGAGAGTGGGCAGATCTTTCTTAATTATTCTCGGAGAATAGAAACAAAATTTGAGGTAGAACATAATAGATAAAACAATCATATGAAGTCGAGAATTTTGTTGGAATGGGGAGACATATTTAGATTTAAACCCAATTTATTGGTAATGATATCAGTAAAATGTATGCCAGAAAACATGCTAATTTTTTTTACATATCAAAGCTCATTTAAACCTCACAGTGATCTGTGATTTGTAACAACTGTTGATAATTTACAACTGAGGAACCTGAAACATAAAGAAATCAGTTATTTAAAAGTGAACAGCTAATAAATCGCAGAGTCAGGATTTAAAATCTGATGAGCCTGAATTCAGGGCCTATGTTCTTACATTCTCTTGTCTCTTTTTTTTCTTTCCTGTGCTCTTGAGTTTCTTGGGCCAGTCCCTTTTCCTTTTATAAACCACTTTTACTTAACTTATCATGAGGATATATGCTTTTTACAGCATTTAAGCATTTACCTTTTCAAAAAAAAAAAAATGGATGACTATAAATATTTATATGAGTAGAAGAGATTATCCCTGCCTTAATCCTATCCCTTTAAAGAATATCCTTTCAAGTGTTGAACTTAATAAAATGTTGCTGTATTTTGTAGGCCAAGGTCAACTTATGAATTGGTCATCTGTCACGACCAGGATTTTTTCAGAAATCCTTTACACTGTGGCACAGAATGGGTATAAGCTAAACATTTTCCCAGTGAATGAACTCAGCTCAGTTATACTGTTATTTCATACCCATAAAGGCAGCTTTCATCATGTCTACTGAGTTAGGACTATTTTGCCTCAAAACGACAGAATCCCAACTTAAATTGTCTTACAAAAAGTAGAACTTTATTGGCTCGTATCAGTGAAAAGTCCCATAGTGAATAGCTTCAGGTACAAGTGGATTTAGGGTGACTGTTGCTGGTAATCTGTTTCTGTCCTCTCTGCCTGTCTTTCCTCTGTGTTGACTTCAGAGTCATGCAGTATTTCTTAGCATGACTTTCCAGTAGATCTACAAGAGTCCCAAAATTAATGTGAATCGTACTGTTAGTCCACTCCTGAATCAGTGAAACAAGGAAATTTGATGCCCTCTTTGGACCAGTTGTGTGTCCCCTCCACTCCTGGAGCTAATGGGTAGAGTCAGTCCCTCTTGAACTACTTAGACTGATAGTGAGGGAAGAATGGTTTTCCTAAGGAGAATTAGAACGTTACTGCCAATTGAAGGGAACTGGGTGCTGCACAGGCAAGGGTAAAACACTGACTTGCTCGACTGAGTAGTCGTCTCTGGGATAAGGAGCTCTAGTTTTTCAAGCATTCTTCAAATGGCGAGATTCATGTCCTCCTAATAACATGGTTATTCTCCTCTGAATAACTTCTAGAAGGATATGTGTTTCCTCTACAGGGTTGTAGCCAAGATGTCGAGTGATGTCGAGTGACCAAGTAAGAAATGGCTGAAGGGAATTTTCTCAGGGTGTGTATATGTGTATGGGGTGATGCGAATAATTGTTTTGGAGACAAAATAGAGAGGTGAGTGCTTTCTGGTTTTAAAAGGAGTGAATGGGTATGAGAAAGTAGGGACACACAGTTAGGGTTAATGTCAGGTATAACTTTTTGTTAATTGATGTTCACCAGTGTTTTAGACAGCTGGGACTGGAGACACCTATGATTATTTAAATTAACTGTGTATCATTTATTATGTGTCAGGAAGTGTTTTAAAATATAAATCTTAACTCATTTAATCTTGAGAGTCACATAGTATTATCACCCCCACTTTCCATGAGAGGAAACTGAGGCTAGATAAGTTAAGTAACTTGCTGAAACCCACTCAAATACTAAGTGGTAGGGTTAGAACTAGAACCCAGGCAATCTGTGTTTTTAATCGTTACAGTATGTGTGGAGGTAAAAAGAACCAGTAGACAATTGGAAGATAAAGTCAAGGAAATCTATACAATAGAACAGAAAGATAACAAGTTGGAAAATTAGAGAACAAATAAAATTAAAGAATTATTTCAAGATGGCCACCACCCCACAGATGAAGGGAGAGAAAAAAAAGATTCTTGCACCTTGGGAAGATGTTTCTACATTAAATGGTCTGATCAAACTATTCACACCATTATCATGAAATTTCAAACCAGTAAGATAAAAAGAGCTCATAAGTATATAAAGAGGTGAAAAGAATAGGGAAATCAGGAACAGAAATCAGAATAACACTGGACAGTAGATAAAATTAGGGCAGCCTTTAAAAATTTTTGAGGCCAATTTAGTATCAACTTAGATTTCTATAACAAGCTAAATTACCAATCAAATGTGAAGGTATATATGCAAAGCTGCACAAGGAGTTTACCTGTAACATCCTTTCCCAGGAACTATGAAGGGTGTAATCTATAAAATGTGGAAGCAAACCAAAAGAAGACGTGAGATCCAGGTAACAGGAGGTCCAACACAGAAGAGAGATACAGAACTTCCCTGAAAGGCAGCAAAGGAAATGTCTTAGAACAACAATTGTTCAGAAGTTCTAGAATGCCCCAATTTATATAGAAACAGAGGCATAGATTGCTCTAGATGGCAGGTCTTCCTGAAAATAATGAAATGGTTAATTACCCCGTGCACTCGACTAAACTGAAAATGTATCAGTATTACACAATGTCAGAGAGTTTGAAAGAGTTAATAAGGATAGGCACATAGAGAGATAGCAAAAGGAAAAAAAAAAATTTAACTCCAGAAGATACACCCAAGCATATAAAAGAAAACGTAATTGTAGCTCATAATTTCCCTGGAAGAAACAATATGCTGTTGACCCTAGGACAATGCAGGGGTTAGGGATGCTGAACCTCCATGCAGTAGAAAATCCCTGCACAACCTTATAGTGGGCCCTCTGTACCCGTGGTTCTGAAGCCATAGATCGTGTAGTACTGTAGTATGTATTCAGTGAAAACTATCCTTGTACGCCTGACTTGTGCAGTTCAAACCCGTGTTGCTCAAGAGTCAGCTGTATCCTTATTTACATTAATCCCTGTGATCGTATTTTGTAGATGTGGTTTGTATTATAATCAGTAAAATTATCCTTGATAATCTGGTGAGCCTCCTCCAGTCATCTGAAAGGTTTTAAGAGCAAAACAGAGGTTTACCTGAGCGAGAAGAAATCCTGACTGTGGACTGCCAATTCAGCTCCTGCCCTAGAGTTTACAGGGAACTATCCTGTCCTACATATTGTGGACTTGCCAGCCCCCACAAGTAAACCAGTCCTTTGAAATAAATCTCCATATAGAAGCATGTGTGTCTGTGTGTCCACATACTGTGTACATTGAAGATATTATGGTGCTGGCTTGGAAGATGGAGGAGGGGGCCAGGAGCCAAGGAATGCATGCAGCCTCTTGAAGCTGGAAAACTTAAGGAAATGGTAGAACTGAAGGTCGATTTTAGCCCAGTGAGATACATTTTTTTTTTTTTTTTTTTTGCTGTACGCGGGCCTCTCACTGTTGTGGCCTCTCCCGTTGCGGAGCACAGGCTCCGGACGCGCAGGCTCAGCGGCCATGACTCACGGGCCCAGCCGCTCCGCGGCATGTGGAATCCTCCTGGACTGGGGCACGAACCCATGTCCCCCGCATCGGCAGGTGGACTCTCAACCACTGCGCCACCAGGGAAGCCCGAGATCCATTTTTGACTTCTGACTTCCAGAACTGTAAGATAAGAAATCAGTGTTTTAAGCCACTAAGTTTATGGCTGTCTGCTACAGCTGCAACAGTTACCTAATCTACAGTGCATGATATCATATGAGACTTACCACCATCCCTGTTGTCATCTCTGCTTTGTGTGTGAAAGACCTGAAACTTGGAGGCATAATGTGACTTAGCCCAGACCGGAGAGTAACCATCCTAGCTAGGACTTGGACCTCATTCTTAAAACTTACAAGTTCAGTGTTCACTCTTTCTCTAGCACACATTCTCGTGGTATATTTGAAAGCTGATTCTATATCTCGTCAAAGACATTTCTACCTTTTATGGGTTAATAACAGAAGGAAAAAGAGAGAAGGAATTAAGGAAAACAAAACTCCTTGGTCTTCTAGTTGATGTTTGCTTTGTTGGTGAGTTAACCGTCTGTCTGAATGCCCTGTTAGCTATCACTGATCGATTAATTGTGTAGCTCATTACTGTGAGCCAGCATGATGGTCCCTCCAAGACGTGCCAGGCTGTAAACACCAGCAACTGATTGATGCTGCTGTAATGAAGTACTGAGAGTCCTTTTTACCCAAAGCCTTTTTTATTTTTCCCTAGAAATTTTTCATATATTTATTTCACACACACAGGTATACAAAATAATTACAGATATATATTTATGTATTGATTTCTCACTAATTACTAAGGGAAAAATGTAACTATGTGTTTTCGCTAAAGGAATCATAATCTTTCACAATCTTACCTAATGGTCTGTGGCAACCTGTTTTACAGCATCCTGATCTGAAGCACCTAACGTCATTTATGAACTATTCTTGCCACAAATACTTACCCTGGATCTAATCAATCTAGAGTCCAGACCTAACCTCCATTTTTCAGATTACTCAGGACAGAGGGTAAAGTTAAGCAACACTTACACAAAGGCTTTTAATGGTCCTTTCTAACACTTAACAGACCACTGATCATAGAAAAGGTATTTCAGATTCCTCAGGCACAGAGAGAGGCGTATTTACCTCTTCCCATTGTACCCCATGAAGAGTTTCTTTTGAAGGTTGTAGTTGCTTTTATTTTTGAAAGAGTGCTGTCTTTTCCACTCTTTCACAAAAATTACCTAAATTAGATGTTTTCTTTTTATAGTTTGTATAATTATGATTCATCATGAATAACACAGTTTCAGGAATTACAATTAGTAAGGCAAAGCATGACATGTAATTTTATTTTATTTTTATTTTATTTTTTGTTGTTGGTCTTGGTAGATTGGATGTAATGTATAGGGGAACTGGATGAGTGATGGATCTATTTTCTGTGACATGGATGGTGGTGGAAGGGCAGTTGGAAGAGGAGTGGCAGGATATCAGAAGTAGTGTTTGAGACATGTTAAATTTCAGGTACCTATAACTCATTCACGTGGGGCAAGCAGGGGACTATAATGACATGTAATTTTTTTTTTTTTTTTTTGCGGTACACGGGCCTCTCACTGCTGTGGCCTCTCCCGTTGCGGAGCACAGGCTCCGGACGCTCAGGCTCAGCGGCCATGGCTCACGGGCCCAGCCGCTCCGCGGCATGTGGGATCTTCCCGGACCGGGGCACGAACCCGTGTCCCCTGCGTCGGCAGGCGGACTCTCAACCACTGCGCCACCAGGGAAGCCCAATGACATGTAATTTTAAATTGCAGTTTTGAGTTGTAAGTTTTCAATTGATCCTACATGTGAATTCCTATCTTTTTAAAATCCAAAGTAATTCTCCTCATAGAATGTTATTTTAAATGGAGTGTATGTGAATATGGTGAGAGGGATGAAGCTGCTCTAGACCTTCACTTTGCTTTTCCTGTTATCAATTCTTGCCTTTTGTAAAACTTGTCATTATGTAAAATTTCAAACGTAGAGAAAAGCATATCACATAATATTAAACTAAACTCCCATGTACCCATTACCCAACTTTAACAATTATTAACTTAGAGCCAATCTTGTTTCATTTATGTCAATTCCTTTATACTCTCCCCACTGGATTATTTTGAAGCAAAGTTCTAGTTTCAAACTGTTTTGACAAGGGTTTGGAGGTGAGGGATGAACAATTTTCTATTCATCAAGAGGAACCATTTGTATCAAAGCAACATTTTGATGAATTTTTTTCACAAGAATTAATTTTTTCTGAGAATTAAATGCTTCTGGAGTTCTTCATTTCTGAAGTATACTGTCTTATTAATTAGCTCAGCAAATTGAATTCTTGCTGTATGTCAGGAAGAGTATTAGACTTCAGTGATACAATGGTGACTAAGAAAAAACTCTAGTGCTCAAAACATCATTATCTCATAGGGTAAGTAAGTAGATTAATGAGTAATGAGAATAATGATAGATTTACATGGGATTATAAAACAGGAACATCTAATCCAGCCTTGGAGGGTCCAGATGTCTGAACAGAGACTAGAAGTAAACAAGATTGAGAGGTAAGGAGGGTATGCGTGGTGCATAGTTAATGATCTACTGGGAGGGAGAATCTATGTGCAGGTCTGTGAATAGGGAGATGTGTCTTGCTCCCATGGCTGCAGGGTAGAATATGAAGGGAAAATTTGTAAGAGGTGAGACTAGAGAGGTGAGCAAGGAGTTTGGTTTTTATCTATAGCTTAGGGAGAGTCTTTAGAGGATTTTATTTAGGGAGCTGACAAGATATATCAGAAAAAGTGTTACCCCAGTCTAGTAGTAAGAGGAATTGCTCTGAGAGATTAACCATTAATTTAAAGACATCAGACAATTAGTCATCCCCATGCCCGGGCCTCTGGCCTTCTGACTTGTGATCCAGGGTCTTACATATTCCTCTGTTTTTTGGTTTGTGTTTTTTATTTAAAATTTTAATCAATAAAATCGGCCAGTAATTCCCTCAGTTGTAACCATCTTATCTTTGTCATTAACCTGTAGTACAATAAGACATAAAACAAAGGAGTGGGACTTCCCTGGTGGTCCAGTGGTTAAGATTCCATGCTCCCAATGCAAGGGGCCCGTGTTTGATCCCTGGTCAGGGAACTAGATCCCTCATGCCACAACTAAAGATTCCGCATGCTGCAGCTAAGACCCAGTGCAGCCAAATAAACAAGTAAATATTAAAATCAAAACAAAACTAAGGAGTAAGCCTCCTGAGTCCAACTTCCTCAGTAGTAATCATTGTAGAACTATTTCAACCATTGATAATCTGCTGTTTATTCTGGGGCGCTCTTTTCTCCTGTGCCCTTATGCCTGCTATCTTATATCCCGACATCAAAAACACCGTGTGACTAAATCCACAGATTTGTGCTAGTGAAGTCTTGCTGGGGGAGGAAGGTTAGGTGTGACCTGGGGGAATGAAGGACTTATAGGCGAAGGGTAGGCAATCCAACTCCTTGAATCTGGGGACTTCAGAGATCTTGTCTGCTGGAGTACTAAGTTTGAGCAAATAAGAGGAGGGGGCAGTGTTGGCTGTTGTCATCGGTACAGCTGTAGAGCAGGAGTTAGTAAACTGCAGTCGATGGATCAAATTCGGATCACTGCCTACCTTTGTAAATAAAGTTTTATTGGAACACAGCCATGCTTACTTAGTTACATATTGTCTGTGACTATTTCTATACTGCAACGGCAGAGTTGAGTAGTTGCAACAGAGCGAATAGGACCGGCAAAGCTTAAAGTATTCACTTTATGAACTTTTACAGAAAAAGATGGCCAACCTGTGCTACAGAGGGAGAGTCAGTGAGGGTGGAGCTTGGACTAGATTGTTCTCTGAACTCTGAAGAGGACTCATGAGGCTAGGGTCTGTAGGGGGTTCACGGAGGTGGATCTGGAGCCTTCGTTTCTCTGAGGCTGAGGGGCCCTTGGGTCCTATAAGGCTTTGCTTTGGGTGAGACGTTTGGGGGGGCTGCTTTTCAGCTCATTACACCCCAGAGGGGCTTTCGCTTGAGACTACCTAATGTAAGCTCCGTGATGGTGCAAGGGCTCTTCTTACCATCTGGTGACTGGTGAATTTCCACTTCTGTGCAGCATTTGCTATATAGCATTAGAGCAATGAACAGAGCTTTCACTTCCAGCTGTGAGGCATCTGGCTTGGATCCCTTCTCTCCTCTTAGCTACAGTGTTCTTGATGTTCCTGCTGCGTGTTCTGAACCAGACTGGCATCTGTCTTCCCCTCTGCGGTGTCCTTGAGGCTTTGCCAGACCCATACCAGCCCAATCCGTCTCCCTGCTGACTCCGCCGGCTGGCCAGCAGGGTGCCTTCCTACCCCTAGGGAAACAGCAGCGTTTCACTTTTGACTACAGAGACTCTCAGAGCTCAACAGTCTGATTTTGTTAATTCACTTATTATTGTGCCTCTTTTCAACATCAACCTTATCTATAGATAGAGGCCTATGTGAAACACTACTTGAATCACTGGAAGATCTTCCCTGGTCCAAAATACTTCATCTACTAACCCCGCCATGGTGCTTGAACTATTCCAATTTGGATTAAGTAGACTGAGCACTTATTAAAATGATAACGTTTCCCTATGCTGCGTAACTCACCCAGCCACTAGCTAGCCCTTAAGCTAAAGAGGAAAGAGTTGAATGGAGTAACTAAAGGAGAAATCTGCATCTCCAAGGAAATGGGACAAGTCAGATTTGAAAGGGAGAGGAATCTAGGTGATGCTGGGGACAGACAGGCCCAATTGGCACATTCAGAAGGAAATACATAGATACTGCATACCAGGGAGAGAAGATGTAAAATTGGAGAAAAGGGAATGAAAGGGATTATAATGTAGAAATGATGGAGTAGTCGAGTTGGAAGAAGCGGACTTGATGACAGATGAGATCACTGAGGAGCAGGGGGGGTCTGAGACTTCCCTGAGGTACTGCAGAAAGTCATTGGCAAAGTCTGAATGAGAATCTACGTCTGCTGACACCTGACTCTGTGCTCTTTCCCAGCTTTTCCCGAAGTGTGCCCTGGAAACTACTACATCTGCAAATATTAATAGAATTTTACTTGGAGAAGAAGGCATAGTGGTTAATTAAGTTCAGCGAACATGGTTAGAAAGAGGCCTGTCAGGGCAAAGTACTCCTCTACCATCTTGGGACATGAACTCCAGCCATTAAGTCATTAGATATTTAACAAAAACCTATTATGAAAGGATATACCTATAATAAGTATTGTGTTAATGGCTGGAGGTATAATGGGCAAGAGAGAGAGACGGTTCTTGTTTTCAGGATTTGCCAGCCTGCTCCACCTGGGCAAGGTAGATATTGATCAGATAATCATACAGGTGCCTAGTCCTGTATTTAGCAGCTGAGTAGTGCTTTGCAGGGGGACAACTGAGTTCTTGAGGAGCCTATGTCAACTGGTCCGTGTGGTGCAGTGGTTCAGAGATGATTTCTGGGATGAAAGGCTTCTTCAGCTGGTAAATGAAGGGTAAGCATAAGCTAACCAGGAAAGGGGAATTCAAGTAGAGGGGACAGCATGGGCATGTAGCAGCGAAAGCATAGTATGTTAGAGCAGAATGTTCTGGTTAGAGTGTCGAGGTTCACCAGGGGGACCGGGTCCACAAGTCCTCATCCTCTGAACACAACAGGTGTGGTATATTTCTCCCACTGTGTCTTACAAATGTTATTCTTCTCTATGCTGTGAAACAGTTGGGAAGGACAACATCAAGGGAACTAAATGTGGGATTTAGTGAGTTAGGACAGTGGTGAGAGATGAGCCTGGAAGATCATGGAGAAGCCCTAAGATTTGGGTCTTAATCCTAAAAGCTATTGTTCCACCGCTAACTCCCTGCGTGACATTTCCTGAGTCCCATACTCTTTTTGGACCTCAGTATATTCTTCCAAAGTTGGATCAGATATTCTTCTTTGCTTTATGTATTTTTTTTAAACTCCAACCAGGGTATCTGGCTCCGAAGAAAGCTGTAGCAGCCTGGTCCTGAAGGGCCGTTGAGTTACCGCCTTAGCCCAAAGGTGATTTCGTGCATCAGTGCAGGGGCTGAGCAGTCCTGCCTGATCATGATGAGTTGTGATTTCACACAATTTGTTATTGCGGCTCCCTACCCTCCCACTGCCATGGGTCAGGAGACTGAGATCCCCATATCTTTTCATTCTAAATAGGGCAACTCCCCTCTTCACAGAGTTACGTTTGCTGTGGGAAGAAGCGAAGTGGCAAAACCCATATCATCTGGTGGGTAGGGAGCTGGAGCTCTGTTTCGCACTGCCACTTCTCTCAGTTCCTTTTAAACCATCGTTGACAAGCACACACTCTCACAAACAAACAAAAAAAACGCCTCTTTCTGGAGTTGGCATTTCTCTCCAGACTTCCAGGAATGTGTGATGGCTATTTCACTACCTCCCATCAGCCTTCTCTGACGGTGTGGTTTTCCTGTTTCACACATCATATGTAGGTAACTGAAGCTGTGGTACTTAGGGATGTGATGCTGGAGTTCTTAGCAAAACGTGTGGGCTATCCAGGGACCTTCTGGCCTGCAGGTGTAAATGTAAATGGACTGAAATAATCTGCCTTCTAGGAGCTCCTGAGAACTGAGAGAGGCCTGCTTAATGAACAAAGAGAGAGTTTACACCTGGTCTAGACAGAGAACCTCAAATGAAGGAGGTGCAGGACAGGGGAGAAGTGAGAGAACTTGAGTTCCGTGGAAGAGAGAAAGGCTTCAAGCCCCAATTCTGTTACTTACCAGTTTTGTTCCTTGAGTGAGTTACATTCTCTGGGCCCCAATTCTTTCATCCTTTAAATGCAGATTTTAATAAAGTTGTGATATGAATTAAATGGGGCAGTGTATGAAAGCATTTATCATAGTGTCAAAATTAAATATGCAATCACTATCCCATAGTCTTTAGTGGGTATTCTCTTTGTTCCTTTTTTAAAAAATTGTTTTAAATATTTTTATACAATTTTCTAAGGTTACACTCGATCTGCAGTTATTACAAAATATGTCTATATTTCCTGTGTTGTACAATACATCCTTGTAGCCTATTTTATGCCCAATAGTTTGTACCTCTCCTCCACCCCGTTATTGCCCCTCCCCTGCTCCCCACTGGTAACCACTAGTTTGTTCTCTACATCTGTGAGTCTGCTTCTTTTTTGTTATATTCACTAGTTTGTTGTATTTTTTAGATTCCACATATAAGCAATATCATACAGTATTTGATAAGTCGGTCTGACTTACTTCACTTAGCATAATGCCCTTCAAGTCCATCCAAGTTGCTATACATGGCAAAATTTTGTTCTTTTTTATGGCTGAGTAGTATTCCATTGTGTATATATTATCTATATATGTCTATATAGATCTATATACATCTCTCTCTCTCTCTCCATATATATATATATATATGTATATATACTACATCTTCTTTATCCATTCATCTGTTGATGGACATTTAAGTTGCTTCCATGCCTTGGCAATTATAAATAATGCTGCTATAAATACTAGGGTGCATTTATCTTTTAGAATTAGTCTTTTTGTTTTTTTCGGATATATACCCAGGAGTCGAATTTCTGAGTCATGTGGTAGTTCTATTTTTAGTTTTTTGAGAAACCTCCTCTCTGTTTTCCACAGTGGCTGCTGTTTATTTCTTTTCTTTTGCTTGCTTTCTTTTTTTTTTTTTAACTGTTACTTTTAGAGAATCAGATTCTTTTTTCTGAGTGTTCTTCTGTAAAATGTCCATCTGTGTCTCCTTTTTAGGCATGATGACACGAGGGTCTCTCTTACCAAGATCCCTGTTCACCGTCAGAGGAAACTGTTAATGTTAAGACACCTTCCGGGACTGAGGCCATCCATGTGTTCCTTATCTGTGCACTGCATGTTCCTCATCTGTGCACTGCATGAACTTTTGTCAGATGCCAGTGGTTCATGATGAACTTAACAAAGAGCAGGAAAAGCAGGTGACCAGTAGTCAGAACCACATGGAGAGATGAGGCTGGTGTCTCTTAAAGGCCATTGGAAGCCCTCAGGCAGCACTTACTTTCCACAGACTTCCTGGGGCCGTTCTGGCCACAGTTTCAGTGATTTTTGTACTAATTATTCTTTAGCTCCAGAGGACTGTTATTTCTGCCCTCAGGATGTATGGCCATTGGCCCAGCCAAACTGCCTGTCTGTGTGCCTGTCTTGTCACCACTGCTTTAAACCCTGGGCCCCAGTAGGCAGCCTTGACCCTGAGTGCTTCTCAGGCACAATTCTGGTTGCTCTTGGTCTAGATTCACCAGGTGTTCCCTGATGGGCACACATCATGTGTGCTGATTCCTCCGTGCCTCACTAGTCCAACATTAATTCTTGATTCTGTCTCTCCGTGTCATCTGTGTGACCCAGCAATAGGGACAGGACCTGCTGAAGAGGATCACTGGCTCTTCCGTTGGTGGTTGTAGAAAATGGAAAGTAAAGAGGTTATTTCAGCTTAGTTCAGGTGGACTCCGGGAGAAATTGCTACTTACCACCCAAGGAGCTTTAGTAATAGATTTGTATGGCAGGATGTTCTCCGTTATTTAATCTTCCTGCATAATTTTCATTAATTGTCCTCTCTACCCCACCCTCTCATTCATCCAACAACTCTTCTATTGTTTACTTACCCTCTAAGAAATGGTTCTACATGCTGGGAATACAGTGAAGTGTAAATAGGTGGTCCTGCCTTCGTGGCACTTACAATCTAGGAAGAGAGACAAATCAAATCATAAGAGTTTATAAAACTACATGTCTGATGGAGGGAATTGCAAGTGTTAGGAGGGCACCTAACACAGCATAGAGTGATAGCTAATCCAAGGAATGAAAGATGAGTAAATGTTGTCTAGGCAAGAAGGGATTGGTGGGCTTTTTTTTTTTTTTTTTTTTTTGGTGAGGATAAAAGATGCAAGCAGGCACCAAATCATGCTTGTAAGTTTGCTCTTTAGAGTAACAGGGATCCGTTAAAGATTATTAACCAGGAGAATGATACGATATGAAAGACATTTTAGAATTATCAGTCTGGATGCAATGAATAAGAGGGCATGAGCCTCGAGGAGGGAACATCACTGGGGAAGCTCCTGCCATAGACTAGAAAGCTGGTAGGATTTGAACTGGAAGCCACAGGACTTGGTGGTTGATTGGATGTGAGGGGGGGATGGGTAGCAGGAGGAAGAGTGAAGCATCAGAATTGACTGCCGTGTTTCTGGGTTCATCAAGTGGGTGAATGATAGTGCTTTTCTAATAAGACAGGGGTCTTGGAGAAGCAAAAAGATTTGAGAGGGAAACAAAGATCTAAGCTTTAGATATGTTGAACTCGAAGTGCATGCAAGACTTCCTGTTGTATATAGATAAATGCAGTGGAAAATGGAGTATTAGGATAAGTGTTCAGGAAGGTGATCTAGAGCCATAGATTTGAGTCACTAGCAGTTAAAAGATATTTCAAGCTATGAGAATGAAGATTATTTATATAAGCAAAGTATGGGAGGTGAGGGGGGCGTTAAGAACAGGACTGTAAGTGTTACTACCATGGAAGGTCATGAAAAGAAGAGTTAGAAGAGAAATTCAGAGAAGAAAGAGAAAAAATAAGGAACTGTTATTAGAGAAACATAGGAAATAGTTTCCTTTTAGGATGGATGATCTAATGGGGATATTCTAACAATTCATGGGTCTAAATCTAGAGGTACTGACTGATCTTTCAGCACCAGATCTTACATTTTGGATAGAAAAGGTAGCAAGCTCAACCCAAAGCCACTCTAATCTTTCAACTGTGGTCAAGGGCAAATGTGAGTACCAGGGCCTTGAAAATCAATTAACTGGATGGTTTTGGCTATGTTTATATGCTTTGATGCTGACAATATTAATTTTCAAAACAGCTTATTGTCTTTATGGTCCAGCCTTCCTCATTTCCTTATTGGTAAGTTGATGCTTTTAACAAGCCAGCTACCACCCCAACTTTAAGTGACTGATGGGTTTGGGAATATGTTTTCTTCATCATTTTAATTATATTATGTATAGGGTCATATCAATGAAGAGAAAGTTACAGACATTTGTTAAATATGCATCAGATACAGAAGAGAATTGATGAGGCTTTGGAGTGTTAGGAAAAACAAAATTAAGATTCAGGAGAATAGTTTCATATTCTGATGTTGCCACTGACTTGCTCTGTGGCAGGAGGGTGACTCTCCTGGTCTCAGTTGACCTATCTATAAATGTAAGAAGCTGGACTCAAAGTTCCCTTCTGTCGTTAATATTTTGTGAGCTCTGAATGTGCTTACATTACTCAGTACAGATTGACGAGAGGGCAGTATATTTAGATTTCTCTATAGTGCCTACCTCTACACAAGGCTTACAGCTGTCATTCCTGGGCATTGTGTTCATTAGTATGTTCACTCATTACCTTCTAAAATTCTGACTCCTGGAGGAAATACGTCTTTATTTGATTATTTGAAAAAGTAAATGCATCTTAGGCTACAAAAAAAAGAGGATATTTCCCAAGTAAAAGGAAGTGATAAATCCCAGTTACCTTATGCTCACCTGGCCATACACCAAACATGTCTCCCTTCCTCTCCCCTTATTTTGTTTTCTTCAAATAAACAAACACATAGTACCTGATATGCACCAAGTACTATTTTAGGCATAAGGACATTATTATGATTAAGACATGGCTCTCCTCTTCAGAAGATTGCAGTTTGGTGAAGACAGAAAAACAAATTAACCAATAATTATGATAGAGCATAAATGTTCTGGCAGATATATAAATTATAGTGCTATGGAAAACATGAGCTATTCATTCGTCCATCCATCCATCCGTCCACCCATCCATCTGTCCATCTAACAAATGTTCGAGTGCTTACTGGGTCTTACTATACAGATACTGATACAATACCTATCAAAATAGATAAGATTCCTCCCTTAACAGAACTTAGTCTTGTAGAAGAAGAGAGAAAAAGAAGCAGTAACAACTATAAAGTCTTTCAGATAGTTGTAAGTACTGTATGGAGAAATACAGAGCCGGGAATGGGGAACATTGATGAGGATAGTAATTTTCTATAGGGTGGTCAGAAAAAATTTTATTGATTAGAGAACGTTTGATCAGCGAGCTAAGGTAAGTGCAGGAGTGATGTGAGGTCTAGGGGAACAGTAGTCCAGGTAGAAGGAACAGTAAGTACACAGGCCCTATAGCAGGAGTATGCTTGACCTATCTGAGGAATAGTAGGGAGGCCAGTCTATGTAGAAAATAAATTGGAACAACTGGAAGAGTGACTTGTCCTTTGACTGGGCAGGAGAGGACTGCAAGAAGAGCAGCTGTGTCCAGGAGGGAAAATCTGGAGTTTGATTTTGGACATGTTAAACTTCAGATGTCTCTTAGACATCTAAGAAAGATGACATGGGGACAGATAGGTAATTGATTCTGGAGTTCACATGATAGGTCCAGGCTGCAGATATAGATGTGGATGTTACCAGCATATAAATGGGCTTACAATTTAAATATTTATTTATTTATTCATTTATTTAATTTATTTATTTTTTGCGGTATGCGGACCTCTCACTGTTGTGGCCTCTCCTGTTGTGGAGCACAGGCTCCGGACACGCAGACTCAGCAGCCATGGCTCACGGGCCCAGCCGCTCCACAGCACGTGGGATCTTCCCAGACCGGGGCACGAACCCATGTCCCCTGCATCGGCAGGCGGACTCTCAACCACTGCGCCACCAGGGAAGCCCTACAATTTAAATATTTAATATGATTGAAAGAGATCTCTCCCAGGAAATCACTATCAATAGACATCTAGGCAAAGCAAAATAACCAGCAAAGGAAAACTGAGACAGTTTGGTCAGAAACATCGGGGGGAAATCAAGAATGGTGATCTAAAAGTCAAGTGAAGAAAGAAAAAGGGTTTGAAGAAGGCAGAAATAATTAGCTGTGCCAGTCCTTCTGACAGTTCAAAAATAGACACACATAAAATTGCTGAGGACCAGTGGAGGACAGATTGGAGAGGTTCGAGGCTAAAGGCTGGAAGGGTGAGAGAAGGTGACCTGAGATAAGTAAGTAGCTTGATGGAGCGAAGAGGCTGAACAGGTGGCCAGTGAGATGGGATTGACTGGATTGGACACTGCAGGAGAGGACTGATTTCTAAGATTCAGACCTAAGTCACTAGAAGAATCCAATTGTGGTGCTGCTCATTAACATAGGGAAACAATGGAGGAGGAGCAGCTTTAGGGAGAGGAAGATGGTTAGTTTTTAGGATAAATTGATTTTGAACTTCATGGGCTATCCAAGTGAATAGTGGGAAGCTGCCTATGAAGTTGAATTGCTGGAGATAGCTCTAAGGTGTTTCATCTCTGACTTTTGTCTTCATGTTTTTACTGGTATACAGGCAAATAAGTACATGTTCAGAGAAAGGCAGCAGCAGAAGACATGATCTGGAAACCCTGTTAAAAGAGAACAATTTGGAGAATCTGTGTGTCAACCATCCAGGGTTCTAAGCTAGGCATGTTACGGACCAGGTGCATGGGTTCAGGCAACAATCTGGTCAATGAGTTCTCTCCTCTGTAAGATACGTACAACAACTACCGGGTCACTTGACAATGCAGGGTACTAGTAAATGGAGAGAACATTCAAATTTGTTCCACATGTTGTATCCTTATAGCTACTTCTGCTATTACTTATGCCACTTCTACTATTGTTACACCTACAAGGATTAATTTATTACCAATGAAATCTCCTAGTCTACTAATAAATGAGGACAACCAGTGTTTTAAAGATTAGATTTGTAAAAGGGACCCCTTCCACTTCCTGCCATTAAAATATACTCCTTTTCTCTGTCCAACTCTCATTAATTTCTCATTTAAACTCAAGGGAGACTATTATTTCAGTGTATCCAAGAAACTAAATACATGCCCAGTAACTTGACTCAGTCGTTTGGGGAAGAAACAAGACAATTTTAAGATTGCTTTAATAAGAACCTACTAGGCTGGGTTTCCTTCTTTGTCATATACAATACCTTTTCGACCTCTGCTT
This sequence comes from Stenella coeruleoalba, assembly GCF_951394435.1. Lineage (NCBI taxonomy): Eukaryota > Metazoa > Chordata > Mammalia > Artiodactyla > Delphinidae > Stenella > Stenella coeruleoalba. The sequence continues at coordinate 128,516,660 of NC_137148.1, read as the reverse complement.
TTGACAGACACCTGATTTTAGTTTCCATAACTTTGCTAACAGCTTTGCCTCCCTGGTATGTGCTGTCTTGCTGTGCCTGTAAGAGAAGAGGCAGGTAACTGTGCTTTTCAGCACTTAGCGGCCTGTCCTTACATTACTGTCACTTGTCATCCTACCGTAGCCTGTCTAGCCTGAACGTCCTTAGCAGCTACTCAGAGGACTGAGCATGAATGCCCTGCAGGGGAAAACTGAAGGTTGGGCCAGTTTCTCTTGCAGTGATTGTGTGGATCTCATTCATTGATTGATTTCACTCATTTGTTCAGTGGACAACGGTAACTGGACACCAACAGTGAGGTTGAGGATAATGCTCGCTAGCATTTAGCAGCTGGACCAGGCACTGTGCTAAGAGGTTTTTTTTTTTTTTTTTTTTTTTTTTTTGCGGTACGCGTGCCTCTCACTGAGCCTCTCCCGTTGCGGAGCACAGGCTCTAGACGCGCAGGCTCAGCGGCCATGGCTCACGGGCCCAGCCGCTCCGTGGCATGTGGGATCCCCCCGGACCAGAGCACGAACCCGCATTCCCCGCTTCGGCAGGCGGACTCTCAACCACTGCGCCACCAGGGAAGCCCATGTGCTAAGAGGTTTAAATACATTTTATCAACTGAACTTCCTAAGAAAAATATGCGTTGGATTCATGCCTATTTTTTCAGCTGAGAAAAATAAGAATTAAGAAAATCAAATCATTTTCTCAGGTTCCTCCGGAGGTTGGTAGAGCTGAATCATAAATTAAGGTCTTTACATTTTTTTCCCTGTTTTTATTTATTTTTGTTTTTTACAAAAGCAGTAAATGTGGAAAGTAGAAAATACACAGCTAAAATAAGAAAATAAAACACCGTATCCCTACTATGCAGAAATCACCATTATGTTTTCTTAGGCTACATATCCTTCTATATCCTTACCTCTTAGATACACACATGCAGAGATTTCCCACTGCTTCTTAAAAACTGACCTCCATGCTTTGACACCTCAGTATAAAAAAGTTCAGCTTAGTCTTTGAATTCTATCCACTTACTACCTTACAGACAGGAGAGTGCTCTCAGGGGCAAAATCCTACAGATGCAGAACTTACCAAATGAACCTGCTTTTTTCAAAGTTGAATCCCCATCAGCTTCTGCCAGCTCTTGTTTACACGCTAGTGCTTTTAAATAGTCACTGTGCACTGTTATATTGTCCAGTGTTTAAAAATTGTTATTTACAGGCGCTGTAATCCAGTACACACTTCTCTGCCTTTCCTGGCACCAAAACGACCTCACATTGTTTTAGTGTGTGTTTCTCTTTGGACTGAGGTTGAGTGTCTGTTTCATATAGAGTCATTGTCTTTATTTTACGTGGACTCTCTGTTCATGTGTTTGCTCTTTTTTCTATTGTGTTTTTTGTCTTTTTCTCTTGTTTTCTGATTGTTCTTTATATTTTAAGGAGATTATCTTTTCGTCTGTGACATGAGTTACACGTATTTTCCATCTTATTTTCAAATTTTATTTCATATACTTGAAAATATTTGTTGGGATAGTTATTTTTAGTTATCTATTAAAAGCCATCTTTTATCTATGCATTCCATATTTTGAATCTTTGGTGTAGAACTTTATCCACTCTGATTTTAAAGGAGTACACTCTATGTTTTCTTCCTACAGATTCCCTTTTCCCCCCTTGGATTGTGATCTTTAATCCATTTGCAGTTTTCCTTGGTGTATCATGTGAAGTAAGGATCCAAGTTTATTGTTTTTTCTAAAAGACATGCATCTTCCTTCGCATCACTTAAGAATACATCTTGGGCCCACTCGTTAGAAATGCCTCCTTTAGCATATATGAAACCTTCATATGTTGGAGGGATAATTCTGGATTTCATACTCTATTCTATAGATATTTCTATTAATTCACCTGCCAATACAATCCTAACTAAAGAGTCTTGATAGTGGGTTTTAATATCTTACAAGACAAATAATACACCCCCTTATTTATTTTATTTTGCAGAGGTTTCCTGGTAGTTCTTGCTTGTCAGGCCAAGCCTTTCTGCCGCAAAATTCTGCCACACTTTTGTCTAGCGTATTCTACTGGCAGGTACTGGGTCCATTCATATATTACATCATTACAGAAAATTGTAGGCCTCTTTATGCTGGTATTTGCGTTAGAGGGCCCTGCCTTCCCTGAGCTTGAGTAGAGCCTAGTAGTTTTAAAACTGTGGGACACACATGGAATACAGTATTGTAAGCACTAATCTGTGTATCTGTTTTTGGAAATTCTAAGAGTGATTCTGAAGAGCCATCAGGTTTGAGAACCAACGGGCTCTGAGAAAAAACAATAAACTGGGGCCTTCTGTCTGGTCATTTCCCCTTACTTCCCATCATATCATAAATCCAGTAGTGTCAAAATTGGCAGGGATCTCAGAGATCCAAATTTGGACTGCTTATTTGACTTTCGGGGAAACAGGCCTACCTATAATATAATGTGCTTTAAATTGAGTCAGTGTGTTTTTTGGACAGGAACTGAGCATTTATTTCAGTTCCATTTTTCTTCTCCATTATGCCATGCTGAGACCTCATTGAACAAGCCAGTATCTCATGCCTGAAAGGTGTGAAATTAATTTAATTCATATGTAAACATTGTTAAAGCACTCATTAGGCTAGGGTTGCTTTCACTCAATATTTTGAACGCGGCTTCTAAATTTATTCATTATCTGTTTGTTCATACATTTATTCATTTATTGATTTAACACATTTTCTGAGCATTGTGCATTCTGATTGATGTCATGAAAGAGCAAACATTTAATATGTATTCAAATGTTTTTAAATTAACTATATTTAAGAATCATGCACTTCAGATATTAATAAACAATCTGTAATTTGGATAGAGTACAAGACAAATAATTCAAGGAATGTTACAAGGCACTTAGACGCCACAGGAGTAGAATAAAGAGAAGTCATCGTGGGCTGGGAATAGTTAGAGAATGTGCTGAAGAGGAGGTGATTGTTTTGTTTGGCTAGGTATTAGGGGAAGGTGAAGGGCATTTGATACCAGAAAATATTATAGATACATGTAAACCTAGCAATTATGAGAAGCAGTGAGAGACTTTCTCTCCTCATCTGACCTTTAGCAGAGTTTTTCTTCCTCCTTCTGATTATGTACATCTGCTTTACAACAATGTTTGTCTTTTCAAACAATGGGAATTATTTGAATGAAAGCAATCAGTAAATACACTACACAAATAGAAAAACCTCCTCAAAGAGCTCACTGCATGAGGCATGTAGTATTTGATAAAAAGTGAATTTTCCAGATTACTGAAGCTTACCCTCTAAAAGTCAAAACTGTTTGTTTTTAAATTTTACCCATTTTGTATATAAATGCTTACACAATAGATTTTAGACTGACCTAACTTTTTATGAAGAATTTATCACACATCTTTTGAGTTCCTCCTTGAGACTAGAGTTATCATAAGAAATGTGTTCTTGTACTCTGCACAGTTGAATAGCTCTGTTCGTCATTAAACTAAATTTTCCTCCATGGCAATACATCTTAATTCCTTTTGTCTTTTTAGTTTCCTTGTCTCCTCTCTCACAGTGTCTTGTTATGTATTCCTGGGTTTCAGGTATCTATTTCACACAATCTAGTTTCTCTTCGGAAAGTAACTTCTGTGCCTGTTACCTATGGAAACAAAATGAGAAATGAATTGGGGAAGGCTTGCAGTGTAGGGAGAAGGAGCTGGACAAGCAGTCATGGGAACTGGGTTTTATTAATGGCTTTGCCAACAACCAGCCTGAGAACCTTGGGAAAGTTGCTTTCTTTCATTTCTGGGCTTCTCAGTTGAAAAAGGAGCATTGTGATATGGATATGATGAGGCATGACTTTGAAACTCCTCGGGGATCACACTGGATAGGAGCCTAGGGGCTCAGTGAAGGCTCTTGGCCATTCCTGTTCTCCCCCACCATACTTTAACCTTCCTGTCCTAGCTTCTCTTCTGTACCTTGAATAATTTCATAGAAAACGTTCTATAACTTTTTAAAATTGTGAGTGACACTGAATTAGAGTGGTAATGGCTGCGCTTTATTCATGTATTGGATATCTCTGTGTTCCCCAATCTATCCCAGGTTTTTATACATATCATCTCTAATGTTCACAAATTCTTAAAAGATAGTTAAACACTATTATCCTCACATTACATTTGAGGAAACGAGCCTCAGGGTGTTTAAGAAACTTGCCGTAGAACAGACAGCCAGTAAAGGATAGGAATATGAGTCTAGCGCCATCTGCCAAGACTCAAGTCCTGGTGAAAGTTCCACATTGTCTCCTAATTTGATCACCTTCACTCCCACATGACTACCACGGCCAGACATGGTATAATTGCATCTAAACCAACTGTAAGAAAAACCTGTGAGTGAAGTGCATTTCTTTTTTTTTTTTTTTAACATCTTTATTGGAGTATAATTGCTTTACAATGGTGTGTTAGTTTCTGCTTTATAACAAAGTGAATCAGTTATACATATACATATGTTCCCATATCTCTTCCCTCTTGCGTCTCCCGCCCTCCCACCCTCCCTATCCCACCCCTCTAGGCGGTCACAAAGCACTGAGCTGATCTCCCTATGCTATGCGGCTGCTTCCCCCTAGCTATCTATTTTACATTTGGTAGTGTATATATGTCCGTGCCACTCTCTCACTTTGTCACAACTTATCCTTCCCCCTCCCCATATCCTCAAGTCCATTCTCTAGTAGGTCTGTGTCTTTATTCCCGTCTTACCCCTAGGTTCTCCATGACCTTTTTTTTTTTTCTTAGATTCCATATATATGAGTTAGCATACGGTATTTGTTTTTCTCTTTCTGACTTACTTCACTCTGTATGACAGACGCTAGGTCCATCCACCTCACTACAAATAACTCAATTTCGTTTCTTTTTATGACTGAGTAATATTCCATTGTATACATGTGCTACATCTTCTTTATCCATTCATCTGTTGATGGACACTTAGGTTGCTTCCATGTCCTGGCTATTGTAAATAGAGCTGCAATGAACATTTTGGTACATGACTCTTTTTGAATTATGGTTTTCTCAGGGTATATGCCCAGTAATGGGATTGCTGGGTCATATGGTAGTTCTATTTGTAGTTTTTTAAGGAACCTCCATACTGTTCTCCATAGTGGCTGTATCAATTTACATTCCCACCAACAGTGCAGGAGTGTTCCCTTTATCCACACCCCCTCCATCATTTGCTGTTTCTAGATTTTTTGATGATGGCCATTCTGACTGGTGTGAGATGATATCTCATTGTAGTTTTGATTTGCATTTCTCTAATGATTAGTGATGTTGAGCATTCTTTCATGTGTTTGTTGGCAGTCTGTATAGCTTCTTTGGAGAAATGTCTATTTAGATCTTCTGCCCATTTTTCGATTGGGTTTTTGTTTTTTTGTTATTGAGATGCATGAGCTGCTTGTAAATTTTGGAGATTAATCCTTTGTCAGTTGCTTCATTTGCAAATATTTTCTCCCATTCTGAGGGTTGTCTTTTGGCCTTGTTTATGGTTTCCTTTGCTGTGCAAAAGCTTTGAAGTTTCATTAGGTCCCATTTGTTTATTTTTGTTTTTATTTCCCTTTCTCTAGGAGGTGGGTCAAAAAGGATCTTGCTGTGATTTATGTCATAGAGTGTTCTGCCTATGTTTTCCTCTAAGAGTTTTAGAGTGTCTGGCCTTACATTTAGGTCTGTAATTGATTTCGAGTTTATTTTTGTATATGGTTTTAGGGAGTGTTCTAATTTCATACTTTCACATGTACCTGTCCAGTTTTCCCAGCACCACTTACTGAAGAGTCTGTCTTTTCTCCACTGTATATTCTTGCCTCTTCTATCAAAGATAAGGTGACCCTATGTGTGTGGGTTTATCTCTGACCTTTCTATCCTGTTCCATTAATCTATATTTCTGTTTTTGTGCCAGTACCATACTGTCATGATTACTGTAGCTTTGTACTATAGTCTGAAGTCAGGGAGCCTGTTTCCTCCAGCTCCATATTTCGTTCTCAAGATTGTGTTGGCTGTTTGGGGTCTTTTGTGTTTCCATACAAATTTTGAAATTTTTTGTTCTAGTTCTGTGAAAAATGCCAGTGGTAGTTTGATAGGGACTGCATTGAATCTGTAGATTGCTTTGGGTAGTAGAGTCATTTTCACAATGTTGATTCTTCCAATACAAGAACATGGTATATCTCTCCATCTATATGTATCATCTTTAATTTCTTTCATCAGTGTCTTATAATTTTCTGCATACAGGTCTTTTGTCTCCTTAGTTAAGTTTATTCCTAGATATTTTATTCTTTTTGTTGCAGTGGTAAATGGGACTGTTTTCTTAATTTCACTTTCAGATTTTTCATCATTAGTGTAAAGGAATGCAAGAGATTTCTGTGCATTCATTTTGTATCCTGCTACTTTACCAAATTCATTGATTAGCTCCAGTAGTTTTCTGGTGGCATCTTTAGGATTCTCTATGTATAGTATCATGTCATCTGCAAACAGTGACAGCTTTACTTCTTCTTTTCCGTTTTGGATTCCTTTTATTTCCTTTTATCTCTGATTGCTGTGGCTAACACTTTCAAAACTATGTTGAATAGGAGTGGTGAGAGTGGGCAACCTTGTCTTGTTCCTGATCTTAGTGGAAATGGTTTCAGTCTTTCACCATTGAGGACAATGTTGGCTGTGGGTTTGTCATATATGGCCTTTATTATGTTAAGAAATGTTCCCTCTATGCCTGCTTTCTGCAGGCTTTTATCGTAAATGGGTGTTGAATTTTGTCAAAAGCTTTCTCTGCATCTATTGAGATGATCATATGGTTTTTCTCCTTCAATTTGTTAATATGGTGTATCACGTTGATTGAGTTGCGTATATTGAAGAATCCTTGCATTCCTAGAATAAACCACACTTGATCATGGTGTATGATCCTGTTAATGTGCTGTTGGATTCTGTTTGCTAGATTTTGTTGAGGATTTTTCCATCTATGTTCATCAGTGATACTGGCCTGTAGTTTTCTTTCTTTGTGACATCTTTGTCTGGTGTTGGCATCAGGGTGATGATGGCCTTGTAGAATGATTTTGGGGGTGTTCCGCCCTCTGCTATATTTTGGAAGAGTTTGAGAAGGATCGGTGTTAGCTCTTCTCTAAATGTCTGATAGAATTTGCCTGTGAAGCCATCTGGTCCTGGGCTTTTGTTTGTTGGAAGATTTTTTTTTTTTTTTTGCGATACTCTGGCCTCTCACTCTTGTGGCCTTTCCTGTTGTGGAGCACAGGCTCCGGACGCGCAGGCTCAGCAGCCATGGCTCACGGGCCCAGCCGCTGCACGGCATGTGGGATCTTCGTGGGCTGGGGCACGAACTCGTGTCCCCTGGATCGGCAGGTGGACTCTCAACTACTGCACCACCAGGGAAGCCCTGTTGGAATATTTTTAATCACAGTTTCAATTTCAGTGCTTATGATTGGTCTGTTCATATTTTCTATTTCTTCCTGGTTCAGTCTCGGCAGGTTGTGCATTTCTAAGAATGTGTCCATTTCTTCCAGGTTGTCCATATTATTGGCATAGAGTTGCTTCTAGTAATCTCTCATTATCCTTTGTATTTCTGCAGTGTCAGTTGTTACTTCTCCTTTTTCATTTCTAATTCTATTGATCTGAGTCTTCTCCCTCTTTTTCTTGATGAGTCTGGTTAATGTTTATCAATTTTGTTTATCTTCTCAAAGAAACAGCTTTTAGTTCTATTGATCTTTGCTATTGTTTTCTTTGTTTTGATTTCATTTATTTTTGCTCTGATCTTTATGATTTCTTTCCTTCTTCTAACTTTGAGTTTTGTTTGTTCTTCTTTCTCTTGTTCCTTTTGGTGTAAGGTGAGATTGTTTATTTGAAATTTTTCTTGTTTCTTGAGGTAGGCTTGTATAGCTATAAACTTCCCTCTTAGAACTGCTTTTGCTGCATCCCATAGGTTTTGGAACATCATGTTTTCATTGTCATTTGTCTCTAGGTATTTTTTGATTTCCTCTTTGATTTCTTCAGTGATCTCTTGGTTATCTAGTAACGTATTGTTTAGCCTCCATGTGTTTGTGTTTTTTATGATATTTCCCCTGTAATTCATTTCTAATCTCATAGTGTTGTGGTCAGAAAAGATGCTTGATATGATTTCAGTGTTCTTTAATTTACTGAGGCTTGATTTATGACACAAGATGTGATCTATCCTGGAGAATGTTCTGTGCACACTTGAGAAGAAAATATAATCTGCTGTTTTGGGATGGAATGTCCTGTAACTATCAATTAAATCTATCTAGTCTGTTGTGTCATTTAAAGCTTCTGGTTCCTTATTTATTTTCATTTTGGATGATCTGTCCATTGGTGTAAGTGAGGTGTTAAAGTCTCCCACTATTATTGTGTTACTGTTGATTTCCTCTTTTATAGCTGTTAGCAATGGCCGTATTTATTGTGGTGCTCCTATGTTGGGTGCATATATATTTACAATTGTTATATCTTCTTCTTGGATTGATCCCCTGATGATTATGTAGTGTCTTTCCTTGTCTCTTGTAACATTCTTTATTTTAAAGTCTATTTTATCTTATATGAGTATTGCTACTCCATCTTTCTTTTGATTTCCATTTGCATGGAATATCTTTTTCCATTCCCTCACTTTCAGTCTGAATGTGTCCCTAGGTTTGAAGTGGGTCTCTTGTAAACAGCATATACATGGGTCTTGTTTTTGTATCCATTCAGCAAGCCTGTGTCTTTTGGTTGGAGCATTTAATCCACTCACGTTTAGGGTAATTATTGATATGTGTGTTCCTGTGACCATTTTCTAGGTTGTTTTGGGTTTGTTTCTTTTTAGGTCCTTTTCTTCTCTTGTGTTTCCCACTTAGATAAATTCTTTTAGCATTTGTTGTAGAGCTGGTTTGGTGGTGCTGAATTCTCTTAGCTTTTGCGTGTCTGTAAAGCTTTTGATTTCTCCATCGAATCTGAATAAGATCCTTGCCAGGTAGAGTAATCTTGGTTGTAGGTTCTTCCCTTTCATCACTTTAAGTATATCATGCCACTCCTTTCTGGCTTTTAGAGTTTCTGCTGAGAAATCAGCTGTTGACTTTATGGGTATTCCCTTGTATATTATTTGTCATTTTTCCCTTGCTGCTTTCAATAATTTTTCTTTGTCTTTAATTTTTGCCAATTTGATTACTATGTGTCTTGACTTGTTTTTCCTTGGGTTTATCCTGTATGGGACTCTCTGAGCTTCCTGGACTTGGATAGCTATTTCCTTTCCCATGTTAGTGAAGTATTCGACTCTAATCTCATCAAATATTTTCTCAGGTCTTTTCTCTCTCTCTCTTCTTCTGGGACCCCTATAATGTGAATGTTTTTGCATTTAATGTTGTTCCAGAGGTCTCTTAGGCCGTCTTCATTCCTTTTCATTCTTTTTTCTTTATTCTGTTCCACAGCAGTGAATTCCACCATTCTGTCTTCCAGGTCACTTATCCGTTCTTCTGCCTCAGTTATTCTGCTATTGATTCCTTCTAGTGTAGTTTTCATTTCAGTTATTGTATTGTTCATCTCTGTTTGTTTGTTCTTTAATTATTCTAGGTCTTTGTTAAACATTTCTTGCATCTTCTCGGTCTTTGCCTCCATTCTTTTTCTGAGGGCCTGGATCATCTTCACTATCATTATTCTGAATTCTTTTTCTGGAAGGTTGCCTATCTCCACTTCATTTAGTTGTTTTTCTGGGTTTTCATCTTGTTCCTTCATCTGGTACATAGCCCTCTGCCTTTTCATCTTGTCTGTCTTTCTGTGAATGTGGTTTTTGTTCCACCAGCTGCAGGATTGTAATTCTTCTTGCTTCTGGTCTCATGACCGTGTTCTTAATACAGCTTCACTCATAGAGCATTTAAGATGGCAACACATTTACTATTTAAAGCACTTAACGATGCATCAATTGACTGTACGGAAGAACATGGACAAAAGAGAAATACAGGTTTGAAGGAGGAGAAATCCCAAATTATATTCCTAAAACAATATGAATACTTAATTTGGGAAAAAATAATTAATTTTTCAATTTGGAAAATAAATCTTCTATGCATTTGGTAAATTTGATATCTTCTCTGTTCTGTAACTTCCCTTTGCCAGGGTCACAGGAGAAAGCTGCCTCTGTTGGCAGAAAGAAAGAAATTAAATAATAAACTGGAGCCAGAGAATGGCAAACACACAAGGCTTCAGGCGCAGGCACGTGCACGCCCGCGCGCGCACGCACACACACACACACACACACACACACACCTTTGTCTCTGAATAGCAGTAATTACCAGTTCTCTGACCTCTTATTCTTTCTACTCTGGCCTGTCAAACTTCTCACCTATCTTTAAAAAATCAACAAAGGCTTATGTTCTTGCTTTTTCAATGAAAAGCTCCAATTTAAGAGAGCAACCAAGGTACACCCAAAGATTTTGTCCCCAGTCACCTGGCTTTTAACCTAAAGCTACATTTTATTTTTTGTCCTTGTCAGCAGATAGTGTGAGGGCATGGCTTGACCTTCAGTACTTGAATAAAGCATCTCACTACTCTTTCCTGATTTTCTGAACTCTGATTTCCATAGCCAAGCCTGAGTGTGGTCTCAGTTCCGAGGTTTCTTGACTTCTCAGAGGGAAAGTATAACCTTGGGTGAGCCATATCCTCTTTCTTCTGCTTTGTGTTTCAGGGAAGCATGACCTGGAATTTCTGAGCATCTTTTACAATTCTCTGAGACTCCTGTCCTCTATAAAGCATTATTTTCTTTAAAAGTGCATAAAAGGTGAAAGCAGAGTGTGATCAAACACTATATACTTTATCCTACTCAAGTTGGCAGAGTTAACCAAGCAAGTACTATGGTACAGTAATCTCAGGATTTAAGGGTATATAAATTTATTTCAGATCCATCATTAATCTTCACTTCTAGTTGCATGTTCTTGAGAAAGTCTTCTTATTCTTTTCTTCAAAAACAGCTTAACTGAGATATAATTCATATGGCATAAATTTACTTTTTAAAAGTGTGTTTTTCATTGGCCTTTAAAAAACTCAGAGATGTGCGTCCATCACCACCATCTATTTCCAGACTGTTTACATCACCTCAAAAAAAAATCACTACTCATTGGTGGCCACTTTCCATTTTCTGTTCTTTACCTTCACCCCTGATAACTGCTAATCTATGATTTGTCTATTCTGGAGTTTTTATATAAATGTAATCGTAAAATATATGTCCTTTTGTGTTTGCATTCTTTCCCTTAGCATGACATTTGAAAGGTTCCTATATTTTGTAGCATATTAGCACATCATTTCTTCATATACCAGAATAATATTTGATTGTCTTAATACCATATTTTGTTTATCTCTTCATCAGTTGATGGAAATTTGGGTTTCCACCTTTTGGCTGTTACATATAACGCTAGTATGAATGTACATGTACAAATTTTTGTGGGGGTGTGTTTTCAGTCCTCTTGAGTATGTACATAGAAGTGGAATTGCTGAGTCATATGTTAACTCTGTGTTTAATTTTTGAGGCATGCAAAATTGTTTTACACAGTGGCTACAAACCATTTTACATTCTCACCAGCAATGTATTAGCATTCCAATTTCTCCAAATTCTCACCAATACTTATTTTCCAGTTGTCTTATTTTTATGGTCTTCCTAGTAGATATGAAGTGGTATTTCATTGTGCTTTTGATTTACATTTCCCTACAGACTAATGACATTGAGCATATTTTGTGTGCTTTCTGGACGTTGAATATCTTCCTTGGAGTTTATTCAAATGCTTTGTCCATTTTTAAATTGGGTTGTTGGTCTTTTTGTTATTAGGTTGTAAGAGTTCTTTATATATTCTGGATAAAAGTCCCTCATCAGATAAATGATTGCATATATTTTCTCTCATTCTGTGTACTGTCTTCTTACTTTATTGATATCCTTTCAAGCATTTTATAAAAATTTTGGCAAAGCCCAATTTCTATTTCTTTTTATTGCTTGTATTATTGGTGTTAAATCTAAGAAACCATTGGTTGATCCAATGCCATGAATATTTACCCTATATTTTCTTCTAAGAATTTTATGGTTTCAGCACTTACGTCTAGGTCTGTGGTTTATTTTGAATTAATTTTTGGGTACAGAATGAGAATTTTTGATTATGGGGTCATTTTTTTTATGCCTGTGGCTGTCCAGTTGTGCCAGCATTATTGGTTGAAAAGACCATTCTTTTACCATTGAATTGTCTTGTGAAAAATCAATTTACCATAAAGTAAGGTTTTACCTCTGAGCTTTCAATTCTGTTCCATTGATTTGTATGTCATTTCTATGCCAGTACCACACTGTCTTGATTACTACTGTTTTGTAGTAAATTTTGACAGGTGGTTTTGGCTAATCAGGGTCTCTTGCATTTCCATATGCATTTTAGAGTCAGGTTGTCAATTTCTGCAAAAAAAAAAGGAGTCTTCAGATCCATGAACATGAGATATCTTTCCATTCATTTAGGTCTTCTAAAATTTCATTTAATGGCATTCCATACTTTTAGTGTAAAAGTCTTACAATGTCTTTGTTAAATTTATTGTTGAATATTGTAATTTTTGGATGTCATTATAAATGAAATTGATTTCTTTGTTTCATTTTCATATTGTTCATTGTTGTTGTATAGAGATATAATTGATTTTTGTATAGCCCTCTGTATCCTCAAACCTTAGTGAACATGTATATTAGCGGAAACACTTTTTGTTCTTTCCTTAGAATTTTCTATATATAAAATCATGTCACCTACAAAGAGAGATATAGTTTTACTTTTTTATCTTTAATTTAGATACTATATTTTCTTGCCCAAGCTCCCTAGGTGCAACCTCCATTACAATGTGAATAGAAGTGGCAAGAGTGGGTGTTCTTATCTTGTTCCTGATCATAAGGAACAAGATGTAAGTGCTAGATGTAAGTGCAAGATGTAAGTGGTGAAACCATAAAATTCTTAGAAGAAAATATAGGGTAAATATTCATGGCATTGGATCAAGCAATGGTTTCTTAGATTTAACACCAATAATACAAGCAATAAAAAGAAATTGGGCTTTGCCAAAATTTTAATCTTTCAGCACTAAATTTTTAGCCTTGGGATTTTTGTAGATGTCTGTATTTCTTCAGGATACTATCACCACAAACTTGGAGACTTAAGACAATGGAAATGTGTTTTCTCACAGATATGTAGACTTAAAGCTCAAAATCTGTTAGAGATTCACTCCCTCGGGGGGCTCTAATGGAAAATCTATCCCTGCCTTTTTCAGCTTCTGGTGATCGCTCTGCCATTCCTAGACTTGTGGCCACATCACTCCAGTCTCTGTCTCCATCTTCACATCACCTTCTCTGCCTTGTGTCTGTATCTTATAAGAGTGCATGTGATTGTATTAGGGCCTACCTGGATAATCCAGGATAAGCTCCTTCTCTTAAGATCCTTAATTTAATTACACCTATTGTAGTGTAAGATCATACTCCTTCTACCTACAAGGTAAAATGTACAGGTTCTAGTGATTAGGAAGCAGCCACATCTTTTTGGGTGTCACCATTCAACATATTACAATGCCCATTATCAGGTTGAGGAAGTTCCTTTCTGTTCCTGGGTTCTTGAGGTTTTTGTTTTGTTTTATCATGAAAGGAAGTTTAGTTTTGTAAAATTCTGTCTCTACATCAATTGAGATGTGATTTTATCCACTCTTTCTAGTAATGTGTTGTAGTAAATTTACCTTTAGTATGTTAAAAACAACCTTGCATTCCTAAGATAAATTCCACTTAATTATACTGTATAATCCTTTCTATGTTGCTAGATTCATTTTGATAGTATTATGTTGAGGATTTGTATATCTATATTCATAAGGGCTGTTGGTCTACAGTTTTCTTTTTTTGTGGTATCATTTTCTGGTTTTGGTATCAGGGTAATGCTGTCTCAATGAATGACTTGTGGAGTGTTCAGTCCTCTTCTCAGTTTTGGAAGAATTTGTGTAAGATTTGTATTAATGCTTCTTTAAACATTTAGGAGAATTCACCCATCCATGAAGCCATCTGTTCCTAAATTTTTTCTTGCGGACAGTTTTTAATTTAATCTCTTTATTGTTAGTCTATTCATACTGAATACTTTGTATTTCCTGATTGTTTCAATAGTTTGTGTCTCTCTAAGAAATGGTCCTTTTCATTTAAGTTAGTTAATTTGCTGGTTTGCAGAATTTATAGTATTCCATTATAATCTTTTTTTTTTTAATTTCTCAGAAGTTGGTAATAATGTCTATTTAATTCTTGATTTTAGTAAACAGATTCTCCTTTCCTGCTTCCCCCCCCCACCCCACCTTGGTCATTCTAACTAAAGGCTAATCAGTTTTGTTGATTTTTTTCAAAGAAACAACTTCTAGTTTTATTATCTTCTGTGTTGTTTCATTATTTCTATTTTATTTTTTTATTTCTTTCTCAGTTTTTATTATTTTCCTCCTTCTGCTTGTTTTGGGTTTAGTTTCCTTTTTTTTTTTAATCATCTTAAGGTGAAAGGTTAGGTTGCTAATTTGAGATTTTTCATCTTTTTTAATATGTGTTAACAGCTATACCTTTTTCCTCTAAGCACTGCGTTAGCTAAATTGCACAAGTCTTGGTTATGCTTTCATTTTCATTTACCTCAGTGTTTTCTAACTTCCTTTGTGATTTCTTCTTTGACACACTGGTTATTTAGAAGTTTATTCTTGAATTCTCATGTATTTTTGAAGTTACCAAGTGTTCTTCTATTGTTAACTTGTAATTTCAGTTCATTGCAGTCAGAGAACATATGTTGTATAATTTCAGTATTTTTATATGTATTGAGATTTATAATATATTAATGGCATAATATATTATAAACCTGAAGAATATTCCTTGTGTTCTTGAGAAGAATATATATTTTGCTATTGTTAGGTGGCCTGTTCTATAGAAGTGTTGGAGAGCAGGTCTATTAGCAATAAATTTTCTCAGATTTTGTCTTTCTTGGGTATGTCATAATTTCTCCTTAATTTTAAAAGGATAGTTTGGTCGTATGTAGAATTCTTGGTTGGTGGTGTTTTTATTTAAGCACTTTATATATGTCATCTTACTGACTTCTGCTTTTGATGATAGGTCAGCTGTTAATTTTATTGAAGATCCCGTGTAGGTGATGAGTCCTGATTCTCTTGCTGATTTCAATATTCTGTTTGTTTTTTTGCTTTCAGCAATTTGACTACGATGCCTCTAGATATGAAACCCTTTGAACTTATTCTTCTTGGAGTTTATTAATCTTCTTAAACATGTACGTTAATATTTTAAAATCAAATTTGGGAAATTTTTGATCATTATTTCTTCAATTACTCTCTCTGCCACTTTCTCTCTTTTCTTTCCTTCTGCTTCTCCCATTGTGCCAGGCTTTGTTTATTTTTCTTGATTCTTTTTTCTTTCTTTTCCTCAGATTAGATAATTTCAATTTGTCGTCTAGTTCACTGATTCTTACTTCTTCCACCTCAGATAGGCTGTTGGGCACTTTCAGTGAAATTTCTATTTGTTATTTTTTTATTTTAGGCTCCAGAATTTTTTATACCAAATTATTTCCTTATTGATGTATTCTAGTTGGTGAAATATTGTTCTCATACTTTCCTTTAATTTATTTTAATTCTTTTTCTTTAGTTCTTTGAACATGTCTAAAATAGCTGATTTAAAGTCTTTGTTGGTTAAGTCCAATATCTGTGTTCCTTTAGGAACAATTTCTATTGACTGATTTTGATATCCTGTGAATATACTTTCCTGTTTCTCTGTTTGTCTCTTAATTTTGTGTTGAAAACTAGATTTTTTTAACATTCCTCAAACTTTTATGTATAAAAGTGTCCACTAATATTGAAAATTATGTAGAAAAAAAGTAAGGTGAACAAAACTTATAGGGCACATACCAGCATAACATTAAAATAAATTGTATATCAAACTCTCTGATTTTCATTATGCCAAAAAACATATGAAAAACTAGACATTTTAAATAATATGGTGTGGTAATTCTGGAAATTAAATTCTCTCCCTTCCCAGGATTTATTATTATTGATGTTTGTTTGTTTAGTAACTCCTGGACTAATTCCTTAATGTCTGTATACTTTGTCATGTGTGTTCACTGAAGTCTCTGCTCAGTTAGCTTAGTAGACAGAGATTTCCTTAAATGCCTCAAACCAGTGAATTATTCAGTCTTTGCCGAGGGGCTGTGTCTGTTGGTTGGAGTATGCATCCAACACCCCAACTCTGCCTTAACATTTACATCCTACTAGTGAAGTGCCTCAAAGTCAGCAATATGTCTTTCTTGGGTCTTTCCTTGGCATACCAACAGCCCTGTGCATGTACATGATCTTCTAGATTCCCAAGAGTACATCATGGCTTTACAGAGTCTCCTGTAAACATCTTATTGCTCACTTTCACCCTTAAGCTTTTTAGTTGATACCTTGTTAAACACACTGGCAAGGCCACCTCAGGCAGTTATAGTGTTAAACAATTGCAACTGATTATTTTAAACAAATACCTTACAGGCAGGGCTATTAACACAAACAAAGCTCTGAGTGAGGTTGAATAAAGATAACCCTTGAAAATAGAACTTTTCATTGTAGTAGCTGTCAGGTCAAATAGTGACAGTTTTTTGGAGATGAACTTTTTAGGAATCTCCACGTCCATTCTGGCCCTTCTGGTGCCTTCTATCCTGCTGGTATTCATAATCACTGTACTCATAAACTGATTTTTCAGGCTACGGTGGTACTGGGAAGACAGGAATGGAGTGAGGGCAAGTTAAATTGCCACAAAGCTTGCTGTTCTTAACAAGATACTTGAATAAACACTCCTCAGATTATTGCAAGCCTTTAGTTAATTTCCAGAGTTCTAAAAATGCTGATTTTTGACGGTTTTTGCTCATGTCCTCCCTTCTTTTATGGAGGAGCAGACTTTTCAGAGGTCCTTATTCTGCCATTCTAGAAGTCACCTCCTTAGGAAAGTCTTCTGAGTTTGAGTCTTAATTTTCTTCTTCTGTAAAGTGGAAATAGTAATACCTGCATCATAAAAAGTCATTGTAAGTAATTAATGAGATAATGTGGATAAAGTGCTCATATAAATCCTAAGACAGCATAAGGATATTACCAATGCTACTACCTTTCTTCTTTCCTCAGTTGAGAGGTCTGTGGGGTAATGATATAATTGGATAGTTTTGTCTGGAAATTTCTCTCCACTTGTATTAGTCAGAAACTTACCCACCAGTGGCACATGATAGAAACTTGATTCAAACTGATTAAAGTCAAGGCAAAGGGAAGGGAAGGATTTGACATATCTGAAAAATTAATTGGTATACTGACTTCAGGTACTGTTGGATCCAGATGTTCCATATTGTCACAGACATTATCACTAAGAAACTTTACTTCTCTTATGGCTTTATTGTAGGTAGACTCTTATCTTATGATGATAATATGCTCACCAGCAAGAATAGTCCATCATTCTATCAGATTGGGATCTCCAGTAGGAAGGAACCACTTCTTTCTCATTATTTCCTGCATAAGTTTTGGGATTATTCTATTTGGGTATATTTAGGACACGTGCCTATTCCTACACCCATCAATGTTTCAGGGAAATTATGTGTACCAGTTGGCCCAGTCTACATTATATTCAATTCTTGGGGCTAGGAGTGAAGTCAGTCAAATATGTAGTCTGAGGTTGGAGGAGGGAAAATTTTTCAAAGGGTAGTTTGATGCTGGGATGGAAGATACAGTAGGTGCCTCTAAGGAAAACAGTTCATCTCTCATAATACCATGATGTTTTTCTTCTCTATTCCCATTTTCTCCTCTCGAAACAAGTCAAGGGGTTGTTAGAAATATGTAATACCATTGGGAAGACAGGTCCACCGTGTATGCATGGAACATTGTACACGGATGACATATGATACAGGACATAGAGGAAGCACAAGCGTACAATATTGCTATTGTTGCTCTAGTATATCAGAGATGAAAAGAAGTGAATGAACACGAGCCATCAAGAATTTTTGCTCATGAAGGACATGGGGCTTGAGCTGACCTCTTGAAGAATGGCCATTTATAAATGTACAGAGGAGGAGAAAACCTGGTCCATGTAGTGCTGTGAATGATAGTGGTGATGATTAGTTTCATTTACTGTGTGCTGACTCTGTGCCGGGCCTTGGCAGTGTTAAGTGCTTTACCTGCATTCTCTCGTATTTTGACAGTGTGTCCACTACTATTATCCCTGCTTAATAGTTGACAAAAATGAGACTTGGATATATTTTTTAAAGTACACGATGTTGCTGAACTATTAAATGGGAAACCCATTTTTAAACCATGGAATGTGAATCCAGCCTTATCTCTGAACCACTCTCTACTCTGGCTCATATAGCATACATTCACACATTTACTTGAATACACATGTTACACTGGTTCTCAAGCCCAGCTTGTTTCAAACACTGTTGCCTGGGGATTGCATGGAACCTAGTTAGTTGATGCTTCAGTTTCTCTACCATCACTATGATTTTGCCCCACAGTTACGGAGCCCACAAAATGATACCTTGTAAAAATCTAAAAGCATCTTCAAAAACCATCTAGTCCAAATATTTTCAGATTTTGTTGTCTATAAAAATCCCTTCGGGTACTGTGTAAGAATGTAAATTCTTCATTCTCATTATAATTCTTGAATTGTGAGATCATAGCACATTCGGCTTTTGTCAAGCTGAGCAATTGACTCTGATACTTTCTAAGCTTTGAGGACTTACGACTTGCCCAACCTGGTTCTCAGGCCTGCCTGCACCTGGGAGACTTTCTGTTGCTTCAGCCTTATCTTTAGGATTCAAATTTAATTGATCTGATGTAGGACTGATCACTGTTTGTTTGTTTAAGCTACCTAAGTAATTTTAATGTATATCTAAGATGGAGAACAATTAGTCCATTACTTTTACAGACACAAAAGCTGAGAACAGGCAAGGAGAAGAAGGGGGCCCTAAGTCATATGGCCCATTGGTGGCAGAGCCAGAACATGAACCTGAGTGTTCCTGTCCTCTTTCTGAGGATTCTTCATTAAAGCTATCTCACATCAGGTCCCTGATATGACCTTCCTCTCTGCCTTGTCCCCACATTCATGCAGACGTGTGTGATATGATCGATGCCCCCAGGCCTCAGCAGAGCTCATTTCTAGAAGAGGGGGGGAGAGAAAGTCCCCTTAAAATATATTCCAGGTCAACTGAGGCTGTCAAAGTAGACTCTTGCTGGCTGAGTCTCAACAGTCACCTTTAACCTTATCCCCTCAAGTCTTTGCCAAGTTCTTCTCTCCTCCCTAGGAAGTAGTTTGATAGGCACAGTCTCTTTAGATCCTACTCTTTGTTCTAGCAACTGTGCTAGCTTAGCATATTATCTCTGGGTATCTAGGAAATGGATAATTTTAAAAGTTTTTATTTGATTTTTTGTGTTTTCCATACATATTTTACTTTTATGAATGTAGGCTCTCCAAACCAGTTTGTGGCTCTGTCCAACTGCTGAAGTGTCTTGTATTCTGAACCTTAGTAGTCCATACTGTGTGCTTCTCAGTTATGAAAGGAAAGAAGGTAGCCTCCTTTACTGTCATTTAAAGTACTCCTGTCTCGATTCAGTGCAATCACTATCAAACTACCAATGGTATTTTTCACAGAACTAGAACAAAAAGTTTCAAAATGTGTATGGAAACACAAAAGACCCCGAATAGCCAAAGCAATCTTAAGAAGAAAAACAGAGCTGGAAGAGTCAGGCTCTCTGACTTCAGACTATACTACAAAGCTACAGTAATCAAGACAGTATGGTACTGGCACAAAAACAGAAATATAGATCAATGGAACAGGATAAAAAGCCCAGAGATAAACCCACACACATATGGTCACCTTATTTTTGATACAGGAAGCAAGGATATACAATGGAGAAAAGACAGCCTCTTCCATAAGTGGTGCTGGGAAAACTGGACAGCTACATGTAAAAGAATGAAATTAGAACAGTTCCTAACACCATACAAAAAAAAAACCTCAAAATGGATTAAAGAACTAAATGTAAGGCCAGACACTATCAAACTCTTTGAGGAAAACATAGGCAGAACACTCTATGACATAAATCACAGCAAGATCCTTTTTGACCCACCTTCTAGAGAAAGGGAAATAAAAACAAACAATTGGGATCTAATGAAACTTAAAAGCTTTTGCACAGCAAAGGAAACCATAAACAAGATGAAAAGACAACCCTCAGAATGGGAGAAAGTATTTCCAAATGAAGGAACTGACAAAGGATTAATCTGCAAAGTTTACAAGCAGCTCATGCAGCTCAATACCAAAAAATCAAGTAACCCAATCGAAAAATGGGCAGAAGACCTAAATAGACATTTCTCCAAAGAAGATATACAGATTTCCAACAAACATATGAAAGGATGCTCAAAATCATTAATCATTAGAGCAATGCAAATCAAAACTCCAATGAGGTATCACCTCACACTGGTCAGAATGGCCGCCATCAGAAAATCTACAAACAATAAATGCTAGAGAGGGTGTGCAGAAAAGGGAACCCTCTTGCACTGTTGATCAGAATGTAAATTGATACAGCCATTATGGAGAACAGTACGGAGGCTCCTTAGAAAACTACAAATAGAACTACCATACGACCCAGCAATCCCACTACTGGGCATATACCCTGAGAAAAACATAATTCAAAAAGAGTCATGTACCACAATGTTCATTGCAGTTCATTGCATTGCAATGTTCATTGCAATGTTCATTGCAGCTCTATTTACAATAGGCAGGATGTGGAAGCAACCTAAGTGTCCATTGACAGTTGAATGGATAAAGAAGAGGTGGCACATATATGCCATGGAATATTACTCAGCCATAAGAAGAAACAAAATTGAGTTATTTGTAGTAGGGTGGATGGACCTAGAGTCTGTCATACAGAGTGAAGTAAGCCAGAAAGAGAAAAACAAATACCGTATGCTAACACATATATACGGAATCTAAAAAAAAAAAAAAAAAAAAAAAGGGTTCTGAAGAACCTAGGGGCAGGACAGGAGTAAAGATGCAGATGTAGCGAATGGACTTGAGGGCACAGGGATGGAGAAGGGTAAGCTGGGACGAAGTGAGACAGTGGCATGGACATATATACACTACCAAATGTAAAATAGATAGCTAGTGGGAAGCAGCTGCGTCGCATGGGGACATCAGCTCAGTGCTTTGTGACCACCTAGAGGGGTGGGATAGGGAGGGAGGGTGGGAGGGAGACACAAGAGGCAGGGGATATGGGGATATATGTATACATATAGCTGATTCACTTTGTTATAAAGCAGAAACTAACACACCATTGAAAAGCAATTATACTCCAATAAAGATGTTTAAATAAAATAATATAAAATAAAGTACTCCTGTCCCTTAAGGGAAAAACTAACAGTGGTGTTAGATAAAAGGAGGAAAACCCTGTGCTGTTTATTGGGCAGTCAGTAGAACTTATTTTTGCTTGCTTGAGGAGTGGGAAAGTGCAGACATGACACTCAAGAAAGATCTTATTATCTCCTTTCAGCTCCTAGACTTGTTATATATATTTCCTTCTGAAACCATTTTTCTCTGCCTTGAGAAGGGAGTAGCTATAAAGTAACATGGGGATGGCAAGTTGGTGGTGAATGACAAAAGAAGAAACACATAATGTCCATAGTCACGTCAATCATTTAATTATTAATTTTTTCAAGCAAAATACTTCAGAATGATTGTCATGGATATGCATCACAGAGACACACAAATCAAGAGGCAATATCAGGTGAAAGGAAGGGATGGTATAAAGTTAACACAGTGGGGTAAAATTAGAGCAGAGGAGTACTACTCAGGAGACCTAGATTCATTGACTGTGTGGACTTCCAGTCCCGGAGAGGTAAACGCATCCACGAGTTTCTTGATCTTTACAGTGAGGAATGACTTTAGACTAACTCTAAAGTTCCTCCCTGCGTTGATAACCAGTGATTTGGAGTATAACGTATACTCTCCAAACACTTCTGAGGGATCTCTTATACTCACTCACATCCAGTGAGTGACTGAGTGACTACCTTGGGTGGGTCATAATGGGAAGGTGACTGAACTTTGGCACTCTGTACACGTTTTCTCATTAAATACTCACATCCTGAAAACATAGTGGTATTACCTAATTTCCTAGGTGGAAAAAAACAAGGCTCAGAAGAATTTAGCCAGGTACCAATAACCCTGAAGATATCATGGTCCAGTGGAAGAGAATGAAGTCAAGTAGCGAACGTTTCTTACAGAAGGTATCAGAATGAAACAAAATGAATGAAAAATGATTCTGGACATACCAGCAATCCTTAATGATGTTTTCAGAGCAAATGGTATATAGACTCAAAGCATGAGCTGACAAGGGATAGTGGGAATACCATAATGAGGAGAAGGAGAAAAAGTGGAACGACTGACTTACTGAATGTCTGCTTCTTGCCAGGCATTATGTATAATTCCTCCAATGGACCAACTCCTTTAGTCTCTAATTCACATAAATCCTATGAGGTTGATTCTATTATGGATCCCATTTCAGGTGAAAAAAAAAAACAGGTTTAAAGTGGCAGTAACTGAAATGTCCAGCTTGTCCAACAGATCAATAATAGGGCCGAGTCATTCCCAAGGAGTCTGACCCTGAAATGTGTATGCTTTGCCACTGTACTGTATAAAAGCCAGAATGCTTATATTAGGAAGAATCAAGGAAGGCTTCATGAAGGAGGTGGTATTTGTGATGTTGCCGAAGATGAATAGGATTTCATCTGGAGAAAATGGACCAGGACTGCCCACTAAAGGAGAAGAGGCATGAGCTAAAATACAGAAAGGTAAGAGTCCCAGGAGAAGATACAGTGGTCTTTATAGGGACAACAGTGTGTGTGAGGAAGGAGTAGGGATCAAAGGCCAAAAGATAATTTGGACCTTGATATTAGGTAGTCTTGAATGACAGGTTAAAACATTTGAACATTTTCTTACAGGAACTGGGAAATGATTGAAAGTCCATGATGAAAGCCATGGCATGTCCATATCTGTATTTAGAAAAGACTCTGACTCCAAGATGATAAATTCTGACCAACCTCTACCTGTGTTCCCAGCCCCAGCAGGGCTTCCAGATCGTGTCAGTAACCTGTTTGTGAGAAATCTAAACACTGGCCATATTCTCCTGTTGGACTGGAAACTTGTGGTTTTGACCTCCATCTGCTGTCAGGAGAGTTTGCATAAAAGTTT
Source organism: Stenella coeruleoalba (assembly GCF_951394435.1). Lineage (NCBI taxonomy): Eukaryota > Metazoa > Chordata > Mammalia > Artiodactyla > Delphinidae > Stenella > Stenella coeruleoalba. The sequence continues at coordinate 128,493,368 of NC_137148.1, read as the reverse complement.
GCTGCTCCAACCTATGGTCATTAATTCATCCACCGATTGGTTCACCTGTTGATTCACTGACATTCATTTCTATGATGATTCATTTACCAACATTTATCAGGCAACTAGTCTATGTCAGGTACTGTGCTATGTACTGGAATTCAAAAATTGAATGAAATACAGCCCCTGCTCTCAGTTGTCTCATTGCACCATAGCGGAGATTGACATTCCAGCCAATAATTGCAATATAATGTGATAAGTACAATCAGCTATGTAAAGAGAGAACAGTACGTTGGACCAGTAACCTTTGTTTGAGTCATATCAAAGGATATGATATGACTGAGAAGTTTCTTTAAAAATGGAAAGTAATTGTTGTACAGCAGAAACAGAACATTGTAAAGCAATTATACTCCAATAAAGATGTGAAAAAAAAAAAGGAAAGTAAGCAGGAAAGGAGTAAGCTCAGAGCACATGAACTAGGACCTGAATGATTTGATGGGTAGAGGCAGAGAGATAAAGAGAGGAAGTCATCCCAAACAAGAAAATTAACATTTTTAGACATGGAGCATTAACATGTTTTAGACTGCCTTATAGTTTATTCCTTTACATAACAGAATTTCAACGAGTTCTCATATAAGGCCAGACAATGTATTAGACACTAGGATCCAACAGATGTGGTTCTACCCTCATGAAGCTTAAACTGTAGTGTGGAGACTGGCTTTCATTAAGTCATCCCATAACAGTATAATACTGCACGGTGGTATAATGAGAGGACAGGAACTTCGAGTGAGATTTCCGAGACTGTGTGTAGAATGGGGTAGCATGAGAAAGGAAAGTAGGGGCCAGATCACAGAGGGTTTTGTACCCCAGAAATCGAAATGTGGACTTTATCCTAAAGGGATGAGAAATCATAGATGAAACATAAGCCAAGCAGAAGCATGCTTAGTTGTGTATATTTGAGATACTTCATAACAGTTTAAACAACTGGTTTGAGGGTAAGACGAAAGGCAGAAAGGGTAAGCAGGCTCTTTCCAAATTTCTAGTGAGAGATGAGAGTAGCCTAATGCTGTGACTGTGGGGAAGGAGAGAATATTGAAGAAGAATTAGCAATGTTAAAGAAGTAAAAGCAAAAGGATTTGCTGGCCAGTTGGATTTATGGTATTATTTCTCATGGCGTAACTGGGAATCTACTTGCATGAAAAGCCCCACCCTAGAGACACAGAATCAGGCTCCCAGAAGCAGAGCCCGGTGCATTTTAGCCACTCCCCTCCCATCCCCACCAGCTGACTCTGAAAAACATAGTGTTTGATACCCACTGCTGTCAGGGATGTGGAGAACACATGGAGGATGACCTATGGTTTCTGACTTAGGATTTGATGGAAGGGAGTGTGTTTGGTTCCCACACTCTAATTGCTCAAGGATCCACTGGGGCATTTGTTATCATGCAGATCCCCAGGCTGTACTGTCAGAGATCCTGTTTTCCCTCTGGCCTGAATGTGGGTCTGGGGAATCGAATCTCATTCAAAAATGGTTATCACGGGTTATTCCAAAGCAAGAGGAATCATTTGAAGAGAACTCATGGCTAGACCACTGGCCTAGCTCACCTCACCATTTTGCCCCCTCTCCCTGCTTCCAGTCATTTCAAACTCCTCACTGATGCATATGCTAAGAAATGAAACCAAAGTGGAAGCATCTTCCCTCAAGGTTTTGCTGTTTTTTTCTTTTCCTCTCTTTCACTGGACTCTAAGCCCTTTGAGTGCAGGTCTTTCTCTGTCCCACCCTAAATATAACATAGTTCTCTGCCCATAATAGGCTCTTAACACATTTGTTACCGCAAATTCCAACATGGAGAAACTCCAACAGGGAAAGCAAAGCCCCACAGGAAAGAAATTTTAAACAGTACCCATGAGTGAGTAGCATTAGAGCTTTAGAGAATACCATTAGTGAATGCAATCTTTCCTCTATAAATGTCTGTGTTCAGGTCCCCTCACGCTCAGCCCCGTGCAAAATAAAATTAATGCTGGCTAACACTGACATCAGGTACCACTGTGCTAGTAGCTTAGATTGATAACATCTTTTTAGTGTCTTTAAAACTCTCATTTTAATTGTTGATACAAAATACCGGCTTGGTATGAGGTATTACACTAATTTAAATTTACACAACATTATGGCAAGTCTTGCAAAGTAGACATTATGGCTGCCTGTCAGTTATAAAAGCCCTGACAATATTTTTCCTCACTGGGTTGAACATAATTTTTTTAACAGCTTTCACTGGAGGTGGCACCTATCTTTTCCCTTTATCTCCCCTCCCCCCAAGAAAATATTATATAATCACGCATATAACTTACTTGATACTTAGATCAGAAAATATTTATTGGTGTGATACATCACTCCCTTTTCCTTTTCATGCTGTTTCTGGAAGCTGCAGAATCTGCTGTTCAATTAACTAAAGGTCAGAGAGCTTTCAGCCTTTTCTCACCGTTCCCTCACTGTCAGTTCAATGAGAGTGAGAAGAGCAAAAGCTCCCAGGATGGGTGAGGACCACTGGAAGTAGTCTCATGTGAGCTGTGTGTGGACGCCTCTCTGTACAGGCATTGACTCCCTGTGATGCACCCAGACCTTGGAAGTGTAGGATTAACACTTTATCATTAAGGTTTGAAGAGAACCAAAGATGAGTAGATAAAATAGTCAAGATGTCAAAGCTGTCACATTCACTCACAAAAGCAGCAACTAACTAAGGTGAGCTTAGAGACTAGGAACTCCCACCAAGAAAATCCAAGTTCCTGGATTCAATTTCCATCTCTGTGACCTTGGTGAGACCAGTCTGACCTGCTCCAGATCTGGGTATTCTAAATTAATCCTCAAAAAGTTCATTTATTCACTTATTTTTTCATTCATCTGCCTGTTCATCTATCAGGTGGGACTCAGTGTTCTGTAAGGGGGATGATCGGCCTTTGGTAGTACTTGCAGTTCATTCTGTTTAACCAAGAAGGTAGACGTCTACAATCTACATTTTTCTTTTTTTGTAAAGAGTTATATAGTAAATATTTTAGTCTGTGCAGCCACATGCTCCCTGTTGTAGTTATTCAAATACTTTCCTGTGCAAAGCAGCTGTAGACAATATACAAACAAATGAGCATGACTTTTGTTTCTAAAACTTTATTTACAGAAGCAGGTGGCAGGCCATATTTGGCCTGCATACTCTAGTTTGCTGATTGCTGAACTAGGGCCAACCTGGATTTGATGCAAACATCCAGTATTTCATAAAATTCCTGATTAAAGTTGGCATGAGGGGCTTAATAACCTACAGGGTGTGAAGGGAAGACAATAGAAATAGTACTCAATAAGGGTAGGGCTGAATTTTAGCCCTAGAGCTGCCTTTTGCTAACTATGACCAAGGATAATCATTTACCCTCTCTCTGCTCCTATATCTTAACGTAAGTTTCTTTCCTTGGACTTAAAGACTAACGAGGACCTCTTCAATGAATGGTCAAGATAAGAGATGTTTAAACCCTAGTTGTGGGGTGAGCAAGCAGAGAAAAACAGTTCGGTGAAAGCCAGCAAATAATGTGTGATCGCTGAGATACGAACCAGAACTACTAAAGGCTTCACTTACAGCCGATGTGCACGAGATAAAATTGATGTATCTTTTTCTCAGGAAAAGAGCCTGTCTCTGTTCAAAGTACAAATCGTAAGAAATGCTTTGCCGTAAGCAAGGGAGCTAGAGAAAATGTAAGTTTACAAATTGACCCTGGAACTAAGGTCTTTTTTGTAGGTTCAATGGAAAAGTGAAACAAGCAAAAGCTCTTTCGTAATCATAGCACTCATTCATTCGAAAAGTGCCTTGATAATTATCAAAGCAATCCTTCTTGCATTACTAAGAAGCTGCTCACTGCATGTGACTTGAGTGACTTTCTGGCAACTTTCCAGTTAACCTATCCATCCCCAAGATCATGCTTTCTAGATTTGATTGTTTTCTGCTTCATGGATGACATGTGGCTGAAAAAAGACCAGATGAGAAAAGCAGACACAGATTGCCTAATTTGTGTATGGATCAATCCACAGACATTTGTCAAGCATCATCCTCTGTTCTCTAAGGAACACAACATTATCGGGCGAAGCATTACTGAGTGTCAGAACACACGCAGAGGGTAATTCATGGTTATCAGATGAAAGATCTGGATGCTAATTTCTGACCAAACCTAGAGGAAGAAGAGTTGACTTTTGCAAGTGGTCAGAAAAGCTCAGAGACACAGTAGTAACATTATGCATGAAACTTAAGGGTTGTCTTCAAGATATGAAGGCAGCATACGAGGTATGGAAGTACACAGAGAATAAACTAGTAAATGAAGGTATCAAATGAATAAGTCTGGGAAAGTAGGTTAGGTTATATTGGGAAAGACTCCAAGTTACACCATGGGAGGCTTGTAGATTCTGTTTCTGCAGTGACAAAGTAGAGAATATAAGTGAAGCAAATTGAGAGGGAGAGAGCAGAGGGAGGGAAAGAAGGAGAGGAGAGAGCAAGAGGAAGCAGGCAAGAAGGAAAACAAGTCACCAAGGACACTGCTGCTACTGATAAGGGGCAGTTGGTTTTCAGTTCAAGGACATTTTGTGTCCCATGGATGGGAGCTCAGTGTTGCTCATCATGTAATTTTTCAGGATGAGGGACAGATCTAGGCCTTAATGTGAAGTATCCTACATACTAAGGCTGGCCAGCTAAACCTTTTTTAAACCACTATGTGAAGCAAAATAACAGCAATGACAAAACTCCAAACATTTCAGGGCATAATCTGCTGACAGCAAGTTTGTAGCCTCTGGGCTGTCTAGAACGTACCAGGGAGAACTTGACAGGAATCAAGAAAGGACAGCGCTCAGGGGGGACAGAGGGAGAGGCTTGAGAGCTGGTGTGAGGCTGTCGGGTAGTCCAGGTAGGGAAGGATGAGATGGACTTGACCGTGGCTCTGGGAAATGAGAGGGAAAGGGAGAGGTAGATGGGGCACAGTGCGAGCTGTAGAGGGAGATAGAGTAAGACTGGATCTTTCTCAGAGAGCTAAGAGAAAGCCTGTGTTCTGTTTCTCCTCATCAAATGATCCTGCCTGTGTTTTTCCCTGTGTAGGACACATCCTCAGTTGACCTTTCTCTGTGCTGAAAATTTTAATTGCTTTGCTATTATTTATTTCGTAGTTCAACACTTCCATTCCCCCGCTCCCCGGGTAAACTTGAATGCACGTCCAAGTGAAGGTTGTAATCTTTAAATTTTCCAAATAGGGACTCATCTTACAGTCATATTTTGATGTGTTTTTTTTTCTCCTACATTTCAAGTTAAAGAAGATCAAAGGCTTGCAACTAAATTACTTCAGAGATAAATGAGTCATCGGAAAATGCAGTACTTTTGAAGAAGAATATTCTTTTGTTTTCTCTTCTTGTGCCAATGCTCTTCTCTTTTTTAAAAAAAAAAATGACTTTTATTTTATTTATTTTCTTATACAGCAGGTTCTTATTAGTCATCAGTTTTATACACATCAGTGTATACATGTCAAACCCAATCGCCCAATTCATCACACCACCTCCCCACCGCCACTTTCCTCCCTTGGTGTCCATATGTTTGTTCTCTACATCTGTGTCTCAACTTCTGCCTTGCAAACGGGTTCATCTGTATCATTTTTCCAGGTTCCACATATATGCATTAATATACGATATTTGTTTTTCTCTTTCTGACTTACTTCACTCTGTATGACAGTTTTTAGATCCACCCATGTCTCAACAAATGACCCAATATCGTTCCTATTTATGGCTGAGTAATATTCCATTGTATATATGTACCACATCTTCTTTATCCATTCGTCTGTCGATGGGCATTTAGGTTGCTTCCATGACCTGGCTATTGTAAATAGTGCTGCAATGAACATTGGGGTGTATGTGTCTTTTTGAATTATGGTTTTCTCTGGGTATATGCCCAGTAGTGGGATTTCTGAATCATATGGTACTTCAATTTTAATTTTTTAAGGAACCTCCATACTGTTCTCCATAGTGGTTGTATCAATTTATGTTCCCACCAACAGTGCAAGAGGGTTACCTTTTCTCCACACCCTCTCCAGCATTTATTGTTTGTCAATTTTCTGATGATGCCCATTCTAACTGGTGTGAGGTGATATCTCATTGTAGTTTTGATTTGCATTTCTCTAATAATTAGTGATGTTGAGCAGCTTTTCATGAGCTTCTTGCCCATCTGTATGTCGTCTTTGGAGAAATGTCTACTTAGATCTTCTGCCCATTTTGGGATTGGGTTGTTTGTTTTTTTAATATTGAGCTGCATGTGCTGTTTATATATTTCGAAGATTAATCCTTTCTCCGTATATTCATTTGCAAATATTTTCTCCCATTCTGAGGGTTGTCTTTTCGTCTTATTTATGGTTTCCTTTGCTGTGCAAAAGCTTTGAAGTTACATTAGGTCCCATTGTTTATTTTTGTTTTTATTTCCATTACTCTAAGAGTTGGATCAAAAAAGATCTTGCTGTTACTTATGTCAAACTGTGTTCTTCCTATGTTTTCCTCTAAGAGTTTTATAGTGTCCGGTCTTACATTTACATCTCTAATCTATATATATATATATATATATATATATATATATATATATATATTTTTTTTTTTTTTTTTTTTTTGCTGTATGTGGGCCTCTCGCTGTTGTGGCCTCTCCCGTTGCAGAGCACAGGCTTCGAACACGCAGGCTCAGCAGCCATGGCTCACGGGCCCAGCCGCTCCGCGGCATGTGGGATCTTCCCGGACCGGGGCACGAACCCATGTCCCCTGCATCGGCAGGCAGACTCTCAACTCTGCGCCACCAGGGAAGCTCCTCTAATCAATTTTGAGTTTATTTTTATGTATGGTGTTAAGCAGTGTTCTAATTTTCATTCTTTCACATGTAGCTGCCCAGTTTTCCCAGTACCACTTATTGAAGAGACTGTCTTTTCTCCATTGTATATCCTTGCCTCCTTTGTCATAGATTAGTTGACCATAGGTGCGTGGGTTTATCTCTGGGCTTTCTATCTTGTTCCATTGATCTATGTTTCTGTTTTTGTGCCAGTACCATATTATCTGGATTACTGTAGCTTTGTAGTATAGTCTGAAGTCAGGGAGTCTGATTCCTCCAGCTCCGTTTTTTTTCCCTCAAGACTGCTTTGGCTATTCGGGGTCTTTTGTGTCTCCATACAAATTTTAACATTTTTTGTTGTAGTTCCGTAAAAATGCCATTGGTAATTTGATCGGGATTGCATTGAATCTGTAGATTGCTTTAGGTAGTATAGTCATTTTCACAATATTGATTCTTCCAATCCAAGAACATGGTATATCTCTCCATCTGTTGGTGTCATCTTTAATGTCTTTCATCAGTGTCTTATAGTTTTCTGCATACAGGTCTTTTCTCTCCCTAGATAGGTTTATTCCTAGGTATTTTATTCTTTTTGTTACAATGGTAAATGGGAGTGTTTCCTTAATTTCTCTTTCAGATTTTTTACCATGAGTGTATAGGAATGCAAGAGATTTCTGTGCATTAATTTTGTATCCTGCAACTTTACCAAATTCATTGATTAGCTCTAGTAGTTGTCTGGTGGCGTCTTGAGGATTCTCTACGTATAGTATCATGTCATCTGCAAACAGCGACAGTTTTACTTCCTTTTCCAATTTGTATTCCTTTTCTTTCTTTTTCTTCTCTGATTGCCATGACTAGTACTTCCAAAACTACGTTGAATAATAGTGGTGAGAGTGGACATTCTTGTCTTGTTCCTGATCTTAGAGGAAATGGTTTCAGTTTTTCACCTTTGAGAATGATGTTTGCTGTGGCTTTGTCATATATAGCCTTTACTATGTTGAGGTAGGTTCCCTCTATGCCCACTTTCTGGAGAGTTTTTATCATAAATGGGTGTTGAATTTTGTCAAAAGCTTTTTCTGCATCTATTGAACTGATCATATGGTTTTTCTTCTTCAATATGTTAATATGGTGTATCACGTTGGTTGGTTTGCATATATTGAAGAATGCTTGCATCCCTGGGATAAATCCCACTTGCTCATGGTGTATGATCCTTTTAATGTGTTGTTGGATTCTGTTTACTCGTATTTTGTTGAGGATTTTTGCATCTATATTCAACAGTGATATTGGTCTGTAATTTTCTTTTTTTGTAGTATCTTTGTCTGGTTTTTTGGTATCAGGGTGATGGTGGCCTCATAGAATGAGTTTGGGAGTGTTCGTTTCTCTGCAATTTTTTGGAGTAGTTTGAGAAGGATGGGTGTTAGCTATTCTCTAAATGTTTGATAAAATTCACCTGTGAAACCATATGGTCCTGGACTTTTTTTTGTTGGAAGATTTTTAATCACAGTTCAATTTCATTACTTATGATTGGTCTGTTCATATTTTCTATTTCTTCCTGGTTCAGTCTTGGAAGGTTACAATTTCTAAAAATTTGTCCATTTCTTCCAGGTTTTCCATTTTATTGGCATAGAGTTACCTGTAGTAGTTTCTTAAGATGCTTTGTATTTCTGTGGTGTCTGTTGTAACTTGTCCTTTTTCTTTTCTGATTTTATTGATTTGAGTCCTCTCCCTCTTTTTCTTGATGAGTCTGGCTAATGGTTTATCAATTTTGTTTATATTCTCAAAGAACCAGCTTTTTGTTTTATTGATCTTTGCTATTGTTTTCTTTGTTTCTATTTCATTTATTTCTGCTCTGATCTTTATGATTTCTTTCCTTCTGCTAACTTTGGGTTTTGTTTGTTCTTCTTTCTCTAGTTCCTTTAGGTGTAAGGTTAGATTGTTTATTTGAGACTTTTCTTGTTTCTTCAGGTAGGCTTGTGTAGCTATAAATTTCCCTTAGAACTGCTTTTGCTGCATCTGAAAAGTTTTGGATCATCATGTTTTCATTGTCATTTGTCTCTAGGTATTTTTTGATTTCCTCTTTGATTTCTTCAGTGATCTCTTGGTTATCTAATAATGTATTGTTTAGCCTCCCTGTGTTTGTGTTTTTACGTTTTTTCCCTGTAACTGTTTTCTAATCTCATGGAGTTGTGGTCAGAAAAGATGCTTGATATGATTTCAATTTTCTTTAATTTACTGAGGCTTGATTTGTGACCCAAGATTTGAACTATCCTGTAGAATGTTCCATGCATACTTGAGAAGAAAGTGTAATCTGCTGTTTTTGAATGGAATGTCCTATAAATATCAGTTAAATCTATCTAGTCTAGTGTGTCATTTAAAGCTTCTGTTTCCTTATTTATTTTCATTTTGGATGATCTGTCCATTGGTGTAAGTGAGGTGTTAAATTCCCCCACTATTATTGTGTTACTTTCAATTTCCTCTTTTATAACTGTTAGCAGCTGCCTTAGATATTGAGGTGCTCCTATGTTGGGTGCATATAAATTTATAATTGTTGTATCATCTTCTTCGATTGATCCCTTGATCATTATGTAGTTTCCTTCCTTGTCCCTTGTAACATTCTTTATTTTAAAGTCTATTTTATGTGATACGAGTATTGCTACTCCAGCTTTCTTTTGATTTCCATTTGCATGGGATATCTTTTTCCATCCCCTAACTTTCAGTCTGTAAGTGCCCCTAGGTCAGAAGTGGGTCTCTTGTAGATAGCATATAGATGGGTCTTGTTTTTGTATCCATTCAACGGGCTGTGTCTTTTGGTGGGAGCATTTAATCCATTCACATTTAAGGTAATTATTGATATGTATGTTCCTATGACCATTTTCTTAATTGTTTTGATTTTGTTTTTGTATGTCCTTTTCTTCTCTTGTGTTTCCCACTTAGAAAAGTTCCTTTAGCATTCGTTGTAGAGCTGGTTCGGTGGTGCTGAATTCTCTTGGCTTTTGCTTGTCTGTAAAGCTTTTGATTCCTCCATTGGATCTGAATGAGATCCTTGCTGGGTAGAGTAATCTTGGTTGTAGTTTCTTCCCTTTCATCACTTTAAGTAATATTATGCCACTCCATTCTGGGTTGTAGAGTTTTTGCTGAGAAATCAGCTGTTAACCTTATGGGAGTTCTCTTGTATATTATTTGTTGTTTTTCCTTCGCTGCTTTCAGTAATTTTTCTTTGTCTTTAATTTTTGCCAATTTGATTACTATGTGTGTTGGCATGTTTCTCCTTGGGTTTATCCTGTATGGGACTCTCTGAGCTTCCTGGACTTGGGTGGCTATTTCCTTTCCCATGTTAGGGAAGTTTTTGACTATTATTTCTTCAAATATTTTCTCTGGTCCTTTCTCTCTCTCTTGCCCTTTTGGAACCCCTATAATGTGTATGTTGTTGCGTTTAATGTTGTCCCAGAGGTCTCTTAGGCTGTCTTCATTTCTTTTCATTCTTTTTTCTTTATTCTGTTCCACAGCAGTGAATTCCACCATTCTGTCTTCCAGGTCACTTATCCGTTCTTCTGCCTCAGTTATTCTGCTATTGATTCCTTCTAGTATATTTTTCATTTTAGTTTTTTTTTATTGTTCACCTCTGTTTGTTTGTTCTTTAATTGTTCTAGGTCTTTGTTAAACATTTCTTGCGTCTTCTCGATCTTTGCCTCCATTCTTTTTCTGAGGTCCTGGATCATCTTCACTATCATTATTCTGAATTCTTTTTCTGGAAGGTTGCCTATCTCCACTTCATTTAGTTGTTTTTCTGGGTTTTTACCTTGTTCCTTCATCTGGTACATATCTCTTTGCCTTTTCATGTTGTCTCTCTTTCTGTGAATATGGTTTTTGTTCCACATGCTGCAGGATTGTAGTTATTCTTGCTTCTGCTGTCTGCCCTCTGGTGGGTGAGGCTATCTAAGAGGCTTGTGCAAGTTCCCTGATGGGAGGGACTGGTGGTGGGTAGAGCTGGGTGTTGCTGTGGTGAGCAGAACTCAGTAAAACTTTAATCTACTATTCTGCTGATGGGTGGGGCTGGGTTCCCTCCCTGTTGGTTGTTTGGCCTGAGGTGACCCAACACTGGAGACTACCTGGGTCTTTGGTAGGGCTAATGGCAGACTCTGGGAGGGCTCACACCAAGGAGTACTTCCCAGAACATGTGCTACCAGTGTCCTTGTCCTCACGGTGAGCCACAGCCACACCCCACCTCTGCAGGAGACCCTCCAACACTAGCAGGTAGGTCTGGTTCAGTCTCCTGTGGGGTCACTGCTCCTTCCCCTGGGTCCTGATGCACACACTACTTTGTGTCTGCTCTCCAAGAGTGGAGTCTCTCTTTCCCCCAGTCCTGTCAACGTCCTGCAATCAAATCCCACTAGCCTTCAAAGTCTGCTTCTCTAGAAAGTCCTCCTCCCATTGCCGGACCCCCAGCTTGGGAAGCCTGACGTGGGGCTCAGAACCTTCACTCCAGTGGGTGGACTTCTGTTGTATAAGTGTTCTCCAGTCTGTGAGTCACCCACCCAGCAGTTATGGGATATGATTTTACTGTGCTTGCACTCCTCCTACCATCTCATTGTGGCTTCTCCTTTGTGTTTGGATGTGGGGTATCTTTTTTGGTGAGTTCCACTGTCTTCCTGTGGATGATTGTCCAGCAGCTAGTTTGTGATTCTGGTGTTCTCACAAGAGGGAGTGAGAGCATATCCTTCTATTCCTCCATCTTGGTTCAGGGCCCCAATGCTCTTCTCTTTGAAGAAACTTTTCCTAACCATTGCAGCACACAATAATCCTTTATTTATATATTTTTGTTATTCTAAAAGTTTTCAGGGTATATTTCATTTTCAAAATGTAGAGATTTATTTTGTGTTCTGATTTAAAGATTGTGTGCTTATTAAAATACTGTTATTTCAAAGAAATACAGAACAGAAATTTAAATATCCCCACTGCAATACATTTGTTTTAAATGGTGTCTTCTATACGTTGTTCCAAAACCTGAAGTTTCTTATTTAATAATAAATATGTGTATATATTTCAATAAACGTAAAATTGAATTGGCATTTTAATAGCCACATAATATTATATCTGTGTATATATCTACACAAATATAGCAACAATATGTTATTGCCTTCTTAGTGGCTATTTACGTTTGTTTCCAAATTTTCAAGTCTTATATGTCAGTGAAGTAGACATTCTTTATGCTCATTTATATGTCCTCATCCAGTAGTTTCCTTAAGGTACAGAATTTAAATGATTGTGTTGAAAGATACAAGTTTTAAGGATATTTGACAAATTTCCCTCATGAGTGCTGTCACATTTACTTGCAGTAGCAAATGGAAGTGTGGCCCCTTCCCCCTTCCCTCAGCCATGAACATTAGCAACCTTTACAATATTTAACTATCTGAGAGGTAGAATTTTGTCCCTTCAGTTTCTATAAAATGTACTGGTTGTTTCTCTTATTTGGGGATTTAGATATTTACTGATTTTATTGATGTTTAAATATCTTGAAAACATTTGTCTTACCTTCCCTGTAGGAATGTAATGGCTTAAGATGTTATTTCCATTTATAACTGCCATCTCTATTATGGCTCTATCATCTTTAATTCTTTGTAGGACAGTGACCTTCCAGCCTTGCACCCCCACAAAAAAAAATGAGGAATCCTGACATTAAAAAAATAAATTAGGGCTTCCCTGGTGGCGCAGTGGGTGAGAGTCCGCCTGCCGATGCAGGGGACACTGGTTCGTGCCCCGGTCTGGGAGGATCCCGCATGCCGCAGAGCGGCTGGGCCTGTGAGCCATGGCTGCTGGCCCTGCATGTCCGGAGCCTGTGCTCCGCAATGGGAGAGGCCACAACAGTGAGAGTCCCGCTTACCGCAAAAAAAAAAAAAAAAAAAAAAAATTATTAATATGCTTTTTCATCTCCAAAACAGCAAACATTTATTGATAGCCTACTCTGTGTTAATTTTTCATTCCTGCTGGAGAAAAAACCTCTGTATACCCTACTAATGAAATATATATTAAACATACAAATTCAGCCAAGGTCTAGAGCTACACGGTCCAATAAGTCAGCCAATAGTTACGTGGATCCAGTAAGAATTTGAATAATGGCTAGTCTGAATTGACATATGCTGTAAGTATGAAATACACATTGATTTTGTAGGCTTAGGAAAAAAATCCTACAAATTATTCTATATTGATTGCATTTTGAACTGATAATATTGTAGATACGTTGGACTAAATATAATAGGCTAATTCATTTCACCCATCTCTAGCTTTTTCTAATGTAGCTACTAGAAAATTTTAAATAACGTGGCTCACATGTGTGATTCATATTTTTTATCTCTTTTTTATTTTATTTTTAAATTAAAAACATTTTTATTTTATTTTGGAGTATAGTTGATTAACAATGTTGTGTTAGTTTCAGGTGTACAGCAAAGTGATTCAATTATACATGTACATGTATCTATTCTTTTTCAAATTCTTTTCCCATTTAGGTTATTACAGCATATTTAGCAGAGTTCCCTGTGCTGTACAGTAGGTCCTTGTTATTTATCTGTTTTAAATATAGCAATGTATACATGTCAATCCCAAACTCCCAGCCTATCCCTCCCCCCCCACCCTTCCCCTCTGGTAGCCATAAGTTCTTTAAGTCTGTGAGTCTGTTTCCATTTTGTAAATAAGTTATTAGTATCATTTTTTAAAGATTGTGCATATAAGTGATATCATATGATATTTGTCTTTGTCTGACTTTACTTAGTATGATAATATCAATATTTCTATTGAATGGTGCTGCTTTAGACTTTTTTACAATATAAACATTAAGACCATAAGAGGCCTGCCTGGAGTGTCCTATCAGATGGATGGTCTTCAGGTCAGAATTTCATCATTCTTTTGCAACAAGAAAGAAAGCAAAGCCCCCAAATACCATCGTTATATTGGCTGATGTTTGCTTTGTCTTTCATCTGAGGGAGCATTGATGAAAAGAACGGCTTCAACCAGAATAGTTTATAGCCCCTTTGGAAAGAAGCTTACATTGAAAAGGAAGAGATAAATTGAAATAGTTCTGACTTTGAACAACTGCTCACGTCACCACAGAGCCACGGCCACTGTGTGATCTGTCGGCTGGCTGAAGAAAGAGGGTGAATCACTGGTCTCCTCAAAACTTTGGGTATTGCAAAATCCTAAACGCAGTACAGAATTGATGAAAGCTTGGCCTGAGCTGTGAGGAGGGAGCTTCATCTGGCCCCCTGGTCCTTCTCTCTGTGGGAGCAGAGGAAAGAGAATGGCTCCTCACACGGGGTCCTGATGATTCTCTCCAGTAATGATGTTTCTTTAGTGGGAACATGGCCTCCCTCCCATTAAAATGAACACTTGCAGCACTTTGCAGTTGGCTTTCTCATTTTGTACATGAGATACATGGTTTAGAGTAATGAAATAAATGGCCCTAGACCCTAGAATGAAAGTGTGTGTTGAAGTAGAAATCAATTTCAGGTCTTCACATTTATGGTGCAAAGTTCCTTTATATCGGTTTCAACTGCCTATCATCCTATCATAGTCCCTTTTTTTTTGGCTGCATTGGATCTTTGTTGCTGTGTGGGCTTTCTCTAGTTGCTGTGAGCAGGGGCTTCATTGCAGTGCACAGGCTTCTTATTGCAGTGGCTTCTCTTGTTGCAGAGCACGGGCTCTAGGGCACGTGGGCTTCAGTAGTTGTGGTACAAGGGCTCAGTAGTTGTGGCACACAGGCTTAGTTACCCTGCAGCCTGTGGGAACTTCCTGGGCCAGGGATCGAACCCGTGTCCTCTGCATTAGCAGGCGGATTCTTAATCACTGCACCACTAGGGAAGTCCCCATAGCCCTTTTAAGAACGTATATCTTCGCTTTTTCCCCACAAAGTTTTCAACTCTAATTTCTCCTCAAATGAGTTTCATCTGTTGGCTCTGGACATAGCCTGTTCTATACTAGATATTTTGAACTCAAGTTCTCTTTATATTATCTAACTTCTTACCTCTATCCCTAACATTTGGCTTTATATTCTTATGTTTATTGTTATTTTTTTCTGTGTTAATATATCCTTTGGGCGTGGCAGGAATATAGTTTGAGCTTATCAAGACCAGAGTGGGTCTAAAACCCATTCCCCCTTTTGCCTATTAGAAGAAGTGAGATACGTACACATCACACATCCAGATCTTACTAAACGTGAAGAGTATGTGGCTGTCTACAGGTATTATTGGAGGTTATGAAGAAAGACATTTGTCCCACATATCTTCTATAGAAATACTGCCTTTGGAAAAAAATAAATAGCCTACTAAAATGAAAGGACCAATGGGAGAGCTATGATACTGGCCATAAGTTATTTTGTGTAGCTTCTTCTGTTCTTACATTTAGTGAATTCCATCTACAGGCCTACCAAATATGGACTGTTTCCACTATGTTTTTTTTTTTTAATTAAGGGTACTTTTATTTATTTATTTATTTATTTATTTATTTTTGGCTGTGTTGGGTCTTCGTTTCTGTGCAAGGGCTTTCTCTAGTTGTGGCAAGTGGGGGCCACTCTTCATCGCAGTGCGCGGGCCTCTCACTGTCGTGGCCTCTCTTGTTGCAGAGCACAGGCTCCAGACGCGCAGGCTCAGTAGTTGCGGCTCACGGGCCTAGTTGCTCCGCGGCATGTGGGATCTTCCCAGACCAGGGCTCGAACCCGTGTCCCCTGCATTAGCAGGCAGATTCTCAACCACTGCACCACCAGGGAAGCCCCCACTATGTATTTTTTGCTACTCTAGGAGAGACATATTCATAAGACAAGCCCCTACTGTCCAGCATCTTACAGTAGAGTTATGATTCTCATATTAAGAGAATCAGAACGTTGAGAGAAGATTGTTGAGCTCTGGGAACCTGAGTTGGGTGGGATGTTACCCTCTGGTGAAGGCTTTGGCAATGAGAGCCTGGTTAGCGATGATGAATAAATGCCTGAGATGGGAGGAAAGCAGAGATGATTCAAAGATAGGGGATGATAAACTTTATTTCCTTCCTAACTTTGTTAATAGTAGTCCATAAAAGAAGAGTTATATGTTTCAACTATACAGCTCTGAGAGATTCATCACACCCTGTGTCTTTGGACTTTAAAGAGGAAACTGCTCACAATGGTCTAGAAGTCTGGGGAAAGTTTGTCTTGGGTTAGATAAGAGAAGCTTTGAGAAAGAGAAATGATTTTGTTCTCTCTTCAATTTGCATTTTCTTTGAAACTGAGAAACATAAGGTTTAGCAAGCCGTGGATTAGGGAAACAAAGTCCCTTCATCTCTCAGTAAATAACCATTTCCTGTAACAAGTCTCATTCCTTCCCCAGATGCTTGGAATTTGCAAGCCTCGTGATTCTATTTCTAGAATTGTTCATAATGGGCCTCTCTTTCCTCATTTCCTCCTTTCTTTCTCCTCCTTTCTGAATATACTGTTGCTACTCTCTAGCTCTATTCTCAATCTCAAAGGAAGCCAATACCATGGCAGAGAGAAATACTGCTGAATGTTAAGACTCAGCTAAAAAGTGCTGTTCTAGAAACTTTGGAACCCATTATTTAGAAAATGTTTAATATGCACTTGCTTAGGAGCAATGAAGAATATTATAGAAGATTAAGGAAGTGTTCCTACCTTACAGGTGCACATATTTCTCAGAATGAAGCAGCTGTATAAACAATTGCTTGAGGTTGGAAGTCATACCATCTTAGATGAGATTCTTAGTTGAGTAGTGTGACTGAATCAGTTGCTTTCCCTTTCTTGGCCTGTTTCTCCATTTGTAAATGCAAAGATTTAGTCCACTTCAGTATTGATGACCTCTTATCTAATGAGATAATAATACGAGATAATATATATCTCTTGATCCCTTAGAATGAAGCAGCAGCTATGCTAATGACGGAAGTGAATTCTCTGGTTTAATTCTTAGAAGCCACTCTACAACGACGACTCAGGTAATAATGCTATCTTCATTTTATAGAAAAGGAAACTGAAGCTTAGGTACTGGCCCAAAGTCACAGGGCCTGGTACTTGAACTAAGGTTGTTGAACTCTGGAGCTGAACTCTGGGCAGCTCATTTCTTCCCATATCATCTGTTGCTCGATGGCATGCTAAAGATGTACCAAGATTCACCACCAGATAGTGATATCAAAGTTAGAAGAAGTTTGCTATAGTTTCCTATTTGAGGTTCTGAAATATGAACTTGGGATTTGGTGGGATATTGTATAGACAAGGAGGAAGAATGCCACCCTTTCAGATTGACCCAAAGGAGACATGTGTCAGGAGGGAACAGAATGAGTCTGGGGAGTATAAAACAGTTAGTTTGGCTTGCTCAGAGAGTCTTTGGATAGATGAGATTGAATAGGTGATAACACTGGCTGGTGGTTGGCATCAAATACCACACTCAGTAAACAAATAAATTCGTTCATTCAACAGATATTGATAGAAATGAAGCATAGATATTTCCACAGGTACATAACCTAATACAGAATGAGTGTTCCCTTTGGGTTTGAATCATGGCTCTGTTATTTGCTAGTTCTTTGCCTTGAGTGAGTGGTTTAACATCTCTGGACTTTAGTTTTTCAGCTGTGGAATGGGAATAATGATACATATTACATAGTTTTATGAGAACTCAAAGTTATGTCTGAGTGATACCTTCAAAATAATATACTCAATAGAGCAAATGATATGCTCAATCTACAGTAATGCTATTACTGCTTGAATTAAAAAAATTAATACATGTAAAGTGTCTGATACAATGCCTAACACCCTGTAAGCACTGCATAAATGTGAACTCTTTCTGGTACTACTTCCATCATGAGACAGATATTGGGCCTTAATATGCTGGTAATCTAGTAGAAAGAAAAACCAAATACAATTCATGAAATGCAACATCATTATTATAG
This sequence comes from Stenella coeruleoalba, assembly GCF_951394435.1. Lineage (NCBI taxonomy): Eukaryota > Metazoa > Chordata > Mammalia > Artiodactyla > Delphinidae > Stenella > Stenella coeruleoalba. The sequence continues at coordinate 128,475,604 of NC_137148.1, read as the reverse complement.
AGATATTACAAGGTACACTGTCAATATCAATAAAGAGCTATCAAAGTTGGCCAAGAAAATGTGCATGAACGGGGAAAGCTTTATAGAGAAAGCCACATTTAGAAAAAAAAATCTTAAAAATACAGAGGAATCAGGGTAGATGAAAAAGTAGCTGAAGGGTATTTTGACAGAAAGCCCAAGCAGAAAGGTGTTAGAGGTGCTAGGAGTGCTCTCTGAAAACAAATCAGAAGTGAATCGCTGAGACGTGATGTGAGAAGGTGGAGGGGCAAGAAGTGGAGATGAAGAAGTAGACAGCAACCAGATCAGGCTGGACCTTGTAGGCCATGTGAAGCCATTTAAGATTCCACCCAGAACACAACAGGAGAACAGCGTCTGACTGAAAAGATGATGAAAAGGAGACTGCAAATGTCAGATTGCCCAAAGGGAGGGAGCTGCTTTTTGCATTTTTAAAAATGATCACTGAAGGCATGAGTCCTCTCCCAACTGTGGTAGGGAATTAATGGTAACAGTCTTCACTTCGAATTCTGTTCTCTCCCAAATGGAGGATGACAGTCTTCAGCCTGGTTCAAAGGAGGCAGAGTTACATGGGTATAGTGTGTCAGATCGGTGGTGAAAATGACAGCTTGACACCAAAAGTATTGATTCCAACTGTAGGCAAGATAACTTTCAAAAGGTCAGACCTGGGAGTCACAAAATATACTGCTCACCTTGTCAAAAAAGAGTTTGAGGCACATTAAAACTGTATGATGAAATGAAGTACACATGACTTTGGAGCTACATTGCCTGGGTGGAGCTGCCCCTCTCTAGCTGCCTGCTTGCCGGACTACCTTTCTTGCTTCCATAAATATTTATTGAGCGCTTGCTGTGTAACCTTAGGCAGCTTACTTCACCCCTCTGAGGCTTTTTCCTCACTGGCAAATTGGGGATCAGTACTGCCTCCTTCCAACCTGAGAATCAAATGAGACAATGTATTTGAAAGCACTCAGTACAATGCCAGTCACATGGTAGATGCTTAATAAGCATGTTTCTCCTTTGCACTCATTGCTCCATAGATATTCACTCAGTACCTTCTGTGTTCCAGGCATTAGTGGGGATATGGGACAGGAACAGAACAGGCAGACTCTCTTGAAGCTTTCAGTGGAGACACAGAAAATAAACGAGTAAAAAAACAAAGGGGGGAAACAAAATAAACGAGTAAAACAACCGAAATCATACCTGGTAGTGATAAATGCTATAAAGATAAAAACAGTGATGTAGAAAGCAGGGTATGCTAGAGAGAGTGCTACTTTTGTAGGGTGGTAAGCTGTATCCTCTTGGAGAAAGTGATATTTTGCAGCTGTAACGTGAGTAAGTATTGAAGCCTAAGGTGGCAAGATCCGGGAAGGTGCTTACCAGGCAAAGGGAACTCCAAGTTGAAACATGCTGAGATATAAACAGCCTTAGAACATTAGAGAAGCAGAATGAAGCCAGGTTCCTGGAACCAGATACATGAGCAAGAAAGTAACGTTTGCAAGTTTGGGGGGGTAGTCAGCAGCCTACTGCAGACAAGCATCCTCCTAGCAGAGCACGGTGTCACTGTCAGAGAAGGTACACAGAAGACCAGCGTCCTCCAAAGCAACCCTCTTTCTGTTCGTGATTCCCTTCGTCCACGACCCTGCCAAGCAAGCATTTAAGAGCAGCTTGGACATCTGGACTAGACAGATAATTTTGCTGTTTCCTTCAACCCAGCAGTTTTCAAGAGCACAAGCTCAGATCTTCAATCTTTCTTTAATCTCTCAGTGTGTGGCATATGTCACTTTTGGAGATAGACATTTTACAATAGAATCCTAGAGCTTACAAGCTTATGGTGGAGATAAGTGTGCACAGCAGAAGTACTATAGCAGAGTTACAGAAGCTCTGTGAGAGTGCGGAAAACAGAGAAAAATCTACACGTGTGGTCTGGGAAGGCTTCATGGCGGAGGTTTCAAGTCAAATGTTGCTGGTGTCCAAAGGTGGGAGGTGTGGTCTTCTTCCCTCTGTGTTTTGTTTTCTTCTAAATATATCCAGATTTTTACCAATCTAAATATATCCAGATTTCTTCTAAATCATTTTTTTTCTTTCTCCTTTGCTTTAGAACTGCTTTTAATATTAGAGAGATGATATTTTTTAATTTGCCCCAATTCAGGATCAGGTGTGCCCACGTGTGACATGTGACCATTCTGGTTTATATGTTCTTTTATTACCTCCCCTCAGCTAACATGATTTTATTTGCAGTAAAAAGAAATGTCAATTCCAACACACTTTCAATAATTCAACACTGTCTAAGATTGCAGCTTTATTAGAACCCAGAAATTTCTAGCCTCTTTTCTAGTTACCTCTCCAAAATTATATGGTCACCCCCGTTACAAACAAAGACATGTAAGGAAGGTTTTTCCTTGCAAAGCACAAGCAACATTTTCCTCTTTTTCTCCTTCGTATGTTTACTGTATACTAAATAGATGTCAGGCTTGGCAGTAGGAGTTAGGCTTGGAACATATAGTTTGGTTGGGGGGAGAGCATTGGAGCAAAAGGTATAGAATTGCGACAAACAGTGTGGTCATTTCTGGGTTGCTTAAGAAACTTCTGAGAATGGGACATACAAGGCTATTTTCTGGATAGAGAGACCATTTCCCAGGAAGGAGATCTGTAAATAGATCCTGGGTCCCAAATACCCAAAGAAAGGCGTTCTTTTAGTCAATCGTAGACTGAGTGGTCACAACTGTTTGTGCTGGAGAAAGAGGCCAGAGGTAATTATACAACCAGAGATACATGGATTTTTTTCAGGCAGTCATTGCCATAATTCCAAGTCTTGGCCTTCTATATTACTGATACAGGTCATTCCTGTAGTTCATCCTCCTCCAAACCATTTGCTAATGAAAGGGAAAAGAAAAATAGAATCCTGGGATCTGGCCAACTTTTGTAATGGCCTGTGGATAGGTACCTTCGTCCCATTTGCTGGTTAGTCTCCAGCACACTCAAGATGGAGAGGCGTGGAGGAATTATTCTTCTGAGCTACAGCAGCAACACTATTTTGTTGAATGTAACTTCTTGTTTTCTCTCATGATAACAGTAAAAGTTCATTGAACAAAATTTGGGAAATTGAGCCTAAATAATAAGAGATAAATGAGCTATAACTTTGGAGCTCAGGAAAAATGTACTTTATTATTTGTATCTTTCCCCTACTGCACGCCTGTTTGTGCTAAGGACACCTTGCTCCCCATAAACTTTTTAATAATGTGGGGTGCCTAAATGTCCTGTCATGAGAACGAGCCATACTGCTTTTTAACGGCAGGGATACGTCCAGTGTTCACTGTGGTTGTTTCTCTTTCTGTTCCCATTGGGTTGCTATGATAGAAGCAGTGTATTGGAGAGGTTCTGACTTGATTCTGGAGCCAGAAAATCTGGGTTTGAGCCCTGTTTCACAATAGCTGTGTAACCTTGGTTAAGTTAACTAATATCTAAGTGCCTTGGTTACTTCATCTACAAAGTGGAGATAATAGGAGTACTGAATAGTAGCTAGGTACTTTGTTGAATGAGTTAATATGTAGAGACTAGAAGAATCCCTGGCACGTACAGAGTGTTGAATAATGTAAGCTATTGCCACAGGGGGACACAAGCTCTAGTGCCCATATAGGGGCCAGGAAGATCACGTAAATGAGTCAGGCATAAAAAAATGCAGCTCTTTTGGTCTTTCATTTTCCAACACTGTATTAAAAATAAGGGGATAGAGGACACTTCTCAAATATGTAGGATAAAAAGTCCCTTGCAAGCGTGATAAATGCAGATAACTCTTATTTATTGTTGGAAAACAGCAGGGAGTAATCAGGACCATACAAAGAGGACTTGGAAGATTGTAAGATCCACACAACTTCTGCCAAAAACTAGATTAGGGTGTGAAATTTCTCAGTCTTTAAATGTTAGCACCCAATGAGAACTTTAAAAAAAAAAAATTTGTGTGATCTAAGCAACCTATGCCTTCAAGCTGTGTTTGACCCAAAAGTTGTCAATTTAAGAACCCTGAACTTCCACTAAGTAGCGTATTCTGAATTCTAGCCCAAGAGACCCGTCTCTGAGTCCCGGGCTCCTTCCATGATACCTGGCTGTAACGTCACACATTTACTGACCACTTTAACTCTCAGATGGAAAGGACCGAAAGATACGACTCTCACCGGTACTCTGCCCGTTGCCCACAGTGGTGTATAGGGATCATCTAGGGGCTGCAGTAAGGAATGATCGGTCAGAGAAAGTAGCACTGTTCCTAGCTCCTATCCCTGTGCCTTGCCCACACTATCTAAGTGTTTTTCCTTAGTTAGGAATCCCAGCCCCTCCCTAAATTGCTGTCTACTTACAGACTGAGAGTGGAGGCTCTCCAAGTCTTCCGTCTGACTTTGGAAATGTCATCTTGCCACTCATTCTGTTTAATTACTCCCTCCTGTGGAAACACTGGGCCATCCCTGCTGCTCCTTCAAGTGGAGAATAACAAGTCTTTGGGTTTTTCCTGGCTCTTACTTGCTGAGGAAGGAGATGATAAATGCTTGGTGCTTTGGGGGCTGCCTTCTGAACCACCCCGAGGCAACAATTGCTTACTCGGACGTATGGAAAGGAGGCAATCACTCAGGGAATAGATTCTTTTTTTTTTTTTTTTTGTAGTACGCGGGCCTCTCACTGTTGTGACCTCTCCCGTTGCGGAGCACAGGCTCCGGACGCGCAGGGTCAGCGGCCATGGCCCACGGGCCCAGCCGCTCCGCGGCATGTGGGATCTTCCCAGACCGGGGCACGAACCCGTGTCCCCCGCATCGGCAGGTGGACTCTCAACCACTGCGCCACCAGGGAAGACCCAGGGAATAGCTTTTTAATAAAGCAGTTTATGTCAGGGAAGGCAAAGGAGGGAGGCGGGGTTGACCTCTTGGGAATGTCCTCTCACCACTGCAAAGAGCAAAGTGAAAGAGGAGGTAACCTGCAGGGGGACCAGAGCACAGCATTTAGAACCAGCCAGAGGGCTGCCTCGAAGCGGTGAGGTTGATTCTCTGATAACTGTTTACAATAGCTGGTCAAATAGAATGAAATAGGGAAATTCTGGCAATGCCGTTGTTCTCCACATGTCAGGCTCTCCTTTTTAACAAGCTTCCGATTGGATTTGTAGACAGAAATCTTATGTAGTCATTTCCTCAACCACTTCTTTCTGCTGAGGCTCCATTCTTTTTTCTTCTGTCTTATCTTGTCCTGCTACCCTATACGTACACTCTAGTCTTCTCGTTTGCCATACGGTCGCTCTGTCTTTGCACATTGCCTTTTCGGTCTGGAATACCGATCTCTCTTCTCAGCCTGCACAAGTCCTGGGCTCCCTTCAAAATTTGTCTCTACAAATAAGACTTTCTAAATTTTCCCAAGGCAATAGAAATTACAAGACTCTAGGAAGAAAGGGAAATTCTTTGCCTTTCTTCCCACCTATTCTTCCATCCTGCGCCCTATCCCCAGGAAAATACATAAATCTGATTGGCCAAGTTCTAGGATATTTATTGGAAAACTTTTGCTGACAGTAGAATCACTTAATTCCAAAGCTGTGTGTCGAGATGTGCCTCTCCCTTTACACTGTGGTCTATTCTTACAGAAAGAGGAGTGATTGGAATTAGTGTCTGCTCTCCTGGAAATGACCCAGCCAGTTTCCGGGAAATTCTTCTCTTTTGTCTTCAGCAGTTCCTTTCATGCACTGAGATTGTGGATCTGAGGTGGTAAGGAATGCAGGGTACAGTTTGGGAGTCATGGGAGGTTCTTAAGGCTTCATCTTAATGTGTGTTCCAGCCGCATTCATCAGAGCTTCCTGGCATCATGGTTAGATTTACAAGTTCACTAAACAGAAAAGGGGTATTTGCTTTATGTTTACTGATGTCCCTGTGTATCTGTCTCCCTTGGGGACTCTGTAGGTGTCATAGCTATTTTCCATAATATCCTCTTTTTCTTTCAATTAAAGAAAAATTTTTTTATCGAAGTGCAGTTGATTTACAATGTTGTGTTAATTTCTGCTGTGCAGCAAAGTGACTCAGTTATACACATAGAGACATTCTTTTTTTATATTCTTTTCCATTATGGTTCATCACAGGATATTGAGTATAGTTCCCTGTGCTATACAGTAGGACCTTGTTGTTTATCCATATAATAGTAAATATAATAGTTTGCATCTACCAACCCCAAACTCCCAGTCCACTCCTCTCCTTCCCCCACTCCGCCTTGGCAACCACAGGTCTGTTCTCTATGTCTATGAGTTTGTTTCTCTTTTGTAGATAGGTTCATTTGTGCCATATTTTAGATTCCATATATAAGTGATATCATATGGTATTGTGTTTCTCTTTCTGACTTACTTCACTTAGTATGACAATCTCTAGTTGTAACCATGTTGCTGCAAATGGCATTATTTTTTTTTTATGGCTGAGTAGTGTTCCACTGTATATATGTGCCACATCTTTTTTATGCATTCATCTGTCAGTGGACATTTAGGTTGTTTCCATGTTTTGGCTATTGTAAATAGTGCTGCTATGAACATAGGGGTGCATGTATCTTTCTGAAGTATAGTTTTGTCCACGTATATTCCCAGTAGTCAGATTGCTGGATCATATGGTAATTCTATTCTTCATTTTCTGAGGAACTTCTGTACTGTTTTCCATGTGACTGTACCAACTTACATTCCCACCAACAGTGTAGAAGGGTTCCCTTTTCTCCACACCCTCTCCAGCATTTGTTATTTGTAGACTTTTTAATGATGGCCATTCTGACTGGTGTGGGGTGGTACCTTATTGCAGTTTTGATTTGCATTTCTCTGATGATTAGTGATGTTGAGCATCTTTTCATGTGCCTACTGGCCATCTGTATGTCTTTTTTGGAGAAATGTCTATTAAGGTCTTCTGCCCATTTTTCAATTGGGTTATTTGTTTTCTTGTTGTTGTTGAATTGTATGAGCTGTTTGTGTATTTCAGAGTTTAAGCCCTTGTCTGTCACATCATTTGCAAATATTTTCTCCCATTCCATAGGTTGTCTTTTCGTTTTTTGTTTCTTTTTGTTTTTTTGGTTTGTATGTGTGTGTGTGTGTGTGTGTGTGTGTGTGTTTATGGTTTCCTTTGCTGTGCAAAAGCCTGTAGGTTTGATTAGGTCCCGTTTGTTTATTTTTGTTTTTATTTCTATTGCCTTGGGAGACTGACCTAAGAAAACATTGGCGCAATCATAATATCCTCTTAATACCATCAAAAGTCTCACATTGCTTCAAACAACACTTACCTTTAAAGAGGCAGAAAATTGGCCTGATGAAGAGAGCACTGTTTGAAGCTAGACTCCCTGGATTCAAATCCAGACTCTGCCACTCTGCAGCTGTGTGATTTTAAGATAATTATCTAACTTCTCTGTGCTTCAGTTCCGTCACCTGTATTATGAGGGTGGTTATAGTGCTAGCCTCTTAGGACTGTCTGGGAAATCAATAAAAATACTATCTCCAGAATGCTAAGAGCCATGCCTGGAGTATAGTAACAATTCACCAAATGTTAGTCATCTTCATTGTCACCATCATTTGCACCTCTAAGCCTATCACTCTTCATTCCATCACAGTCCTCAAAAGTTTGCCTGGTCATATAAGAGTTTGCATCTATACATTTGTCTTTCGACATTTTCAGCTCTGCCTGAAGGTCATTTACGTAGTCACAAAGGGCTCTGAAGTTTATTATGACAAGAGTTTATTATAGAAGAGCAGCAGAAGAATTGCCTGTTGATTAAAATGTGCCATGTACCATGTTGTCACAAATTTTAGAACTGGAATGAACCTTAGAGATTATTGGGCCCAAATTCTTCTTTTTAAAGATGAGGAACCTAAGGCTCAGAATGGAGAAGAAACCCCCAAACCTCTCAACCTGCACAAGGGTCAGCAGTGTTTGGGGCACATCTCTGGGAGCCTTTGACTCTGCAGTGCAGCCGTGGCAAGCGTACGGACCCTTTAATCCTCCAGAGTCTCACTGGAGGTTTTAAAAATTAAGAGTGGTGGTTACCTTTGCATCCAAGATAAGAAGTAGTGTGTTAAACTAAATGTCTCTCCAAATGGCTATGTTTCCAATTTAATGGGCACCTCACTCTCATGTGTTAATGAGACCAAGTTCCTGTTTCAAAGGACCCCTCATAAGGTTTTATAAATACGTTTAGAGGCCAGTGCTCTATGGCTCCCTATTGGGTAATTAGTTTCACCTGTTTATGATGAGCAGTCCCAGCAGGATTAACATGAGGATGTATACAATGTATCAAGTGAAGCAAGAGATCATGATCTTCTTTTCTGCACTTCTCCTAGTCTGTGTCCTTACCTGCACTCGTTCCCAATTTGCTTGTAAGCTGTGTGGCTTCTTGCAGCATCTGGCCAGTTACCAAACATTTTTTTAAAGACTTCAAATTGATAACCAATTGATATCTGAAAGGATGACCTAAAATTGTTTTCCCACTATTCATTAAACACCAGCAATCTTTGTATAAGTTTCATGGGCTCCTTCCAAGTGCCCAATAACCAATGACAGTGTCTTTGTAGTTTTTAGAACATTATTTGCTAATCAGGGCTTATCTCACAATCAGCAATTAAAACACCAATGAAGGTCCTTTCAGAAATCCATTGACATCAAGCTAATATGGAACATGTCACCAAGAGTAATATATTAATAAAGTAGTTAAGCACAGGAGATATCAAACATCGGTGAAAACTCTCAAAAAATAAGCCAAATTTAAGTCAGTGGGGAAATATTCCTCCTTATATTCAACAGACTATCCAGCCATCAAAAGACAAGTTGTGCACTTATTATGTACAAACATCATGCTAGTCTTACTGTATGAGATATAATCCTGGCTCCCAAGGTGTTTACTGTACAGTGGAAAAGATAAGACATGTCCTGAAAGAATGCTCCTACAAGGTATAAAGTGAAAAGAACCTCAGAAAGTTCATACAAGGGCATTTATACTCAGAGACAGGATAATGGTTAGGAACACAGGCTTTGGGGGCAAAGAAATAAGGAATCAAATCCTGCCTGACTGTATACCAGTTTGGGGATAACAAAGTTGTTTAACTCATCAGAGACTCAGTGTTTTCACTTTAAAATAACACTGACACGATGGATGAAATTAGCCAAGTGTCTGGTGTTTTATACACTGGAAGGCTTAGAGAGGTGGCATTTATACTGGTACTTGAAGAATGAAAATATTTGGATAGGTGAAATTGAGTGAGGTATAAAAGGAGTCTAAGGAGAAGAAACTAAGGCATACACCAATTCAGGCAATCATGGCACTGAAAGGAGAAGAATAGTAAAAACACAAAGTTGGTCAAGGGAATATTTAAAGGTAAAACCAAGTAAGTTAGGGCCAGGTAATAGAGGGATGTATCAAGACATTCTATGAAATAAAGCAATTTCCATATCGCTGCCTGGATGGAGCCAAAAAGTATCATGCTTTTGTCATGGTTAAGAATGTGGGCTCAGTAGATAGTCTGCCTGGGTTTTTATCCTGGCTTTACTGTTCACTAGCTGGGTAATCTCAGGAAGTTAGCTTAACTTCTGTGTCTAAAGGGCCTCATTCATAAAACAGCTAATACTAGTAAAAATGCTTTCTGTGGTCACTCTTATTATTGCCTTTTTCTCAAATAATGAGTCTTTTGAATAGGATGAAAAAAATCTTCTGTGAACAATCATTGAATTATTTGTAGCTCCATTGTCCTTCCATTACCTACTTCTAGGAATAATGAGCTAGATTCTCCAAACCACATTGCCCACGTTGCCCAAAAAACTACTAATAACCCTGGACAAAATATATATATTAAAATTCTCCTTAAATCCACTATAAAGCTCAAAGATACTGGAGAATTACCATGTCAAGGTCCAGGAAATTACAGGATGTCACAATAGTAAGAAAAGCCTGTAAGCTCATTTTACATTGATGGCATTTGCCCATCCAGAAGAAATACCTGAGTTGAAGAAAAAGAGCTTGTGTTTGATACCTTTGGAAGTGATAAAGTAGAAAATCAAAACTAGCCTAAGGTGGGTAGTCTAATATGCACTGCTTGCACATGAATCTAGGTGAAGGCAAACCAGAGTAAACCATTCTCCTCAACCTACCCTTCTGGGGCTAGAGTGATCATTGCCTTGGATGAATGGTTCAGGTTTGATGTAAACAGGAAGATGGCACATCTCTGGCAGGTAGGACATTATATTGTGGCTCTTTAGTGAAATTTCAGTCTGAAATTCTATGACTGCAAAACCCCTCAAACCTTGTATTCAGTTTAAAATCTTTACCCATTTTCAGTCTCCAGGTTCCAGACTAAAAGAGGCAAAAATTCTCTCTGGAGGAATGTTTCCTCATTCTAGGTCCTAAGAAATCCCTGAAAATAAATTTTCAAAGCCAATAACCAAGCCGCAGTCCCAGATAAGAAAACACCCCAAACAATAAACCGCCCAAGGGTAGAAACCAGCAGAAACAGTAGCTGTAGAGACTGAGTCCCCATAACTTCAGGTAGTAAAATTGTCAACTACAGATTATAAAATGGCTAAACTCAGTATATTTAATCTAAAAAATACAAGCTTAAGAGTATCTAAAGAGAAGAAATTATAACTAGTACTACTGCAGACTTTTTAATTAAATAAAAGCTAAAAATAGAACCTACACCTGAAATTCCAAATTGAGTAGATGAGATTAAGAAAACGTTAGATGCAGCTGAAGAGAGAATTAATAGATGGATAAGAATAAATTATCCAGAATGCAGCAGAGAGAGACAAAATGATAGAAAACATCAAAGATTCTTAAGAGAGAGGGAGCACAGAAGAAAATGATAGAAAACATCAAAGATTGTTAAGAGATAGGGAACACAGAAGGAGGTGTCTAATGGAAGTTTACTTAGAGTTCAAGGGAGGGAGGGAGGGAATGGGGTAAGGGCAGTATTTGAAAAGCTAATGGCTTAAAATATTTCTGTATGCCATGAAAAACATCAAACCACAGATTCAAGAATATCAGTGAATCTAAAGCCAAATCTAAAAAAGGAATAAGAAAAGAAATGTATTTCTGGATACGTCATAGTGAAATTGCAATGAAGGTCATGTGAATCTAAGAATGGGCTTGGTTGTTAATGCGTGGGGAGAGATGCAGGGTACTTGTACATATGAGGTCTATAGTGCCTGGCCAGAAAAAAAGTGACAGCTTGACCTGTACCATCCTTCTGCCTTCCACTAAACAATGGTTGTTTACTCTTCTGCTTCCCTTTCTCACTGCTACTCTGATGGTTTCTCAGTCTCTTCTCACTATGAACATTTCAGTCATCTGCAAGGAAAAGCCCGCTGCTCACGCATTCTATGTACTGATTAACCTGAATTACACACTGTGACCTGATCATATCTTTCATATTTCCTGCCTTGATTATTTTACATGTTCTTCCCTGTTTCAGAAATTCCCTCACCATTATAAAGCAACAATGTACAGCTCAATATCGAAAAACAACCCAATTAAAAGATGGGCAGAAGACATGAATACACATTTTCCCAAAGAAGCCATGCAGATAGTTAATAAGCACATGAAAAGATGCTCAGCGTCACTAATCATCAGAGAAACGCGAATCAAAACCACAATGAGGTATCATCTAACACATGTCAGAATGACTGTAATGAAAAAGCCCTCAAATAACGATTGCTGGCAAGGATGCGGTGAAAAGGGAACCCTTGTACACTGTCAGTGGGAATGTAAATTGGTGCAGCCACTGTGGAAAACAATATGGAGGTTCCTCAAAAAACTAAAAATAGAACTACCTCATGATCCAGTAATCCCACTGCTGGGTATATATTTGAAAAAGATGAACACACTAATTGGGAAAGATACATGCATCCCAACGTTCATAGCAGTATTATTTGCAATAGCCAGGATATGGAAATGACCCAAGTACCCATCAACAGATGAATGGACAAGGAAGATGTGGTATATATACATAGTGGAATATAACCCAGCCATAAAAAAGAATGAAATTCTGCTATTTGCAAGAATGTGGATGAACTTAGATGGTAATAGGCTTCATGAAATAAGTCAGAGAAAGACAAATACTCTCTTTTATCACTTATATGTGGAATCTAAAAAAGATAAAACAAACAAATGTATGTAACAAAACAGAAACAGATTGCCAGATACACAGAACAAACTAGTGGTTACCAGAAGGGAGAGGAAAGGGGGGAAGGAGCAAAGCGGGATAGGGGATTAAAAGATACAAACTACTATGTATAAAATAGATAAGCAACAAGGTATATTGTATATAGCACAGGGAAATACAGCCATTATTTTGTAATAACTTTAAATACAGTATGACCTATAAAAATAGTGAATGACTATTTTGTACACCTGAAACTAATATAATATTGTAAATCAACTATACTTCAATTAAAAAACATATCCTATGAATAAGGAAGAACCCATGAGCTTTGAAAATATATATAGTTTTTTATTTTGGCTGCGCCAGGTCTTAGTTGTGGCATGCAGGATCTTTAGTTGTGGCATGTGGGCTTCTTAGTTGCGGCATGCGGGTTTCTTAGTTGCAGCATGCATGCAGGATCTAGTTCCCCAACCAAGGATCAAACCTGGGCTCCCTGCATTGGGAGCACAGAGTCTTACCCACTGGAGCACAAGGGAAGTCCCTGAAATTCTTTAAAAGGGGCTTTTAATACATCTAGCTCCTATAGAGTGAAAATGAAATTTCTAGTAGAGCAGTTTAGTATCCTAGAAAAACCACAGGCTTTAAGTTCATATTCCTGATCTGCCGTCCACTAGCTGAGCAAACATGGACAAGCTCTTTAACCTCGCCACATCTTTGTTTCCTCATCTGTAAAGATGACAATACTATCTACAAAATAGAGTGCTTAGGAATATTAAACAGGTTAATGAATGTAAAATGTCTTACACAGTGTTTGCATCGGTCAGCATTCAATATATATTTTCTGAGTAAGTGAAACAGGTTCTAGCTGTAACCCTTAATTCTAAGGCTGATTAGGAAGCATGTAGGGTTAGCAAACAAACAAACAAAAAGTGAGCCTTTCTCACTTGCATTAGGTAGTTTAAATATTTAAGAGCAGTTCCCAAGTAGTATTGATGGCTCAGGGCTTACGCAAATTGAGGAGAGTAAAGTTGGTCATCTAAGGAGATTCACCCACATTTATGTTTCTAATACTCTTTGACAGGTCCCCAGCATATCTTGTGCAAGTTATCACTATCTATATCCAGGAGATGGAGTGGTAGGGACTCAGCTCCAACCATATGTCATGGGAAAAGGGCATGCTTTCTTATCATATGTCCAGAGACATCTTATCTGCAGCCCTGTCCTTACCTAGGAGTGTTCAAGCCAACTTGGAACTGAACAAAAGAGTAAGAGCTGGATTTAGACATTCACTGATTTATAAGGCTAAATTAAGTGGGAGAAAGGGTGGTGAGATGGTAACAAATGACAGTCCAAGTTCATCAAAAATACTAACAAATGGAAAACTCAAACTAATGGAATTATTGGCCCATGAACAGTCAGGTCTGAAAGGGCCCCAAGAAACAAGGGATTCAGCCCCTCAGTGTAAAATCATGGGGAGAAAATGGGCCACTTCCTGAGCTAAAGGAGCAAACCAGGCTTGCTGGAGACTGGGTTTTCTTCCAACATGCAGGGCGAAGCACACCCTGGGGAGTGTGGGGCAAAGGCTGCTTTGGGGCAGGCATTGTTTGATGTTTTTGCTTTTGCTCAGAGAGCCACGTAAATTTGCTTTGGTGATATTTCAGGTGAGTTAGAGACACATTTTGTAGTTCCAAGTTTGAAACTAAGAATTAACTCTCTTCCTGTAACTGAGTGGGTTCTCACATGGAATACAAGATTCTCTAGATAAGAATTTTTAAAAAATAAATTGTAATGATAATTCCTGCCAATTACAGACCCAGTGGAAGGGAAAGGAGGGCCTTGAACTCAGGGGAGAATAAGGGTCATGTTCTTACCACTCCAGGAGAGTAGTGTGTGCAATGAGCAGATGATGGGGAGAAGTAGGCATCGTTCCACAAAACTCAGGTCCCCCAGGATGCTGGGCCACCTCGTCCACTCATAGCAAGGATGGCAGTTTTGTCCACAAGTTCTATTTGGTGCTTTAGCGTAGACTGAAGTGTATGTACCCTCCTCCATCAGGATGTTAGAGGGCCAAAAAGCTTTCTTTTATGAGGCTTAAATGTACACCCATGACTCCTGTTTAGAGAGGCCAGGCACTCTAGACCTCATAGGTACAAGTACCCTGCATCTCTCCCCACGCATTAACAACCAAGCCCATTCTTAGATTCACATGACATTCGTACCTGAATTCAAACTGTCTTATGCATAATTCAAGGCCTAGAGGACCATTCTGTTGGCTCAACACAGGAAGCCTCTTTACAAAGCAGCATTGATTTGGAGGGTCTGGGTACCATACATGAGAGACATCCTCCCATTTTTCCACCACTCCAGCCAAAAGCGGGAATTTGAAAATGGCCCTTGCTGAATGGTTACAGTGTGCTAAGTGCTATGAAAAATACTTTACATAAATTATGTATGAAAGTCAAAACATTTATTTGAGGAAGAACTATCATTCTAACCTCCCAAAGAAATTACGGAAATTGTCCAAGTATATACATAGTTAATAGGTGATGGAAATGAGATTTAATAGAGGTCTGTCTTTTAGATGTTCCTATTTTTTCCACTGTACCTATTTTCAATGAGAAGTTATTCAGGATGATGATGTTGTTGATCATGTACAAGAAAAGATAACATTTGTCTAGAGAGAAACAATCTTCCTTTGAGCAGAAAATGAAACTGGTTGTAGGTGATTATTTTTTTTTTAATCTTTATTGGAGTATAATTGCTTTACAACAGTGTGTTAGCTTCTGCTTTATAACAAAGTGAATCAGCTATACATATACATATATCCCCAAATCTCCTCCCTTTTGGGTCTCCCTCCCACCCTCCCTATCCCACCCCTCTAGGTGGGCACAAAGCACTGAGCTGATCTCCCTGTGTCATGTGACTGCTTCCCACTAGCTATCGATTTTACATTTGGTAGTATATATTAGTCCATGCCACTCTCTCACTTTGTCCCAGCTTACCTATCCCACCACTGTGTCCTCAAGTCCATTCTCTAGATCTGCATCTTTATTGCTATCCTGCCCCTAGGTTCTTCATAACCAATTTTTTTTTTTAGATTCCATATATATGTGTTAACATACGGTGTTTGTTTTTCTCTTTCTGACTTACAATACTCTGTATGACAGACTCTAGGTCCATCCACCTCATTACAAGTTACTCCATTTCTTTTTATGGCTGAGTAAAATTCCATTGTATATATATGCCACATCTTCTTTATCTAATCATCTGTTGATGAACACTTAGGTTGCTTCCGTGTCCCGGCTATTGTACATAGAGCTGCAATGAACATTGTGGTACATGACCCTTTTTGAATTATGGTTTTCTCAGGGTATATGCCCAGTAGTGGGATTGCTGGGTCATATGGTAGATTTTTAAGGAACCTCCATACTGTTCGCCATAGTGGTTGTATCAATTTCTGTTCCCACCAACAGTGCAAGAGGGTTCCCTTTTCTCCACACCCTCTCCAGCATTTATTGTTTGTAGATATTTTGATGATGGCTGTTCTGACCAGTGTGAGGTGATACCTCGTTTTAGTTTTGATGTGCATTTCTCTAGTGATTACTGATGTTGAGCATTCTTTGACGTTTTTGTTGGCTATCTGTATATCTGCTTTAGAGAAAATGTCTATTTAGGTCTTCTGCTCATTTTTGGATTGTGTTATTTGTTTTTTTTTTATATTGAGCTGCATGAGCTGCTTGTAAATTTTGGAGATTAATCCTTTGTTAGTTGCTTCATCTGCAAATAATGTCTCCCATTCTGAGGGTTGTCTTTTCATCTTGTTTATGGTTTCCTTTGCTGTGCAAAAGCTTTGAAGTTTCATTAGGTCCCATTTGTTTATTTTTGTTTTTATTTCCATTTCTCTAGGAGGTGGGTCAAAAAGGATCTTGCTGTGATTTATGTCATACAGTGTTCTGCCTATGTTTCCCTCTAAGAGTTTTATAGTGTTTGGACTTACATTTAGGTCTTTAATCCATCTTGAGTTTACTTTGTGTATGGTATTAGGGAGTGTTCTAATTTCATTCTTTTACATGTAGCTGTCCAGTTTTCCCAGCACCACTTACTGAAGAGGCTGTCTTTTCTCCATTGTATATTCTGTCTCTTTTATCACAAATAAGGTGACCATAGCTGTGTGGGTTTATCTCTAGGCTTTCTGTCCTGTTCCATTTATCTATATTTCTGTCTTGTGCCATTACCATACTGTCTTGATTACTGTAGCTTTGTAGTAGAGTCTGAAGTCAGGGAGTTTGATTCCTCCAGCTCCGTTTTTCTTTCTCAAGATTGCTTTGGCTATTTGGGGTCTTTATGTTTCCCTACAAATTGTGAAATTTTTTGTTCTACTTCTGTGAAAAATGCCATTGGTAGTTTGATAGGGATTGCACTGAATCTGTAGATTGCTTTGGGTAGTATAGTCATTTTCACAGTGTTGATTCTTCCAGTCCAAGAACATGGTAAATCTCTCCATCTGTTTGTATCATCTTTAATATCTTCCATCAGTGTCTTTTAGTTTTCTGCATACAGGTCTTTTGTCTACTTAGGTAGGTTTATTACTAGGTATTCCTAGGTATTTTATTCTTTTTGTTGCAGTGCTAAATGCAACATTAAGAAATTTCTTTCATTGCTCTTTCACATTTTTCATCATTAGTTTATAGGGATGCAAGAGATTTCTGTGCATTAATTTTATATCCTGCTACTTTACCAAATTCATGGATTAGTTCTGGTAGCTTTCTGGTAGCATCTTTATGATTCTCTATGTGTAGTATCATGTCATCTACAAACAGTGACAGCTTTACTTCTTCTTTTCCGATTTGGATTCCTTTTATTTCTTTTTCTTCTCTGATTGCTGTGGCTAAAACTTCCAAAACCATGTAGAATATTAGTGGTGAGAGTGGGCAACCTTGTCTTGTTCCTGATCTTAGTGAAAATGGTTTCAGTGTTTCACCAATGATAATGATGTTGTCTGTGGGTTTTTCATCAATGGCCTTTATTATGTTGAGGTAAGTTCCCTCTATGCCTACTTTTTGGAGGGTTTTTATCATAAATGGGTGTTGGATTTTGTCGAAAGCTTTTTCTGCATCTATTGAGATGATCATATGGGTTTTCTCCTTTAATTTGTTAATATACTGTATCACATTGATTGATATGGATATATTGAAGAATCCTTGCATTCCTGGGATAAACCCCAGTTGATCATGGTGTATGACCCTTTCAATGTGCTGTTTAATTTGTTAATATACTGTATCACATTGATTGATATGGATATATTGAAGAATTCTTGCATTCCTGGGATAAACCCCAGTTGATCATGGTGTATGACCCTTTTAATGTGCTGTTGCTAGTATTTTGTTGAGGAGTTTTGCGTCTATATTCATCAGTGATATTGGCCTGTAGTTTTCTTTCTTTGTGACATCTTTGTCTGGTTTTGGTATCAGGGTGATGGTGGCCTCATAGAATGAATTTGGGAGTGTTCCTCCCTCTGCTATATTTTGGAAGAGTTTGAGAAGGATAGGTGTTAGCTCTTCTCTAAATGTTTGATAGAATTCACCTGTGAGGCCATGTGGTCCTGGGCTTTTGTTTGTTGGAAGATTTTTAATCACAGTCTCAATTTCACTTCTTGTGATTGGTCTGTTTATGTTTTCTATTTCTTACTGGTTCAGTCTTGGAAGGTTGTGCTTTTCTAAGGATTTGTCCATTTCTTCCAGGTTGTCCATTTTATTGGCATATAGTTGTTTGTAGTAATTGCTCATGATCCTTTGTATTTCAGCAGTGGCAGTTGTTACTTCTTTTTCATTTCTAATTCTATTGATTTGAGTCTTCTCCCTTTTTTTCTTGATGAGTCTTGCTAATGGTTTATCAATTTTATTTATCTTCTCAAAGAACCAGCTTTTAGTTTTATTGATCTTTGCTTTTGTTTCCTTCATTTCTTTTTCATTTATTTCTCATCCGAGGTTTATGATTTCTTTCCTTCTGCTAACTTTGGGGGTTTTTTTTGTTCTTCTTTCTCTAATTGCTTTAGATGTAAGGTTAGGTTGTTTATTTGAGATGTTTCTTGTCTCTTGAGATAGGGTTGTATTGCTAACATTCCCTCTTAGAACTGCTTTTGCTGTATCCCATAGGTTATGGGTCATCGTGTTTTCATTGTCATTTTTTTCTAGGTATTTTTTGATTTCCTCTTTGATTTCTTCAGTGATCTCTTGGTTATTTAGTACTGTATTCTTTAGCCTCCATGTGTTTGTATATTTTACAGATTTTTTTTCATGTAATTGATATCTAGTCTCATAGTGTTGTGGTTGGAAAAGTTACTTGATACAATTTCAGTTTTCTTAAATTTACCAAGGATTGATTTGTGGTCCAAAATATGATCTATCCTGGAGAATGTTCCATGAGCACTTCAGAAGAAAGTGTATTCTGTTGTTTTTAGGTGGAATGTGCTATAAATATCAGTTAACTTCATCTTGTTTAATGTGTCATTTAAAGCTTGTGTTTCCTTATTTATTTTCATTTTGGTTGATCTGTCCATTGGTGAAAGTGGGGTGTTAAAGTCCCCTACTATTCTTGTGTTACTGTCGATTTCACCTTTTATGGCTGTTAGCATTTGCCTTATGTATTGAGGTGCTCCTATGTTGGGTGCATAAATAATTACAATTTTTATATCTCCTTCTTAGATTAATCCCTTGATGATTATGTAGTGTCCTTCTTTGTCTCTTGTAATAATATTTATTTTTAAGTCTATTTTTTTCTGGTAGGAGAATTGCTATTCCATCTTTCTTTTGATTTCCACTTACATGGAATAACTTTTTCCATCCACTCACTTTCAGTCTGTATGTGTCCCTAGGTCTGAAGTGGGTCTCTTGTAGACAGCATATATACAGGCCATGTTTTTGTATCCATTCAGCCAGTCTATGCCTTTTGTTTGGAGCATTTAATCCATTTACATTTAAGGTAGTTATTGATATGTGTGTTCCTATTAGCATTTTCTTAATTGTTTTGGGTTTGTTATTGTAGGTCTTTTCCTCCTCCTGTTCTTCCTGCCTAGAGAAGTTCCTTTAGCAGTTGTTGTAAAACTGGTTTGGTGGTAATGAATTCTCTTAGCTTTTGCTTGTCTTTAACGGTTTTAATATCTAATTGGAATCTGAATTAGATCCTTGCTGGGTGGAGTAATCTTGGTTATAGGTTTTTCCCTTTCCTCATTTTAAATATGTCCTGACACTCTCTTCTGGCTTGAGAGCAGCTGTTAACCTTATGGGGATTCCCTTGTATGTTATTTGTTGTTTTTCTTGTGCTGCTTTTTTTTTTAATGTTTATTTATTTATTTTCTTATTAGTCATCCATTTTATACACATCAGTGTATACATGTCAGTTCCAATCTCCCAGTTCATCACACCACCAGCCCCACCTCCCACTGCTTTCTCCCCTTGGTGTCCATACGTTTGTTCTCTACATCTGTGTCTCAGTTTCTCCTCTGCAAACCTGTTCATCTGTACGATTTTTCTGGGTTCCAGACATATGCGTTAATATACGATATTTGTTTTTCTCTTTCTCATTTACTTCACTCTGTATGATAGTCTGTGGATGCAGCCACGTCTCTATAAATGACCCAATTTCGTTCCATTTTATGGCTGAGTAATATTCCATTGTATATATGTACCACTTCTTCTTTATCCATTCGCCTGTCAATGGGCATTTAGGTTGCTTCCATGACCTGGCTATTGTAAATAGTGCTGCAGTGAACATTGGGGTTCGTGTGTTTTTTTTTTTTTTTCTTTTTGCGGTACACGGGCCTCTCACTGTTGTGGCCTCTCCTGTTGTGGAGCACAGGTTCCGGACGCGCAGCCCCAGCGGCCATGGCTGACAGGCGCAGCCGCTCCACGGCATTTGGGATCTTCCCAGACCAGGGCACGAACCCATGTCCCCTGCATCAGTAGGCGGACTCTCAACCACTGTGCCACCAGGGAAGCCCTCATGTGTCTTTTTGAATTATGGTTTTCTCTGGGTAAATGCCCAGTAGTGGGATTGCTGGGTCATATGGTAATTCTATTTTTAGTTTTTTAAGGAACTTCCATACTGTTTCCATAGTAGCTGTACCAATTTACATTCCCACCAGCAGTGCAAAAGGGTTTCATTTTCTCCACACCCTCTCTAGCATTTATTGTTTGTTGGTTTTCTGATGATGCCCATTCTAACTGGTGTGAGGTGATACCTCATTGTAGTTTTGATTTGCATTTCTCTAATAATTAGTGATGTTGAGCAGCTTTTCATGTGCTTGGCCATCTGTATGTCATCTTTGGAGAAATGTCTATTTACGTCTTCTGCCCATTTTGGATTGGGTTGTTTGTTTTCTTTAATATTGAGCTGCATGTGCTGTTTATATATTTTGAAGATTAATCCTTTGTCCGAGGATTCATTTGCAAATATTTTCTCCCATTCTGAGGGTTGTCTTTTTTTCCTCTTTAGGCTTTCCTTTGCTGTTCAAAAGCTTTTAAGTTTCATTAGGTTCCATTTGTTTATTTTTGTTTTTATTTCCATTACTCTAGGAGGTGGATCAAAAAAGACCTTGCTGTGATTTATGTCATAGGGTATTCTTCCTATGTTTTCCTCTAAGAGTTTTATAGTGTCCGGTCTTACATTTAGGTCTCTAGTCCATTTTGAGCTTATTTTTGTGTATGGTGTTAGGGAGTGTTCTAATTTCATTCTTTTACATGTAGCTGTCCAGTTTTCCCAGCACCACTTATTGAAGAGACTGTCTTTTCTCCATTGTATATCCTTGCCTACTTTGTCATAAATTAGTTGACCATAGGTGTGTGGGTTTATCTCTGGGCTTTCTGTCCTGTTCCATTAATCTGTATTTCTGTTTTTGTGCCAGTACCATATTGTCTTGATTACTGTAGCTTTGTAGTATAGTGTGAAGTCAGGGAGTTTGATTCCTCCAGCTATGTTTTTTTCCCCTCAACATCAGGACATCCTTTACTTGTTCCTGCATGTTTCTCCTTGGGTTTATCCTGTATGGGACTCTCTGCACTTCCTGGACTTGCGTGGCTATTTCCTTTCCCATGTTAGAGAAGTTTTCGACTATAATCTCTTCAAATATTTTCTCGGGCCCTTTCTCTTTCTCTTCTCCTTCTGGGACCCCTATAATGTGAATGTTGTTGCATTTAATGTTGTGCCAGAGGTCTCTTTGGCTCTCTTCATTTATTTTCATTCTTTTTTCTTTATTCTTTTCCACAGCAGTGAATTCCACCATTTTGTCTTCCAGGTCACTTATCCATTCTTCTGCCTCAGTTATTCTATTGATTCCTTCTGGTATATTTTTCATTTCAATTATTTTATTGTTCATCTCTGTTTGTTCTTTAATTCTTCTACATCATTGTTAAACATTTCTTACATCTTCTCGATCTTTGCCTCCATTCTTTTTCCAAGGTCCTGGATCATCTTCAGTATCATTATTCTGCATTCTTTTTCTGGAAGATTGCCTAACTCTATCTCATTTAGTTGTTTTTCTTGGATTTTATTTTGTTCCTTCATCTGGTACATAGCCTTCTGCCTTTTCATCTCATCTATCTTTCTGTGAATGTGGTTTCTGTTCCACAGGCTGCAGGATTGTAGTTCTTCTTGCTTTTGCTATCTACCCTCTGGTGCATGAGGCTATCTAAGAGGCTTATGCTATGCTGCTTTTAATATTTTTTCATTGTATTTAGTTTTTGATAGTTTGATTAATATGTGTCTTGGCATGTTTCTCCTTGGATTTATCCTATATGGGACACTCTGTGCTTCCTGGATTTGATTTATTATTTCCTTTCCCATATTAGGGAAATTTTCAACTATAATCTCTTCAAGTATTTTCTCAGGCCCTTTCTTTTTCTCTTCTTCTTTGACCCCTATAATTCGAATATTGATGCTTTTAATGTTGTCCCAGAGGTGTCTGGGACTGTCCTCAATTCTTTTCATTCTTTTTTCTGTATTCTGCTCTTCAGTAGTTATTTCCACTGTTTTATCTTCCAGGTCACTTATGCATTCTTTTGCCTCAGTTATTCTGTATTGATTCCTTCTAGAGAATTTTTAATTTCATGTATTGTGTTTTTCATCATTGTTTGTTTGCTCTTTAGTTCTTTTAGGTCCTATTTAAACTTTTCTTTTATTTTCTCTATTATTTTTCCAAGATTTTGGATCATCTTTCCTATCATTACTCTGAATTCTTTTTCAGCTAGACTGCCTATTTCCTCTTCATTTGTTCGGTCTGGTGGCTTTTTACCCTGCTCCTTCATGTGCTGTTTTTCTCTGTCTTCTCATTTTGCTTAACTTACTGTGTTGGGGGTTTCCTTTTCACAGGCTGAAGGTTTGTAGTTCCTGTTGTTTTTGGTGTCTGCCCCCAGTGGGTAAGTTTAGTTCAGTGAGTTGTTTAGGGTCCCTGGTGGAAGGGACTGATGCTTGTGTTCTGGTGGATGAGGCTGGATCTTGTCTTTCTGGTGGGCAGTACTGCATTCAGGGACGTGTTTTGGGGTGTCTGTGACCTCATTATTTTAGCCAGCCTCTTTGCTAATGGGTAGGGCTGTGTTCCTGTCTTGCTAGCTGTTTGTCGTAGGGTGTCCAGCACTGTAGCTTGCTGGTCATTGAGTGGAGCTTGGTCTTAGCATTGAGACAGAGATCTCTGGGAGAGCTTTCACCATTTGATATTACGTGGAGCCAGGAGGTCTCTGGTGGACCAGTGTCCTGAACTCATCTCTCCCACCTCAGAGGCACAGGCCTGACACCCAGCTGAAGCACCAAGACCCTGTCAGCCACATGGCTCAGGAGAAAAGGGAGAAAAGAAAGCAGGAAAGCAAGCAAGAAAGAAACAAAGAAAGGAAAAGAAATTTATTAAAATAAAAACTAATTTTTAAAAATAAAAAAATTAAAAAGTAATTTAAGAAAAAGAAAAAAAAGGAAGAAAGAAAGAAGAGAGAAACCAAACCAAAAAACAAATCCACCAATGATAACAAGTGGTAAAAAGTGTACTAAAGGGGCTTCCCTGGTGGCGCAGTGGTTGAGAGTCCGCTTGCCGACGCAGGGAACACGGGTTTTTGCCCCGGTCTGGGAAGATCCCACAGGCCATGGAGTGGTTGGGCCCATGAGCCATGGCTGTTGAGCCTGCATGTCTGGAGCCTGTGCTCCACAATGGGAGAGGCCACAACAGTGAGAGGCCCACATACTGCAAAAAAAAAAAAAAAAAAAGAAAAAGAAAAAATACTAAAAAACCCAAAAAAAACAGAAAAATAAAAAAACAACAAACAAACAAAAAATGGATAGACAGAACCATAGGACAAATGGTTAAAGCAAAGCTATACAGACAAAATCACACAAAGAAGCATACACATGCACACTCACAAAAGAGAAAAAGTAAAAAAAATACATATATCTTTGCTCCCAAAGTCCAGTGCTCAATTTTGGGATGATTCATTGTCTATTCAGGTATACCACAGATGCAGGGTACATCAAGTTGATTGTGGAGATTTAATCTGCTGTTCCTGAGGCTGCTGGGGGAAATTTCCCTTTCTCTTCTTTGTTCACATAGGTACTAGGGTTCAGCTTTGGATTTGGCCCTGCCTCTGCGTGTAGTTCGCCTGCGGGTGTCTGTTCCCCACCAAGACAGGAGGTGGTTAAATGAGCAGCTGATTAGGGGGCTCTGGCTCACTGAGGCCGGTCGGAGGGAGGTGCAGAGAATGTTGGGTAAGCCTGCGGCAGCAGAGGCCAACATGACGTTGCAGCAGCCTGAGGCGTGCTGTGTGTTCTCCCGGGGAAGTTATCCCTGGATCACGGGACCCTGGCAGTGGCGGGCTGCACAGGCTCCTGGGAGGGGAGCTTTAGATAGTGACCCGTGCTTGCACACAGGCTTCTTGGTGGCTGCAGCAGCAGCCTTAGTGTCTCGTGCCTGTCTTTGGTGTCCGTGCTGATAGCCACAGCTCGTGCCCATCTCTGGAACTCCTTTAGGCGGCGCTCTGAATCTCCTCTCCTCGTGCACCCCTGAACAATGGACTTTTGCCTCTTACGCAGATCCAGACTTTCTCCCGGACTCCCTCCCAGCTAGCTGTGGTGCACTAGCCCCTTCAGGCTGTGTTCACACAGCCAACCCCAGTCCTCTTCCTGGGATCCGACTTCAGAAGCCCGAGCCTCAGCTCCCAGCCCCGCCCTCCCCGGCGGGTGAGCAGACAAGCCTCTCGGGCTGGTGAGGGCTGGTCAGCACCGATCCTCTGTGTGGGAATCTCTCTGCTTTGCCCTCTGCACCCCTGTTGCTGTGCTCTCCTCCGTGGCTCTGAAGCTTCCCCCCACCCCGCCCACCCCCTGTCTCTGCCAGTGAAGGGTCTTCCTAGTGTGTGGAAACTTTTCCTCCTTCACAGCTCCCTCCCAGGGGTGCAGGTCCCGTCCTTATTTTTTTGTCTCTGTTTTTTCTTTTATCTTTTGCCCTACCCAGGTACGTGGGGACTTTCTTGCCTTTGGGGAAGTCTGAGGTCTTCTGCCAGCGTTCAGTAGGTGTTCTGTAGGAGTTGTTCCACATGTAGTTGTATTTCTAATGTATTTGTGGGGAGGAAGGCGATCTCCACACCTCACTCCTCTGCCATCGTGAAGGTCTCCTGGTGATGATTATTTATAATTTTACATTGCTCTTCATTTCTAACATATATTAGGTATTAACATGTTCTTCCTCCATTGGGGAAGTATTTCATCATAGTACGCTGAACCGATTTGTGCACTTATGGCTTCAAACCGACTAGGTTGTTAAGTTCATATGAATTTTCTTTTTTTCTTCATTCATGTACTGAGACATCTCAGCAGACAGAATTCAAAGACTATAGCTATTTTTCCATGTATGTTTTTTGTGTAATTTCTAGCTGATGAGCTTTATGAAAGTAAAGAAAATTGAAATCATCTCTGTCTTTTTTTGGACACCTAATGCACTTAAACATGTGTTTTTCTAGAGAAATGGTTTGTCTCTGGGTGCTTTCGACTATTTGTAACAACCAGGGACCGATATGGGAAGAATTATTAGCTGTGTCTTACATACATTCCCTTGTCCCATACCTGTGTTAAATTAGATCAAAGGAAGCACAGAATAAAAATCTATCCCAAATATCAAGGAACTTTTCAAAATATGCATGTTTTCCACCCCTCTCCCACCCACCTCCACCAACCTAACTATAACATACTTTCCAGCAATGAGGTTCTAGAATCTACATTTTTATAAAGGTACTTAGGATGGCTCCAGTACTTAGCAAGTAGGGTTTGGGAAGCATTAAGTTGCCCCTAGTTTATCTGATGCAGGAAGACCCTCTTCAGTATCTCTGGTTTCAGAATCATTGTGGAAGTAAGTATGGCTTGGATTTGAATGCTAGTTCTACCACTTGCTAACTGGTTGACCTTAGATAAATTATCTCACATCTTTGAATTTCATGTGAGTTGACAACAGTTTAAAAAGGTTAGTTATATAAAGGTAAAATACCTACAAACAAAAACAGGCGAACAGAATAAGGATGCAGTTAATTCCTGCTGGTTGAGATAGTGGTGGGGGTAATAGAAGTAACATTAGCCCTCTGATAGTCTATTCCATTTGAACTGATTTGTTAGATAATTCTTAACTTATATCGAGGGAATGTTTTATCTTCAGTTTCCAGCAATCAGTGTTAGGCATACCCTTCTTAATGACAAACAACTCGTATTTCTTCTTATTCCACGTGAGAGGTCTGTTCAAATATTTGCTAAGATCTCTGCTGCCCTCACACAAGTCTTTTCTCTAGTTCTGTTCTTCAACAGCTGCCCATAAGAAGTGACCCTGGTCCTGAGTGGGTGGTATCAGAACTATAGACTAACCCTTATTGATCTTCTCCACTAAGGAATCCCTCTGGCCCATAGAGGACCAGGATTTACATCCTATTGTAAAACCAGAGCTGAAGACATTATGTCCACTACATCAGTGTTTCAATATGCATGTGAATCACCTGGGGATCTGGTTAGGATGAAGACTCTGATTCAGGAGGTCTGGAATGAGGCCCAGTATTCTGCATTTCTAACCCTCCCCAGGGGATGCTATTGCTGCTGGTCCCTGGGCTTCACTTTGAGGAAAGAGGCACTACGTCACTAAATGTCCTTTATACCTAGATTTATGTGGTAAATTCTTGCTTTAGTTTAATCCCTATGGAAGAGAAAATGGTCTCTGCATATGCGTTTATATAACGTCTACTGTCAGAAAATGAATCTCTACAACACATTGCAGTTTCCCTTTGGCCTTGGCTGACAAAAAAATACCGCCCGACTGTTAGGTCCTCAGTGCTATTTCCTTCGACCATCTGTCATGCCAGATTCTTTTAGAAGGACATTCTTTCTGTTAATGCCCTGTCTTGAAAGTTTTTGTGTTAGGTCATGTTTAAATCTACTTAGCAATAAGACTTTCAGTCTTTCAGGATTAGCAGTGGCAAGCTTTGTGTGTATGTGATGAGGGACTTGGGTGGGAACCAGTTTTGACATCCACGATTTGCTGTTCCCCTAGCTACTTGTGTTCTATTACTGTGAAAAAACCAGCTAAACAGACAGGAGCTGATGTCACAGTTGACAAAAACAAACCCCCTTTCATGTATTTCACTTCTCTTTTATTCATCTGAATGCTTATTCTGTATTACCAGAATTCTATTAACTAAATTGTTATACATATTTTGAATAGTCAGAAATGAAAGTTACTCACTGTTGTTTTTCTTTGAAAGGTTTCTTCACTTTTCTTTCTCATTTACCGCTTTTATAATCATTTTGTTCAGTTATGAAGAAAACATAATTTCCTTTGAGATTCACTGAGAATAAGAATAATACAGAATTTTTAAAATAAACTTGGGGAAAATTAAAATATTTAAAACTGTGAACTTTTCTACTAAAAAAATAGCAATTATTTTCACTTCTACAAATCATCTTTTATGTCTCTAATTAAAGGTCTATTTCAAATGTATCCTACACAATTTTAGTTAAGTTTAGTACAGTGAATATTCTAATTTTGATTGCTATATGAATAGGATTTTTAAAAATCATATTTCTGACTGGTTTTTGCAGGATTCTAGGCATTTTTTTCCTTTTTCTTTTTTTTGTAACAAGTTATCTTAGCAAAATCTAGTAAGATTTAATAATTATTCCATTTTCCCTTAGGCTCATTATATAAATCATCTTATTCACAATACTTCAGTAGTTAATGAAATTTTTTCCTTGAGTTTTCTAATAATTTTCATATTCCTATTCCATTTATCTTACATGATTTCACCCAATCTTAATGTCTAGAATTTCCAGAACCTAGTGGTGATAGCATTATTTTCTTTTCTTCAGGTTTTAGTTGGAATGCCATAATAGTTTCACCTTGAGTACGATGTTGACAGTTCATTTTAAATACACTTTTTTTCCATGTTAAGATAGTGGTACTCTTCTTATAAATTACCAAGTGTTTTTTGTTTGTTTTTTTTTGTGGTATGCGGGCCTCTCACTGTTGTGGCCTCTCCCGTTGTGGAGCACAGGCTCTGGATGCGCAGGCTCAGAGGCCATGGCTCACGGGCCCAGCCGCTCCGCAGCATGTGGGATCTTCCCGGACTGGGGCACGAACTCGTGTCCCCTGCATCGGCAGGCGGACTCTCAACCACTGCGCCACCAGGAAAGGCCCCAAGTATTTTTTTTTTTAATCTCTAATGTCTGTTGAATTTTGTCAGCTGAATTTTGGCCTCATTTGAGAGAATGCTACTTCTACTTTGATCTCTTGATTGATAAATTACACAAATAGTTTCCCTAATATTGTACATCATTGCACGCCTAAATAATCCCTGTATGTTTATGATACGTTATTCTTTTTAAATGGCATTAAGTTAGATTTATTTTGAACAAGTATTTCTCTATTTTATGAGAGGGTTTTTAAAAATACATACATATATATATAGGTGTGTGTCTCTCTCTCTCTCTATATATGTGTGTGTGTGTATATATATATATATATATATATGTATATATACATGTATATCTTGGTTAGGTTTTATTTTCAGAATGATCTTAGCCTGGTGCCTGGTGAGAGTAGGTGGAGGAAGACCCCTTACTTGCTAAAGCCTTTGAGCAGGGTGTAGGGGATAAGACATCTTGTGTCCACAGTTTCATCCCCTCCCCACATCTCTCACGTTATTAACTGTCTGGACGCCTTATTTTTAGAGCCATGTAAAAAGTCCATACCTCTGAAACAACATTTATGAAATGGAGGGGACAGCTGTTCTTTATCCCTGGTTTGTTTTTCACTGGAACTATGGTTGCTTTCCAGTTGTTCAGAAATCTTTCTCTCTTCTCTCGTCTTTCCAAAGTGAATCTTAGGCTTAGCTACTTAATATTAGACTCTGTGTGTTTCTGGACTTGAATCTTCTAAATTCAGATTTAAAAATAAACCAAACCAACAAACACTGTACAAGCAAAAATTGTAGCTTTACTTGATTGTTGGAATATCCATCCACGTGTGCAGAAGAGCTTGGTGGGCAGTGGTTGAGCCAGAGAGCTTGGACATAGTGAGAAGCTCCTTCTTTACATTCGTTGCAGTAGCCCCAAATTAGCTGGGACAATCTGTCTCTAACCGAGGAGTGGTCTTTTGGGGGAGATTCTGCTACTGTGCCCATATTCTCTGGGTAGAACATAGAATAAACAGCAATATGCCATGTGGAGACTTCCCAGATACATTACTAGAATGAAAATGTGCCATTTGTTAATTATTCTTTTCCTCTAGTCCCTTTATAAATTAGAGAATATAGATAAGTGGGTGTTCACTGGAGATTCATTTATTTCCTAAGCCAATACATCCTTTACCTGTGGTCATTTATGGGTCAGTTTGTCCATCTCTCATTTTGGTGTGCTCTGTATTTTTTCTTTCAAAATATTTCCCATTTTTTGTAGCACGTGCAATCCTTTCCTCATTTCCATTTCTGGTTTGGATTTCTCCCCTCGTCGTATTCTTTTGGTCATTTGAGTGGGGAGGCAGAATGAAGAGAAGGAAGTGCATGAAGCTAAAAGGATGTCCCCACTTCCTGAACTTTACCCATAGATACACATTGCCCTTTGACCTCACCTTGAAGAAACTTGTCCAAGGGAGTCAAACAGAAAAGTTTTCCCACATAGGTTACATATGAATCTAAGGGTGGGCCTTTCATGTTGTAGAGACTTGAGGAAAGGTTGGTTGTGGGAGATTTGGGAGCAAAGAGCTAGCTAAGACCTTTGCGTGAGAGAGTCGTCCGTATCAGTGACTCCATGGCATATGAAGATGGGGGTGATTGTCGACAATGAGGACACGTGGGCTCCCATGTTCCATATGTGAGAGACATTCTTCTTATGGGCAGCTGGAGCACAAACTTTTCACTGCCTTTATGTATTCTGTGTAGGTTTGCCCCTTGATTCTATGTAAATTTAAAAATCAGTTTATTCTTGGTGATACCCACCTAGGCATGAAGCCTGAGGAACTAGGGTTATATTTTACATAGACAGGGCTAGGATAGCGCCTGTCATTTTGCAAATGAGGAAACTGAAGTTCCCAAAGGTAGGCGATCTTGCCAAGCCAATCAGCTAATGTGAAACAGGACCAGAAACCCAGGTCCTTAGACAGCTAGTGCACTTTCCCGTTCTGGCATTTTTAAAAAGTTGTTTCAGGATTTGGAGATTTCTCAGAGGCCATTTCCATTCCTGACCCAGATTGCAGAAGCCAAACCTGAAGCAATTCACGCTTTACCAACTGAAGTGTTTTCCCTTAGATGCTTCAGAACAGTTAGTCAAAGGAAAATCGGATAGTGCACCTAGAATATTGGATACTACTGTACTATTCTATAGGCAGTCCATTCTCTGGCCCCAGCTTGAGCTCAGTGCGTACCTTGACACCAGGGGACCGATTGGCCGTGTAATTATTGTTCTTGCTAGTAACTGCACAAGCTGTTCTTATTCATATAAGCTCCTAATCCTTTTCCAAATTCTTTTTGCTTCAGTTTGCCTCAATAATATTCTTCAGTAGTGGATAATTGCACATTGTGTAGAGAAGGATTTCCTTTGATCTTCTCTAATTTTTGGCTCTGCTAATTTCATTTAGTGTCCCGTTCCGGGTAGGCAGCACGACCAGGTAGCAAGGAACACGCAATTAGATGTCCTATGGCCTTTCATTTAGATTCCTCTGTCATATCAAGTAACACTTACCTCTCTCCATGTTCCCTGCTGAAGAGACTGACTCTTTTTGTCCTTGCCTGGAATATTTCCCTGTTACACTTCCCCAGCCAGTCTAATTATTTCTGCTGCAATCTGATAGACCTGGCAGCGTTGCTTAGGTTCAAAGGAAGAATATATGGAGATAAGATCATTGACTTCAAGTGTCTGAAGGGATAGCAGAAGGACAAAGGATGAGACTTATCCAGAATGGTTTAAGAATTTGAACTAGCAATTATATAAGTTGTTGAAAGATGGACTTTAGCTGAATAAGAAGGGGGCGTTATATATTAAATAGAGTTATCCATCTAGGAAATGGATAAACAAGCTTTTATTTAAACAGAACAGAACAAGCTTTCCTATGGAAGGCTTTGAAGCTGGTAAACCGTGAGCTCAGGATCCCTTGATCCTGAGGCAGTTTACCTCTTTCCATCCTCCTAACTTCTTTTGTGTAAATGGATATGAGCACCTATTTGGGAACCCTTGTATAACCATTAATTAACATCATAATTATTCATCTCAGTAGAGGTCAAGAGCCCAGAGAGATGGATTTGAGATACATTTAGTTAGTAAAATCAAAAGTACGTTGATGAATTGTTTTGGGGATGAGAAAGAAAAAAGTGCCAGGCACAACAAGTTCTTGCTCTTAAAGATTTCACATTTGTGGAGCGCAGCTCATACATATGAAGTATAAGATATTTTACGTACATATTTTAAATTTTTATTTATTTTATTTATATTTATTTTTGGCTGTGTTGGGTCTTTGTTGCTGCACACGGGCTTTCTCAAGTTGCAGCAAGCAGGAGTTACTCTTTCTTGTGGCGGGAGGGCTTCTCATTGCGGTGGTTTCTCTTGCTGTGGAGCATGGGCTCTAGGAGTGCGGGCTTCAGCAGTTGTGGCACTAGGCCTCAGTAGTTGTGGCTCACGGGCTCTAGAGCGCAGGCTCAGTAGTTGTGGCACACTGACTTAGTTGCTCCGCAGCATGTGGGATCTTCCTGGACCAGGACTTGAACCCATGTCCCCTGCACTGGCAGGCAGATTCTTAACCACTGTGCCACCAGGGAAGTCCACATATTTTTATTTGTATGTTTTTCCCCACAAATACTTTTGTGGGGAGAAATACACATACAAGAAACATATGTATAAAGTATCGCTTTGCAGTGTGTTAAATGTTACAAATACTTTAATAAAGGAGGAAGTAGGAAAGGTCAAGGAAGGCTCCATAGGGGAGGCAGTGATGGAGCTGTGTTGTAACCTGGAGTAGGCATGAGAAGCAGGGCAAAGGCATGCTGAGCCAAGGATCGTGATGGTAATGATGGCAACAGTGATGACATTTATTGACTGTTATATCCAAAGAACTGTGCTATGTAAGTTTATGCATGATCTGATAGAACTTTACTTTTTATTTTTATTTTTTTGCGATACGCGGGCCTCTCACTGTTGTGGCCTCTCCCGTTGCGGAGCACAGGCTCCGGACGCGCAGGCTCAGTGGCCATGGCTCACGGGCCCAGCCGCTCTGCGGCATGTGGGATCTTCCCGGACCAGGGCACAAACCTGTGTCCCCTGCATCAGCAGGTGGACTCTTAACCACTGCGCCACCAGGGAAGCCCAGAACTTTATTTTAATATGAGGGAACTGAGGTTCAGAAAGATTAAACAATGTCTCCACAGCTGCATGTCCAGTAATTGATGGAGGTGAGGGCTCCAACCCAGAGCCATTGTCCTTAATAATTTTGGAAAACTACTTGAGATAAGTACATTAGAAGGGATTCTTAGAAGTGTCAGTCTTTAGGGGTCATTGTGAATACATTGAGGTCTAAGTTTGCATTGATAAATTTTGGGGGGAAAGGAGTCTAGGATAGGGAAGCAGAGATATAAAAGAAGAAGGCACACACGAAGCTGATGATGCTAGGAACACTGGGACCAAAGGAAACCTCATAATGGACATTGAGGTGAGGGTTCACACAACACTCAATTACATGCTCTAAAAAGAGGAATGGCCAAGAAGGAAGAGGCTGTGGGCAGAGAAAGTTCCCACAGGAAACTTGTTGGTTGACATTGAGTTAGCTTCAGGGTAGAGATAGGATTCATCATATAGAAATAAATGAGTATAGATTCATGAACATGACTTCAGAGATCTCTTAGTCCCAGCCACTCCAGCCTGCTTCCCTCATTAAACAGAACACGATTAGGCTGCAAAGAGCAGGCTAAAACAAAGGACACTTTGTGGTAAGGTTGCAGAGAATTCAGCAAATCCAGCGATGGGTAATGAACCCCCTCAGAGCCTCAGTTGAACTAGAAATAAAAACTATACAGGGACTTCCCTGGTGCCGCAGTGGTTAAGAATCTGCCTGCCAATGCAGGGGACATGGGTTCAAGCCCTGGTACGGGAAGATCCCACATGCCGCAGAGCAACTAAGCCCGTGCACCAAAACTACTGAGCCTGTGTGCCACAACTACTGAAGCCCACGGACCTGGAGCCCGTGCTCTGCAACAAGAGAAACCACTGCAGTGAGCAGCCCGCACACCACAACGAAGAGTAGCCCCCGCTCGCCGCAACTAGAGAAAGGCCATGCGCAGCAATGAAGACCCAAGGCAGCCAAAAATAAATAAATCAATTAATTAAACAACAAAAATACCCTCCAAACTATACAGTTGGAACCTAGGCAAATAACTCAATCTCTTAAATGGCCTCTGCTTTGTGCTTCCTTGAACATTTATCTCTCCCTACTCGTTTTGAACATGAAGCAACATTGCTGCCCAAATCCTGTCTCTGTAACCTCTCACCAAAAAGCCTTCCATGAATTGGCTTCGGTTTCTGTGAATCATATTTTAGATTCACAAGAGAGAAACAATATGGTTGCTCATTGGTTCTGTGGGGCACTCGAGTGTCCTTTTCAGGAGCTGAGAGTATGGAACACAGGGATAGGTATGTTTGGAACAGGTAGCATCGTAGAGAAGAAATTATTTCAACAAAGTTACACAGCTGGTGAGGAGCAAAACTCAGGCTTCCAGATTTGCTCAGGGTCCACTGCATCCTTCTGAGATATCCCCAAGGAATTCTCTCTACCAGTGCTGCAATGGCTAGAGTTAAACCAGCTACAGTAGAAAAGAAAACAATTGGTAATAATTTGAGATGACATTATTCCACTTTTATTTGACTGTGAATTTAAAATATCTTTACAAAAGTAGCAGGGAAACATTCCCTGCCATCCACATCCTTTCCTGCAGTGGCTTGGCAAGCCTAGCTAATCTGTAAGATCCCTTCCAGGGGGAGTGGCAGGGAGGGAAGTTTGGTGATTCTAGCATAGGCAGTATTGAAAGTTTTGACCTCAGTTTACTAATGGGGCAGTTGATACCTAGAAAGGGAAGAAATTAGTCCTTAGTACAGAGTAGATCAGTGGCTAAACTGGGACTAGAACACAGGGATCTTAATTCCCAGTCTGTGACTATCACCCAACTTTCTGCAAATTGATCTTATTTCATATGTCAAGTCCAGTTGGCCATTGTAGCAGTTTGGATTATTTTTGGAGAAGAATTCTGAGATCACACCAGTTCTTAGCAGAAAAGAGCTCTGTGATTAATTTGTAATGTCTGTACTGTGTATGGGAGAAGGGGATGGTGGCCTGAGTGTTTACCACCATACATTTGCCGTGTCCTCTTTTTCTCCCTGCCTCATTATGGCTGGGCTACTCCTCACATAAGCAGTAAACTACATTTCAAATGCAGTATTTTTTTTTCTTTACATGATGGTGTCTTTCTTTCACTTGCATTCTGATTTCTAACCCCATTCTCTCCGAACAGAAGATTGATTAGAGTTAAATTTATTTTAGCTAAAGTGGTAATGTGGAATACTTGTTTGGTGGCCCAATAAACATCCATCTTCTACCAGTTTATTTGCTTTGAAAGGAAATCAGAATATTAAAGGTACACTGAGACTACTAATGATAATAATCACTTATGTTTATAGTACTTTATTTTATAGATCACTTTTTTTTCATTTTTATGCTTAAAGGAATGATATAGATTAGCTAGCTAAGTAGAAAAATATTTTTGCATGTTCTATACTAAGTCCCTCTATAAAATTCATTTAAATTCAAACAGTTGACGTGAAACAGAATCATACCATATGAAATTATTGCCACTTATTTTGTTTCTTACAGCTATTGTAGCCTGTTCTAACTATAGGCCATTGCATCCTTATTAGATAGAATTCCTAAAAGCATTGCACTGTAATACAAGGGGCATTGAACCACAGAAATGGCAACCTGGGTTTTTTGTCACATTGTGCAACTATATTAAAATATTTCCACCTTGGATACCTCTTATTGTACACATATCTGTCCTTATGTTTTTACAGGGGGCTGCAATTGGAACGTATTTGATTCCTGAACATCAGGCCATATTCAGAATCACTTCCTCCCTGTGAGTAAGTCTGAATGGTCTCATAAAATAGCTCTAATCTATTGGCTATGGCTGTTGTTGTTCTGGGATTAGAAAGATTCTGAGGCTACATCTGAATTTAGCAGAAGGAAGGTCAGGGAACTCTAAAGCAACACGTGACATAGTATAAGCTGAGCTGTTTGCTTAATGAATTTTTAAATGATAGCCCCTTCAACTGCCCCCCCCCCCAGTACTCTTAGTTCTTCTTCCCAGAATGTGCTTCTTCTATATTCAGGTGGGTCTGAACCATAGCAGCTAATAAGTCTACAAGCTAAGACCGCCACCCTCCCTACTCCTACTCATCATGGGAATGACCTTTCCCAGGAATTATTTTTTTATTCTCTAGATCCTCACCTAATCATACTCCAAGATCTAGTCCCAGTGAATAATCTCACAGAAATTCCAAAGGTGGAAAAAAATGTGCTCATATCCCTCATACCTGGCTGTCCATGCTTCCTCTTCTTTAGAACCTGATTCCTATGCTGAGTGCTGTATGAAGGGAGGGGTTGGGAGCTTGGGGCTATAACATGGCCCTGGAGTGCAAATTGGGAGGCCCATGTTCTTATCCTATTTTTGTTTGATATTCTGTGTGCCCTGGGAAAAGGCACCTCCATTTCCTAATGAAGAAGAGCAGAGAGGAGTTATTATCCTCATCTTACACAGCAGAAGGTTAGAGTGGTGACTGCTCAAGGCTTTCCAGCTTTCAGGGGTAGCCCGCAGACCCAGCAGTCTTCCTACTACATTTTTGCTGCTGCCATGGTTCCATCCTCTGAGGTCTGGAGTCAGTACTGTAGAGACATTGCAGGATCTTGGAAAGAAACAAGGAAAATGGTTTAGTTAGAAAACAGAAGGCTTTAGAAGCCATTTATTTGCAGCCCCTCCCTCCCTTCCTCCCCCCTAGTTAACCCATCTGTCTGCTGAGCCCTTCCACCCACATGATCCGGCTTTAGGGACAAAGGCATGGTTTCCTTGGGAATACCAAGATACAGGAAAATGACTGCCTTGTCAAATCCCTTCCTCCACCCTAGCATGCTGAGAACTCTAAGGATCACATCATTTAAGCTCACTTTAATGCCCAGAGAAGAGAGAGCCCCTAATTCCTGGCTATTTACATTTTTTAATTGTTGTTGAAACCCTTAGTTCTCATCTATAGACTAAGAATTTAGTGGAAAGGACCTAAGAGTTTAGCTAGTCATATCACCTCAATGCACATGGGAGGAACCTGAGACCTGTAGATGGGAAGGATTTTCCTAAGGTTAGATAATATATTAGTGATGGAGCTTGGACTAGAACCCAGGTCTCTGGACGAGTGTCCCCACAAGGTGGGTGGTCATCCTCATTCAACAAATATTTTTCAAAATTTGGAGGGCCTTTGTTCCAGATACCTATTTTTACATTAGAAAACATCCTTACATTAGAAGACATCCTAAAATGTTAGTGGCATAAAACAATCATTTTCTTATGCTTATTGATTACACACAACAGAAATCAGAACAGGCACCACCAGGACAGCTTTTCTCTGCTCTATGATTTTGTGATTTCCAGGGCTTCACCTGGAATGGCTTGAATGAGCATAGATTCTTTACTCACATACCTGGATCCTGGATTGGGATGGCTAAAGAAAGGGATCAGCTACCAACGCACCTATGTGTGGCCCCTCCAGCGTGGTAGTCCATGACTAATGAACTTTTACATAGCAGCTCAGGGATCCATGTGTGAGCGTTCCCAGCAAACAAGGCAGAAGCTGCATGGGACTTTCATGACTTACTCTTGAAAGTCACAAAGCATCACTTCCACTGTATCATATTTATTAAACCTTTCCCAGATTGAAGAGCAAGTAGCATAGATCCCACCTCTCAGTGGAAAGAGTATCAAAGAATTTACAGCCAGGTTCTAAACCTGCTATAACCAGTTACCTTCTAAGTCAGTGTCTTAGGTAGACAGATGGAACCACTAAGATTCCTCTCTCATGGAGCTGATCTCCTTGAGAAACAGACGGAAACAAGCAAACAAAAGCATATGAACAAACAACAAAATAGAACTAGGTTTTGACAAGTGCAATAAAGGAAATACCTGGGATGATGTGATCGGTATTTAACACAGTGGGGTAGAATCATGGGCTGAAACATGAAGGGGTCAAGAAATGTTCCTTTATGGAGATAATATTTAAGCTGACACTTGGAGGATGAGAAGGATTTAGCTATGTAAAGCCATAGAAAAAGCATTTGAGGTAGAGAAGAAAGTGTAGAGGTACTAGGGCAGGAAAAAATGCAAGCAAACCAGTGAAGAGGCCAGATGGCTGCGATGGAACAAGTGTTGGGAAAAGAGAAGAGGTTGCAGAGGTGGGTGGCAGGCCATGCGAGAATCTGTGTGTCCTGATTTTTTAAAAAATACAGCTTTTATTCCAAGTGTGATGGGAAGCCATGAAAAGGTTTTGAAATTATCTTAGTGGCATAGATGAGAATAATTGGAGTGTGTTATTATTGGTAGTGGGAGACCATTTATGTGCATATGGTAATGTCCCAGGAACAAATTGCAGGATACTTGTGCTGTTCAAGGAAAGTAGTTCAAGGAAAGTAGATAGAATGCAGAATATGTTGGAGGCAAATAGACACAAGTTTCTAACAGATTTGAAGTGAAAAATAATTTTTAAAAAGCCAAAGATAACTTCTAGATTTGGGGCTTGACCATTTGGATTGACGTTGCTGCCATTTACTGAGACAGTTTCCTTTTCCATGTTGGCTCTGATCAGTTGTTTATGCCTCCCCAAGCACTGGATCCACAGGCATGCTTTTGGATGCAAGTAACAAAATCTTTGATTCAAAGCTGCTGAAAATATAGTATGTTTATTATGTCTATAACTGAAAATTCAGAGGTGGGTTAGGCTTAATAATGTTACCATGGATCCAGTTTTTTCCATGTCTCTATTCTACCTTCCTCAGTATTCATTTTATTGTGATGCTGATTACTTTGAGGTGACAGTGTGACTTCTGATATTTGTGACTTATGTGGTTCGTTGTTTACTTTCTGTAGAAAAGAGACAGACACACACACACACAGACTGAGATTGAAGCCAGTCAAACAAGCATAGACCGAGATGTTCCATTTAGACCAAATGAGGTCACTTCTGAACCCTATAAGTCATCCAGAAAAAACCATGGGCTGCTGGATTGGACCAGTCAAAATCTGTACCTGGATTAGATGATAAGGTCATCTTTCCTTGAGTCATATTTGAAAAGTTTAGCAACCTGAACATATGTAGAGTTCTATAAAGAATAAATAAAGGAGAAAGGAATGTTGAGTGCCTAATAAAAACTGTTGAAAACTCTGACTAGGCCACACCTGGACCTAGAGGAAAAAATTGACTTTGTCCAAAGTAATTATTTAGTTGTAAAAATTTTAGAAATTGTGGCTGGCCAGACATGCTTCTGATGAGAGATATTTTGCTGATAAACAACTTGTAGGCCTCATCTCTCCTTATAAGTTATAGCCCCCCCCCATTCTCTTTCCAAGAAGCCTGGTGCAGTGGCAAGTTACGGTTGTAATACATTTTTGTGGGTCAAACAAGCAGGCACTCTCACAGAGAGGAGCTCTGGTAGAGAGAGGTAGACATAAACTTATACTTACCTTCTAAGCTTCTGCAACTCTGTGGTGCTACTTTTCTTTTGTGTTTTTGAGTGAGCTATAATAAATATTTCTACTATTTCACATGGGTAAATTGCCTTATAGAAGAATCTGATGATTAAAAAATATTTTATGATTTATAATAGGCAGGGTTAGAATAAAATTTAAGGTTCTTGAGTATTCTTAGGGTGACCATATGATTTATCATCTAAATTGGGACAATTTTGAGGGTATTGACAATTGCTTTGGGACATCAGCATCAGCCAGGGCCGTCTTAGGCAAATGGAAACTCAGGGCTGTTCTACGCATTAACTGAATAAAGTATGTGTGGTTGAGGATATTTTATGGATGCAACAGATAAGTGACTTAAACTTAACGTAACATAGGAATACTGGTCAATTATTGTTTCCTTAGTCTACCTTTGTTAGGTTTGTTCGTTTTTCTTTTTTCTGTA
Organism: Stenella coeruleoalba; assembly: GCF_951394435.1. Lineage (NCBI taxonomy): Eukaryota > Metazoa > Chordata > Mammalia > Artiodactyla > Delphinidae > Stenella > Stenella coeruleoalba. Next base: position 128,436,693 of record NC_137148.1, on the reverse strand, counting down.
TCCTAACACCTTTATTATTTACAGTTTTTACCCCAGCAATTTTCACAACCACATTGTTTAAAAGATGAAACGGTCACATTTTGAATTGTAGTCCCAACAAAATATTTCCCACTATAGACTTTATTAAATTATTATTTTTAAAATGCAAAAATATAGGGAATAAACATATTAAATATATTCTTTACAATATCAATCTTGTTTTCCCTTGCACATTATTTTCCACTGTACTTAAAGTACATCTTCAAAATATATACTGTGAACTGATACAAAAATACCCCTGAAGGCACACAGTATGCAGTTTGATTCTGATAATTTTATTTCCCTGGTGCTACTTGGATAACCCCCTCCTCTGCTTTCCCTTAGGCTCTAACTCTGAGGTTATTCCTATGGGAACTGGATTATTGCTTTGCATGTTGAAGTCGTTTCCTTATAATCAAGGAACTCCAGTCATGGTTGAGAATCACAGCTTTGGAGTCACACCTGAACTTGACCCATATATCAGCTCCTGTGAACTAGAGCCATGTTTACTTGTCTGCGCCTCAGTTTTCTCATTAAAGCCTCAATATCCTCCTGTTTCATTTCACCTTAGGGCTGTATGCAGTAAAATAAAATATTTATAAGGCATTTTGCACTGTACTTGGAACATAGCAAGTAATCAGAAAATAGTAGTTAGAAGATAGGGATGGCAGTAAAGAATCAAGGTGAGAGACTCAAGGACATAGTAAAACTTCAAAGGGAAAGTTTGGTGACACTTCAGACTGTCAGCTAGGTCTTTCAGACTTCTGAGAGTACAGATCTGGTCATTTCTTAAAGGAGATGAAGCATTTTTAATAATACTATTTTATTTCATTATGTAATTAAAACACTATTGATTATAAGACACCCTGTTGATTTCAATACAAGTTTTCAAGAGAAAATAGTTGTAGGTATCACGTTAAATGCATGCATCAATTTTAAGGCTCATCCTAATTTCAGAAAGAGTAAAAATTTATAAAAATTAGTATTATAGAATTGAGAAAATAGGTAATTTACTGAGTGTGAGCTATGTGTTAAGCACTTACCTTTATTACATCACATAAGAATATTTGGGAACCACTGTAATTCTCCTAACGTGTCCAGTGTCTTTGACACTCTTGGTCACCAAGAGAAACTTGTCATCTCTTTTTTTGGTATTGCATGTTGATAGAATTTGATAAGAATTTATTATATGATTACTTCGTTCCAAACAATGTTCTGATAACTCTACTTTCATTATCCCATTTAATGTGGCACCAGTGCAGTGAGAAGTAATTACTAATACCCTTGTGTAGAAAAGGCAGAATTGGCCAATGTCCTTGGACCAGAGGGTGGCAGAGGTCACATTGGAACCCAGGTTTATATGACTAAAAAGCCTCTACTCCTGTTTTACTGAATCGCCACCCTGCATAGTTGGCCTGCCTTAAAATCTATCAAATTCATCACCCTTTTCATCCTGGGTGGTAGGAAGAAGTAGCAGAGCTCAACTAACCCAATCATCCAGTCCCAGGGCTCCCTACCCAATTCCTTTACTAGTAGCCTCTGACAGCCATAATTAACATGCAGCCTGAGGAGTGAGGGCAAACAGCAGAGGTGATTTCTTCACTCTTGGCTTGCTCTGGTTAAAGTAATTGCCCACATTTAAGCTTTCAGGAGAAGAGCATCCCTGGAGAAAGAGTTAGAGGGAAGGATAATGGGGGAGTGTGATGGGGGGGGGGTATGGTAAGGAAAAAGAAAGAGTTTATAGTACATGCTGCTAATTTGGAGCTCTGACAATATATTGATTTTTTTCTACTAACTAGGCTTGTGAAGTTTGTGTTAAGTATCAGCAAAAATCAAATGATTTCTAGGTTTAGTGGAGAATGATAAAAGAGGAGTAGGAGAGTCCAGACGTGGCATCAAGGGAGGGATTTGAGGAACTATATTGTTTGGTAAAAGTGGTCAATCTTAGGGTGTCAAATGAGACTAGTAAAGAAAGATAAGGATGGACTCAGGTAATTAACGTGTCCTGGAGATATGCAGGGGAAAAGTGCAGTAATTGATTAGTCATGTCTGCTGTTGGCAAGCTATCGAGGAGTGGAACTTGTATTTGTGTTAGTTACTTACCAGACTGAACCTTTAAATATACTAACAACTAATGTTAGTTCCTTACTTAACCTAATTGAACATAACAACACATAACCAAGACTGGTTTTATGAAGATAAAAGCTCACGATTAATAGATTCTCTGCTGAATTAAGGGTAAAAAGTATGCTCTAGAGAAATATGAAATATATGTTTGAAAATGGATATAGTTGTTCTGGCCACTGGAAAAATCAGTTAGTTGGTGGTCTGAATTTCTTAGGAGGAGGGCAGCTTTTCCAAATTGCTTGAGAGTGAGAATGATGGGAGAAACAGTTTTTGTTTTTGTTTGTTTTCCCTTTCAACTGTAGGTCCCTAAAGATGCAAAACATGTCTGTGTTGCAATCCTGACTTCCCCATAGTATCCAAGCCACTCCACCAGCTTTGGGTACGTTGATGGCAATGTGCTGAGTGTCCTAATTAAATTAGTAGTTGAGGAAGGTATTAAGTATGTGAATTGAATTCTGCTTGCATGAAATTCTGACGGTTCATTACTTAGAACTTTGAGAAAAGAGGAATCGATTTTTCATCCTAGCGGCACTCTGTGCTGTTCACTGAGTGCCCATGTCACGCACCTCAAATGGAGCAAGGAGAAGGCTCCCATGGGCATCCTGTTTGCTCTCCTGCCAGCCTCGCACTTGCTCAACAAGTCTGTCCATCTTCCTACCCTCAGTCTGCTCTGTTAGACATTAATGAAACTAGTTATCTTTCTGAAGGTTTTGTTCAAAGATAAAAGGATTTTATAGTACACAGAATTTCACTTCCCAAGTATACATCACACTTTCATGATTTATTAAGGAGATGTTTCTTAAATGCCTACCATATACCAGAATGTCTCTTCTTCCCCATTATTCTCTTTTTAGTTTCTGTGTCTCTGGGTCTCTCACTTCCCTCCCACACTTCCCCATGGGCAGCCATTAGCCCTGTCCTCCTCCCAGATCCTCCTCCTGTATCCTTGTTTTCTTTTGCAGAGTAATTCAAGTCCACCACAGCCCAGCCATACCCATCATTAATACATGCTTCAGTATGAGGGTGTTTGCAGAAAGATGATGTGTGCTCACTCAACAAATGCTGCTCAGTTGTTAGGACTTAGTCTCCCTAGAAACGGGAAGAGGAAAAATAACTATTTGTGTCAGAAGATAGCAATTTTTAAGGGTTCTATTATCATCTATACAGTGAAGTACATGTAATATATGCTCTGATAAATATATCCTGAAAGAAAAATCATAGAAATAAGTTAATTCAGCAATCTCCTTTTCCCATTCTTAAAAGATCTACTAAAATATATACAGTGTTGGATGCTAATACTTAAAGGAAGGCATTTATTCAACCATCAATTCATCATTTTTTGACAGTTTGCCTTTTTTGTGAGAGACTGGGGGTTTGAAGGACGATAACAAAAAGCCCTCACTGTTCAGTGGAGGAGATGGACAGTAGGATAGTGTGGTCAGAACTGTGACAGAGGAATGCACAGAAGGTGCTATAGGAGGGGCACTCATGGCAAGGGAGGTGGGCTGGGGACCACCAGGGAAAGTTCCACAGAGGATAGAAAACCTGCCATGAATTTGAAAGGAGTAGGAATCACCCAAGTGAAATGGGGTCCACACATTCCGGGTAGTTGTGTATGAACCACAAAGAGCATAGTGACTTCAGGGCACAGCGGGGGCTCAGTACCCTGTGCATGGAGGTGTGAACAGGGGGCTCTGGGAAAGCAGAGGGTGCAGAGGTGGGCACCCTTTGTTTTCTTTCATTTGTCTGATTTTTGTCACTTTTTTTTTGATAAAATTGCAGACTCACAGAAAGGTGGTCAGAATATTACAAAGTACTCTTATTTCCATTTTGCTCTGCAGATCTTTCCACCTCTCCCTCTCCCCTCCCAGTCTCCCTGTAATTTTGTTTTTGGACCACTTGAAAATAAGTTGCTGACATATTGCCCTTTTAGCACTTCACACACTTAAGTGTGTATTCCTAAGAACAAGAATATTCTCTTACATATAACCACAGTACAGTTCTTCAAATCAGGAAATTTAACGTAGATGTAATGCTAATACACTTGCTACTCATATTTTGCCATTGACCCAATAATGCAATAAACTGTACGTATTTAAAGTGTTTAACATGATGAGTTTTGATATATGTGTACACTTGTGAAAATATCACCACGAACAAGATAATGAATATATTCATCTTCCCAGAAGTTTTCTTCAGCACTTTTGCCACCACCCATTCTCACTTTGTCCCAAGAAAACCATTGATCTACTTTCTGTCACTATAGGTCTATTTTCATTTTCAAGAGAATTGTATAATAGAATCATCAAGTATATACTCTTATGGGTATGTAGGGGGATCTGGCTTCTCTCACTATGTGTAACTATTTGAAATTCATTCATGTTGTGTGTGTCAATCATTTGTTTCTTTTTATTGCTAGGTAGTATTCTTTTGTATGGATATACTACAATGGTTTTTACCCATTCTTTGTAGATGAACATGTGAGTTGTTTCCAGGTTTTGGCTATAACAAAAAAGCTGTTATGAACATTTGGGTACAAGTCTTTGGGTAAACATGTGTTTTTGTTTCTCTTGGGTAAATACGTAGTAGTGGAGTGATTGTGTTGTATGGTAGAATATGTTTAAGAAAATCACAAACTTTTGCAAAGAGATTGTACCATTTTACAATCTAATGTATGAGACTTCCCATTCCTGTCTTTGCCAACATTTGATATAGTCCGTTTTTTAAATTTTAGCCATTCTAATGGGTGTGCGGTACTGTCCCGCTTTTTTAATTTGCATTTCCTTAAAGACAAAGATGATAAGCATCTTTTCATATGGTTATTTGCCATCTTTATATCTTCTTTGGTGAAGTGTTTGTTCAAATTTTGACCAATATTTTATTTCTAGGTGAAGATATTTATAAAAAACAAAAATATTAAAACAAAGCAAAGGTTTTTTGTTGTTTTGTTTTATTTTATTTATTTTATTTTATTTTAAGAGATGAGTCTTGCAAAATATTTTCCCCTGGCTGTGGATTGCCTCTTCTTTTTCTTCACAGTCTTATGAGGAGCACAGTTTTAAATTTTGATGAAATTTAATTTATTGATATCTTTTATTGTTCTGTTCGTGTCTTGCTTAAAAGTCTTTTCCACACCATGTGTCACAAAGATTTTCTCCTATTCTTTTTTATTCTAGAAGGGTTATTAGCACTTATTTTTAGATCTATGATCAATTTTGAGTTAGCTTTTGTATATGGTGTGAGATTTGGATTGAGGTTTCTTTGTTTATGTTTTGTTTTGCACATGGCACCATTTATTGAGAGCTTATCCTTTCTCTCTTGAGTTGCCTTGGCGCCTTTGTTGAAAAATCAATTAAAAATATATGTGTGGGTCTATTTCTGGACTCAGTGGTTGTTTTATGAAGACTTTCTCCAAAATATGGTTTTAACACTTCTAACTGCAGAAGGTACATTTGCAGAGCACTCTGTGAAACTGATTTTTCATTGAGATGACATTCTCAAACTTGCATGTGCATCTGAATATCCTGGGGGCCTTGTTAAAACACAGACCGCTGAGGTCCACCTCCAAAGTTTCGTCTTCAAGTAGGTCTGGATCAGGGTCAAAGAATTTGCATATTTAACAAATGTCTATTCAAAAATCAAATTTATATTCTTCTTCATTTAATATTTTTCATTCTCATTTCTAAGTTTTCTGTGAATACACAGCAAATGAAACAATCACTGATAATATAAGGCCTCAGTTTAGCAGAAAAAGGACTTTTCAAGTTGCTAATGATGCCTGTTTTCCATTGTTATCATCAGATGCTTCTAATATAAAATTAGTTCATTCCAATCATGATTCACTGCTAACCAATTCATGGAATCAATGTAAAATTTTTAAAACTTCACCTGTCAGTTGTGAAATATGACATATTTTGATTGTTAATGTAAATTCAATTTAAAAATTCATCATTGAAAATAATTTTTGCGGTGGTAAAAGGAATGCACATTTTGCTAGGATATAATATTATATTCTTAGTAAATTAAGTGTTCTTACTAAATTAAATCTATGAAGCTGAAATGTCCTTGGTGCTATTTGTGAGATATCCACATATATAATTGCCTCTAAACAACATACAGTTTTTTTACCAATCAAAATAGACACAGCAATTGTCAAAATTTACAAACATTTTTATGCATGCAGAGTTAGAATAATTACACCACAACATTTGTTTAACAACAGTGAGGTTGAGCATATTTTTGTAAAAACCCTTCTGTGTGGCAATACTCACCTTTTCTCTTTGCTACCCAAATTCAGTTGGGTTTCAGAAAATTTTGAGTATTTATTAAAGTCACCTTATGGGTCTTATAGTATTACTATAATTAAAAAAAAATTGTAGAGTCATTTGAAGTTGTCAAATTTTTCAAAGTTATTAAACACAAAATGCAATGTTGAAGAAGTTTACAGCTAATTTTAGGAAGAAAGTAATAATGATAACAAAGCCATAATATTGGGGAAAACATACGTCCCTCAGGAAAACAATGTGACATGTTTTTAAAGACAAATATGGCCAGGAAACTGATTAAAGTACTTGATTAAAGCTTCTTCTGATCATTTTATTGTTAATATTTTAAGTAATCAATGTAAAGTTTTAAAATTTTGTTTGTGTACAAAGATATGTTGCTTTTATATTTTTTATTTTTGAGACTTGTTTAGGAATAGGACCATAAATATTGTAAAACCAATTTAAGGGTCCATAATCATTTCAATAGTATATGAGTTGTAATTTTTAGCATAACCTTTCACTATCAAAATTGTTCAGGTTTGAAGCACGATCTCTATAGTAATCCAACTTGCAGGGAAAGTAGTTTTGATTGAATGATCAGTATGTACAAAGGCTAAGAGGCAGAAAGGAATGTAGAATATTTGTAAATTGAAAAGAAAGCTGGTGAGGATTTTGCTTGCTACAAGCTTTCGGATAAACCACATTATCTTGACTCTCTTTTTCCTAATGAATTGAAATGCGCACCGCCTTATAGCCAAGGATGTTCTTTCTAGCAGGTGAGAACCTGCAAAGACCTGCCACTTACATAAGCTCCAGCCACTCATTTAGAACAAATACATGCTGCCGTTTAATAATTGAATTGGCATTCCTCTGGATGTGCTTTAGCTTTGAACTGGGTTTAAGTGGGCCTATTGTATTGTTCTCTCTCTTTCTCTATTTCAGTTAACATATGTTACTTTTGTTGGAGACTAAGGAGAACCAAAAAGGTAAAAATTCTCCCTTAAGGTGGTTCCTTTGAGGGCAGGTCTTGAGCATTGATCTTGCCTGATGTCGTCTTTAAAAATTGCTTCTGCCTAAGAGGAGATTCTCAGCATCGGTTCCTCACCTGCTGAGAGGGTATTCCAAGGGACCTAAGTGATCAGACATGGAAGCTCTTTCTTTTGTTTTTATGGTTGGAAGTCATGCCATATCATGAATAAACACATGAATATATTTGATATATATTCAGACATGGAAGCTCTTTCTTTTGTTTTTATGGTTGGAAGTCATGCCATATCATGAATAAACACATGAATATATTTGATATATATATATAAATCTTACTATATACAAATCTTTATATATATAGATGATAGATAGATCAATCTTCCTAGTAGCCTACCAAGGTCCCATTAAGGATCATTAAAGTTTAGTCCTCTTCTTCCTCCTCAGCTACTTAGACTGTCACTTCTAGAATTGACTGAGCTCTAGATTTGTATTTTTTAAACAATGGACTCCACACATTCGTTGACAACATTGAAAAATCTCTCACATTCCCTCCACACACCAGATTTTTGGAATTTCTTGCATTTTTCCAGTAAGTTCATTGACAAGTTGATTGTAGTTTTCAATGGCTGAACTTCTATTAGTTTAGACTTCTCTGGATTATTTTGTGCTTCAGTGATAATCTTATACCATTCTAATTTGATTTTAATTATTTCTTATCACCAAATTCCATTCCTCCACACACATCCCACAGGCTAGTTAGTGGATGAAGTAGGTGAACCAAGGAGTTTTCCTCATTTAGGAAAAGTGTGGTACAATTAAAATAAAAATCAGTGCTTGTCCTGAAGATACATTTTTCTAGTAACTTAAGCATGACTGGGTTTAGACAGCTGGCAGGAAAAGTTTTCTAGAGTAGTCTTGGCTGGCCATGGAGGATCAAAGGGAAGTGGCATTAGCTCATTTATTCATTTGAAGCACAGGAAACACTTTAATTGAGCTGTTCAAGGAACTGAGGAAAATGTAAAGCATTTAATGTCCAGGTGCTCAATCCAGCCGGGGAACTAAGCCCTAACATAGAAAGCAGTTAAGTAACTACATTAGGCAGCATATGAATGGTTAATGTCCGTGCAGGAGACTTCAAAGAAAGTTTGGAGATGAGCACAGAATTAGCATAGATTTTGAAGATGGGTAGTCTTTGAAAAAATAAAAGTAGTCTTTGAAAAAATAAAAAATAAAGTGCCTTAAGAGAGGGCACTTAAGGTCACAATTGAAGACTCTCAAGGTTTCATCCAAACGTTTATTTACCCGTTAAGGTCAGTGTGGTCTACTCTGAGACAAAGAGAGTTCCCCATGAGGTAGAGAGGACGAAGTGAACGTAACACTACATTTATTGTTAGTTAACAAGGAAATATACTTATCATAGGGACTTCCTCAGAGTTTGTAAATGTCTTGAGAGCAGGCATCATCTATTTCTCACCTGCTGCCACACCCTCTGCCTCCACGACACGTACAATGCATTCATCACAGTGCCTTGTCGATGGTACTCAAAAATGTTTGGTAAATACATATCTGCGTGAATACTGGAGCACCTTGACTCTGATAAAATTTCCTTTGGTTCATAGAATTTCTTTTAAATTAGATTACATTTAGATTAGGAATTTAGGCAGAATGGAGATGAAATTCCTTGCTAAATCTCAGCCATTGGCCAAGCTCACAAATTGCCTATCAAGTCCACTTCTAATCTTTTTGGAACACTTGGTTATGATTCTCTCTTTCTTCCAAATCCAGGGCACTTTCCATCTAACCAATCTGTTTGATAATTAATCAAATGCTGTTGTGTGAAATTGGCATCCAAACAGAAAGAATGCGAAGGTCTGAAGACCTGAGATCCATTGCTATCTCTTTCTGACTTTGGGAAAATCTCTTGTCTTCTCTGGAACCCCTATGTAAATTTTAACATCTTGCCAGTTTTACCACTGTTTAAAATTATTTTTCAAGGATTTAGGAACATATACTTCCTGCTTTGAAAGGGTTTCCCTTGCAGTTTCTTTATGTGTTGCCCTAGAGGTTTATGAGACACTCAGCAGCTGTTCCCATTCCATGAAAAGTGAAGTGAGTAGGTTTGGCGGCTGCCTCCATGTCGCTTTGGGATATGCGGGCTTCCACTATTCTGTATAAATGGAATGTATTAATCATTTTCCATTCAAGTGTTTACATTTTATAAGCAGCTTCAGAAGTTTAAAATAAAGAAGAAGAAAGTTCAACTTGTGCCTAGACACCTAAAGATAATTTAATCGAACAATTATTCACAGTAATAAATAGTGTGATTTTGAGATTCCTGTATTAAAATATTTTATGGATTAGAAAAGCTTAAAGTTTAGGTTTGAAGTCTCAGTGTGTAAGGAACTCTGGGCAGGGGGTAGGTAGAGAATGGGTGAAGAAGAAGGGGTGGTATTATATCCCAATATCTACATTCCTACATGAAGAATAAGACATATTCCATCTGATTCCAAATGAAAGCATAGGAAAAATGGGTATAGACTAGGAAACAAATCTTAGCTAAACATAAGAACTTTCTAAAGTCAGCCCAAGGATGGAACTCACATATAGCAGTAAGGTCCCATCACTTGGAGTAATTGGGGGTATGGCAACATTGAGAGCCACTTGATTTGGACATCTTTCAGTTTCAAGTGAAAAATAACAACATATTAAAACTCTTCAGTCTATTTAATGGAAAGAGAGAATATATTGTTTCAGGTGACAGAATAGTATAGTCCCAGCAGAATCCAGGGGCTCAAGCAGTATCATTAGGACCCAGTGTCTATGTATGTCTAGACTCTATTATCTTCTATGATAGATCCATTTGTCTTCATCTGTCAGCTTCATCATCCCAGGTAAGTCCTGGTCCCTCATACTGGCAAGATGGCTTCAAGGAGAGTCAGATTTACATGGTATGGTATCAGTTCTGAGTTTAACGAAAGTAAGAACCCCTCTCTGTCAAGTGTTCATGTTGAAGTCTCAGCACTGGCTCAGAGTTGAAGTGTGAGTTCCGTGACCTTCATCATGGTCTGGATAAGATTTCCTACTCCTGACCAGAAGTGTCTTCACTGCTATCTCAGCAGACAGTATCTGATGTGTGAAGTGTATTACAAGAAACAAAATCGAGTCTCTGGGGGCATAAGAAGAAATGAAATGTCAGTAGCAGAAGTGACAAGTTTCCATCTTAGTACTGGAGTCCTAGAGAAATGATAAGATCAGATCAATAGTTTTCAGTAAATTTTTAGCATTGAATCAACATTACCAATGAATTATTTCACAAAATACACATAACATAAAGAATGTTCTTCTGGTTGAAGTATGATGAGTGCCCAAAGGTCTGACAAATTAAACATTGCCTTTACCCCTATTTATGTCCCCCTTTGAAAACTGCTGAACAAGATGAATAGCAAGACCCCACAGAATCTGGAGTCTGTGACTATTATATTAATTTGGTCCTTGTGTCTGATGAAATCTTAGCCGTGCTTAGTCAATATTTGTTGGGTTGAATTTTAATGAGATGAATTGAATTTAGGTGGAGGACACACCTGTGTGACCTTTGCGTGGCATTTGCATTTTCCAAAGCACTTTCGCTTAAATGTTTGTTTGTTTTTAATGACATTCCTGTGAGCTAGGCAGTGTGTTATTTTCATTTTTCAAATCTTTATTTTGATATACTTGTATGGACGATAAGGAAGAATAACATAATGAACCACTATGTACTCACCAGTTCATATTTTTCAAGTTTTAAAATTGTATCTGCTCCAGTTCTCTCTCCCTTTTTTATGAAGAAAACATTACAGTTAAAATCCCCTATATTCTACCTATATTCATTTCCCTCCAACTCTGCCCAGAAATAAACATTATCATGAATTTGGGTGTTTACAATTTCTATGAATATTTTATTATTTTTCTGCTACCTATTTATTTATCCACAAAATATATATACATATATTTTGCATTTAATATAAATAACATTAACCGTATGTATCAATAAGTCATGTTTTTTTTTTACCTGAATGATTTTGAAACTTGTAATGATACATATAGATACAGCTTGTTTTTACTGTTGTAAGGAATTGAAATGATCAATTTAATCCAAATGATATAATTATTAACTCAGTAGTATGTTTAGGTGTTTTTTCCTATGGTTGTTTTTGTTTGTTTCTCAATGAACATTGACCATTAATTGGTAGATTTAGCAAATATGAGAAGCCATCACATTGTGGAAAGCTAGGTTTAATCTATGGAACACACTCACATGGTCCTAGCGCCACAGCAGTTGTTCCTGCCCTAGGATCTCTGTTTAAGCTCCAAGAACTCCATGAACATCCTGAAGCAGATTGTGGAAACTTGGTGTTTGTATTAGAATTTTTCAGAGAAGGATCTGCTTTTATCTTTGGAATCTCAGAGAGAACTATAACCTGCAAAATTTAAGAACGCTGCCTTAGATGTTTTATAAAACATTTACACGTCATCTCCAGCTTGCAGAATTAAAACAAACTTTTAGCAAATGGGATAAGGATACTTTGTAGTCCCTTTCTCAGCAGCCTACAGAACTGACATTCATTATTTTTTATTCGCTCTGTCTCAAAAAGCAGGGGGTGAAATTTAGCAAATGAATAATCATGACAAAACTGGATCAATCTGTTCCTTTTACATACTTTCATATCACAAGACTTTTGAAACCAGAAGCCTAACCTTTTGTTCTTTTGCGATCAGCATGTTCTGATGACATGTCATTGCTTCTATACCAACTGAGCTCAACGCAGTGAGAATCAACTCAACACACACATTGAAAACTTAGAGGAAACTGTACTTCTCAACACTCAGAAAGTAAGGTGAAGAATGAACCCTCTACCTTTTCCAACCCCATTCTGCCTAAACTCCTGACCAGGGAAGCTTGGATTTTGAGAATGTCATAGAACATAGATAGACTCAGTATACGTGTGTCGGGCAAGAGACCTTCTAAACCACAGGTCCAAAATGAACAGGTTGTACAGTTGGGTTTCTGTTCAGCTACCACATAAATTTCTTGTTTTCTACTAAGCTTGGAGAACTGCTCTAAATCTTATCACCCTATATTTGATACCCTACATTTAACACCCTATATTTTTCTTAACCTCCCTGTCCCTTTCTTCTCAGCTACTATAGGAGTCTAATACCAGAAAACAATAACAGTGGAGGTGACATTAACAAACAGTGTTTACTGAGTCCTGGCTCTGAGTCAGGTACTGTGCTAAGCACTTGATTGATTTGCTGATTCATTTAGCTATTCAAGTAATATTTGTGTAAACGTATCATATTAGCTGTCACGGAGAATCAATGCTGAACACAGGCACTTTTCCTTGATGTCATGGAGCTTAGAGTCTAATGGGGAGCGTAGATGTGAAACAAATATCAACTAACGAATGTCAACTTGCAATTGTAATCAGAGCTACAAAGGAGGAGTGTATAATATACAGGAACAGGTAGTAAAGGAATTTGACCTGGCTAGGAAGGAAAAGGGATGGATTTCCTCAAGAAATGATGATGGCATTGACATAGGAAGGATCAGTAGGAATTAACTAGGCCAAAAGGAGATGGAATAGAAATCTAGACAGAAGAAACATCATGTGTAAATGTTCTAGATGATGGGACGTTAGAGCCTGGGTTCTAGGCATTATTATGTTCATTTTACTCTTGAACTGAAGCTAGGTAAGTTTAAGTTGGAAGTAGCAGGACCAAATCAAATTCCTGTCTAGCCTCGAAAGGTGTACACTTAAAACCACATCACTCCTTTGCCTCACAAATAAAGCATCAGACCGAGATGATTCACAGGGGCATTCTAACAGAGATAGAAAGATCACAGAATCTTGGTGCTTATTTTAGATAATGAAAAAAAGAAAACAATTCTCAAATTGTTTTTTATGAGACAGCTCATAGCCAATCTTGTTTCATATGTATACCCCATATTGAGTGATTTTTAATCAAACCCTGTCATGTCATTTCATTCATAAATATACCAGCATATATCTCTAAAAATATTCTTTTAAAAATGTATAATTACTACAATATTATCACATTTAAGTAGATACAAACAATAATTATTAAAGTAGTTGACAGTTTCTCAATTGTCTCAGGAGCTCTATGTCCTTGTGTCTCTGTCTTTTCTGTTTTTCACAAATGGTTCCAAAAATAAAACTTAGGTCTATACATTTTAATTGGTTGATATGTCTTTTAAGTTCCTTAATCTTTAAGTTCTCCTTCCATCTCTTACTTTTTTCTTCTAATGTATTTGTTAAAGAAACAATTTTATTTTTTATAGAATTTCCTATATTCTTGATTCTTCTGATTTCATATTTTTCTCTCACCAAATTTTCTGTAATTTGGGAATTATATCGGTGGTTTTTCTTTTGGCAAGAATTTTCAAAAGTGGAATGTATAGATCCATCAGATGGCACATAATAGCTATTTTATTTGTTTGTTGATTTTATCAGTGGTTGAACTGAAAGTGGTTGGCTGGAAACTTCCATTCATGGACTATCCCAAGTTACTGTTCATTTAAGAAAGGCAGGATAAATACATGATTCATTTCCTTTACTTCCCAGCTTTCAAACTGATAAACTCTGTTTTCTATCATAAGGTAAGGTTGACCAATACATTTTCCCACATGCTGTTATTTGTCTTTATTATGAATTATACATTTATTAGATATGTTTATAAAATTATTAGATATGTTTAAGCCATTGCAGTTATTATTCTTATGAATAAAGCCCCATAACACTCCTAGTTGCGCCTATTCAACCTGGCTCCTGAGTCTTTGACGTGACACTAGTAGTAATGGATAACTCCTTTGATGCCTGATATGACAAAATTCTAGGGTCCTCTTATGCATTTCTTGTCTCAAAACTCAAATCAGCCTTTCTCAAAAATTCCTGGTCCCTTTAAATTAGGAAATTATATTTGGAGACCATAAGGTGGATACCCAGGGTTTTCACTGCTACCAGCTTAGTGTATCATTTATAGTTCTTCTCAGTGGACAGAGCTAGGAAATAAGCAGTGAAAATAAAATGAAAGAAGAAAGAAAACATACTTCTTGAATATATACTATTATTTCCAATTGAAATTTATGATTACAGGACTTTCTTTGATTTTATATTTATATCACATTTCTCTTACGTTGAAATTCTTGTTTTCTAATGACGAATCTAGATTTTTTGCTCTGTCCTATACTTTATTTATATTATATCAGAAGTACATTGTCAATAGTATTTTCACTAATAATATGATAACCAAAAGCTGCTAAAACTTCTTTGCAGTTACCTCTGTCTTTAGGATATATCCCCCCAAAAGGAAGTATCAGTACTTCTAAATTACTGTCCTTCAAAAATCACTTGAAATAATTCTTCTCTCTGCAGTTATGTGCATTTGATATGTAATTGAATTCATTCATTTTCTTTTTGCCCTTCATTCTGGAAATTTTAAAAAGTTATCTTGTTTTATAATTATGTAAAATACAAACAGGGCACATGAAGAAGTAGGACCCAAATAAGGAAGAAGTACTGTCCTTTCTTGGTGGTTAAAATACGACCAAGAGCAATGAATGCGTGTGGTGAATATATGGGGTGAGAAGTCCTGGATCAGAGCCACCTTTGTGCTCCAGACCATCAGTCTTGCTGTTCTGCATTTATTAGTTGTGACTTCTGACCTACAGGGTGAGGTACTGTACTGCTTGTATTGGTCAAGATTCTTTTGATCATTGGAAACAGAAACTTAGTTTCCCTGTTATGGAAAAGTTAAAAAAAAAGAATAAAAATCTAAAAAAGAGGCTCAAAACAAAACCTGAACAAAAGAGACACATTTATTAAATTTTTGAATTTCCTTCTCTTTTTGAATTTACTTTATTTTTGAATTAGGTTCTTCTCATGCCATAGCAAAGTGAGAAAGGAGGATTTTCTGACTCACACAGACCATTGTTCAAATTCTGACTTTATCCCTTAAAAGTTGTTTATCTCTAGAAAATTTATATAACCTCTTTACCTCAGTTTCCTTATCCATAAAATGAGGATCCTACTTTACAGGAATCTTGTGAAGATTAAATGAGATAATGCATGCAACGTACCTAGTGCTGTGTCTGGCACACATTCAGATTCCAATTACTGTTGGTTTTTGCTGTAGATACTGTTGCTTCTGTTTCTGATTAAAATTGGTGCACACCATTTTTTTTTGTTCTCCTTCCTTTGTCATATTTTTCCTTGAGAACTGCAGAGACTTTGTGCCCTATAATTTTTCGTTCAGTTCTACTTGTCAACCAAGACTTAGCTAAAGATAGCTCTCTAAACTTAGACTTCTTAAAAGAGAAAAAGGGGAAAGATGTTTGAGCCTTTCTTTAATCTGAACTAGCTTGGTTCTATATTTTGAGTTCTCAGCACAGAGCTGGGAATCAGGACCCATGTGGTTCCTCTTTCCTTCCCCAGGAAGGAGCTGTGTAGATTTCAAGGTAAGTAATGTAGCAATATGGGAAACATGGTGGACTCTGAGCTCCTGATCCCAGCATTAGTCACTCTGTGACCTGGGTGATCTTAGGAAATTTATTTCTCTTCTCTGTGCCCAAGTCTGTCTGTGAAATTAGGTCACTCAAGGAGATCTGAATTTGTTTCCAGTTTTTGAAGTGTGTGGTTCTATATTTATTTAAACTCTTTCCTTGGTATATTTCATGTAAGCAGTTCTGTGACCTCTGTGATGCACATTTCTCTTGCCCAGTGGATTGGTATCCTTCCTTTTCTAAATGATGGACCCTATGGAGTCTGTAGGTTTTCCTTTTTCTTCTTGGCTGCCAAGAAGCCTGGAGTTAATTTTCATAGAAAATAGTAGTAACTCTTGTTAGTCTGAGTTTTTTCATACAATAATAATACCCTTCTCCATTTCCTAATTATATAGATTTCATTCTTTTGACATTCCTCTCACTTCAAGTAATATCTGTCTTATTTTATGCCACCCTAATCCTGTTGTTGCTATTATGAGACTCTTTACAGATTATAAATGTTAATTCTGTGTCTAAATTGCTTCATAACCATTTGGGGGGAAGTAATCCCTCTCCCATCTATTCTGTCATGAGAAAAAAGGGAGTGATAGATATAAAAATTATGGGAATAATATAGTTTTTAGATTCAGCTTTCAGTTATTAGTATTAAAGGAGTTAAACATAACTCCAAAGGGATAATAATTAATTGTCAACTAAGTATGTGACTCTGAGTTAAAAGCATCATTTAAAATCCAGTATTTTTGTCTTGTCCAAAGATTCTGGTACTGAAACTGCTGTCACCTGAGCAATGATCAAAATGTTCTGCTCCTCAGAGTACTATGAAATAGATGAGAGGACTCCATTTTTATAGCTTTCTTGGCAATAGGGACAAGTAATTTGCCAGGTGGTATGACAAGGTTCTAATTGACTTTTCAAATGTTCTCATGAGTTCTAGGATGGACAAAGAGCCCAATCCTAGATGAAGGAAAAAGTACATGAAGATTAACTAACAGTGTTATTTCCTCAGCCTAATTCTATTGACCAATTCTGTTAGTAATTTGGGTAGCACATGCTGACTACATTTGCACGACACTAAACAAATTAAAGCGAAGTGGCTAAGAGGATGGGGCTTGGAGTTATATAGACCTGGGTTGAATCCCCACCCCTCCACTCACTGTTTTTGTGAACTTCTACTGGCAAAATTGAGAATAAAGCCTAAAAGCTACAGGAAGATAGGCTTCAACTCATGACATGGAGGAATTTTCTAGTAAAAAAAAAGCTTAAATGGACTTTAGCTGTATTACTGGTGTCTAGAACCAGTAGGAAATTGTAAAGCTCAGGAGCTCTTGTGTATTTAAATCCTGAGCTTGTAAACTCTGAATTTGAGTTGGAATATTAATTGCTTTTGTGATAATGGCAGTGGATGATGGTCCTGAATGGTATTGATGACCTTGTTGACTCTGCCCCCCTCAGGGCTTGTCAGATCACTTCTGTATTCCACTTCTAGGGAGTTTAAGAAGAATGTTGCTGAATTCTAGTGAATAGGGACACAAGAGACCAGGCAGAGGTGTCGTTTGGAAGCCACATCCTATGAAGCCAGAATGAAGAAAATGGGGATATTTAATCAGATATTTAGTCTGGGGAATATCTTTAATGTCATGTGCAGTGTATCTTTTATGAAAGTCCAGACAGCAGAATCAGAACCAGTGGTTTGAAGCTCCAGAGAAACTGACGTCGTCCCAATACAAAAAATCAGAGAAAGAATTTGAATATTAGATTGGCCTAGGTTTGAGTTCCAGCATGGCCACGTCCTGTGTTACCATGTTCACGTTACTTCACTGCCCTGAGCCTCAGTAATCTCATCTGTGAAGTGGGGATGATGTTAGACTTTATCTCATAGGGCATTTGCACAGATTAAAATGACATTTTACATGCAGATAAATAACACAATGTGCGACACATAGTACATACTTAATAATTGCTAGTTGTGGTTGGTGTTCTTGTTAACATTATTAGTAGTTAGGTCTAGAATATAATGAAAGTTTGCCTGCTTCAAGAGGAGACAACAAAGTAGTTATTATTGATTTTAAAAAGGATGAAGCAAAGGGTTTGGAGAGGATTTGACATGGGTTGGGCATGTTCGTGACCCTTTGATTCTAGAAGTGCCTTTCTGGCATCATACTATAGGTAACCAGGTACATTTTCACTGATGTCCAGTTTTTTCCTGGCCTCTTCTATCCTTGGTACCCTATCCCTTTGACCTTAGGGATCTGCTGGACCAGATTTAGCAGTTTTCCCACCATATAATTATCTGTAACTGCTTGAGCAGTTACATGCCTAAATTTTTCATAAGCCACTTCATTCTGTAATACCAATGGCTAATCATAGAGCCTTTGATTATAATCTCTTCAGCATCAGTCTCTGTTTCTTGTTTACAACTGATTGGCCAGAGTTTATAATAGTAGCAGACATTGAATACACAATGGATGAATGGATGGACGTATGGATGAATGCCGGAATGAATGGAGAGAGATGCAAACTGATGGAATTTCATGTATATGAGCAATCATTATGTTTAATATTCCATTTAGTGCCTAATATGTATATTTGATACTTCATCCAGGTGGCTATTTGGCCTCTACTTGAGAACCTTCTACAGTAGGGAATTCATCACCTCTTCAGGCATGCCGTTTTTCCTTTGGACAAATCTATTAGCATAGGCTTGCAAAGTTTCACCATATGTTGAACTAAATTGTATCACTCACCTAATAAATGAATGTACTGCCTCTCCTAGTAGTATTCGAGTTGTAACAGTAGACTACTAGAAACACATTCTTTAAATAAAATAATTTATATTTTGAGGGCACAGTTTTAGGCACCAAGGGCTGTCAGAAAGAAAATATGCTAATTTGCTTCTTCACAAACTAAAGATCCTATTTTATTTAGGTGTGGGGGATATAAGATGACAGGTGTTTTCAGTATTTCCATGTTACAATAAGAAATAGATTTTGCACATCAATAGGTACGTGGGAGATGAGGTATAAACTATGATAAAACTAAATACATAGCGGTCATGCTTCATGAATATAAAAACAGTTGTACAAAATTACATTTCTTTTAGTTTTAAGAAATGCTATAGAAGTGAATTGTATTTTTTTTAACTCAACAGCTCTTTTAAGTTAAACTTAGAGAACCATGAGAGTCAGTATATTTGAATCAAACATTAAAAATGGTTTTATTCTAAGCAGCAATTAAGACTTAAATGCCATTATTTGATTTCTCCCTAGAAAGCATTTGTTTGCCATCCTGTGACTGAGCTGCTAAATTGGCCACATCTGGAGACAAACCAAAGACAATGCTATATCAAATCTAATTTTCAAAGGACACATCTGCTCTTTGAGGGGAAAAAAATAAGACAGCCAAAGAGAAACCAAAGAATCATAATAAATATGTGGGGGTGGGTGATAAACAGGTTACCATGGAGATCTGTTGGATTAATTGGCATACCACTTACCAGTGTGTCTCTGTAGTATTTTGATGCCTCTTGACAGGGGCAGAGACTTCTAGAAAGAGAAATACATCTCAGGACAAAGCTCTAGGTAGACTGGTGGACATATAGTCAGGCTATAATGATCCTGTTCCTCTGACAGCTGCCATAGCCACTCGGAGGGGTAAGTTCTAGAAGCCATGTTTATATGATGTGACCCTATCTCCCTCTCATGGCCATAACTGAAAGGACCAGGGTAGACACCTGACTTGCAGTCGATCAGCTGGATTTTCTTTGTCAGGTATTTGGCATTTGGATTGAGATATGTCTCAGTGTGTCCCGTTTGCTTGAATAGAGGAAATGTAAACCTTGGAGCTTTGAGGAAGCTATGTTTGTACAAGTGCTATGGGAAAGAAGAATAGGAGAAAGATAGAAGTAAATTATAGCCGTAGTCCTGAATGGCTTTCTGGTCTCTGGTTCTAGACCTTTCACTATTCTTGGCTTCTAAGAAATCACCCAGTATCTCTAGTGTATTTCCCTTAATTGGTTGAAATGTTTGAAGTCAGTTTCTATAAATTGGAAGCACAAGAATACCAACTTAAAATGTGTAAAAATTGATGCCATTATCTTGGTTTCTTAGTGGTCAGTGATAAAGTTTTTTAGAAAATTCAAACCAGGGAGCCCTTCTTCAGTACTTCCTCTGTACTAGATGAGGAGGAGAACATAGAGAAAATATAAGTTACAATATTACCCTCTTCTTGTTCTCTTTTTTAAAATAAATTTATTGAAGTATATTTGATTTACAATGTTGTGTTTCTGCTGTACAGCACAGTGACTCAGTTATACATATATAGATTATTTGTCGTATTATTTTCCATTATGTTTATCACAGGATATTGAACATAATTCCCTGTGCTATAGAGTAAGACCTTGTTGTTTATCCATCTTATATATGCTAGTTTGCATCTGCTAATCCCAAACTTCCAATTCTTCCCTCCCCCACTCCCCTCCCCCTTGGCAACCACAAGTCTGTTCTCTATGTCTGTGAGTCTGTTTCTGTCTCATAGATATGTTCACTTGTGTCATATTTTAGATTCTACTTATAAGCGAAATCATATGGTATTTGTCTTTCTCTCTCTGACTTACTTCACTTAGTATGATAATCTCTAGGTCCATCCATGTTGCAGCAAATGGCATTATTTCATTTTTCTTGTTCTCTTATCACTACTTGCTACATCAATATCATATCCACACTAGGCTTTTCTAGGGAAAGTGAAACTCAGTGGAAGTAGATGTTCATATCTCATTAAGATAAAAACAATTCTGAAAGGACATTGTACTTCCAGTGATCTCATTTCAGCCTTGACTAAAAGGTAATGTTCCTCTTAATAAATGAGCACTCCATCTCCTAAGATGGGAGCAGCAATTGCTCTTTTAATTAGATGGCAGCTTCTCCTTAGCCTCAGACGAGTGAGTTGTTTTAATTTTATGTTATTAGTAAAATTAATAATTCATTAATTTTCCATTTCTCTCTGGAATGAGAGGAGGTGAGTAAGATTTCGTGAGTCAGGAAAGCCTAAGAGGGATTAATTTATCATGAAGTTCCCTGGCAGGACCACAAGGTTACAGAAACTGAAATGAATCAGTGGATTAGTGTGAAAGTGTAGATTTCATGGAGACTACTCACCATTACTTCATAATGGGCTTTTCTTTCATTTACCACTGAGGTTATATTTCTGTTACTGAAATTTTGTATAGAAGGTACTCACTTAAATATCCCTAAACTCATTTTCTCTCTCCCTCCCCCACATCCCCACACTCTTTTTCTTTCACACATGTGTAAATGGTTATTTATCTCCATTACTTTCAAATTAAAATTCCATATATTATTTAAATATTAAATTAAAATAAGTTAATAAATAAGAACTTGAACTTTCTATTAATTTTGGAAATTAAGATCCAGGCCATAATATCTGATTTTTTCTGTAATTAGAGGGATAGTATCTGAAGATGCCTTGGCGTTAGAAAATGTCCTTATCTTTCAGCTGGCAGTAGAGGACAATATCATTAAGCTGGAACTCAGACTTGGGGTTTCCAGTCTGGCATATAGGGAACTTAGAAGTCTCTACTCTGTCTTAACAAAACAAGTGAAGAGATGAATGAATGTTCAAAATCAAGAACTCTTCTTCAGTCCGTCAGAGAAGTGAGGTCACAAGGCAAACTGCTATCCCCTAAATTGAAGAAAGAGACAGGTGGATAAAGAGAATCACAACTTAGCAAAGCAGAAACCCACAAGCAGAAACCTCCATGAGATCCAGTGCTGGGGTATGAAAACTTAAACTGTATTTGGTAAATTGCCGAAGACTCATTATGAACAAGTCGGAGAGTTAAAAACTCCAGAGGGATCCCTCACAGGGGAAGGAGTGGGGGCACCCTTTTGAAACTTTTATTTTTAGGAGCTCTACCAGGTTCTCACAGTTAATATCTGACAAAAATTTCTTCATGTTTTCAACAGGAAGAGGGGAAAAGTAACCATTTTTGAATACACCAGAGCATTCTGTTCTTTTTAATAAGTCCTGCCATCAGGAGAAACTATTTTCCCAGAGCCTAACCTACTTAAGGAAGAGAAAACTCCACCTTCAGTTCCCTCTGGCCTTGTCAGACTAGGAATTTAGAGCAACTATGAATAATATGCTAAGGACTCTGATGGACAAAATAGACAATAAGCTAAAACAAATGGATAATGTAAGCAGAGAGATAAAAACTCTAAGAAAGATTCAAAATGAAATGCTAGGGATAAACACTAACAGAAAGGAAGAATGCTTTGGTTGGCTCATTAACAGACAGGACACAGCTGAGGAAATCTCTGAGCTTGAAGCTATGACAATAGAAACTTCCAAAACTTAGAAGTTGAAAAAGACCAAAAAAAAAAAAAAAAAAAAAAACCCACAACCAGACAGAATAACATGAACTGTGGGACAACTATAAAAAGTGTAACATACACATAATGGGTATACCAAAAGGAGAAGGAAGAAAGAAACAGAGGCAATATTTGATGCCTAATGACTGAGAATTTCCCCAACTTAATGTTGACACCAAACTGTAGATTCAGGAAGCTTAGAGAATACCAAGCAAGATAAATAAACACACAAACACACAGACACACAACTCTACCTAAGCATATCATATTGAAACTTCAGAAAACCAAAAATGAAAAAAAAAATCTTAAAAGAAGCAAAATGTAAATAAAATACCTACAGAGGAGCAAGGATAAGAATTACACCCAACTTTTTCTCAGAAACCATGCAAGCAAGAAAAGAGTGGAGTAAAATATTTAGTGTTAAGAGAAAAAAAAAACCAGTAATCTAGAATCCTGTACCCTACAAAATTAACCTTCAAAAGTGAAGAAGAAATAGACTTTCTCAGACAAATAAAAACTGAGGAAATTTGTCGCCAGTAGAGCTGCCTTGTAAGAAGTGTTAAAAAAGTTCATCAGGGCTTCCCTGGTGGTGCAGTGGTTGAGAGTCCACCTGCTGATGCAGGGGACACGGGTTTGTGCCCCGGTCCGGGAAGATCCCACATGCCGCAGAGCGGCTGGGCCCATGAGCCATGGCCACTGACCCTGTGTGTCCGGAGCGTGTGCTCCGCAACGGGAGAGGCCACGACAGTGAGAGGCCCGCGTACCGCAAAAAAAAAAAAAAAAAAAAAAAAAAAAGAAATTCTTCAGAGGCAAGGAAAATGATAGAGGTCAGAAATACAAATCTACATAAAGAAAGGGCATTGAAGAATGAATAAGTAGAAATAAAATGCAAGATATTTATTTTCTTATTCTTAATTGATATAACCAACAATTATTCAAAATAATAATAGCGACAGTGTATTCTTATGCTTATGTATCA
Organism: Stenella coeruleoalba; assembly: GCF_951394435.1. NCBI lineage: Eukaryota > Metazoa > Chordata > Mammalia > Artiodactyla > Delphinidae > Stenella > Stenella coeruleoalba. The sequence goes on along the minus strand of NC_137148.1, from coordinate 128,413,371 downwards.
CTGAAATGAATGACACTAATGATACAGTGGATAAGAGGGAGGAATTAGGAATGCTGTTATAACTTGCACTACTCAGGAAGTGGTGTAATGTTATTTGAAAAAGGATTGGGATTAGTTGGAAATATATATTGTAAACTCTAGGCCAACTGCTTAAAAATGTTAAAACAGTAGAAGGGAAAAGAAATATAACTAATATTCTAAGAAAGGAGATAAAATGGAGTCATATAAAGTGCTCAAAACCATGAAGAAAAGGAAAAGTGTGGAAGGTAAAAAAAAAAAAAAAAAATGGAACAAAGAATAGGCTAATAAATTTTTTAAAAGTAATAAATATGGTAGATTTTAATCTATCACTTTAAACATCAAGTATACCAATTAAAAAATTGAGATTATGAGAGTGGATCAAAGAACAAGACACAGCTATATGTTGTCTACAGGAAACCCACTTTGAATACACAGACATGTATAGAATAATACTACATGGATGGAGAAAAAAATATCATGGTAACACTAGTCAAAAGGAAGTCAAACTGTACAAATTTCAGATAGAGCAAATTTCAGAGCAATATAAATTATCAGGCATAGAGAGGGGCTTTACAAAATGATGAAGCGGTCAGTACTCCAAGAAGACATAACAATCTCTACTGTATGAAAACAACATAAAAATATGCAAGGCAAAAACTAATAGAACTGCAAGGAGAAATAGATGAATCCACCATTATAGTTGGAGACTTTGACACCTCTTTATCAGAAATGGACCAATATAACAGGCAGAAAACCAGTAAGGACATATTTGAACTCAACAGCACCATCAATTAATTGATATCTGTAGACTACTTGACCCAACCACAGCAGAATATGCATTCTTCTCAAGCTCACATGGATTCACCAAGAGAGACAACAATGTGGACCATAAAACACAGTCTAAAGAAACTGAAAATAATAGAAATCATACAATGTCTGCTCTTGGGTAAAAATGATATGAAACTACAAATCAATGACAAAAGAAAACTGGAAAGTCCCCAAATACTTAGTGATTAAAAGCGCACTTTTAATAACACGTAGGTCAAAAATGAAATCTCAAGAGAGATTAATAAATATCTTAAACTGAATGAAAATACAGTTTATCAAAATTTGTGGGAAGCTGTGAAAGCAGTGCTTAGAGAGAAATTTATTGCATTAAATACATACACTTGAAAAGGAGAAAGATCTAAAATCAGTCTTCTAAGTTTCCACCATAGGAAACTAGAAAAAGAAGAAAAAAATCCAAAATAAGCAGGAGAAAAGAAATAATAAAAATTAAAGTAAAAACACAATTGAAAACAGAAAATCAATAGAGAAAAATCAACAAAACTAAAAGCTGGTTTTATGAAAGGATAAATAAAATTTATTAATCTTTAGCCAGGCTAATTAAGAAAAAAGAGAGAAGACATAATTACTAATAACAGAAATAAGTGGATATCACTGCAGATCCCATAGACAGTAAATGAATAATAAAGAAGAATTATGAACAAGTTTGTGCTCACATATTTGATAACCTAGATTAAATAGACCAATTCCTTGGAAGACACAATCTGCCAAAACTCACACAAGAAGAAATATAAAAACTGAGTAGGAGAAATTGAATCAATAATTAATAACCTTCCAAAAGAGAAGGCATCAGACCCAAATGGGTACACTGGTGAATTCTATCAAGTATTTAAGGAAAAAATGGTACCAATTCTCTACAATCTCTTCAGAATATATTGGGTTGGCCAAAAAGTGCCTTCGGTGTTTAAGTAAAAACAAAACACGTTTTTCATTTTCACCAAGAACTTTATTGAACAGCGTATTCACCCTTTTGTTCCACTCCTTCTGCCATTTTTCTGGCAACTTCATAATTCCATCTTCCCAAAACGTTTTATCTTTCTGAGCAAAGAACTGTTACATGTGCCTTTTACAGTCTTCCAGGGAATTGAAATGTTTTCTATTAAGAGGATTTTGTAAAGACCTAAATAAATGGAAATCCGAAGGTGCAATGTCAAATCCAATGAATACGGCAGATGAATCAGAACTTCCCAGCCAAGCTGTAAGAGTTTTTTCCTGGTCATCAAAGAAACATGCAGTCTTGTGTTATCCTGATGGAAGATTATGTGTTTTCTGTTGACTAATTCTGGATGCTTTTCGTCGAGTGCTGCTTTCAGTTGGTCTAACTGGGAGCAGTACTTTTTGGAATTAATTGTTTGGTTTTCCAGAAGAAGCTCATAATAGAGGACTCCCTTCCAATCCCATCACCTTCTTCAGATGAAGACTGGCCTTTGGTGTGGTTAATGGTGGTTCATTTCACTTGTCCCACAATCTCTTCCATTCCACATTGTTGTACAGTATCCATTTTTCATTGCCCATCACAATTTGTTTTAAAAATGGACATTTTCATTACATTTCAGTAGGGAATTGTATGTGGAAATACCGTCAACAAGGTTGTCTTCACTTAACTTATGGGGAACCCAAACATCAAAGAAATTAACATAACCAACCTGGTGCAAATGATTTTCAGTGATTGATTTGGATATTTTGAGTATGTCAACTATCTCCCACATGGTATAATGTTGATTGTTCTCAGTTAATATCTCGATTGGATTGTTATCGACTTCAGCTTGTCTACCCGACCATGGAGCATTGTCCAGTGAGAAATCTCCAGCAAGAAACTTCACAAACCACTTTTGACACGTTTGATCAGTCACAGCACCTTCTCCATACACTGCACAAATCTTGTTTTGCATTTCACTTGCATTTTTACCTTTCTTGAAATAATAAAGCATAATATGCCGAAATGTTGCTTTTTTCTTCCATATTCAATATTCAAGTGGCTACACAAAAATTCACCGATTTTGATGTCTTTTTTTAAATGCACACTAATATGACAGTTGTCACATACCATGTAACAAAATTATTTTGAATGAAGTTAAAGACAACTAAGTGCTACTAGAGCCATCTTACAGAAAAAAGAAAACTAAAATTTGGCCAACCCAATAAAAGCATGGGGATACTACTTAACTCATCTTGTAAAGCTAGAATTACCCTAATACCAAACCAAAGATATTTTCAAGAACACTATGGACCAATATCTCTCACGAACATAGACATAAAAATCCTCAACAGAATATTACCAAATTAAATCCAACAATGTATAAAAACAATTATGTATTATTACCAAGTGGGAGTTATCCCAGGTATACAAGCCTGGTTCTATATTTGAAAATTAATTAATAAATCCAGTTTATGTTAACATTAATGGCTAATGAAGAAAAATCACATGATCATATCAATAGATGAATAAAAATCATTTGAAAAATTCTATAAGTCATTCATGATTAAAAAAACAACTCTAGGAATAGGGATTTCCCTCAACTTGATAAAGAATGTCTGCAAAAAGCATACAGCTGACATCATACTTCATGGTGATAAATTTAATGGTGAGAAACCTTGTAACACTGCTTTCAACATTGTACCAGAAGTCCTAGCTAATTCAAGAAGACAAGAAAAGGAAATAAAAGGTATATGGATTGGAAAGGAAGAAATAAAATTGTCTTTGTTTGCAGATGATACGGTTAGTCTCCATGTAGAATATCTGAAGAATTGGCAAGAAAAGCAAATGAACTCCTGGAGCTAGTAAGTGATTATAGCTAAGTTGTAGGATACAAGATTAATATACAAAAGTCAATTTCTTTCCCATATGCCAGCAATGGACAAGTGAAATTTGAAATTAACAACATTTACCATATAAATTATCATCTAAAAAATGAAATATTGATAAGTCTAATAAAATATGTAAAACATGTCTAGGTGGAAAACTGTATAACTCTGATAAAGGATATCAAAGAAGAACCTAATAAATGGAGAGACATTCCATGTTCATGGATAGGAAGACTCAGTATCATCAAGATGTCTGTTCTTCCCAGATTATTCTATAGATTCAACACAATCCCAAACAAAATCCTAGCAAGTTGTTTTGTGGATATCTTCAAACTAATTCTGAAGATTACATGGAGAATCAAAAGACCCAGAATGGACAAATCAATACTGAAGGAGAAGAACCAAGTTGGAGAACTGACACTACCCAACTTTAAGATTTACTAAAAAAGTACAGTACTCAAGACAGCGTGGTATAGGCAAAATAACAGACAGATACAGCAGTGGAACAGAATAGAGAGCTCATACATAGAGCCACGTAAATGTAGTCAAATGATCTTTGACAAAGGAATAAAGCAGTACAATAGAGCAAAGATAGACCTTTCCATAAATGGTGCTGGAACAACTGGATATCCACATGCAAAACAAACTCTAGAAACAGACCTTACACTCTTCACACACACACAAATAATCAAAATAAATCACAAAGCTAAATATAAAACTATAAAACTCATTGAAGATCATGTAAAAGAAAGCCTAGGGCTTTCCTGGTGGCACAGTGGTTGAGAATCTGCCTGCCAATGCAGGGGACACGGGTTCGAGCCCTGGTCTGGGAGGATCACACATGCCACGGAGCAACTAAGCCCGTGTGCGACAACTACTGAGCCTGCGCGTCTGGAGCCTGTGCTCCACAACAAGAGCGGCCGCGATAGTGAGAGGCCCATGCACCGTGATGAAGAGTGGCCCCTGCTTGCCGCAACTGGAGAAAGCCCTCACACAGAAATGAAGACCCAGCACAGCCAAAAATAAATTAATTAATTAATTTAAAAATAAATAAATAAAAATTAAAAAAAATAAACATTCCATGTCTAGGCATTAAAACGGTGGCTATCCTATATGCAAAACAAAATTAAAAAAAAAAAAAGCCTAGATGACCTTGGGTAAGGCAATGGCTTTTTAGACACAACCTCAAAATACAGTCCATGAAAGAAATAATTGGTAAGGTAGGTCTCATTAAAATGAAAAACAACTGCTCTGTGGAAGACAATGTTAAGAGAATGAAAAGACAAGCCACAGAATGAGAGAAAATATTGACAAAAGACATATATAATAAAATACTGTTATCTACAACATAAAAAGAACTCTTAAGCTCAACAATAAGAAAACAACCTAATTTAAAAATGGGCAAAGATCCGAACAGACACCTCATTAAAAAGATATATAGCTGGCAAATAAGCATATGAAAAAAATGTTCAACATCATATACCATGAGGGAATTGCAAATTAAAACATGAGATACCGTTACATACCTATTTGAATAGCCAAACTCCAAAACAGACAACACCAATGCTGGTGAGGATGTGTGGCAACAAGAACACTCATTCATTGCTGGTGTGAGTGTGAGATGGTACACATACTTTGGAAGGCAGTTTTGCAGTTTCTTGCAAAACTAAGCATACTCTTACCATATGATATATCATTTGCACCGCTTTGATATTTAGCCAAGTGGTTTGAAAACTCATATCCACACAAAACCTGCACACAGATGTTTATAGTAGCTTTATTCATGATTGGCCAAAATTTTGAAGCAACCAAGATGCCTTTAAGCAGATGAGTGGATACATAAACTGTGGTATATCAGGCAACAGAATATTATTCAGTGTTAAAAAGAAATGAGCTATAAAGCAATGAAAAGACATGGAGGAACCTTAAGTGCATACCGCTGAGTGGAAGAAGCCATTTGAAAAGGCTACATGCTACATAATAATTCCAATTATATGACATACTGAAAAGGCAAAACCATGGAGACAGTAAAAAGATCAGTGGTTGCCAGGGGTTAAGGAGGAGGGAGGGATAAATAGGCAGAGCACGGACGATTTTTAGGGCAGTGAAATTATATGGTACTACAATGGTGGATACATGTTATGCATTTGTCAAAACCCATAGAATGTACAGTACCAAAAACGAACCCTCATCTAAACAATGGACTTTGGGTGATGATGATGTGTCAGTGTAGGTTCATTGAATATACAAATGTACCACTGTGGTGGATGTTAGTATTGGGGAAGGTTTTACATGTGTGGGTGGTATATGGGAACTCACTGTACTTTCCACTGAACTTAAAACTGTTCTAAAAAATAGTTTATTAATAAGAAAAATTTTGGGCGCCAACAGGCAGGAAAAAATCAGAGTAGAAATTGGCTTTTGTATAGTTGGTAAATTTTTAAAGGAATGCTTTTACTAAGGTTAGTCATGAACAAAATAAAATCACTTATATTTCTCAGATCAATATTATGTTATTTTAACTTCATGTGAGCAAGGGCAAAATATGTCTTTCCTAAATCTTCCTCCATCCCTCACACTGAATTCTTCTCAACTATTTCTGGAATTCATTAAGTCTCAAGGGAAGCTCTGAGTCATAGTAGTTAAGGGCACAGTTTTAGAGTTCTGCCATGTGACAAATAATGAAAACTCTGAGAACTCCTGTGTTCTCCTCAGTACAATGAGGGAAATCATAGGACTTACCTCCTAGGGGTGCTGTAAACATTCAAGGAGGCAATGCATGCCAAATTCTTATGCAGGGCCTGGTACCTGTGAGTGTTCAACCCATGATAATTCCTATTCTAATCCTAAGTGTTCTTAGCGTATTACATTAACCATTTCCTCCTGTCCTTGGAATACCTAGTCCAAAGTCATGCTGTCATGACTTGTTGCTACAAGCAAGTTTTTAACTGATGGCCCCGCAAATTCATGAAGTAGTTGCTCAGCAGCAAATACTGTTCCCAGTCTCTCTTGAGCAAGCTTCATTCTCACTACTCCACCAAAAATATTCTTATTAAGTTCATCAGTTACCACCTCCACATTGCTAAAACCGTTGTTAATTCTTAGTCCTCATCTTAGTTGACCTATTAGTGGTATTGAACACAGCTGATCATATCCTTCTCTTTGGATGCCTTTTTAAATTTAGCTTTCAGGGCAGTGGGCTTTCTTGAATTTCCTCCAGTCTCATTAGTTTCCCCTACCTGCTTCACGGTTACCTTTGCTTGCTTCTTTCTCTTATCTCTGATGATGGTGCCCGAGGTTCTTAGCCCTCTATTTCAATAACAGTTCTTTTAAAATTTATTTATTTTATTGATTTATCTTTTTGGCTGCACTGGGTCTTTGTGGCTGTGCATGGGCCCCCTCTAGTTGTGGCGAGCTGGGTCCATTCCTCATTGCAGTGCACGGGCTTCTCATTGTGGTGGATTCTCTTGTTGCAGAGTACGGGCTCTAGGCACGCGGGCTTCAGCAGCTGCAGCACACAGGCTCAGTAGTTGTGACTCGCGGGCTCTAGAGCATAGGCTCAGTAGTTGTGGCGCATGGACCTAGTTGCTCCGCAGCATGTGAGATCTTCCCAGACCAGGGCTCGAACCTGTGTCCCCTGCATTGGCAGGCAGACTCCCAGCCATTGCACCACCAGGGAAGCCCTAGACTTCAGTTCTTGATCTCCTTCATTATTCAATATCATGATGCCCTAGGGCCCAGTTCTCAGTCCTGTTGTCTATTCACACTCAACTTTGTCAGAGATCACATCCAATCCTGTGGCTTTCAATACCTTCTACATGTTGCTGATCCCCAAACTTTCCCTCCACTACAAGTGTATTTCTTAAACTCCAGATTCTTATGTCCATCTGACCCTTGACAGTCTGACAAGAACAAATAAGTATCTCAAAACCAACATGTCCAAAGCAAAATTCCTGATCTCCAAAATTTGTCATAGCTTTCCCACCACTTCAATTGACAGCAATCCATCCTACCAAGTATTCAGGCCCAAAACCTTAAAGTTCCTTTCTCCCCCGTCTCTTTTTCTTGCAATCTATGTCACCCATCAGGAAATCTCCTGTCATAAAAATGTATCCAAAGTCACACCACTTCTCATTATCTCTACTGTTAATGCCCCGGTGTCAGCCACTTGGATCTCTGCAATAGCCTCCTGACTAATCCTGCCTGCAATTACAGTTAATATACGGCTAAGCTGCTAGTATTCTGCTAAAATGTGGTGCAGGGAGTTCCTTTCTGTTCCCTGTCCCCTAATTTGTTGCCCATATACAATCTGATGCCAACATCTCTTATTATGATTCCCAAAAGAGAACTTCCTGTGCTCCACGTTTCAGAGCAATTTTGCATGTGAGATACTTTTTCCTTTTCCTTTTGAAGCCTCACCGTTCTGTGCTCAGTCATGAACCTATGATGCACAATGTCTGAGCTGCGTATTGTCACTCATTACTTGTCCACACTCTCCACCCTCCTTTGCTACCCAAGCCATTCTCTTTTTTTGCCTCTCTGATGATACACACTCCCCCATTGTCTGTAGAGCAATACCTTTTATTATTATTTTTAGGGTTTTGCTATAAAAACTGAGAAGCTAGCGGTCTTTTCATTTACATATGTCATAGTCAAGCCCATGGCATTCTGTGTAATGGACATGTATACAGCTGCCAAACTCCAGTAAAGAGATGGAGCACAGAAAATAAGGAAGGATAAATGAGGCATTGTACAGTTTATCAAAATTAAGTGTTAGCACCACATTTTTTAAATTGAGTTTTTAATGTATTGTCTTTTAGGAAGCTTTGCATAATTTTTCTTTTGAAACAGAAAAGAGGACATAGTTAAAACTCATGAAATCCAAAAGATACAAGTCAGGTATCAGAATACTTTGGAAGACGGAGTGGGAAAACACTCTTTTGCAAGCTAACCTGATTCTTGTGCTTACGAGGAAGGTACAAGAAAGCAGGCACAGGACCTACCTTCTTTGTTCAGAAGCCCAGGAACATATGTACCGTTCACATTTGATCCCTTCAGCAATGTGAAGACGTGTCTTGTCTTGGAATGCATTGTTTCTAAGTTTCCAGGGAATTTAAAAAATGCTCAGAAACAGCACGATTTTCTTTCTGATTAGCATTTCTAGAGAATTGGTCACTTTCAAATTCAGCAAACATTTATTATGGGCAAACTGTGTACAAAGCACAGTACAAAACATTTTTACAAGTATTTTTATAACAAGCCAGTAAAGCAGGTGTTTAGTCAGCTAATCTTCCTCCTTCTCTCCTTTGTTTCTTTCCATCATCTATAGTTCACCTTTTAGGTACCAAGTCACTGACATAAAGAATCACAAGGCATTGTTCCTGCCCCCAGGAGATTCTCTGTGTTAGGAGGGAAAGGCCCTGTGGTGGTGGTGGAGCTCTTCCCATTGCAGACTTGAAACACAAACCCTCGTATTGGGAGGAGTCTGTGGCAACTTAGGAAGCCCATTTGACCTGTTCCTCCAGAATGGCTTATGTGTCCATGGATTTTCCCTACTTGTACTTATTTCAATTCTTTCCTCCAACAGTCTCCATGATGCTTCCTTTAAAAACCCCATGTCCCCAAGTGCTCACTCCTTCGTTTCTTTCCCTGCTCCTTGTTCCTAAAGGAGTTGGCCAGGGGCAGTGATTTTCTGAACTTTCAAGTGTTAAAGGCCAAGTATCCAGGCAGTTTGTACAATCCTGACATCATGGCTTTCTTTCTTGGGGATTTTCATGGAAGTTGTCAGGGAGAATGCAGGGTTCCCTGATTAATTCAAGGCTAGTGATCTCTCTTTCCTCTGCTCTTTCCTTACTACTTATCATCACTATTTCTTCTCAACTGGTTCAGATGGTTCACGCCTAGGAACTATCACTTTATTTTTCTTCCAGTTTTGTTGAGATAGAACTGACATACAGTGCTGTGTATATTTAAGGTGTACAGCATAATTTGACTTGCACATGTTGTCAAATGATTACCACAGTAAGTTTAGTTAACATTCATTATCTCATGTAGACACAAAGAAAAAAAAAAGAAAACAAAACAAAACAAAGGTTTTTTTTCTTGTGATGAGAACTGTTAGGATCTACTCTAACAACTTTCAAATATACCATTTATCAGTGGTAACTGTAGTCACCACGTTGTACATTATATCTGCAGTACTTATCTTATAACTAGAAGTTTGTACCTTTGACCACCTTCCTCTAATTTCCCCCTCTCCATCCTCCACTTCTGGTAACCATAAATATGATCTCTTTTTCTATGAGGTTTTAAATTTATTTTTATTTTATTTTTTTAAGATTCTACATAGGTCATACCATACAGTATTTGTATTTCTCTGACTTATTTCACTTAGCATAATGCCCTCAAGGTCCGTCCATGTTGTCACAAGGCAGTATTTTCTTCTTTTTTTTTTTATAGTAGAACAGTATTCCATTGTGTGTGTGTGCATATGTAAAAATTGTGATATTTATATATATTTTGTATTATTCATTCACCTGTAGATGAACATGACTTCTGTGCTTCTGCACATTCTATACTTATTCCTTGGCATAGATTATGAGGCTATGATTGCCGAATGGTCACTGGTGATGGACACACCCTAGGATTTGGCCCCTCATTATTCACCTTCTACATGAATTCACAGCATCTAGATGTTTACCACATGGGAAAACTTTAAATTGAACTTTCTTGAGCAAAGTGCAACTCTTCTACCTCAGACCTCACCCCAGCAAACACAGCTATAATATGCACCATATAAAATCATAAATCCTGCAGGCAAGCAGGAACCTTTTGGAATTCACCACCCTAACAGTCTGATAGTTATCTTGATAGATTGACTTGAATGTCCCAGAAGTCTTATAGATACTCCTTCTTTTGGTCTTTAGACTTGTTCGGAGTTCCTTCATTACACTTGTGCACGACAGTTACTGTGTGAGGTTGGTTACATAAGCCAATATGTATTCTATTTAAAGAATTTTTAAGAGTCTTTTTTTTCTATGTGTTTTTCTCATTATTCCTAATTGAGATCTAAACTTACTGTGAAATGTAGTTCCACTGTATGTCCTATACATTCCCACCCCACTACCTTGTCTCAGGTTACTGTAGGTGGGGTACACACTTTCCTTCCACGCAAATCAAATGCTCCTCAATCTTTAAGGCCAGGCTGAAGACCTCCTTTTTCATAAAACATTGTTAGTTCCCCCAGCCCACAACATCATTCCTCTTCCGTTGATCCCTCAGCATCTGTGTTGGCATCTGATTATAGGTCTCATTCTACCTTGCCTCAACTGATAGCAGTTGTAGACATGCCTAGCATTTCCACTGGACCAGAAAGCTCCTTGAGGGCACTGGGAAATTGTGATTCTTTTTGTTTTCCTTGGGATGCCCAGCACTGAGCTATGCCTGAACGCATGTTTATTGGAAATGGGAAAATATCCTAGGTCTTCTAAGCTCAGGGTACTCCATGTAAATAATCTGCAGATTTTTTTTTTTAAGAAATTACTTCCTTCAGTGATTTAGACTTGAGGTTCTTTTTCTAAATAGCCATCTTGTAACTAATGTCTGTAAAATGGACACCAGTCAATTACAAATGTTGCAATGTTCCATAGTTGGAAAAGCACTGCATAGACATCAGATCTGTGTTCTAGTTTCAGCTCTGACAGTAGTGTGCTATGTGACCTGAGTGAGTTCCTTCCTATTTCTGAGCCTTAGCTGCCTTAGGTATAAGTGGAAAAGAATATACTATGCAGCAATTTGCCTATGGTTCTACTAAAGTACCTTCTAAATCAGTGCTTCCCAATGCTGTTTTCACATCAGAGTGTCCAAGGAGCTTTAATTAAAAAAAATAAATAACAACAAAAACAAAACCCACATGCCTAGGTTCTTTGTCCAGAGATTCTGATTCCAGTATGTTTGATGTGGGGGCTGGGATTCCCGTGCACCAGAGCACTATCAATCATTTAAATAGCACCCCAGGTCATTGTAGTGTGCATGCAGATTTGGAAACAATTGTCCTAAATGAAGAGGGAGTGAATATATACTCCAGTCAAGTGTAGGGGAATAGTCTGAAGCAATAGCCCCATGCAAAATCTCAATGTTTTGAAGTGTCACAGTATGTCTTAGAGCAGTCTGCAATTGTTTATTTTATTAAAAAATAAATATCTATGCTTGTTTTACTGTAAAACTTATGTTTTAATTACTCACAATTGAATACAATTGTTTTTCTAGAATGATGTGCACTGTTTCCTTATGGATTTGTATATCCTTTGGTGCACCACTGAAATACATACACTCCAGGTTCAGAAACACAAGGCTTACTAATCTTCTGAGATCATTTCCAGTTCATACAACTGTTTAGAAATATTTGGAGCTGGATACATATTGCCCAACTTTAAATTCACTGTTTCTACCCTCTGCATCTTGCATACAAAATAACACTTACATTGTCCTAGCCTTCACGGTGAAATGAGGCATTGAGAAATTATTTTAACTAATGTCTAATTAACTCTGAGCTGCTGGCAGATAAAATAATGTTGATTTTTTTATTACATTAGGTATAATTCTTTAAAAAGCTAACTCTATAAAAGCATTGGCAACTATGATGAAATCCAAAAGTGTGTTCTCCCCCAATTCATTCTGACCCTCTCTGGAAGAATGTCCTGCCTTTCTAGACTTATTCTCAAAGTTTTGTAAGATAGAAGTAAGTGCATAGGCTCATAAAGATAAAAGCAAAAAGGAGAAAGAGGAGAGAAAAGATTTAATAAAATATGTTAGGTTCACTGACATAACATACAAGAAAAAAGAGAAAAAAACACATTCTAAAAGCATTGCATGCAACATTGCATTCAAGAGGCTTGGAAAGGAGAATAAGTCATATGACGAATGTCTCTTGAAAAACATACAAAATATTGTAATACATTTTTTTTTAACTTTCGTTTTTTTCTTTAAATGGTGATTTTTCTTTTTAAAATTTATTTATTCATTATTTTTGGCTGCATTGGGTCTTCATTGCTGCGCATGGGCTTTCTCTAGTTGCGTCAAGTTGGGGCTACTCTTTGTTGTGGTGCGCAGGCTTCTCATTGCGGTAGCTTCCCTTGTTGTGGAGCACGGGCTCTAGCAGCATGGGCTTCAGTAGTTGTGGCATGCAGGCTCAGTAGTTGTGGCTCATGGGCTCTAGAGCGCAGGCTCAGTAGTTGTGGTGCATGGGGTTAGTTGCTCCGTGGCATGTGGGATCTTCCTGGACCAGGGCTCGAACCCATGTCCCCTGCATTGGCAGGTGGATTCTTAACCACTGCACCACTAGCAAAGTCCCAATATAGTAGTATTTGAAAATTAATTTTGACTCTTTGGATTGTATTTCCATGTAAGTTATGTTGGGGCATAGACGAATTCTTTAAGGATTTCACAGCCTTTCAAACTTCATTGTATTAAACTGAAAATAATATAATTCAAGGCTAGTGAGACAGAGTCTGAGGGTGCAAGGGAATTCACATAGTTAACTCTAGGGAGTACACAAGTATGAAGACAAGTTCTAGTTCTCTGTGTAAAATGTTTGTCCTTTCCCCTGCTTGTGTGATGGGCCCTGTGTTCAGTGAGATGAGCTGCTTGTATGAAATCAGCACGCTATGTCAGTTAAGCAAGCAGAGACCACTAGGAGTTCTTGAAAGCAGGCTATCACACCAACTCTCCTCAGTTGGCAACTGCCTACTGTCATTTCGGGTTTAATGGCAGCCATATCTGATAGACTTGTCAAAATAAAATAAAAAACAGAGAAATATGACATTTGGGCCACCTATGGTTGCCAGTCATGGACTCTGCCATGCGTTTTCTTGAAGAATAGTTTCCTCTAATAATTTCATATTCTTATCTGTCCCAGACATGTTTTAACTTTATAATCTGTTGAAGAATTTCAGTGAATGCCAAAATGCAATAAAACAGGGAATATGGATGTAATAAGAAATTAAAATTTTTTTAAAAATCAGTATTATGGAGTCAGGTAAGAAATCCATTCCCAGAGAGAAATCACTGAGTTTCACATCAAATGATGGGTTGTTGACACATGTGAAGGAGACCACAACACAGTTTCTGTCCTATTATTATGATATGCTGATGGTTTTTCTGGCATAACAGTCACCCCAAATCTGTAGTCTCATAATATGATACTCAAAATATTCAAGTTTCAATTGAAAATCAGTCATTATACCAAGAACTGGGATGATCTAAAACTGAATGAGGAAAGATAACAATGAATGTCACTTCATTGTTGAAGGTGAAAGAAATGTTAGAATCATCTGACAAAGACTTGAAAGAAGCCATCTGGAAAAATGAAAAAACAAACAATTATGAATATCTTTGGAATAAATAAAAAGAAAATCTCAGCAAAAAATAGAAAATATAAAGTAGAACCAAATGGAAATTTTTAACCTTAAAAATATAGTAAGCAAAACCAAACCTAATGGATGAATCAATAGCAAATACAGGAGACAGAGGAAAGAATCAGTAAACTTGATACTAGAACAGTAGAAATGATACAGTCTGAAACACAGAGAAAGTAGACTGGAAAAAAAATGAAGAGAGCCTCAGGGACATGTGGGAATAAAACATCTGACATTCTTATCACTGAAGTCTTGGAAGGAGAGGATAAAAAGGGCATGGCTAATAAAGTAATTAAAATTTCTAAAATTTGGCAAAAGATTAAACATACAGATTCAAGGATCTTAGCAAACCCAAACACTATAAACTTTAAGAAATACACATCAAGACACACTATGTGCAAACTTGTGAAAACTAGAGACAAAGGAAAAATCATGAGAAAAAAGGAAACAAGAGGAAGGAAAGCTTAACTGTCAAGGAGATACACTCTAGATGATAGCAGATTTCTCCCCAGTAACTATGGAGACCAGGAGGAATTAGCACCCATTTTCAAGTACTGAAAGAAATGTCAACCCAAAATTCTATATCCAGAAAAAATATCCTTTCTCTAAGAAAAAAGGGAAAGTCCAGTTATTCTCAGATGAAATAAAAGAATTTATTGCCAGCAAACTTACTCTAAAAGAATGGCAAAAGAAAGTTGTCTAAACAGAAAGGGCACAATCAAAGAAGGACTCTTGAAACATCAGAAAGGAAGAACAAGGTAAGCCAAAAATATGGATAAATACAATAAGTGTCTTTCTCAAGCTTTTCTCATTGTTTGGCAATAGAAGCAAAATTTATAATACTCTTTCATGTGGTTCTAAATGTATCTGAGAAAATATTTGAGACAATTATATTTTTTAAAATGCAATGAGCTGAACTGTGCCTCCCCCATTCATACGTTGAAGACTTCCCCCAATGTGATGTTATTTGGAGATAGGGCTTTTGGGAGATAGTTAGGTTTAAATGAGGTCATGAGGGTGGAGCCCTCATAATGAAATTAGTACCCTTATAAGAAGAGACACCAGAGTGTGTGCTTTCTCTCTCTTCCTGTCTCCCTGTCCCCCTCTCCTACTCCCTCCCTGCACCATGAGAGAACACAGTGTGAAGTTGGCCTTTTGCAAGTCAGGAATAGAGTCTTTACCAGAACCAGATCATGTTGACACTGTGATGTTGGACTTACAGCCTCAAGAACTGTGAGAAATAAATTTCTGTTTTCTAAGTCTTAAGTTTATGGTATCTTGTTATGACAGCCTGGGCTAAGTGACAAATGGATGAAGGGAAAAGGACATAAAAGAAGGCAAGGTTTATATCCTTCACTCAAACTAGTAAGAGATGACATAAGTAGACAATTAAGTTATGCATATACAGAGAAACCACTATAAAAGATATACAAAAAACATACTATAAAGCACTGGAGATAAAAATCAAACTGGAATTCTAAAAATATTCAAGTCATCTACAGAAAGGCAGAAAAAAAAGCAACAGAAAAAAGAGGAGGAACAAACATAAATTTAAAAATACAATGTCACACTTAAGCTCTGTTACATCAATAATTGCATTAAATAAAAATCATCTAAACTTAACAATTAAAAGACAGAGATGGACGCAGTGGATTAGAAAACATCTCATCAATATGCTGTCTATAAGAAAGTCACTTCAAGTATGATATAGGCAGACTGATAGTAAAAGATCTAGCATTCAAATAGTAATCAGAAAGAAGTGCCTATATCAATACCTGATAAAGTAGATTTCACCACAGAGAAAATTACCAAGGATAGAATGGGATATTATATATTATAAAAGTGTCAATTCACCAAGAAGACATAGCAATCTAAATAACAGAACTACAAAATACACAAAGCTAAACCAGATAGAACTTAAAGGAGAAATAGACAAATCTACACTTACAGAAGATATGGTTACCAAGGTTACCAAGAGGGATAAATTGGGAGGTTGGAATTGACATATACACACTACTATATATAATAAGGACCTACTGTATAGCACAGGGAACTCTACTCAATACTGTGTAATGGCCTACATGGGAAAAGAATCTAAAACAGAGTGGATGTATGTATAACTGATTCACTTTGCTGTACGCCTGAAACTAACACAACATTGTAAATCAACTGTACTCCAATAGAATTTTTTAAAAATCCACACTTACAGCTGACAACTTTAACATACCTCTGTCAACAATTGATAATAACTAGACAGAAAATCAGGAAGGATACAGAAGAATCCACCAACACCATTAGTCAACAGAATCTACTCAATATCTATAGAATGCTCCACCCAACAAAAGTAAAATATACATTCTTTTCAAGTACCCGTAGAACATGTACCAAGACAGACCATATACAGAGCCATGAAATAAACCTCAATAAATTTAAATGAATTGAAATAAGCACAATAGAATCAAACTAGAAATCATTAACAGAAAGATAACTGCAACATCTTCAAACACTTGGAAACCAAAGAGAGTATGTCTAAATAACTCAAAAAAGAAGTTTCAAGAGAAAAAAAAAAACATTGGTATGAATGAAAATACACTATATAAAAATTTGTGAGACATAGTAGCTAAAGCAAGGCTGTGAGGAGCAGCTAAAACACGAAACATATACATTAGAAACAAAGAAAACTCTCACATCAATAATCTAAGGTCCCACCTCAGAAACCCAAAAGAATAGCAAATTAAAGGCAAAGCAAGCAGAAAAGTGGAAATAATAAATAGAAGAGCAAAAATGAATGAAATTGAAAACAAAGTACCTACTTCATAATTATCAATCAAAAATAGTAATTGTTATCATCATTATTCAATGGTTTTCAAACTCTTTTGATCTTATCTTTCTGAGAATATTTTTAAGGAAGTACTCAAAGATAAAATATTTATTTTTTATAGATTATATACAGATATTAGTCTACACATGTGGTCTGTACGTGCTAAGCATAACCAAAATTAAATAAATAGGAAGAGGTATATTTAATTAAAAATATAATATTCTCATTGTTTGCCAGTGTGTTGTCTTGGGTACCTTAATTGGGGGACTTCTGGTTGAACATCATCATCAACTAAGGACTCTCCATTCTTTAAACTTAGCTGAAGTATCATCACGTGCAGAGGCCTCTGCTAATCCTTATCAGTCCCCATGAAAACTTTCCTCTCTGAATTCATATGGTAACTTTGACTGTGCCTCTTATTTTATACATATAATATACCATCTTAATTATCATGACCATTTGCCTAATAAATTTCCTGATATAAATGTGATTCTCAAAAGCACATATAAAAACCTGAGGAGTTGAGCACTTGACAAAATTATGGGAAGGAAAATGTCAAACATTCTCACAAAGATACACAAAATATTAAAAATCTAGAGGTTGATGGAATTGGAACTGTGTAATCATTTTTCTGTAGATGTTGAAGTAAGGATCATAACCTGGAGATCCAAATACCAAGCTGTCTGTACATGTGGTATGTTTGGCACAGTGTTTTGTATTACGTTTTTGTTACTGCCTTTACACTGGGCATGCACGCTTCCTGTCAGCTATAGTTGCATTATTACCAACTTTCAATACCTGAGTGCTTGAAATATTTTTATTTTACAGTGCCCTGACGTTGACTTTGACAACCCTCTGAGGGTGTTCACACTTTATAGACCAACACGCTAAAGTAAAAAGAGCAGTGATCTAAGAATCAGAAGACTTGCATTCCTGGCTCATGTGTCACTTGCTAGCTGTGTCACCTTGAGAAAGTCATGTTACTTTTCTAAAACACAGTTCCTTCAGCAACAGAAAGGTTATGGTAATTCCTGCCCAGTGTGTCTCATGGGGCAAATGAGAAGGTTGGTTAAATCTGTGAAACTGTTGAACAAATATTACAGTTATTATCAGATGACCTCTTAGTTCCCTTCCTACTGTGAAATATTTTGTTCCTATTATTTCAGGAAAATTGCTGGTAATTACAACTTCATTTCCTAACAAAGCCATCAGCCCCATAGCTATGAATATAAGTGGATATGCTACTTAGTGTTATGAGGATAAAAATGTTAGGAATCCTTGGCTGGTTTTCTGATAGAATTATAATTACAATACATGAAAGAAATGCATTGTGTGTTATATGTTGACATCTCAGGAAATTGTGTGATAGAGTTTGATAAGAGCCTGCCTGTAAGATTAATTGTAAATTGGCTTCGATATGAACACTGTCATCAGGATTGAAAATTGTCAAAGAATGTAAAGACAAAACTGACAAAGTGTGACAATGGGTGGCATCACAGGCTTCAAGGAGGTCAAGGGGGAGTTTCTGGGATCAGAGTTCAACCAAATCTCATTACCATCTTCATTAACTACTCCAGAAAGGGACTGCATGTCTCCTTAGAGTGGTTTGCAAAGGGTGCTTAGTTGGCAGAGGCTGAAAACAAAGAGATGCAAAATCATACCAAGAAATCAGACAGGTTACAGTGGAATTTTAGGCACACATCAAAATCAGATTCTTCTGGGGATGTGGGCATTTGAGATCATGATCTCTGAAAATGCTTTTCCCCAACTCTGTCTACTGAATTTAAACTGTGTCTGTTTGGTTTTTTAACATCTTTATTGGAGTATAATTGCTTTACAGTGGTGTGTTAGTTTCTGCTTTATAACAAAGTGCATCAGCTACACGTATACATATATCCCCATATCTCCTCCCTCTTGCGTCTCCCTCCCACCCTCCCTATCCCACCCCTCTAGGTGGTCACAAAGCACTGAGCTGTTCTCCCTGTGCTATGCGGCTGCTTCCCACTAGCTAGCTATTTTACATTTGGTAGTGTATATAAGTCCATGCCACTCTCTCACTTTGTCCCAGCTTACCCTTCCCCCTCCCTGTGTCCTCAAGTCCATTCTCTACGTCTGCATCTTTATTCCTGTCCTGCCCCTAGGTTCTTCAGAACCATTTTTTTTTTTTTTAGATTCCATATATATGTGTCAGCATACAGTGAGGTATCACCTCACACCAGTCAGAATGGCCATCATCAAAAAATCTACAAACAATAAATGCTGGAGAGGGTGTGGAGAAAAGGGAACCCTCTTGCACTGTTGGTGAGAATGTAAATTGATACAGCCATTATGGAGAACAGTATGGAGGTTCCTTAAAAAACTAAAAATAGAACTACTATATGACCCAGCAATCCCACTCCTGGGCCTATACCCTGAGAAGACCATAATTCAAAAAGGGTCATGTATCACAGTGTTCAATGCAGGTCTTACAATAGCCAGGTTATGGAAGCAACCTAAGTGTCCATCAACAGATGAATGGATAAAGAAGATGTGGCACATATATGCAATGGAATATTACTCAGCCATAAAAAGAAACGAAATTGAGTTATTTGTAGTGAGGTAGATGGACTTAGAGACTGTCATACAGAGTGAAGTAAGTCAGAAAGAGAAAACTGTGTTTTATAATAAATTCTTCCAGTCTCCTTCTGAGGTCTTCCTTGATCCCTTCAAAGAGAACTACCCCTCTGTCTTATGAAATTCTGTAGCTTTTCCTATCTTATATTACTTATTTGGGCTTATAGAAATGAAACCAAATTTTAGTCCTGCCGAAGTCATAAATAAACACCCTGAGGCAGAGGATCACCCTGTTAATTCTTCATGAATCTCATAGTGTCCAGCGTGGCGATACATTCACATCACTTTAGAATATGGACCTGCTTTTCTGTCTTATCTCGTCTATCCTCTTTCCAACTTTCTCTGTCTTTCTCTGAATATGTGGCATTGTCTCCTTATTGCTCCCCCCACCTTCAGTCTCCTCTACTCTTTCACTCTGCCCCTCGATACTTCTTTTATAAGTGGCCATGAGAATCTTCCGGACATGCTTACTTAGTCATGCAGTTCCTCTTCTCTGAAGCTTTGTGTGGGTCCCCCTTACTACTGGATTATGTAGGAACACCCTAGCCTGGTTCCTGAGATGCTAATTAATTTGTTTCCAGCCTGTTTCCCTACCTTGTTTCCTACTATTTATCCTCACCAAGTGGCTCCTGCAAACTTTCTGCTCACCAAAACCACCCCCCATTGGCCTACCTCTTTCCTTTTGATTATACACTTGCCTCGTGTCCAATCCTATTTGCATCCCCCAATTCTCCTACTGAAGCATTTACCCTACTTTTCTGTCTTCCTATTTACCTTTGGTTTGTCTTGAGATAACTGCGCAAACTTGGGCTTGATCTTCCCTCTCTCACCCCACCCTCCCACATCAAATCCAAAACCACCTGTCAGGACTAAGTACCTCTGATTTTACCCCCTGATAATCTCTTGAATAAGTCATTTTCTCAACCTCTAGGTCATTTTCTCAACCTCTATTGCTAACAGCACAGCCAACTGTCTACTGGACTATACCAAGCATTCCTAGCTGGTCTCCCCACTAGCTTCTTTCTTACTCTGCAATGCAGTCTAATCAAGTCACTCCTTTGCTCACAATCCTAAAAGTGTTTTGGTTACTCTAAAATCAAAATACATGCCATAGCCTACCAAAGTCCCATAAGTTTGGCCACTATCTCCACAGTTTGATTCCATGCCAGCCTATCAAAGAACAGGCTGTTTCTCAGTATCCTAGCCACTCTGTCCTTCTTCCAGATCTTCACATATACAATGTTTCCTTACCCCTCAGAACATTTGACCATGCTGTGTTTTCTGCATGGAATATTGCTCCTTTCTCCATCTTCTTAACCTGAGACCCATCCCCAGAGTCTTAATTCAAACATAACTTTTCCAGAAGAACCTTTCTTGATCACCCAGAGATGCCCTGCTATAGATTATCATGACACCCAGTGCTTCTTCACTGTAAGACATTCACTATGTAATGTGATCCTTATGTGAATGATTATTTGAATAATGTCTTTCTATCCTACTGAGGCTGTATCTCTCTATAAGGGCAATGCATTTTGGGATTTTGTATGCAATTGTATTCTCATCTCTTGGCATATTGGATTCATATTTTAATATAGTCATATGCTTGCTGACTGAGAAAACAGCTTCAAGTCTCTCTTCTCCTATCTGTACATTATTATATTGTCATGCAGTTTAAGTGCAAAATGTTAGTAAAGTCCTCATCAAAGTATCCGCCACATAATAAAGGGGCTTTAATGATATTTTAATTATAGTTGTGTTTGACAACACTACCATCCAGTTCCTTGGGTGTCGACTATATCTCCTCTTTTAAAGTATGATTTTGTGTGTTCCTTGTGATGCTTTGGTCCGAGAAAGCCACCAACTATATGTGTGTGTGTGTGTGTGTGTGTGTGTGTGTGTGTGTGTGTGTGTGTATGTATATATATATTTATATAAACAAATTTACAAGTAAGTCTCTTACAGATTCTGTTGTCCTTATGTCCTTACCATGCCTTTATCACTTTCTCCATCTCATCTGCCACAGTAAATTTCCAAGTGTATAGAAGATACAGTTTTATAAATACATCTGGAGCTAAAGAAAAGCGGGACTACGTGGTAGGAATGAAGTCCCACTTCATTCCAAATACCCACAGGTCAACGAGACTATCATGTGATTAGGCATGCCTAATCAGAGCCCTACATTCTCCTGAAAGTACTCATGGGTTCAAGGACGGTCATGAGATGCAATCCAGGCCAAAGAGAAACAACAAACCCTTTCCCTGAGATTTATGGGAATGTACTCTTGTTTTCCCCATACGGTGTGAAACCAACGGATCGTAGGGTCTGTTTATAGGATCTGGAGTTTATGTAGAAGAAGAACAAAAATATGAAAGAAAAAGACCTGGCTCTTGGTGATACTGTCTTGAAACTAGCTATTCTTGAAGGCAGATTTCCCTTAGGATTGTTCAGTTACATAAGACTAGAGATGTGCTTTTAAAATACAAACCAGTTAGGATTGGGTTTTCTGTCAGTTACAATCAAAATAATCCAGAGCGACTCATGGCTTCAAAGAAAAAATGAAATTTAAGCCAAATCTTAAAGATGGCCATGTCTATAAAAAAGGAAGAAAACCTAGGCAAAGGGAGTAACAAGCCCAACTCATGAAGACCTGGAATAACATCGTGTGCTTGGGGAACTGAAAATAGAGGTTGATTCTTGTCCACAGCGTAAAGGAAAAGAGATTGCTTAGTCTGTGAGCATGCCTGGTTCCTGAGAGCCACTTCCTCCATAGTTTCTGCCATGGACTCTGCTCATAGTCATCTAAACAAATATTAAATCAATATGCAAGCTAATTAATGGGAATGTGAAAAAATACATAACAATCCCCAGAGGAAAGAAACATTTTAGGGGGAAGGAGGGGGAAAAAACTAATTTCTTCCCATACTGCATTTAAAGACAGATAAAATTGCATTAGACATTCAGTGTTTATTCTGAGACTAATAATAATTCTAGCTCAAAGAATGGCAATTAATTGGTACCACTGATGCTGTCAGACCACTTTTTCCTCATATGTCCAGGAACCCTGCTTGAATGGTGGTGTCCCAGAAAGGCAGGGGCATTTAAGCTGCCTGGAAACCACCATCATCACTTAACACTATTCCTTTATTCTTACAATCATTGTATTATGAGGTAGAAAAGACAAGAAGTCTAAACATGTTAAAGAAAAGGAAACTGAGGCTTACTGCTATCAAATCATTCACCCATGATCACTCTCCAAGGAAGTATCAAGTTGAAATTACACCCCAGATCTTCTGTTTCTAGTGATTTTTCCTTCTACCTAAAATGATGTAGACATTTATTTTTGATGTGTTTCTGAAGTTGATTAGTTAGATCAATTCTTTGCAGTATCTTTTGATAAGGAAAGGAATATTGAAGGCCTACGGGATACAGGGAAGATAGGTGATGGAAAAGAGAGAGGAGCAACAAAAAGGATCAGAGAAAAACAGTAAAAGACTCAAATGGTACAGCCCGATGCTAGCCAGATAACGTACTAGCATCTTACGATTAGTAAGACAGGAGCTGTGTTTTAGATTGCTTCAAATATACTAACAGTCTGTTGTAGAACACATTTACTTTTCTCTAAAAGTATACCACTCTCTCTCCTCCATACTACTAAGTTTTTAACTAAACTTTTTATTCTGAGACAATAATAGCTTGCTAAGCAGTTTGAAAAAATAATACAGAAAGATTCAACTTACTATTTACTCAGTTGACCCTAATGGTAACATCCTGTGGAACTATAGCACAGTATCACAACCTGGATGATGACACTGATACAGTCAAGATACAGAACATTTCTACCGCCTCAAAACTTGTGCTGCTCTTTTGTAGCCCTCCTTGCAATTGATTCCGATCCTCAGCCCACCCTTCAATCATGGACCCACTAATTGATTGTCCATTTCTGTTATGTCATTAGGCGAATGTTAAATAAATGAAATTACGCAGTATATAATGTATTGGGACTGGCTTTTTTCACTCAGGATAAATCTCTGAAGAATCAACTAGATTGTCATATGGACCAATAGTTCCTTTTACTTTTTTTTTTTTTTTTTTTTTTGCTGAGTAGCATTCCAAGGTATGAATGTACAGGTTTTGGGTTTTTTTTTTTTTAATAATTCACATGTTGAGGGATATCTAGGTCGTTTTCAGTTTGGGGCAATTATAAATAAAGCTGCTATAAACATTTGTGTACAGGTCTTTGTATGAACATAAATTTTCATTTCTCTGGGACAAAGCCCAGGATTGTAATTTTTGGGTCACATGGTAGTCATACTTTCTATTTTTTAAGACACTGCCAAACTGTTTTCCTGAGTGGCTATATCATTTTACAATTCCACCAGTAATGTGATCAAGTGATCAAGTTTTTCTGTATCCTTACAAATCTTTCATGGTTTTAATTGTTTTTTTTTAGGTTTAGCTATTCTGCTAGGTGTGTAGTGATATTTCATTGTGGTTTTAACCTGCACTTCCCAAGTGGCTGATGATACTGAACCATTTTTTCATGTGCTTCTGATCAGTATATCCTCTTTTGTGAAATATTTATTCATATCTTTTGCCCCTTTTCTAATTTGAATGTTTGACTTTTAGTGTTACATTTTGAGAGTCATATTTTATAGATACTAGTCATCTGTCAGATATGTTTTATAAATGTATTCTCCTACTCTATAACTTATCTTTTCATCTCTCAACAGTCTTTCATAGGGTAAAATTTTTAATGTTGATGAAATCCAGTTTCTCAATTTTTTCTTTTATGGATTATGCTTTTGATGTCAAGACTAAAGACTCTGCCTAGAACAAGATTCTAAAGATTTTATCTTATTTTTCCTAAAATGTTTATAGATTTTCATTTCGTATTTAAGTCTATGATTTGTTTTGAGTTAATTTTTACAAGGTGTGAGATTTAGGGGTTTTTTGTTGTTTTGTTTTGCCTATTGATATCCAATGGTTCCAGCACCATTCATTAAAAGGGTCTCTTACCTCCATTAAATTGCTTTTGTACCTTTATCTGAAATGAGTTGGGCATATTTGTGTGCATCTATTTTTGAGTTCTCTATCCTGTTCCATTGATCTCTATGTCTACACCTCTGCCAGTACTTCAGTCGTGCTTACTAAGGCTATATATTAAAGCTTGAAATCAAGTAGACTGATTTTTCCCACATTATTCTTCTTTTCACAATGGTAGTACCTATTCAGGATCCTTTGTATTTCCATATACATATTTTAGAAAAATTTGCCTATATTTACAAAAAAAAAGTCTTGCCGTAATTTTGATGGTAATTGTATTAAACCTATATGTCAATTTGAGGAGAATTGATTTCTTTACCATATTGAGTATTCTAATCCATGAACACAGTATGTCTATTCAGGTATAATCTGATTTCTTTCATAAGCAGTTTTTAGTTTTCAGCATGCAAGTCTTGTAAATATTTTGTTAGATATACATTTAAGTATTTGTTTTGCATCATTATAAATCATTCTATTTTTAATTTTTATGTCCACATGCTTATTGGTATTATATAGAGATGGAACTGATGATTTTAGTATGTTTATCTTCTATCTTTTGAACTTGCTGAACCCACTTATGTGTTTTTTTTTTTAATTTTTAGGGGGTTGATTCTCTGGAATTTTCTTTTTAGGAAGTCATGTCATTTGCAAATATGTATAGTTTTATTTCTTCCTTTCTGATCTGTATGCCCTTGGTTTCCTTTTCTTACCTGGTATAGTGGTTAGAACTTCCAGCACTATGTTGAATTAAAGTGGGGAGAACAAATTACCCTTGCTTATTTCTGATCTTAGGGGAGAGCATTCAGTCCCTTATCAGTGAGAACTCTGTTAGCTCTAGGGTTTTATTTTTTTTTTAATATATATATAGATGTACTTTATCTGGTTGAGGAAATTCCCCTTTATTCCTATGATTATGAGAGCTATTTTTAAATCTTGAATTGATAGTGAATTTTGTCAAATGCTTTTCCTGTATTTGTTAATATGATCATGTATTTTTTCTCTAATCTATTAATATGGTGGAATATACTAAAAGATTTTGATCATTATATAAGTTTCAGATGTACAGCATTATAATTCAACATCTGTATATATTACAAAGTGATCACCAACTCAAGTCTAGTTGCCATTCATCACCATATAGTTGACCCCTTCACCCATTTTACCCACCTCCCTTCTCCTCTGGTAACCACTAATGTGTTCTCTGTATCTGTGAGTTTGTTTTTGTCTTTATTTATTTAAATTAGATGCCACATATGAGTGAAATTTGTTTTTTTTCTGTCTCACTTATTTTTCTTAGAATAATACCTTTAGTCTCCATACATGGTGTCAAAAATGGCAAGACTTCAATTATTTTTTAGGGCTAAATAGTATTGTATTGTATACACACACACACACACACACACACACACACACACACACACACACACTATATATATATTCTTTATCCATTCATCCATCACTAGATACTTAGGTTGTTACAATATCTTAGCTATTGTAAATGATGCTGCAATGAATATAAGGGTGAACATGTCTTTATAAATTAATGTTTTTTTGGATAAATATCTATAAGTAGAATACCTGGGTTATATGATAGTTCTAGTCTTAATTTTTTGAGGAATCTCCATACTGTTTTCTATGGTGGCTGCACCAGTTTAGAGTCTTGCCAACTGTGTACAAAGGTTTGCTTTAATCCACATCCTCTCCAACATTGGTTATTTCTTACCTTTTTGATAAAAGCCGTTCTAACAGATGTGGTTTCCTTGTAGTTTTGATTTGCATTTCCCTAATACTTAGTGATATTGAACATCTTTTCATGTTCCTTTCAGCCATCTGTATGTCTTCTTTGGGGAAATGTCTCTTCAGCTCCTCTGCCCATTTTTCAGTTGGGTCATTTGGTTTTTTTATTGTTAAGTTGTATGGATTTTTAATATATTTTGGGTATTAACTCTTTATTGGATGCATGATTTGCAAATATCTTCTTCCATTCAATAGGTTGCCTTTTCATTTTGATGATGGTTTCCTTCACTGTGCAGAGGTAGTTCCATTTGTTTATTTTTGCTTTTGCTTCCTTTGCCTTTGGAGTCAGATCTACAAAAACACTGCTAAGACCAATGTCAATGAGATTACCACCTTTGTTTACTTCCAATAGTTTTATGGTTTCAGTCTTACATTCAATTATTTAGTACATTTTGAGTTAATTTGTATGTATGGTATAATGTAGTGTTCTAGTTTAATTCTTTTCCATGTGCCTGAGTAGTTTTCCCAACACTGTTTATTGAAGAGACTATACTGCCTCTATTTTATGATCCTTGCTGCTTTGTCATAAATTGATTGTCCACATATATGTGGGTTTATTTCTGAGCTCTGAATTCTGTTTCATTGTTCTGTGTGTCTATTTTTGTGCCACTACCATACTATTTTGATTACTATAGCTTTGTAGCAAAGTTTGAAACCAGGGAGCACAGTACCTCCATGTTTTTTCTTCTTTTTCAAGATTATTTTGGCTATTTAGGATCCTTTGTGAATCTATTTAAATTTTAGAATTATTTGTTCTAGTTCTGTGATCTGTCTTTGAAATTTCAAGAGGGGTTGCATTAAATCTGTAGATTTCTCTGTGTAGTATGAACATATTTTAACAATATTTTTCCAATTTATGAAAAAGAATATCTTAAAATTTATTTGTGTCTTACTCAGTTTTGTTCATCCGTGTCTTACAGTTTTCAGTGTACATGTCTTTGGCCTCCTTGATTGAATTTATTTCCAGGTATTTTATTCTTTATGATAAAATTGTAAATGAGATAGTTTTCTTAATTTCTCTTCTGATAGTTCATTATCAGTGTATAGAAATACCACAGATATCCACATATTGATTTTGTATTCTCTGACTTTACTGAATTAATTTATTAGTTCTAACAATTTTTTGGTGGAATCTTTATGGGTTTTTACATATAGTATCATATTATCGGCAAATAGTGACAGTTTTCCTTCTTTCTAGCTTGGATGTCTTTTATTTCTTTTTATTGCCTAATTGGTGTGGCTAGGACTTTCAATACTATGTTGAATAAAAATGGCTAGAGTGGGCATCCTTGTCTTGTTCTGACCTTAGAGGAAAAGCATTTAGTTTTTTGCCAGTGAATATTATGTTAGCAGTGGGTTTGTCATTATTGTCTTTATTGAGATACCTTCCCTCTGTACTCACTTTATCGAGAGTTTTTATTATAAATGGAAGTTGAATTTTTTCAAATCTTTTTCTGCTACTAGTAAAATGATTATATGATTTTTGTCCTTCATTTTGTTAATGTGATGTATCACATTGATTGATTGGTGGATGATGAATCATCCTTACATCCCTGGAATAATTCCCGCTTGATCAAGGTGTATAGTTATTTTAATGCACTGTTGGATTCAGTTTGCTAATATTCTATTGAGTATTTTTTCACCTATATTCATGAAAGATATTAGCCTGTAAGGGTGTGTGCGTAGTGTAGTGTCCTTGTCTGGTTTTGTTATGAGGGTAATGCTGAGTCGTAAAATGTGTTTGAAAGTTTCCCCGCCTCTTCATTTTTTTGGAAGAGTTTAAGAAGGATAGATATTAAATCTTCCTTTAAAGTTTTGTAGAATTCACTAGTGAAGCCATCTGGTACTGGGCTTTTGTTTCTTGGGAGATTTTTGATCACTGTTTCAGTCTTCTTAATAGTAATCAATCTATTCAGGTTTTCTATTTTTTCATGATTAAGTCTTGGAAGATTGTGTGTTCCTAAGAACTTATTTATTTCTTCTAGGCTGTCCAAATTTGTTGGCATATAATTGTTCAGAGTAGTCTGTTATGATCTGTTGTATTTCTGTGGTATCAGTTGTAACTTCTCCTCTTTTATTTCTGATTTTATTTATTTGGATCCTCTCTCTTTTTTTCTTGCTTAGTCTAGCTAAAGTCTTGTCAATTTTGTTTATCTTTTCAAAGAACCAGTTGTTTGTTTCATGGATCTTTTCTATTTTTTTAGTCTCTATTGCATTATTTCTGTTCTGATCTTTATGATTTCCTTCTATTAATTTTGGGCTTTGTACTTTTTTTCTCGTTCCTTTAGAGACAAAGTTAGATTGGTTATTTAAGGTTTTTCTTGTTTCCTGAGGCAGGCCTGTACTGCTCTGAACTTCTTTCTTAAAACCACTTTTGCTGAATCCTATTTATAGTAGTGTATTATATTTCTCTTTTCATTTGTCTCTAGATTTCTTTTGATTTCTTCAGTGACCCATTGGTTTTTCAGTAATATGTTGTTTTTTTTTTTTTTTAACATCTTTATTGGGGTATAATTGCTTTACAATGGTGTGTTAGTTTCTGCTTTATAACAAAGTGAATCAGTCATACATAAACATATGTTCCCATATGTCTTCCCTGTTGCGTCTCCCTCCCTCCCACCCTCCCCATCCCACCCCTCCAGGCTGTCACAAAGCACCGAGCCAATATCCCTGTGCCATGCGGCTGCTTCCCACTAGCTATCTACCTTACTGCGTTTGTTACTGTGTATATGCCCATGACTCTCTCTCGCCCTGTCACAGCTCACCCTTCCCCCTCCCCATAACCTCAAGTCCGTTCTCTAAGAGGTCTGCGTCTTTATTCCTGCTTTACCCCTAGCTTCTTCATGACATTTTTTTCTTAAATTCCATATATATGTGTTAGCATACGGTATTTGTCTTTTTCTTTCTGACTTACTTCACTCTGTATGACAGACTCTAGGTCTATCCACCTCATTACAAATAGCTCAATTTCGTTTCTTTTTATGGCTGAGTAATATTCCATTGTATATATGTGCCACATCTTCTTTATCCATTCATCCGATGACGGGCACTTAGGTTGTTTCCATCTCCTGGCTATTGTAAATAGAGCTGCAATGAACATTTTGGTACATGACTCTTTTTGAATTTTGGTTTTCTCAGGGTATATGCCCAGTAGTGGGATTGCTGGGTCATATGGTAGTTCTATTTGTAGTTTTTTAAGGAACCTCCATACTGTTCTCCATAGTGGCTGAACCAATTCACATTCCCACCAGCAGTGCAAGAGTGTTCCCTTTTCTCCACACCCTCTCCAGCATTTATTGTTTCTAGATTTTTTGATGATGGCCATTCTGACTGGTGTGAGATGATATCTCATTGTAGTTTTGATTTGCATTTCTCTAATGATTAATGATGTTGAGCATTCTTTCATGTGTTTGTTGGCAGTCTGTATATCTTCTTTGGAGAAATGTCTATTTAGGTCTTCTGCCCATTTTTGGATTGGAAAGCATTTCCAGTAATATGTTGTTTAATTGCCAAGTTTTTGTGGTTTTTCCTTTTTTTTTCTCCTTGTGTTTGATCTTCAGTTTCCTACCATTGTGGTTGGAGAAGATGCCTGACAGGATTTTAATCTTCTTAAATTTATTGAGACTCGTTTTGTCACCTAAGATGTGATCTATCCTACAGCATGTTTTGTGTGCATTTAAGAAGAATATGTATTCTGCTACTTTCAGATGGAATGTTCTATATATATATCCATTAAGTCCATCTAGTATAATGTATCATTTAAGTCTAATGTTTCCTTATTGATTTTCTGCCTGGATGAGCTATCCTGATATAAGCAGGGTGTTAAAGTCCCCTGCTATTATTGTGTTATGTCAGTATCTCCCTTTATGCCCATTAATATTTGCTTTATATATCTTGGTGATTCTCTGGGTGCATAAACATTTGTAAATTTGGTAATTTTTGCTGGACTAACCTCCATATTATTATGTAATTCCATTCTTTGTTTTTTATTACAGTGTTTGTTTTAAAGTCTATTTCGTCTGATGTAAGTATAGTTACTCCAGATTTCTCTTCGCTCCCATTTGCGGGGCATATATTTTTCCATCCCTTCACTTTCAGTCTCTGTGGTTTTGAAATTTCTTCTGAAGTTAGTCTCTTATAGGCAGCATACAGATGGGTCTTGTTTTTGTTTTTTTGAGCTACTCTGTGTCTCTTAATTGGAGATTATAGTCCATTTACATTTAAAGTAATTATTGATAGGTATGTACTTATTGTCACTTTGTTAATTGTTTTCTGGCTGTTTTTGTAGTTCCTCTCTGTTCCTTTTTTTTTTTTTTTTTTCTCTTTCTCTCTTCCCATGTATTTTGGTGGTTTTCTGTAGTGTAATATTTAGATTCCATTCTCATTTTCTTTTGTGTTTTTACTATAAGTTTTTCCATTGTGGTTACCATGATTTTCACATACATATGACATCCTATTTTGAGTTGGTAGCAACTTAAGTGTGAACACATTCCAAAGCTTTACATTTTATCCACTTTTCCCGAAATTTTATACTTTGCATGGTACATTTAACATCTTATTTTATGTATTCTTTGACTAATTATTTAATTTTTGTTATTTTTAATACTTTTGTCTTTTAACCTTCATGTTTGTTTTATAAGTGATTGATATACTACCTTTATTATTTATTTACCTTTTCCAGTGAGATTTTTACATTTGTATGTTCTCTTATTATTAATTAGTGACATTTCTCTTCAGCTTAAAGAAGTCTCATTAATGTATCCTGTAGAGCCAGTTTAGTGGTGATGAACTCCTTTACCCTTTGCTTCTCTAGGAAACTCTTGATTTCTCCTTCAATTCTGAATGATAACCTTGCTGTGTAGAGATATCTTGATTGGAAGTTGGTTTTTTTTTCTTTTTTTTTCCCCCTTTCAGCACTTTGAATATGTCATACTACTCCCTTCTGGCCTGCAAAGTTTCTGGGGAAAATCTGCTCATAATTTTACAGTGTTTCCCTTGTATGTGACAAGTTATTTTTCTTCTGCTGCTTTTAAGATTCTTTCTTTATCCTTAATTATTACCAATTTAATTATAATGTGTCTTACTGTTTATCTCTTTGAGTTCATCTTATTTGGAATTCTCTGCGCTTCTTGGACTTCAGTGTTTGTTTCCTTCCCTGTATTAGGGAAGTTTTCAGCTACTATTTTTTCAAATAATTTTTCCGGCTGTTTCTCTCTCTCTTCTCCTTCTGGGATCACTATAATGTGAATATTTGTATGCTTACAGTTGCCCCAAATATCCCTTAAGGTACCTTCCCTCTTTATTTTTTCATTTTGCTGTTCTGTTTGGGTGAATTCTGTTGTTTTGTCTTATAGTTCACTGATTCATTCTTCTACCTCATTCAGTGTTCTGTTGAACCTCTCTTGTATTTTTCAGTGCTCTTATACCTTCTGTTTGGTACTTTCTTATATTTTCTGTCTCGTGGTTGAAGTTCTCATATGTTCACCCATTCTTCTTCAAATTTCAGCAATCATCTTTATGACCATTATTTTGAACTCTTTGTAGGTAGGTTACTTATCTCTGTTTTGTTTAGTTCTTCTTCTGGGGTTTTGTCTTGTTCTTTCATTTAGAACAAATTCCTTTATCTCCTCATTTTGCCTCATTTTATGTGTTTATTTATATGTATTAGGTATATCAGCTTTCCCTTCCAATCTTGAAGAAGTGGCCTTATTTAGGAGATGTCCTATGGGGCTCAGAATCACAATCACACCTGACCACCAAATTTAGGCACTCACTGATTGTCCCCTTTGTGGGCTGTGTTAGCCATCCTGTTTTGGTGGGGCCACAGCTGTCACAGTGGTGA
Organism: Stenella coeruleoalba; assembly: GCF_951394435.1. Taxonomy (NCBI): domain Eukaryota; kingdom Metazoa; phylum Chordata; class Mammalia; order Artiodactyla; family Delphinidae; genus Stenella; species Stenella coeruleoalba. The sequence goes on along the minus strand of NC_137148.1, from coordinate 128,381,168 downwards.
TGGATGGTGTTAGTGCTCAGCCAGCTGTGAGTCTGGGAAGAGGTACAGCAGTGGGCAGGGCTGTCAGTATGTGTGTGCCAACTGGCACGAACAGTTTAGATGAAGAATTCCAAAATGGCACCCACCAGCATTGGTATTAGCAAGTTAAACTGAGATCACTAAGTGACTCCTGCCAGTGACTCAGTCCCCAGGGAGTGTCCCAACTGATTCCTGCCTATCCTGCAGATGCTTTAAGATTAGTATGTGAGTCCCCTTCACCTATGATCCATGCACTTTTCAGTCTGGTGTTTTTGCACAGGTTTTCAGGTCAAGTGAGTCTGTACACAAGCCCTTTAAGAGTGAAATTTCCATTCACTGCAGTTGTATAGTTTTTCTGGCCATATTCCCCATTGATTTTCAAATCCAGGTGTTTTGGGGGGCTTGAATCTACTGTGTAGGATCTAGGGGTTAGGGTGATTGAAGTGGAGCACAAATCACTAATTTCTCAGGGAAAATATTTGTACCTTTGTGATTCCTCTCAGTTGTGGATTGCTGCAGCTATGGTGTGGATTTTTCCTAGGCCAGCCCATATCACTGCCTCTTCTACCTGTGCTGATGCTGTCCTTCTACCTGTTTTTTTGGAGGCTCTGTTCATGCAGTTTTTGGGTCCCTTTCTGAGGGAATTATTCCATATTTAGTTGTAGATTTGTTATGTTTATGGGAGGAAGTGAGTTCAGGATCTTCCTACACCACCACCAAGAGATTTTTGAATATTGAACCAGCCTTGCATCTCTGGAACAAAGTCTACTTGGTCATGGTATATATATTTTTATTATGTATTGTTGAATTCTTTTTTTTTTTTTTTTTTTTTTTTTTGCGGTACGCGGACCCCTCACTGCTGTGGCCTCTCCCGTTGTGGAGCCTGTGCTCCGGACGTGCAGCTCAGCGGCCATGGCTCACGGGCCCAGCCGCTCCACGGCATGTGGGATCTTCCCGGACCAGGGCATGAACCCGTGTCCCCTGCATCGGCAGGCGGACTCTCAACCACTGCGCCACCAGGAAACCCCTGTTGAATTCTTTTGCTAGTATTTTGTTAAGGATTTTTGTGATCATACTCATAAAGGATAGTGGTCTATTGTTTTCTTTCTTTGTACTGTCTTTGTGTGACAGGGTGATACTAGCCTCATAAAGGAATAGAAACTGTTTCCTCCTCTTCTGTATTCTAGACGAGATTGTGTAGAATTGGTATTACTTCTTCATAAAGGAAATCAAAACTGTTTCCTCCTCTTCTGTATTCTAGAAGAGATTTTATAGAATTAGTGTTACTTCTTTTTAATAATTTGATAGAATTTTTCAGTGAAACCATCTGGGCCTGGAGATTACTTTATTGGGAGTTTTAAAATTATAAACCTCATTTCCTTAATAGTTATAAGGCTATTCATAATACTTCATATTAAGTGTATTATGGTAGCTTCCAGGAATTGGTCCATTTCATCTGTTTTCAAATTTATGTGTGTAGAAATTTTCATAATATTCCTTTATTATCTTTTATGTCTGCAGGGTTTGTAATAATAGTGCATGTCATTACTCATAATAATAATTTATGTCTTCTCCCTTATTGTGCTTGTCAATCTTCCTAGAGGTTTGTCAATTTTATTGATCTTTTCAAAGAGCCACCTGTTCATCTCTTGAGTTTTCTCTATTTTTGTTTCCATTTTTATCTGTTTCTGTCCTTATGTTTATTGATGTGAGAGTTTTTTTCTTTTCTAATGTATGTGTTTAGTGCTGTAAGTTTTCCTCACAGCAATGTGTTAGCTGTGCCACATGAATTTTGATATGTTGTATGTTTGTTTATTTATTTGTTTGTTTATTTGTTTATTTATATTTTTAAGTAGTTTAAGATTCACAGCAAAGTTAAGGAGAAGGTAGAGATTTACCACATACTCCCTGCTGCCATAAAGGCATAGATAGCCTTTGTCATTATCAACATCCCCACTACAGTAGTAAATTTATTCAAATTGATGAACCTTCATTGACATACCATAATCACCCAAAATCCATGGTTTGTATTACAGTTCACTCTAGGTGTTGCACATTCTATGGGTTTTGACAAATGTATAATGACATATATCCACCATTATAGTATCATATATAACATTTTTGCTGCCCTAAAAATTCTCTGTGCTTTACCTATTCATCCTTCCCTCCCCCTTAACCCCTGGCAGTCACTGATCCTTTTATTGTCTCCATGGTTTGCCTTTTTCCAGCATGTCATATAGTTGAAATTATTTTATAGTATGTAGCCTTTTCAGATTGGTTTCCTTCACTCAGTAATATGCATTTAAGATTCTTCCATGTCTTTTCAAGTTGTAATCATTTATTTCCTTTTGGTGCTAAATAGTATTCCATTCTCTGCATGTACTACAGTTTATTTGTTCACGTACTGAAGGGTATCTTGGCTGCTTTCAAGTTCTGGCAGGTATGACTATAAAGCTGCTGTAAACATATGTGTATAGGTTTTTGTGTGGACACAAGTTTTCAACACCTTTGGGTAAACACCAAGGAGTGTGATTACTGGATTGTAAGGTAAGAGTATGTTTAGTTGTGTAAGAAACCACAAAACTGTCTTCCAAAGTGGCTGTACCATTTGCATTCCTCCCATCAATGAATGAGAGTTCCTATTGTTCCACATCCTCACCAGCATTTGATGTATTCAGTGTTTTGGATTTTGACCATTCTAATAATTGTTTTTGTAATTTGCATTTTCCTGATGACATACATATGGTGTGGAGTATCTCTTCATATACTTATTTGTCATCTGTGTATCGTCTTTGATATGTCATATTTTTATTTTCACTCATTTCAATATATTTTTAATTTCTTTTGAGACTTCCCCTTTGACCTGTGGATTATTTGGAATCATGTTGTTTAGTTTCCACGTTTGGAGATGCCTCTGTTATCTTTTTGTTATTGATTTATGGTTTAATTCCATTGTAGTCAGAGAAAACACTGTAATTTCAATTCTTCCTGAGACTCAGATGACAAGAATATTAAATCTTTTTTTTTAATAGACATACAAGTCCCTGAGGCTCTTTTTTTTTTTTTTTGTCTGTTTTCTCTCTGTTCACATTGTTCTCTGTTCATAATGGGTAATTTCTATTTTTTTTTCCAACTCACTGCTTCTTCCTACTTTCCCCTACATTTTCTTTTGAGCCTATTCATTGACTTTTTTCTTTTGGTCACTATATTTGAAGTTGTACACTTTCTGTTTGGTTCTTCTTTATACCTATTTCTTTGTTGAGACTTTATTCTTTATTTGTTTCAAACAAATTCTTAATTACTTGGTGATGTATTTTTATGATGGTTGCTATAAAACCTTTGTCAGAAAAGTCTAGCCTCTCTTTCATCTCAATGTTGGCATCTGTTAACTGTTTCTTTCTGTTTGAGGTCTTCCTGGTTCTTCGTATGTTGAGTGATTTTTAATTGAAACCTAGACATTTGGGATATTGTGTTGTGTCATTTTGGATCTTATTTATGTCTTATGTTTTAACTGGCATTTTCTGACATCATCTGGCAGTGGAAGTGTGGGAGGGTTCTACCTCATTACGTTTCCCCCTTGGCCTCCATTTACACTTTAGGGTGAGGAGTTCCTCATTACTGGGCATTGTTGGGACTTACTGTTTCCCATTAGGCTTACACTGAGATCTCCCTGGAAGTATCAGTAAGATCCTTCCTTACTTCTCCTCTGTGGCCCCCACCAACACTAAGGTCGAGTAGTGGTGTGTGAAGACCTGATTCTTCATTAGGCCTCCTGTTATACCCCCCAGAGGGAAGGAGAGGTGTTCCCCTTTTGTTCTCCTGCGGTAGACTTTGTTGTGTCTTTTGTTGTTGTTGTTGTGCCCATCAGCACTTCCCCGTTATTAGCTTCTACAGCACACAGTCTGGGATATATGAGGCAAAAAGAAAACCAAGGTAACTCATTGTTCAGGGCACAGTTCCCTATCTAAGCTGCCACCTCCTCTTAACCTTTGTTTTATAAACAATATAAGAAGTTTCCTTTGTAGTTAGCAGGAGAAATAGGGGAAAGTGTATCTATTCTGTTCTCCCACCATGAGAAGTCTGCTGTCCTTTTATGTTCTTAGAAGCATGCCTAATGTGAAATGGATTACAAATATAGACATTGTAATATGTATATAAAACAGGAGGATTCAGAGTAATAAACAAAGGATCAGGGAAGAAAAAGGTGATCAAGTTTTCAGTGACTGGCAAGTAATCAAATGTAGCTGTGATGTAATGGGTACATGGCAAGGCCAAAGGAGAGTGGCTGGAGACAAGGACCTTGAAGAATTTGGATTTCTTCTCCATGGGAAGTCATGGAAGCCTATTTCTCAGAGCAGAGCAAAGCTCAAGGGCACTTTCAAAGTAACGCCCCACCCACTCCCTGCCAGTAACATCCTCATGTGAGCTCATGAACTAGAGACAGGTAGATATTTCCTGGAGGTGGAGGTGGGGACAGAAGTATCACACTTAATGGATTACATAGGTCATTGAAACACTTAGCATGGCAATTGGAATATAGTTGTACATGGTCAAAAAGGAGACTGGTTTGTGTATTGAACACAAAATGCCAACTGTGATTTACACAAAAGCTAGTAACACCATCCTGCTGATTCCCACATATACCTGTAATCTCTACAGTTTATATCATAATGATAAATTATGCAATTAGGCTTCTGTCAGTATAGATATAAACACTACAGAAAAACTGATTACGGTTTTGTATTCCCTTGGTGTCTTTGTTGAATCAATTTATGCCGTATTTTCAGTATGACACACTGCTGGAGAGATTGCATGTGATTTTTTTTCTTCCTCATTTTTGTATTGTAATCCAACAATTATTATAACTCCAGGCAAGACTTACTGTTACTGAGAGTAAGAAACTTGTTTTTTTCAAGTTTGCTTTTACTCTCCTGTCCTTTAGGACTGTGTGTTCTCAGTTACCTCCTGCTGGCTTGGAGCACGTGTGTGGACATTTTGTTTTGGAGAAAGGCTGTGGGTGGAGTCAAAGATCTTCGGACTGAGGTATGTCTTCTAAATCTTAAATGCATTTTTATAACTATTTAATTTTTTCCACTGAATCATTTTTAAATGAAATCTCATTTGAACCTCAGTGCAGGAAAGAAGTAGGTAAGGAAGTGCTCTGGCTGAAGGAGGAGAGGTGTGCCTGCCTCTGACACCTTCTTCTTCTATTAAGATATCCCCAGAGATACGTCTTGAGAAATTTAGGCATGGTTTGAAACATTAGAGTTTTATGTGACTTGGTTTCATTCTTTGACTTTAGCAATGGGAAAGTCCATTCATTCATGTATTCCACAAATATTTACTGAGTACCCACAGCATCAAGCACAGTGCTTAGAACTGAGAATATAATAGTAAACAAAATATAGAATGACACTCACAAAGACTATTGAGCCTTAGTCTGCAACCCTCTCTAGGACACTATGCTCCCTTTAGTGCCCATACAAGTATCAGGCTGCCCTTTTCTTCTCCCATTTAGGTGGGCAGTAACCTCATGTTCTCTGCCTTCCTATTAAGTCCCCCAAATAAAATATATGCTTCACACTCCTTCTAAGTATACTTACTTGTCCCATAATAGTACTGAAAATAGGAAGGAGCTTCTAGCAGAGCACAAGTAGGGTCATGTTTATAAAAGCCACGATTGTGTTCCTTATATAATTGTAGTGGTATGCCTTTCCTTTCTGAGACCAATGTTGATGAAGTTTCTGCTACCTCTAGACGGTTCTTATTCTAGATGTTTTCTTCCTTTGAAGAAAGGCAAAATTCTCTAACCCACAAACTATAGTTCTTGTCTCATTTATCTAGTTTGGGGAGGCAATAAAACTAGGCTTGCCACATTTAGCGAACAATACAGAATATCCAGTTAATTTAATTTTAATTGACATATAATTGACATATAACATTATATTAGTTTTAGGTGGAAAACATAATGATTCAATATTTGTATACATTGCAAAATGATCACCACAATAATTCTAGTTAATATGTGTCATCGTACATAGTTATAAATGTTTTTTCTCGTGAGAATCTGTAAGATCTACTCTCTTAGCAGCTTTCAGTTGTGCAGTAAAGTATTATTAGTCACCATGCTTTACATTATATCCCCATGACTTAGGTATTTTATGACTGGTTAAACTTTAAATTTGAATTACAGATAAACAGCAAATTCTTTTTTTTTTTTTTTTAGCAAATTCTTTTTAATGTAAGCATATGTCAAATATTGCATGGCACACGCTTATACTAAAAAAAATTTTTAAATACTATTTTTACTATAAATGTGATCCCAACTATTGTATGGGTTATACTTATACTAAAATGTTGTTTGTTGTTAATCTGAAATTTAGACTTAACTGAATGCCATGTGTATTTTCTCTCTCTCCATATATATATGCGCCTGTGTGTCTGGATATATCGTGTGTGTGTGTGTGTGTGTGTGTGTGTGTGTGTGTGTTCTGTCCCACAGAACCATCCTGCTGTAAGTACAGAGGGGAAAAATGGATACACTGCTCATAGCATTTCAGGATTGTTCATGGGGCGGGGGTGGAGGGTGGGGTGGGGGCAAGAACAGAGCTATGGAAATGCAAGCTATTATTATGCACTTAGGTTTCCTGGCCCACGGTGGGGGGGGGAATCTGTGTTTAATTTAAGAGTTATTTGCATTGCTTATAGGACAGCACAGATATATTTTCAGTCTGTCAAATCCCTTTTCAAGTGCTATAGGTTCTGTACAACTTACATGCATTTTGCCAGCCATGTTGAGAAAGCCAAGACATATGTTTCTGATTCATTTACATTGAACCACTCAAATTAATCTTTTTTTTCTTTCCCAACTCATAGATGCTGGCAGGGTTTTCAGTAAACATTTTATTTTGATGTTCTAGAGTTAGCTGTTATTAACTGAGATACTGGTGATAATTCCTCCACCTCCTTCTTTTCTATAGTTTAATTACTGATCAAGCAGAAGGTGGAATTATAAAGCAGCAGCCTTCTGTGCTGGATTGTCTGCCTCTGGAAAATTGAATAAATGTTAACAACATCAGTCTTTTGGAAAAGAAGAATTTCAGAGAACACCAGCAATAAAGTTCGTATCTGAAACTGCTAGGAGTTAAGATATCCAACACATTCAGCTCCCTAATCACTAACACTGATTTATAGCAAAGATAACTGAAGCTTTTACTGTTTAGTTTTGTGCCAATAGAAAAAAGAGATTCAATTCATGTGAGGTATAAACGTGGTCAGGAGCCCTCCATCTGTCCATTTGTTGATTTTAAATGACCACGAACACCAAAAGAGAAAATGAATTTCATTTCATTGTGGTAGATTCAAACCAAGATTCTAAAAGCCCCAGAATAATGACTGGTAAATTCTGTGAAAAGATTTTGTTACTGCTTGACAATGACCTGCGAAACAGGCACCAGAATTACTTTTGTTTTTTCGAAAATATCAAAACAACGACTGAATAGAAAAATTTCATGCAATTCACATGGATGAATATTCCCAGAATATGATATAAAGTTGACCAAAAAATCCAACCTTAAAGATAGACCATCTCATTTACCCACTTAATCTCAACAGTTTTTTTACCTTATAACCTACATTCACAAATGGCTGACAGCGGCTAGGACTTTGCGGCTGAGTTCAAGGTTGCTGTCCATTCATGAGTAAATGATTATTCTGTGGTTGTATGCAGGGTCTCAAAGGATGACTGAGGCTATAGGATTAATGCCATACCTAATTTACTTGAGTGACACGGTATCAGGGATCTTAAGGGAGTGAAGGTAAAAGTAGGTAGGCTGTGCTTTATGATAACTGATCTTTCCTTTACTAAGCCCTCAAAGGCTGTTATCTGTCAATTTCTCCAAGTAATTACTCTATCCTGTATTTTAATTACTTAGGCGCATCGCTTTTACCCACTAGACTGTGAACTGAAACAGGGCAGTATCTCTCCACAGTATCTGATTCAACTTTGTTTCCTTTTAATCCTCAGTGCAGTGCTTTTACTACATTAAATTCTCAGTAAATATTATCCTTAATCCACGTTTAAGGATTGGGGATCTGTCTATGGGCGTGGACGAAAAGCAGGGTTGGCGGCTTCGCGTGGTCAGTTTATAGTCAGGCCTATCAGGCCCATCTATAGCTGGAGTTAATAAATCTATTAAGGTTTTTAATATGAAAATCTCTTCAGGCTACAGAGATTATCATACACACCACCCCAATCTTTACCCAACTATATGTCATCCAAAAGACAGAGTGCTGGGTTTGGAATCAGAAGACCTGAGCATTTGCCTCATCTCCACTATGTGCTATATAAGTACTATCTGTGAAAAGTTAGGGAAATTCCTAAACTTCTGCAATTCACCTCTTTTGTGGATAATGGCACTCACTTACCCTGTTTCCTCTTAGAGTTTTTGCAAAGCTACAACCGAGAGGATCTTGTACTTCTCAGAATCTGTCCTGTAGAGAAACTCTTAGGAATGTGCAAAGATAAAATGACGAGGAAGTTTACTGCCACACCATTAGTAATGGGAAAAAATCAGAAGCAGCTCAAATGCCCATCAATTGAAGAATCACTAAATATACGCTAGCCCATCCATGTTAAAGACTGTGCAATTATTAACGATGCAGATCTAGATAAGAATCTCCATGGTGCATTTTTTAATTAAAAAAATTAAAAATCTGTTGTAGCTTGTAGTCTTATTTTAATAAAAGAAAATAGAGATAAAATGTTCATGAGTAGATAACTGTTTAGATTGAGAACTGTAGGACACACACCAGGTGTGGTTGGCTTTGGAGTGGGGGAGTAATGAAATGGATAAAAAGAATAGATGATATTGATGGAGCTATTATACATACCAGGCACTATTCTAAATTGTACATTCATAAGGCAATCTCTATCACACCTCTGTTACAAAGATACTACTGTTATTTCCATTATACAGATGAGAAAACTGAGGTACAGAGAATTGAAATAACATGTCTAGAGTTAGAACAGAAAATTATCTAAGAGGTGGAAACAGGATCTGAATTCATGTAGTCTGAATTTATAGTCTCACCTCAGCCACTACACCTTATGGTGTGAGATCGGCCTGTACTTCAGAAATATTTTCTTTCAATATTATAGGTTTCTGTGTGGTTTGAATATTATCATCAAACACATATTACTTAATAACGCTAATATAATGCATTTGCAAAATGAGATCATATATGTGAAAGCATTTTGTTTCATAGCCTGTCACTTGCTGTACTTATATAAATTCAGAGCTCTAAGAGATGCTCATTATATTAAAAAAATAAAAAGTTGGTTCACACATCAATATCTCTTCACACAGCCTTTGCTAGGGTAAGGGAAGTTGAAAATAAGACAGTTACATCCCCAGTTTTACTGGCATTTTCTTCATAATGTGACTCGTGATTGCTTTGCAGATGGAGTCAGATTATCAAATTGTGCCTCCTTCTAAACCCACTCATGTCAATTGCACATCAGACAATAACTAGCAAGTGGTGTCAGTGCCCCATCGTCAGAGCTACTGTTGGCACAAAGCATCTGGGCCAAGAATAAGAATGACAAGTGTATACATTTCCAGCTTTGCAATCAACATGGAAATTAGTCAGCTTATAGATGCTGAGTGGTCTTATAGAGAGAGCCCCAGCTGCAGACAAAATGCCAAACCGAGGATGATAAACAGAGCAGAGGGATTCAGCAGCTTTTCTTTTCAGCTGCTTGAAGCATGAAAGCCTTGGCAGTAGGGCGGGGCAGGCAGGAGTTTCTGAATTATTTCAGAAATGGAGGGGATCTTCAAGGCATAGTGTTCTCCTTTGAGGATCTTAAGGCTCAGGAAGGGACTAATGGGAGGTCACACAGCAAAAGAGAAGAGGGAGGAGATGAGGTGTGAGCCCAGCACACGGGTGCAGCCCTTGGCTTTTTTTGCATCATTGAATTCATACATCTATTCATTCATTCATGTGTGGATCTATGTATTTGGGCACTTACTTATTAAACAAGTATCTGTTGAACGCCAGTAGTCCATTCTCCTTATTGCAGCCAGAATCATCTTTTAAAATTCTCATTTCTCTTCTTCCCAAAGGCACTCCAGTAGCCTCACATTGCTCTTAGAATATAATCCCAATGCTTTACCAAGACCTATGAGGCCAAGTAGGATTTGGTCCTTGCTTGCCTCTGTCAACTCATCTTGTACTATTCTCATCCCCCATCATCTCCATCACCACTGCAGGGGAGGAAAAATAATTCCCCCTCTCCCCTTTTAGGTTCTTGGCACCCCACTTGTTATAAAGGACATTAACAAGAGAAAAACAAGTTTGATAAACTGTATACCTCCTGTATACATGGGAGATATCTAGAAAAGCTGCAGTGGCCCAAGCCATCACCTTAAACACCATCTCCAGCTAAAGACAATAGATGTTGGGGGAAGGGGAGGCAGTTGTGGGAGGCTTTCAGGAAAAGCACAGTGAACAAGAGTGTGGTGCGATGCAGATTTAAGTCTGTCTTCTCTGTCGATAAGAGATAAGAGTTTCTAGAGTTTAGTCTTTTCCTTCTTCCTGGTACATAGAGGGAGACATCCTTACAAATGGAGATTTTCCTTATAAATGTCAATTTCTCTTACAAAAAGGGTAACTTCGGCTTGATTGTCAGAGCTTCTCCTATGTCTGCTGTTAGTTAAAAATAATCAGTGTAACATCCTCTTATGCCAAAAAGGTATATTTTGGGGTGACAGGTTCTGCTTCCTTTCACCAACATCCGGTCACGTGTCAGGTGTTCTGTCCTGAGGTAGCACTAAGCCCTGCCAAGTCTCAGGTCTTTGTCTTTGCAGTTTCCTCTGCCTAGAATGCTCTTGCTGGCTCTTACATGGCTGGCTCCTTCTCATATTTCAGCCTTAGAATAAAAAGGTAACTTCTCCGAGAAGTCTCCCTTTAGTGAGCTATCTAAGTTACCCCTACTATGGTTCACCTTCTGGCACCTGAATTTTCCTCTTGGTCCTTCACTGTCATCTGTGTGTATCTTCTTCTGTTGGTTGCTTGCTTGTTGCTTGTCTTGTCCATGGTCATAGTCCCCGTTGTGTCTGACCCGTAGCAGCCCTTAGAACATGTTTGTGGAGGGAGTGGATGGTCCTCTAGAGCTGAGACGTTCTGTCCTAGGCATCAGGGCTGCAAAGGTGAATATAACAGATCACTGGCCTGTTGAGAATCAAATGAAGACTGACAGACAAAAAAGTACACAAACATTAAAACAGTACCGTTTGTTGATCCATATTTCAACCTTACTAGACCTAGAGCCCCCTTTTAAGAAAAATATTTGTAATGTTCTCCTTTCATATCCTCTTATGAAGTTGATAGATAATATAACCACCTTTGATGGGTACTTTTATAAAATCAAAGTAATGCTCTAAATAAAATATGAAAGAGAAGTGAGAGAAAACCAGTTTATAATAAATCAATATTATTCAGTGCCTGGATACAGTTATACTAGAACGCGTATCTACTTGTAATGAATGTGTTTGGATTTGAGGGAAGCAAGACAATATCTAAATGAGGATAATCAACACTTTTCTTACAGCTACTGTTTTGAAATTGGGACTTACACACACACAGACACACACATTTAGAATCATAATGACTGTCACAGCTACAAATGCAAACTGATCCAAGTGTGTCATAGCAACAACCCAAATACTAGGAAGAGCAATGCTGTTGATTGCATGGTTTACCAAAGTGATGAATGATTCCTGGTAAAGTTCTGAACAAAATAAAATATAATCTTCCCTTGACTTGACTGACTTTATAGTTACATTCCTAGAAAATTCATTTCTAAAAACCATGCTAAAAATACGATTTTTTTCCATAGGTAAAATGGAGTTAGGTTCTAGGCTCAAGTGAATCAGAAACTGGTTTTATACTTCCTAAGAATCTGTCAGGATATTCAAGAGTTTCAGGGGAAAAGGACAATTTTTCTTAGTGTGGAGATCATTGGCTTAAAGCATAATATTGTTGTGAAGAGTTCAGGCTTCAGAACCAGATGAGCATGGGTTTGAACCCTAGCTACACAACCTATAAACTCTACCTTCTTGGGCCATCATCTGATCTTTCAGAGCCTCGATCTCTTCTCATTTAATGAGATTATGGAAATAATAATCCCCATTTCACCAGTTGTGAGGATAAAAGTAAATAATGAATAGAAAGTACTATGTAACTAGCACACAGTACATGCTCAGCAGATATTAGTTATTTTCATGAGACTTTCTCCACTCAGAAAAGACATGAGGTTACTTGCAGAAGATGTTAATGCGAAATGTATATGATGATAAGTATTGTAATAGGGAGATTTTAGGAAACATTTCAACTTTGGGTTTTCAACTTTTGATCTTCCTCTGGATCTATCTGAATTAGGGAGGTCATTCAGAGGATTTTGATGTGGGGGGGAAAAAAACAGTCAAGTACCCATTAGAGGTGGTAGTTAAAACATTGTCGAAGCATTGGCTGTATTTATATGAAAACAGCTCAATTTGCCTACAGCAGAAACTAGCTGTCTGGGAAGAAATGTAATATTCAAACAGCTTGTAATCAAAACAGCTACCCCACACCTGGGAAGAGCATCTTAATAATTTTTTGGAGTAAGACAAGGGTAGAAATCAAATGTTTTTCTTCGCAGCAGCAGTAATAACAGTAATGTTAAAACACTTCTTGTTTTGTTTTTCTATTTTTCTCCCATGTGATGACTCCTTTGTTTGATTGTCACTGAGCACAGGAAGTGGCAAGGTTTGAGAGTATAGCTTGTGTTCTCATCAAGGTAAAGAAATCAGGCACTTCAGAGAATAGCCTATACTTTTGAGTAAGATACTCTTCAGTGAATTATCCAGGCATCCCTGGGATGAACCATCTGAATTATAGTTTCATGGGACCGGAGAAGAACTTAATGGCGATCTGGTCTCCCCACTGCCACCTTTTGAAGTTTGAATACCTTCTAATGAGTCCTTTCCAAGCTTTCAGGTGAATTCTTCAACACCTTTAGTGACATGGGACACATCTCCAAAGGAAGATGCTCTGTGCTCTGACCTTGATTAGAATTTACTGTAAGAAATGTCTTCTTTACTTTACATGGAGCTGAAAGCCCATCGTCTTTCACATATATGAAAGCAGCAACTGGGGTCTACCTGAGTCTTCTGTTCTCTTGGCAAATGTTTCCATGTCCAAGGAACCTATAAGAAACAATATTCTAAGAACTCGGATATAGGAAAACTTGAGGCTTTAGTCCTAGAATAAATTACTCAACATTAACAACAAAAAAGAAAAAATTGAAATCCACACATGTTCAGAACTCAGATGTGAGCCAGGTATGACTAAGACTTCTCTCCCACCTAGGTCTACATTTTTCTCTGACTTTTCAATTTAAGTTTCCACTGGGCTCTCGGATATGGGCTGTGACATTCATGGAGGCATCCACATTAGATAGATGCATTCATCTATTCGTTTACCAAAGAGGTAGTTATTCCTGAGCACAGTCTGTCTCTCGAGCTTCTTCATTGTTCAATAGGGTTGAGGTGACTGACTATTGATGTCTGTCATGGGTAAAGTAGTGGAGAAGGCCTCCATCCTCGGTTTGGTGCAATGTGTTTGTGGGTCCTATTCCAGGCCTATCAGGAGTGCATAAATACATACCACATGAGTACTAGAGATAAGAAATGCTGCTGGAAGAGAGAAGAAAGATGCCATTGTGTGATGGAAACACTTACTGAAAGAAACGTGCCTTGAATTTGGATGGATAGAAAGGAGGATAACATTCCAGGCAAGAAGAGGAGCAGATATAAAATAGAGAGAATGGAATAGCCATATTGTATTTGGGGACACAGATGAAATCAGTAGACACTTGTCCCAGAAAAATGGACAAGGAGAGGTTTAATAAATATAAGTGATGCCAAAGTAAAGTCAGGAAGTCCAGAAAGACCTCTGTGTAGTTCCAGTAACTGTGAGAACTAGCAACAGGACATAACACGTGCTTCTCATTTTGGCAATGACTTTCAGCAAGAGAGAGAAGCTTAGATCAGATTATTTGTCTAAACCGTAAGCCAGTATATTCAAGTTCAAGTTCACATTTGTAAGTATAGAAAATAGTTTATTCTGCACAAAGGAAATGAATATAATTTCATAATTGTTCTCACAGTATCAATCTAAGAATACCCCTTAAAATAATTGTGCAGATAAATGAAAGCATATGGGAATTTTTGAAAAATCTGCTGTATAACCTTGAGGTTTCATTGCAAGACAGAGAGCAAGTTTACAGTATCCCAAGACCATGTATTCTCATTTGGGGCATTATTGACTCCAAGGGGGCAGAAGTTGATCCTTGGAAGGAGGAGCAAAAGATTTTACTCCTTATGCATAAATTGCAGATATATAATATATAAATACATATACCGTATATCTGTGACATTAAAATTTCATGGGGCAGCAATTAGGTTAAAAAATTTTTTAAAACCTCCAAAATTATTTTAAAAGACTCCTTAAAGGAGTAATGATGAAAAGGTTGACAAATAATTCTCTAATGGAAGGTTGGTTGGTCAATCAAAAGAAGATCCAGGATTGCAAGTTTAGAAACCTTATTTTTGTTAATAACAGAGTGTAGACCCAGCTTTCAGGAGTATTGTCATCATTAATCAAGATCATAGAAACTCATAAAGACTCCGGCATGCCTGCAGGGTTTCTCATTGTAAATGGATAAAGTGTTACACAAGCTAGAATATCTCTGTAGAATTTGTGTAGCACCACCACCTTTCTATACAGAAAGCTACATAAAAACCAAAAACAATCAAAATTTCTCTTGGATAGCAGGAAACAGAAAAAGGAATTTACTTATTTCATTTCAAATGCATGGTGGCATAGTTTAGCAGACCCTTTCACAGCTAATTCCCTCATAAGGAATAAACCTGCCCTGGGAACTGGGAGCTCCCAAGAGTGAATCAGACCTAATTTCCCTGGATGGTTGCTGCTACTCTTTGCTACTGGGGGACCATTTTCTTATGTTTTTGTAGCTGACCTCTTCTGGTTAACACATTACTTCTTTAAATTGATTGGCTGATAAAAAGGAACGAAATTGGGTCATTTGTAGAGACGTGGATGGACCTAGAGACTGTCATACAGAGTGAAGTAAGTCAGAAAGAGAAAAACAAATATCGTATATTAATGCATATATGTGGAATCTAGAAAAACGGTACAGATGAACCGGTTTGCAGGGCAGAAGTAGAGACACAAATGTAGAGAACAAACGTATGGACACCAAAAGGGGGAAAGCGGGGTGGGATAGGGGGGTTGTGTGATGAATTGGGAGATTGGGATTGACATATATACACTAATATGTATAAAATAGATAACTAATAAGAACCTGCTCCATTAAAAATAAAATAAAATTCAAAATAAATAAATGAATAAATTGATTGGCTATTGTGTCACATCTGATTGCGAGTAAGGACTCTTTAAGGTGACTTTCCATATCTCTAATCTAATCAGTTTTCATTGTTGAACTCTGAGCAGGCATTAGTATTGATATTTATTTCTTGGTTGGAACAGCTCCTCACTCTTTTCCTATACAAATCTCGAGGTGGTAACATCACTTCAGAATTGCCTGAAGAATATGGTCAGGGGTCCTTTGTGTTCTCTAATGCCTAAGGTGTGACTTAGGCATTATAGACAGAGTACAGGGCTCCACCCACACCCACTGAGTCATTATTTCTGAAGGTAGGCCTGAGGAATCTGTATTTATTTTTTAATATCTTTATTGGAGTATAATTGCTTTACAATGGTGTGTTAGTTTCTGCTTTATAACAAAGTGAATCAGCTATACATATACATATATCCCCCTATCTCCTCACTCTTTCATCTCCCTCCCACCCTCACTATCCCACCCCTATAGGCAGTCGCAAAGTACCGAGCTGATCTCCCTGTGTTATGCGGCTGCTTCGCACTAGCTATCTGTTTTACATTTGGTAGTGTGTATATGTCCATGCCACTCGCTCACTTCATCCCAGCTTACCTGTCCCTCCACCCCTTGTCCTCAAGTCCATTCTTTACGTCTGTGTCATTATTCCTGTCCTACCCCTAGGTTCTTCAGAACCATTTTTTTTTTTTTATAGATTCCATGTATATGTGTTAGCATACGGTATTTGTTTTTCTCTTTCTGACTTACTTCACTCTGTAGGACAGACTCTAGGTCCATCCACCTCAGTACAAATAACTCAATATCGTTTCTTTTTATGGCTGAGTAATATTCCATTGTATATATGTGCCACATCTTCTTTATCCATTCATCTGTCCATGGACACTTAGGTTACTTCCATATGCTGGCTATTGTAAATAGGTCTGCAGTCAACATTGTGGTACATGACTCCTTTTGAATTATGGTTTTCTCAGGGTATATGCCCAGGAGTGGGATTGCTGGGTCATATGGTAGTTCTATTATTAGTTTTTTAAGGAACCTCCATACTGTTCTCCATAGTGGCTGTATCAATTTACATTCCCACCAACAGTGCAAGAGGGTTCCCTTCTCTCCATACCCTAGCCAGCATTTATTGTTTGTCGATTTTTTGATGATGGCCATTCTGACTGGTATGAGACAATATCTCATTGTATAGTTTTGATGTGCATTTCTCTAATGATTAACGATGTTGAGCATTCTTTCATGTGTTTGTTGGCAATCTGTAGATCTTCTCTGGAGAGATGTTTACGTAGACATTCTGCTCATTTTTGGATTGAATTCTTTGTTTTTTTGATATTGAGCTGCATATAAATTTTGGAGATTAATCCTTTGTCAATTGTTTCGTTTGCAAATATTTTCTCGCACTCTGAGCGTTGTCTTTTCATCTTGTTTGTGGTTTCCTTTGCTGTGCAAAAGCTTTTAAGTTTCATTAGCTCCCATTTGTTTATTTTTGTTTTTATTTTCATTTCTCTAGGAGCTGGGTCAAAAAGGATCTTGCTGTGATTTGTGTCATAGAGTGTTCTGCCTATGTTTTCCTCT
Source organism: Stenella coeruleoalba (assembly GCF_951394435.1). Taxonomy (NCBI): domain Eukaryota; kingdom Metazoa; phylum Chordata; class Mammalia; order Artiodactyla; family Delphinidae; genus Stenella; species Stenella coeruleoalba. The sequence goes on along the minus strand of NC_137148.1, from coordinate 128,364,091 downwards.
AAGAGATTTATATTGTCTGGCCTTACATTTAGGTCTTTAATCCATTTTGAGTTTATTTTTGTGTATGGTGTTAGGGAGTGTTCTCATTTCATTCTTCTACATGTAGCTGTCCAGTTTTCCCAGCACCACTTATTGAAGAGGCTGTCTTTTCTCCATTGTATATCATTGCCTCCTTTGTCATAGCTTAGTTGGCCATAGGTGCGTGGGTTTATCTCTGGGCTTTCTATCCTGTTCCATTGATCTATATTTCTGTTTTTGTGCCAGTACCATACTGTCTTGATTACTGTAGCTTTGTAGTATAGTCTGAAGTCAGGGAGCCTAATTCCACCAGCTTCAGCTTTTCTTTTTCAAGATTGCTTCAGCTATTTAGGGTCCTTTGTGTTTCCATACAAATTGTGAAATATTTTGTTCTAGTTCTGTGGAAAAGCCATTGGTAGTTTGATAGGGATTGCATTGAATCTGTAGATTGCTTTGGGTAGTATAGTCATTTTCACAATGTTGATTCTTCCAATCCAAGAACATGGTATATCTCTCCATCTATTTGTGTCATATTTAATTTCTTTCATCAGTGTTTTATAGTTTTCTGCATACAGGTCTTTTGTCTCCTTAGGTAGGTTTCTTCCTAGGTATTTTGTTCCTTTAGTTGCAGTGGTAAATGGGAGTGTTTTCTGAATTGCAGTTTCAGATTTTTCATCATTAGTGTATAGGAATGCAACAGATTTCTGTGCATTAATTTTGTATCCTGCTACTTTACCAAATTCATTGATTAGCTCTAGTAGTTTTCTGGTAGCATCTTTAGGTTTCTCTATGTATAGTATCATGTCATCTGCAAACACTGAAAGCTTTACTTCTTCTTTCTGATTTGGATTCCTTTTATTTCTTTTTCTTCTCTGATTGCTGTGGCTAAAACTTCCAAAGCTATGTTGAAAAATAGTGGTCCAAGTGGGCAACCTTGTCTTGTTCCAGATCTTAGACAAAATGGTTTTAGTTTTTCACCATTGAGAAGGATGTTGGCTGTGAGTTTGTCATATATGGCCTTTATTATGTTGAGGTAAGTTCAGTCTATGCCTACTTTCTGGAGGGTTTTTATCCTAAATGGGTGTTGAATTTTGTCAAAACCTTTTTCTGCATCTATTGAGATGATCATATCGTTTTTATCCTTCAATTTGTTAATATGGTGTATCACATTGATTGATTTGCATATTTTGAAGAATCCTTGCATTCCTGGGTTAAACACCACTTGATCATGGTGTATGATCCTTTTAATGTGCTCCTGGATTCTGTTTGCTAGTATTTTGTTGAGGAATTTTGCATCTCTGTTCATCAATGATATTGGCCTGCCGGGTTTTTTTTGTGTGTGTGTAACATCTTTGTATGGTTTTGGTATCAGGGTGATGGTGACCTCCTAGAATGAGTTTTGGAGTATTCCTCCCTCTGGTATATTTTGGAAGAATTTGAGAAGGATAGGTGTTAGCTCTTCTCTAAATGTTTGATAGAATTCTCCTGTGAAGCCATCTGGTCCTGGGCTTTGGTTTGTTGGAAAATTTTTAGTCATAGTCTCAGTTTCAGTGCTTGTGATTGTTCTGTTTATATTTTGTATTTTTTCCTGGTTCAGTCTCAGAAGGTAGTGCATTTCTAAGAATTTGTCCATTTCTTCCAGGTTGTCCATTTTATTGGCATAGAGTTGCTTGTAGTAATCTCTCATGATCCTTTGTATTTCTGCAGTGTCAGTTGTTACTTCTCCTTTTTCATTTCTAATTCTATTGATTTTAGTCTTCTCCCTTTTTTCCTGAAGAGTCTGGCTAATGGTATATCAATTTTGCTTATCTTCTCAAAGAACCAGCTTTAGTTTTATTGATCTTTACTATTGTTTCCTTCATTTCTTTTTCGTTTATTTCTGATCTGATATTTATGATTTCTTTCCTTCTGCTAATTTTGGGATTCTTTTCTTCTTCTTTCTCTAATTGCTTTAGATGTAAGGTTAGGTTTTTTATTTGAGATGTTCCTTGTTTCTTGAAGTAGGATTGTATTGTTATATACTTCCCTCTTAGAACTGCTTTTGCTGCATCCCATAGGTTTGGGTCATTGTTTTCATTGTCATTTGTTTCTAGGTATTCTTTGATTTCCTCTTTGATTTCTTCAGTTATCTCTTGGTTTTTAAGTAGTGTATTATTTAGCATCTATGTGTTTTATTTTTTACAGATTTTCTCCATAATTGATATCTAGTCTCATAGTGTTGTGGTCATAAAAGATACTTGATACAATTTCAATTTTCTTAAATTTACCAAAGCTTGATTTGTGACCCAACATATGATATGTCCTGGAGAATGTTCCATGAGCACTTGAGAAGAAAGTGTATTCTGTTGTTTTTGGATGGAATGTCCTATATATATCAATTAAGTCCATTTTGTTTAATGTGTCATTTAAAGCTTTTGTTTCCTTATTATATTTTCATTTTGAATGATCTCTCCATTGTTGAAGGTCCAGTGTTAAAGTCCCCTGGTATGATTGTACTACTGTCAGTTTGCCCTTTTATGGCTGTTAGCATTTGCCTTATGTAATCAGCTGCTCGTATGTTGGCTGCATAAATATTTACAATTGTTATATCTTCTTCTTGGGTTGATCCCTTGATCATTATGTAGTGCCTTCTGTGTCTCTTGTAATAGTCTTTATTTTAAAGTCTATTTTGTCTGATATGAGAATTGTTACTCCAGGTTTCTTTTGTTTTCCATTTGCATGGAATGTCTTTTTCCGTCTCCTTACTTTCAGTCTGTATGTGTCCCTAAGTCTGAAGTGGGTCTCTTGTAGACAGCATGTAAACAGGTCTTGTTTTTGTATCTGTTCAGCCACTGTATGTCTCTTGGTTGGAGCATTTAATCCGTTTACATTTAAGGTAATTATCAATATGTATGTTCCTACTACCCTTTTCTTAATTGTTTTGTGTTTGTTATTTAGGTCTTTTCTTTCTCTTGTGTTTCCTGCCTAGAGAAGTTCCTTTAGCCGTTGTTGTAGAGCTGGTTTGGTGGTGCTGAATTCTCTTAGCTTTTGCTTGTCTGTAAAGGTTTTAATTTCTCCATCAAATCTGAATGAGATCCTTGCTGGGTAGAGTAATCTTGGTTGTACGTTTTTGCCTTTCATCACTTTAATTTGTCCTGCCATTCCATTCTGGCTTGCAGAGCTTCTGCTGAAAGATCAGCTGTTAACCTTATGGGGATTCCCTTGCATGTTATTTGTTGTTTTTTCTTCCTGCTTTTAATAATTTTTCTTTGTGTTTCCTTTTTGATAGTTTGATTAATATGTGTCTTGGCATGTTTCTCCTTGGATTTATCTTGTATGGGACTCTCTGTGCTTCCTGGACTTGATTGACTATTTCCTTTCCCATATTAGGGAAGTTTTCAACTATAAACTCTTCAAATATTTTCTGAGTCCCTATCGTTTTCTCTTCTTCTTCTGGGACACCTATAATTCAAATGTTGGTGCATTTAACGTTGTTCCAAAGGTCTCTGAGACTGTCCTCAATTCTTTTCATTCTTTTTTCTTTATTCTTCTCTGCAGTAGTTATTTCTACTGTTTTATCTTCCAAGTCACTTATCCATTCTTCTGCCTTAGTTATTCTGTATTGATTCCTTCTAAAGAATTTTTAATTTCATTTATTGTGTTGTTCATCATTGTTTGTTTGCTCTTTAGTTCTTCTACGTTCTTGTTAAACGTTTCTTGTATTTTCTCCATTCTATTTCCAAAATTTTGTTTTCTGTTTTTTGTTTTTTTTTGTGGTACGCAGGCCTCTCACTGTTGTGGCCTCTCCCATTGCAGAGCACAGGCTCCGGACACGCAGGCTCAGTGGCCATGGTTCACGGGCCCAGCCGCTTCGCGGCATGTGGGATCTTCCCAGACCGGGACACGAACCCGTGTCACCTGCATCGGCAGGTGGACTCTCAACCACTGCGCCACCAGGGAAGCCCTATTTCCAAGATTTTGGATCATCTTTACTATCATTCCTCTTAATTCTTTTTCAGGTAGACCTCTTATTTCCTCTTCATTTGTTTGGTCTGGTGGGTTTTTACCTTGCTCCTTCATCTGCTCTGTGTTTCTCTGTCTTCCCGTTTGGCTTAACTTACTGTGTTTGGGGCCTCCTTTAAGCAGGCTGCAGGTTCGTAGTTCCTTTTGATTTTGGTGTCTGCCCCCAGTGGCTAAGGTTCAGTGGGTTGTGTAGGCTTCCTGATGGAGGGGACTAGTGCCTGTGTTCTGGTGGATGAGGCTGGATCTTGTCTTTCTGTTGGGCAGTACTGTGTCCAGTGGCATGTTTTGGGGTGTCTGTGACCTTTTTATGATTTTAGCCAGTCTCTCTGCTAATGGGTGGAGTTGTGTTCCTGTCTTGCTAGTTGTTTGGCATAGGGTGTCTAGCACTGTAGCTTGCCGGTCGTTGAGTGGAGCTGGGTTTTAGCACTGAAATGGAGATCTCTGGGAGAGCTTTTGCCGTTTTATATTACATGGCCCCGGGAGGTCTCTGGTGGACCCGTGTCCTGGACTTGCCTTTGCCACCTCAGAGGCACAGGCCTGTCACCCGGCAGGAGCTCCAAGACCCTGTCAGCCGCACGGCTCAGAAGAAAAGGAAGAAAAAACAGAAAGAATGAATGAATAAAATTAAAATAAAATAAAGCTATTAAAATAGAAAATAAAAAATAATTATTAAAAATAAAATCAAAAAGTAAGAAAGAAGAAAAAAGAAGAAGAGAGCAACCAAACCAAAAAACCAAACCCATTAATGATAACAGTGCTAAAACTATAGAAAAAACAAAAATCAAAACGGACAGATAGAATCCTAGGCCAAAAAGCAAAGCTGTACAGGCAACATCACACAAAGAATCACACAGATACACACTCACAAAAAGCAAAAAAGGAAAAATATATATATACTGTTGCTCCCAAAGTCCACCACCTGAATTTTGGGTTGATTCGTTGTCTATTCAGGCATTCCACAGATGCAGGGTACAGCAAGTTGATTGTGGAGATTTAATCCACTGCTCCTGAGGCTGCTGGGAGAGATTTCCCTTTCTCTTCTTTGTTCGCACAGCTCCTGGGGTTCAGCTTCGGATTTGGCCCCGCCTCTGTGTGTAGGTCGCGTGAGGGCGTGTGTTCTCCGCCCAGACTGGACGGGGTTAAAGGAGCAGCTGATTTGGGGGCTCTGGCTCACTTAGGCCAGGGGGATGGAGGGGGACAGAATGTGGGGCGAGCCTGCGGTGGCAGAGGCCAGCGTGACGTTGCACCAGCCTGAGGCATGCCGTGTGTTCTCCCGGGGAAGTTGTCCCTGGATCACGGGACCTTGGCAGTGGCGGGCTGCACAGGCTCTGCGGAAGGGGGGTGTAAATAGTGACCTGTGCTCACACACAGGCTTCTTGGTGGCTGCAGCGGCAGGCTTAGCATTTCTTGCCTGTCTCTGTGTTGTGTGCTCATAGCCGTGGCTCACGCTGGTCTCTGAAGCTCATTTAGGTGGCATTCTGAATCCCCTCTCCTCACGCACCCTGAAACAATGGTCTCTTGCCTCTTAGGCAGTCACAGACCTTTTCCTGGACACACTCCCGGCTAGCTGTGGCGCACTAGCCCCCTTCAGGCTGTGCTCATGCAGCCAACCCCAGTCCTCTCCCTGGGATCTGACCTCCGGAGCCCGACCCTCAGCTCCCAACCCCCACCTGTCCCGGCAGGTGAGCAGAGAAGCCTCTCGGGCTGGTGAGTGCTGGTCGGCACCGATCCTCTGTGCGGGAATCTCTCCGCTTTGCCCTCTGAACCCCTATTGCTGTGCTCTCCTCCATGGCTCCGAAACTTCCCCGCCCCCCCCCCCCGCCCCCCGCAGTCTCCGCCCACGAAGGGGTTCCTAGTGTGTGGAAACTTTTCCTCCTTCACAGCTCCCTCCCAGAGGTGCAGGTCCCGTCCCTATTCTTTGTCTCTGTTTTTTCTTTTTTCTTTTTCCCTACCCAGGTACGTGGGGAGTTTCTTGCCTTGTGGAAAGTCTGAGGCCTTCTGCCAGCGTTCAGTAGGTATTCTGTAGGAGTTGTTCCACATGTAGTTGTATTTCTGATGTATTTGCATGGAGGAAGGTGATCTCCATGTCTTACTCTTGAAGGTCTCCCCACGGAATCTGCATTTTTTTTTTTTTTGTGGTACGCGGGCCTCTCACTGCTGTGGCCTCTCCCGCTGCAGAGCACAGGCTTCAGAGGAACAGGCTCAGCGGCCATGGCTCACAGGCCCAGCTGCTCCGTGGCACGTGGGACCCTCCCGGACCGGGGCACGAACCCGTGTCCCCTGCATTGGCAGGTGGACTCTCAACCACTGCGCCACCAGGGAAGCCCAGTATCTGCATTTTTAGTAAGCACTCTGTATAATTCCAACATCTGCTGAAGCGTGAGCAAAACTGTTTTTGGTACTCTGAGGCAAGATTTTCCTGTTGCAGGAAGGGTGATCAGACCTTCTTTCCTAGGACATTGTCAAACTAGTGACTCTAGTACCAGCTGACTCTCTATATTTAATATAAATGCTTGGTTATGTCAATCTTAACCCTCAAGAAACACTGGTGAAGTTATAGAACAAAAGGTTTACTGTCACAAAATTTATCATCACCTTTCATCCCAAAGCATATAAATGTTCCTAAGTGAATTTATTCTTCACCTAGATGGAGCAATCCTCTTTCAACTCCATAATGCCTTAGAAATATTACATTGGAGTCATGGAAAGACTTCTGGGGCTGGGTCTGAAATTTGGAGTTAAAAGCCTGGCCCCCTAATTATCTTTTCTTTGTAAGTAACTAGCTTAGCATCTTTGGGCTGTAGTCTTCTAATTGGTTAAAATAGGATCAAAAATTTCCTGGTTATTTAACAAGTTATTTGGATTACTTAAGGAAGGAATAGTTGTTAAGGCAGCATGAAAAAATTTAAAAGAATTCATAAGAATGTAAGGTATTATTATTGAAAACTTATTCCCAAGTGTAACCATGCTTGTGATGGGTATAATTATTTTTTTTCATATTATGCTAAGTTAATGGTGATGGGATTGAGAAATGTTGAGTTGAAGACAATTTCAAGAAGCAGAGATTAGATGTTATAAATAATCACTGGAAGTGAATGTAGGTGTCTGAATGTGAAATGGCACCCGCAGAATTTCCCAGGAACCAAGAGTGACATTTAAGCAATTGAAAATATCAGCGGAACGAATAGACTCACAGAACACGAATTTATGTCAAAAGAAAATAGAAGTATAGTGTTGCTTCTGAAAAAGAAGAGAGACTTTACAAGAACATTAATAACATGTCTATCACACAGCCTTCTCTACACAAGAGAGAAAATCCTTTCCCTATAAATCTACCTTAGATACAATGTCCTGCTTACTCTTTCTAAAGCACAGCTCTGCTTATGCCAAAAACTTCTTTAAAGTCTTTGGTGTCTCCTGTTTCCTCTCCAAGCTCAACCCTTTGGTGTAGGATTGAAGACTTTCCAAAATCTAATCCTATCCCACATTTCCAAACTCACTCTCTCACTGTGTCTCTTCACTCATTATAGTTTCAACCAACAGTATGCTTTGTATTTCCCAGATTAATCTGTATTTTTCATATCTCTGCCTTCTATTTACAGCTCCACATTCTAACTCTTTTTCGTGCACACATGTCTAATATTTTCCAATCCATCAAGGCGAAGTTGATATATTACTGCTCTCATTTGTAAATTAAAATCCCACATTAAACCGGGTTAACTTATATCACTATAAAATTGAAAAGGCCATACATTGCGTGCACTTAAGGTATACCTGGATCTAGCTGATAAAATGGTGTCATCAGGAAATCTGTATGTTTCTATCTCTTGGCTCTGATTTCTTTTGTATTGAATAGATTTTTCATCAACATCTCCTTTTGAGGTGCAAAAATGGCTTCCAATAGCTTCAAGAATATGTTCTACTACCATACCAACCCTACAAAAGTGAGAACATCTATTTGTTACTGTGTTCAACAAAAGTTCTGGGTAGGCTTCTCACGGCTGCCATTGGATCACGTGCCCATCTCTAAGGTAACTACCGTGGCTGGGGAATGTGGTACTTTTATTGACAAAGTCATATGCTGACCCTGGTCTTGGGGGTGAGGTTAGTTCCACCTATACTATAGAAATGGAGAGTGATGGAGGATGAGTTCTGAAAGGAAAATGTTAATTCTACTAACAGAAGAAAGGGGAATGGATGCTGAGATGGCAGAGACATGAGATTCTACTTCAACCATTTCTTCTAGCTGGAAGTAACATCTTATCCTATTAAAATTCCCATAACAGTTGTTAGCTTTCTGTCTTGCATTACAGTTATCTATGTACCTGTCTCATTTCCTCATTAGCCTTTAAGATCCTGGAGACTAAATGGAAGCTCCTAATCGTCATTTTCTTTCCCACACTGCCTTGCAGGATGCTTTGTTCTGCTTTGTTTATTTTCTACTCACTCTGGAATTACAAACAGGGCACTTAACCTCCTTGGACCTATTTCTTGAAAAAGAGGTATTGAATAGATCATTTCTAAGCTCCTTTCTAGTGTCAAAATACTCTGAGTCTACTATATAATCAAATAGTCGTTGAGTGAATGAATATAACACGGGGGAAACGCAAATACTGTCATACCTTGGATCTGTTTGGATATGCTTCAGGAATGTCAGTTGCCAACTGAATTAAACACCCAAATCCAGGAACCCAGACTGTTTAATATAAAGAGTATCAGAAAGAGTATTTTCCCTCACTCTGGTTTTCTGCACATGTAATGCATAGAATTAGGAATTGTTATCCCGTTTGCTACTTTAATGTAGGAAGATGTGAAGGCTCAGTGTTCCATGGAAGGGAAGTGAATCAGAGCTTGCTTTGTTAGCTCATGTGAGATGAAGAGCCTGAACAATACTGGGTTACTAAACCCAGAGAACCTGAGTAGAAATAAATATGGGAGAGGTAAATAACCGGAAGTGAATAGATTATATGATAATAAACGTGACCTTGAGTGAATCCTTGCTAAATGTGAGGCACTATACTGATGATATGTTTTTTCTTACATAATTTTACAGTGATCCTATGAACTAGGTCTGTTATCCCCATTTACAAAAGGGAAAACGAGAATTAAGACTTATGAAAGTGGCTTGCAAGAGCTGACTCAGCAGCAGAGATCTTAATCCCAGGTGGTTCTGTTCTGAATCCAGAACCCAGACGTTCAAATCACCAAATTCTCTTGTGTTCAGGGTCATTCTGCATCAGTGTGTTTTATTTCTTCCTACAGGTTCTCAAACTTAAGGTTACCCCACCCCCGCACTTTTGCTGAGTTCAGAAAAAGATAACCTTTTTCCACTTAAGTATTTTATAGAGATTAAGGTGCAGATTGATCCTGATCATTCATGTGACTTGTTGAGGGGTCCATAATAACCACACTGGCCGGGGAGCTTGTCTCCACGTGACAAGCTCCGGGAGATTTTATAGAATCCTAGAATCTCATGGTTGCAAGAAATGTTATCACTTATTTAGTACAAACCCCCGTCTCAATCTGATTCTTTGCTCTGATTTAGAACACATAGTTATGGAAGTTAAAAGTAGTACATGGCACAACTTGACCCAGACATCCCATAGGCAAGGGGATTGTCTGCCCAGAGGGAACAGGGTATGTTACTGTCGGATCTCTGTGCTGCTGAGCGAATAAAATCCAGTTTGGAAATACGGGGTATCTGGTTTTACAGTGGCTCTTTCACAGGGTAGAGGACCAGAGTATGGCCCTATTCTAGTATCTGCTACCAGCTATCTCTTTGCTCAGGTTATTCCACTGATTACTGTTAAACCAAACAAGGGACTAGGTACATGCATGTGTGTGAGATGTACAATGAAGTAAGACTATCAATCAGGCCACGATAGCCAAAGCATGGGGAAAACTCAGATTGCATGTAGGAATAAAGGAACATACACTCACGACCAGATAGTCAGTATGTTTTCAGATATTCAGTGTAATTTTGCTAAGCCATGAACTGACCATAGCTGATAATTTAAAATGATTTCTTCAGTCTTGCTCTGGCTTTCTTAAAGAGGCAGATCTGTAGGCTTTTCTGTGATAACAGCAAAATGAATGGAATATGGCATGCATAATTAGGGTCTAACTTGAAAACAGAGCTCACCTCTGTTCCCTGTTCTCATATTTGTCTCTCTGACCAGATTTCTCAAACACATAGTAGTGACCCACCATTTTCCACATCCACTCCTAAGTGTGTGCAAGATGAAGGGAAAGTCCACTGATAACCCCTTCTTCTTATGGCCTCAGTAGCCAGATGTGTAGCCATGCGGCCTCTGTGCATGTCTGGATATGTCAAACGCGTTGCCTCTGATCTCTTAGCTTTCCAGTCGGCTTATTCCCTGTGGCCCCCCGATAGCTGTGCTTCTTCAAAGCAGAAAACACAGAAGGAAGCCCTTGACCTTTTTCTAATTATAATTGCACAGAAAGTGGTAGACAAAATAAACTTAATGGAGCAAAGCACGTCGTCATGTAGATTCCCCTTATGTGTGCCCCAAATTCATTGATGGTGGGTCTTATTAAAGATGACAGGAGAAAAATCGGAAGAGTCAGTTTCTGTTTGAACCAGGCTCAGCAGGCCTGGTCAAGTCAGCTGTCACTTCGTCAGTCAGGAATTGGACAGTCTTTACGAAGTGGTTCTTAATTCATTAGTGCTAAGTGGCACGATTGATGTACAAGTATTCATGATTTGACACTTTTATCACAGGGTCACTGGAGAGGGGCATTGCATGGAGGATATCTACGTTCTCCAGATCCCAGTGGCCAGTTTATTTAATGAGCATTTAACTCCAGCTTGATTACCTTATTTTCTTGATTCTAGGGTACTATCATTTTAATAATAACTTTTCAGGGAAAACTCTTTTGCTTGAAATGAGGTTGATATATTCAATATATAGGTAATATAGGTAATATACCTATTTATTAATTATATTACATGTTATATGTTATATATTATTTTTCTAGATACTATACTACATATTATGTATGTAGTAGATAAGTGGAAAGATGTTATCCTAGTTTAAATAGAATAATATAATATACAGGAAGTAGGTTTAGATCATTTTATGTGTGTGTGTGTGTACATACATGTCCATAGATATGGTACTTACGTTTCCTTTCTACTCTTCTGACTAAGATGTTGTAAGTACATGGAGCTAGCAGAAAGCCACCCACTAAAGATACTTCTGAATTCTCTGAGTAGCTCAGATCCAGCCCTGGTGGCCTAGGTTTAACTTCAGACTTTCAATGAGATATAATGGTATTTATGATTTTAATGAAGAGAAATTATGTCCAAATAAGGACACCATACTGTCTGAAAAATAAATGAGCTGTCGCAAGCAAGATTAATCCGTATTTCTGTAAAAGTGGAGAGCAGAGAAGTAAAGTTTGATAACATCTCTCAAGAAAGAAGGAAAGAAGATGGAAAGAAGGAAAGAAGGATGCTGGAAAGGATGCAGGAAAGAAGATGGTGTATCCCATGAGGAGTTTCTAGTATGTGTGCTAAGATATTTATTGATTTACTCATCAGTCCTTTGGCAAATACTGACAGAGCAGTATATATTGTGCCATGCACTGTGCTGAGCTCTCAAGACATGACAATAAACAAAGAAGACATTTTTATACTTTTACCAAGCAGACAAAAGGGAAGGTAATCAATAATGAATGTGCAACTAAGTTATGGATTACAGACTGTGACAAGTGCAAAGAAGGAAACAAACGGGCATATACTAAGTACATCAATGCTGGGACTAAATTCCAGGAGCCTGTCATGAATAGAGCCTGGAAAAAAAACATTCTAGAAAAAGGGGGAAAACAGATAAAGACCCTAAATAAAAATCTAACAATAGGCAAATGTAGCCAGAGGACAGAGCAGGAGGGAGAGTGTAATGAAAGGAACTTGAAGAGGTACATAGGTCAGGTCAAATAGTGCCTTGTAGACTACTGTATGAAGTTTATTTATTAATTGACGTTCAAAGATCTCTTTCTATGCAATGCCTGTATCACTTCTGGTTTTTTGTTTGTTTGTTTTTTTCATATGGCTGAATCCTCTGGTACATGTTAAGAAGTAGAGATAGAGACTACCCTTATCTTTTTATTAATTTTGCAGATTGCTTCTAAAATGTAGTCACTATATATATTTGCTCTAGTCTTCTCATTGATATCCTTGGTCAGGTTAAGAAAATCACCTTTTATTTTTAAATGATAATAATTTTCTTCACAAAAAATGTTGGACTCTATTGCTTATTCTGCCTCTATTGAAATGATCACATTTTGCTCTCTATATCTGTTAAAATGGTATATTTTTATAGACTTTCTCGTTTTAAATAATCTTACAATCATGAGAAACCCTACTTATTCTGTATACCTCTATCTATATATTTGTGTATTTATTTATTTTAATATGCTGATAAATTGTCTTCATTTATTTTCTTTAGTCTTTTTATCTGTGTTCCTAGAAGATATTGATTTGTGATTCTTTTCTATACTGTCCTTTTCTTGTTTGGAATTAAGATTATATGTGCCTCATACAATGAGTTGAGTAGCTTACTTACTTTTTCTACTTTCTGAAATATTTTTAAAATTTAACAGAATAACTGTATGGATTTTGAATCTCCTGTGAAGGGACCCTTTTACATGTGTTCAATTTTTCAATGCTTATTGGTTCATATTGGTTTTGGTCATTTATAGTTTTCTAGAAAATAATCCTGTTTTGTTTTCAAAATTATTGACATAAAGTTATTCTCTAATAATGTTTAAAGATTCTCCTATAGCTAGGGAATAGTATGCTGGTAAATTGTATCCCCCAAAAGAGCATTGATTTTTAGTGTTTGTCCATTTCCATGGTATAAATACTTTGGCATGGTAGATTTCAAGCTATCAACATGGCATCAGTGAACCTGGAATTGACCCATAATCAGCTCTCTAGTATCTTCTAGCTCCTGCATACTAGTGAGTTATACTTTTCCTTTTTTCCTTTCTGATTTTATTTATTTGTGCCTTTTCTCTGCCCCCTCCCCACCAATTTGTAAATCGGTCATTTTAGAGGGTTTTATATTCTATCAGACTGTCTTCAAATAATGAATTTCCAATTTTGTCAATTCCCTCTTTTGTTTTTCTCTCCTATAAATTTCAACTGTCTTTATTGTAATCTTTATGTGCTTCGGGTTGTCTTTACTTTTTTTTTTAAAAAAAAAAAAACTTCTAGAGATTCAAAGGCATTTATTTTCCATTTGTTTAGTAACAAATCTAAAGGTATAGATTTATAAGTACTTTTTAGCTGCATGACGTACATTTTCGTTTGGTGTTCTCATTATCTCAGTTCTGCAGATCTAGTAATGTATGCAGTGTTTTACTTCAGGTGTCTAAAATGTATTCCTTTGCTTTTTGAGACAGAGGGCTTCCTTTTCATGAATGATTCCTAACTGATGCATGAAGGTCAAAGAAGATTACATGATAGCACCTCTTTGAAATCTGAAACCAGCTTTGTGTCTTTGCCCCACAGTTTATGCATGCCTGTAGAGTCTTTAAAGTCATTTCTTACCTTCTAAACTATTTAATTCCAGTCTTTGTAATACAGATATGTATTTACTATGTATTCTGATGAAAAGAAATTTAAAACATCCCTGAGGCACTCCTCCCCAAAACAACCACCATTAGTACTATCTCAACAAACACAATCCTTAAAGAGTTAAATGTAGTTATCAAAAAGCTATAGAACAGTGTCTTCAAATAAATTACTTTATAATGTCTATCTTCCATAGTACTCCATTTAGCATTCTTTTAACTTTTAAATACTGCTCACTTAGAACTTTCCTAGCCAAGCGTACATATGCTACTCATGGTTTATGTCCTTGAACTTTAATCAAAAAAAGTTTAAACTGATAAAATCTACTAAAGACAATGAAAGCAATGCAAATGATGCATTATATTATCACTGCCGCTAACTAAAAAACCAGGAATGCAAATGCAAAGATAATTGGTAGCTCCCATTTTTTGCTGCTCAGAAGATACTCAAAATTTAAATTCATCTCAGTAGGAATAGGGCATTACAATGAATTCCTTTTAAAAGTTGAATTCTTCTAATCTTAAGAGAATAATTTAGAGTATTTATCAGATATAGAGATAAATGTGTAGATTCACAGACATATGTGCCTATTTTTACCGGTTTAAGATTCTTACAGTCTTGCTGATTTTTTCTTGTCTATTTCATCTATCACTTCTCATAGAGGTGTTTTAAAATATCCCAGTATGATTGTGGATTTGTCAATTCCTTTTTATGCTGTCAGTTTTTACTTCACATACTTTAATGCCAGGATTATGTGAACATCCAAAGTTAACAGGTTTTCTATCTTCTCAGTGAATTATCCTTTTTATTACTATGTAGTGTTCCTCTTTATTCCTGTTAATGAGATTTGCCTTGTAATATGTTATTTCCATTTTTAATATTGCTATCTAGCTCATTTTTATTTCAACTTCATTTCAGGAGTGTTTTAGATGTGTTTCTTCTATATAGGTCGTAGCTACATATTGCTGTTTTTATGTAACAATAATATTTGTCTTTTAGACAGTGAGTTCAGTTTCATTATGTTCATTATAATTATTGATGTGTTTGGACTTATTTCTATCATATGGTTACCATTTTTTTTTTCTGTGTTTCTTCCTTGTTCTCTCCTCTGACTTTTGTTGCATTGACAGAAAAGTTAATAGTTAATTATATAAAAATTCTATAACTATTCAAGATTTCTATCCTTTTCCAAACCAAGAAAGGACCTTTGGCATATTTTAACTAACCCTTTCACCTTGTTATTTTTATTTTACTAAACAAATAAAAATAGTTGTCATATTAATTAGGTTATTAATACAACTTGACAAAAAAGAAAATAAATTTAAATTTCAGGGGCATAACAAAACAAACAGTTTTTAAAAAATTCTTTTCATGAAAAATCATGTCAGGCATCTCCCTTCCAAGCAGTGACTTGGAGACCCTCTTAGCTTCCATCTTGCAGGACATCACCAGTATAGTTCAGAATTATTGCCTGTTCCATGATGTCAGGGCTATGTCAGATCCAAGCAAAGCTAGTGCACAGCTTGTCCCAGCTCCTGGAAGTGAGTCTACATCTTTATTCCCTGCTTCCCTGGGCCCATAGCTTTCCCAGTTAAAAACTGACGGCCTTTATTGAAATATTGGTGGGGGATTACCCTCCAGGATTAGAGGTGATTTATCTCAGGCTCTGGCTAGAAGCCATGAGCTTTTCTCTAGACCACTAACATTAAGGAGGTGAGCTCCCTGTTCCCACTGCCTGCTTCACTGCCTGCCCCAGAGAACCTTTGCCATCAGCCTTGGTCTTGTGTATTCCGAATCTGGTCCACAGAGCCAAAGGAGTATTGTAGTCAGCAACTCACCATCGCATAGATTTCCACTTGCTTCTCTTTTATACCTACCTTTTCTTGTTTGATTTCTTCCATTCTATGGTTTGTGATTCATTTTAATATATAAGTAAAGGTGACCTATATACATTTTGAATATCATAAATATACACCAGTATACACTTTAACGTCTATTACAGATCATCCCATTAGATTAATTTTCTGTGTTCCTTCTTGCAAAGAGACATTTTAGCCCCTGTTAACTTTCACTCAAGAGCTGAACTACAGTCACTGTCTGTGATGGGCCCAGAGCAGCTCATGGCTTTGATTCTTCTCTTGTTATATATTTGTTCATTTATATTTCACATATCGTTGCCATGTATCTGGAGTGGAGCGAGCAAATCAAAGCATGAAATTACTGTATTACCTAGATCAGAAGAATCAGTCTAATATATTTCTATTATTCTAAGCAAATGGATTAAAATAAACTGTTGTCACAGATCCATAAATGCACACTACAGTGTGCAACACATACTAACGTGGTCTGCTTCAGTTCAGGTGGGAGGACTGTTAACGAAACCCTTTGGCTTCAGTGGACAATAGAGAAAACCTCAGATTGAGAGCTCTTAAAGACTGTTCCTATTACTCGAAGAGCCTTACATGAATGGTAGTGGTGTGCCTCACTCTCCGATATATTTGGTTCCTCCTCTGTCACTGCAGATGAGGTAAAAATGGTCTATATGCTGCTCACCAGAAATTTAATGTTGAAATGATTCATTTTTGCTTCACGTGAACTAAGCAACACACGAAACATCACTGAAAACCACAAAGGCTTAAGTTGTCTATCAGTCATTTTGTCACCAAACATTTGTGGAGTCACCACTCTGTTCTAGGTACTGGAAGTATAGAAGTACACAAAACACAATTTAAAAATGCCTGCCTGTATAGATATAGAAACAAATAAGTAATATATGTAATATGTTGGACAGATGATAAAGATTATATTATAAAACAAAGCAGGGAAGGCATGTTTAAAATTGCCATCTTAAACAGAGTGGTCACTGAGAAGGTGATGCCTCTACAAAACATAAAAATGGTGTGTGAGCAAGTCACATGGACCATGTGAGCGACAGCATTGAGGTAGGGGTGACTGAAGCAGCTAAGCAGGGGTGAGAGTACTCAGAGAAGGGATCAGACCGCACTTGGAAGTAGGATTGCAGGATCATATGGGAGTTCCATTTTTAACTTTTTGAGGAAACTCCATGCTCTTTTCTTTAGTGGCCATACCAATTGACATTCCCACTAACAGTACACCAGTGTTCCCTTTTCTCCGTATCCTCACAAACACTTGGTATCTCTTATCTTTTTGATAATACCCATATTCCAACAGGTATGTGGTGGTATCTCACTGTGGTTTTGATTAGCATTTCCCTGATGACTAGCGATGTTGAACACCTTTTAATGTACTTGTTAGTACATTTGTATGTTGACTTTGGAAAAATGTCTCTTCAAGTCCTTTGCCCACTTTTTTTTTTTTTTTTTTGCAGTACGCAGGCCTCTCACTGTTGTGGCCTCTCCCATTGTGGAGCACAGGCTCCGGATGCGCAGGCTCAGCGGCCATGGCTCACGGGCCCAGCTGCTCCATGGCATGTGGGATCTTCCCAGACCAGGGCACGAACCCGCGTCCCCTGCATGGGCAGGCAGACTCTCAACCACTGTGCCACCAGGGAACCCCCTTTGCCCATTTTTTAATCACATCTTTTTTTTCTTTTTTAATGCTTTTGAGTTGTATGAGTTCCTTATATATTTTGAATATTGATCCCTTATCAGATATATGATATGCAAATATTTTCTCCCATTCTGCATTGATTATTTCTTTTGCTGTGCAGAAGATTTTTAGTTTGATGTAATTCCACTTATTTATTTTTGCTTTTATTGCTAATGCTTTTGGTGTCATATCCAAAAACTTGTTGCCAACACCCATGTCAAAAAGCTTTTCCCCTATGTTTTCTTCTAAGAGCTTTATAGTTTCAAGTCTTATGTATATGTCTTTCATTTATTTTAAGTTAATTTATGTGAGTGGTGTAAGATAGGGATCCAATGTTATTTTTCTGCTTAAGGTTATCCAGTTTTCTCAACACCATTTATTAAAGAGACTGTGCTTTCCCCATTGAATATTCTTGGCTCCACTTTCAAATATTAGTTGACTGTATATGTGTAAGTTTATCTCTGGGATCTTGATTCTGTTCCATTTGTATATGTGTCTATTTTTATGCTAGCACCATACTGTTTTGATTACTATAGCTTTGTAGTATGTTTGAAATCAGGAAGTTTGATGCCTCCAGTCTTCTTCTTCTTCCTCAGAATTGCTTTGGCTATTTGGGATCCTTTATGGTTCCTTACAAATTTTAAGATTGTATTTTTTCTATGTCTGTGAAAAATGCCATTGGAATTATGATAGGGATTGCATTGAATCTATAGGTGACTTTGGGTAGTATGGACATTGTAACAATGTTAACTCTTCTGATCCATGAACGTGAGATATTTTTCTATTTATTTGTGTCTTCTTTAATTTCATATTGGTGTATAGATTTTGCACTTCCTTGGTTTAATTTATTATTTTTGATGCTATTATAAATAGAATTTTCTTTATTTTTTCAGATACTTTATTATTAGCATATAGAAATACAAATGATTTTTGTATATTGATTTTGTGCCCTGCAACTTTACTTAGTTTATTTGTTCTAACAATTTTTTGCTAGAGTCTTTAAGATTTTCTATATAAAAGATCATGCCATCAACATACAGAGACAATTTTATTTCTTCCTTTCCAATGTGGAGACCTTTTATTTCTTTTTCTTGCCTAATTACTCTGGCTAGGACTTCCAGAACTATGTTGAATAGAAGTGATGGAAGTCAACACCCTTGTTTTGTCCCTGATCCTAAAGGAAAGGCTTTTAAACTTTCATTCTTGAGTATAATGTTAACTGTGGATTTGTCATATATGACCTTGATTACATTGAGGTATGTTACTTTTAAATCCAATTTGTTGAGTTAAAAAAAAAAATTAGTGGAGTATCGTTGATTTACAATATTGTGTTAGCTTCAGGTGTACATCAAAGTGAATCAGTTATACATATATGCATTCTTTTTTAGATTCTTCTTGCATATAGGTTATTACAGAATATTGAGTGGAGTTCCTTGTGCTATACATTAGGCCCTTATTATTTACCTATTTTATTTATCTATTTTTTTTATCATGAATGGAACTTGAGTTTTGTCAAATGCTTTTCCTTCATCTATTGAGATAATGATAAATTTTTTGTTTTTAACTCTATTTATGTCTTCTATCACACTGAATATGTTGCAGCATTCTTACATCCCAGGAATAAATCCCTCTTGATCATGGTGTATGATCCTTTAATGTGCTATTGAATTCAGTTTGTTAGTTTTTTCTTGAGAATTTTTGTATCTATATTTATCAGGTACACTGCTCTGTAGTTATATTTTCTTATAGTATTTGTGTCTGGCCTTGATATTAGGGTAATTCTGGCATTATAAAATGAGTTTGGGAGCATTATCTCCTCTTCAGTTTTTTAGAACAGTTTAAAAGAATTGGCATTAAATATTTGGTAGAATTCACCTGTGAAATCAAATTGTCCTAGGCTTTTCTTTGTTGGGAGGTTTTTGGTTATTGTTTTAATTTCCTTACTTCTTTTTGGTCTGTTCAGATTTTCTTTTTCTTTATGACTCAAACCTCTTAGGTTGTATATTTCTAGGAATTTATCCATTTCTCTAAGGTTGTCCAATTTGTTGGCATATAACTTTTCATAGCTGTCCCTTATGATCCTTTGTATTTGTGTTATGTCAGTTGTAATGTCTTCTTTTTCATTTATAATTTTCATGTATTTGAGTTTTCTTTAATATTTCAAAAAGTATATCTTAGTTTTGTTGATCTATTGTATCAAAACAAAACAATATTGTTTTCCTATTCTCTACTTCATTTATTTCTGCCATGCTCTTTGTTATCTCCTTCCTTCTGCTAACTTTGGACTCACTTTTTTTTCTACTTTTATAGTTCTTTGATGTGTAAAGTTAAGCTGAGATTTTGTTTTTTAACATAGGCATTTATTAGTGTAAATTCCCCTTAGCACTACTTTTGCTATATTCCATATGTTTTTGGTATGTTGTATTTCCATTTTTGTTTGTTTCAAAAATATTTTTATTTCCCTTTCGGGTTTATCATGGACCCTCTGAATGTTTAGAAGCATGTAGTTTAATTTCCACAATTTGTTAATTTTCCAGTTTTCCTCCTGTTACTGATTTCTAGTTTTAAACCATTATCGTCAGAAATATTTGGTAAAATATTAATTTCAATATTTAAAAAAAAGTTTAGACTGTCTTATGACCTAGCATATAATCTACTCTAAAGAATGTTCCATGTGCACTTGAGAAGACTGCATTCTACTGCTGTTGGATGGAATGTTCTGTGTGTTTCTGTTAGATCCATTGTCTAAAGTGTAGTTCAAGACCAAGGTTTTCTTTTTCATTTTCTGTCTGGATGATATAACTATTGTTGAAAATAAGGTATTGAAGTCTTCTACTCTTATTGAAAGTTGTCTTCTACTCCCTTCAAATCTGTTAATATTTGCTTACTATATTTAGATGTTCCAGTGTTGTGTGTGTATATATTTACAATTGTTATATCCTCTTGAGTTGATCCCTTTATCATTATATAACAACTTTTTGTCTCTTATTATAGTTTTTGACTTAAAGTCTATTTTGTCCGATATAAGTATAGCTACTCCTGCTTTCTTTTGCTTTCCATTTGTGTGGAATATCTTTTTCTCTCTTCATTTTGAGTCTATGTGTTCTTGAAACTGCAGTGACTCTCTTATTGTCTGCATATAGTTGCGGCTTGTCTCTCTCTTTTTAAATTCAGTCATCCACTCTGTGACTTTCAATTAGAGAATTTGATCCATTTATATTTAAAGTAATTACTTATAGATAAGGACTTACTATTGCCATCTTGTCCATCATTTTTTGGCTGTTTCATAGTGCCTTTTTTGCTTTCTTCCTTTCCTCCTGCCTGCCTTTGTGAATAGATGATTTTCTATAATACTCTAACTTCCCCTTCTCTTTATTTTGGGTGTGTCAACTATTGGTTTTTGTTTTGTACTTACTTTGAGGCTTGCTTGAAATATCTTATCAATATATTCCACTGTCCTTTGTATAACCTGAAAACTGGGAGGTGGATCCAGAGATATATATGTTTTCAGGATATACAAAGGACAGTGGGACATTATCAGCTTGATTAAACTCAGGTTTGACCCCTTATGAATGATTATTTGTGGTTTTAAGTTCTTTTACTGGGAGATACCTAATATCTAGTTTTTGTTCTTTCTTATGTTAGCATCTATTGATGCTTAATACCAGCATACATTAATTCACTTGCAGTCGTAAAATATAATCTTAATTATGTTATGTTTTGTGATATACTTGGAGTATAATTTTATAACAGAATGTTTCCCCTCATCCACTAGTTACTAATAAAAGAATTCATATAGGAAAGACAAGATACATGCATGTTACTTTTCTTTTACATATCTAGATTTTAAAATATGACAAAATGTTGTCTGTCACTCTCATAGAGTGAACATTACTATTACAGATGGTCCCTGACTTTTGCTGGTTTGACTTGGGATTTTTTGAGTTTACGATGGTGCAAAAGAGATATACTTTCAGTAGAAACTGCACTTTGAATTCTGAATTTTGACCTTTTCCTGGGCTAGCATTATGAGATACTATCCTCTCTCATGATGCTGGGCAATAGCAGTGAGCCACAGCTCCCAGTCAACCATGCAATCACAACCGAAACGTTGGAACCATTCTGTGCTCAACCATTCTGTTTTTCACTTTTAGTACAGTAGTCAATAAACTGCATGAGATATTCAACAACTTTACTATAAAATAGGATTCTTGTTAGATGATTTTACCCAAGAGTAGGCTAACATAAGTGTTCTGAGCACATTTAAGGGAGATGAGGCTAAGACATGATGTTCTGTGGTGTATTAAGTGCATTTTCTATTTGTATTTTCAATTTGTGTTGAGATTATCAGGACGTAACCCCATCATAAGTTAAGGAAGATCTGTATAAAATTGTGAATACAACACATTTGAAAACCTACAAGAAATGTCTAATTTCCTAGAAACATAACTTGCCCAAACAGGTCCTTGTGAAGATAGAAAGGTTTAGCAGATAATTTTCCATGGCGGGGGGTGGGGGAAGTAACAATGAGATCCTTATAGAAAATAAAACAACATAAAACATTGAGCACAAAGGATTTTACAGAATTTTAATAACCATTTAGAATACTAAAGCCTAAACTATTTCTGACCATAATAAAGAAATACAAATGAACAAAGTTTATCAGTGATAGTAAAGCCTGATTTTTTTCAAGTTCACAAGATACTACAAACCTCGTGCTTAAAATAAAATGCAAAAAAACCTAAATAAAATATTGTTAAGCAAAATTTAATTAGAAATCATATATCATGACCTGGTAAGGTTTATTTTAGGAATGCAGTAATAATGTGATGTTAGGAAACCCTGCCCATTTAATCCATCATTGTAATAGAAATAAGGATAAAAAATTATATGATCATCTCCATAGATGCTAAAAACATCTGTTTACAAAATTTAACATCAATTCCTGATAAATTACTTATTAAAAAGATGTTAATCGGTGTCCTTAACGTGATAAAAATGTATACATTACATTCTCAAAGTCAGCATGTCTTCACAGTTTATATCTCAAGAAAAATAAAAGACAGCATTTGAATTTACAATTTTGTCAAAAATAAAAAAAACACTAAAGAATACATTTAGCAAGTCACATGCAAGATTACTGTAGTGTAAACTGTAAAACCCTGTTGAGTGAAATAAAGGAAGCTCTAAATAAATGGAGAGTTATATAATATTCATGAAGTTTAAATTTCAGTGTTATTAAAATATCAATTCTCCCCAAAATGACCTGTAGCCAGGTTTCTTAACCTCAGCACTCTAGACATTTTGGACTAAATAATTTTTTGTTTTCAGGGGAGTGGGTTGGTGTCCGGTGCATTGTGCAATATTTAGCAATATCCCTGGACTCTGCTTACCAGATACTTCCCCCAGTTAGGACAACAAAAACTGTCCTTAGACATTGTTAAATGTCCCCTGGGGAGTGAAATCACCCCAGCTGAAAATCACTTATCTCTAGGTCAATGCAATTTCAAACATAATGCCAGCAGAATGTTTGTATAAATTAACAACATTAAAAAATTTATATGGATAAACAAAGCACCTAGACTAACAAAGCACTTACCCGCCAACCCCACAATAAAATTAGTTAACCTCCATCACCATACACGGTTAAAATTTTTTTTCTTGTGATGAGAACTTTTAAGAGCTACTCTTTTAGCAACTTTCAAACATGCAATACAGTATTATTAACTACAGTCACCATTTTGTATATTACATCCCTATACTTATTTATTTTATAATTGGAAGTTTGTACCTTTTGACCCTCTTTACCCATTTTGCCCACCCCCTAACCCCAATCTCCACCTCTGACAACCACCAATCAGTTCTCTATATCCATGACCTCTCTGTCTTTTTTTCTGATTCCACATATAAGTGTGGTAATACAATATTTGTCTCTCACTCTCTGACTTATTTTACTTACAATAATACCCTCGAGGTCCACCCATGTTGTCACAAATGGCAAGGTTTCTTTCTTTTTTTAATGACTGAATAATATTTCAGCAAGCATGTGTGTAACTAATATATATATATATATATATATATATATATATATAAATCACATTTTCTTTATCCCTTCTTCCACTGATGGCCACTTAGGTTGTTTCCATTATCTTGGCTATTGTAAATAATGCTGCAATGAACATTAGTGATTTTGTTCCTTAAGACAGATACCTAGAAGAAGAATTGCTGGATCATATGGTAGTTATGTTTTTAATTTTTTTGAGCCATCTCCATACTGTTTTCCATAGTGGCGGCACCAAGTTACATTCCCACCAACAGTGCACAAGGGTTCCCTTTTCTCTCCATCCTCTCTGACATTTGTCATTTCTTGTTTTTTTGATAATACTCATTCTAATGGGTGTGGGGTAATATCTTGCAGTGGTTATGACTTGTATTTCCCTGATGATTAGTGATACTGAGCACCTTTTCATGTACCTGTTGACCACCAATATCTATTCACATCCTCTGCCCATTTTTTTGCTATTTAATTGTAATCCAAAGCTCTCTTGAAAAAGAAGGACTACCTTACTACAAAACTTTCTATAAAACTATAGTAATCAAGATGATGTGGTAGTGGAATAAGTATATATATATTTTTTTTTGTGGCACGCGGGCCTCTCACTGTTGTGGCCTCTCCCATTGTGGAGCACAGGCTCCAGACGCGCAGGCTCAGCGGCCATGGTGCACAGGCCCAGCCGCTCCGCGGCATGTGGGATCTTCTTGGACTGGGGCATGAACCCATGTCCCCTGCATCGGCAGGCGGACTCTCAACCACTGAGCCAGGGAAGCCCTGGAATAAGTATTGACAAATGGATTAGTAGAACAAGATCAAATCAACTCAGTCTTATATGGCCATTTGAGTATTGACAAAGATGCCAAAGAATTCCAATGAGGAAAGAAGTGTCTTTTCAACAAACTTTCCTGATACAACTAGATCTCCATAAAGCAAAAAGATGAACAAGATGAACCTTGACCCCATCTTACACCAAACAAACACAAAATCACCTAAATGTAAGAGTCAAAGAGCATGTTTTTAGGGGAAAAAAAGAAAAATATTTTCAAACAGGAAAATATTTTCTTATTTAAAAATACTAAAGTTTCTTGGATGGAACATAGAGGAAAATATCATAAAAGTAAAAATTGATACAATGGACATCTTTAAAATATTTTTCATCAAAAGATGTTATTAAAAAATGAGTAGGTACAACACAGGTTCTGAGAAAATATTCACAAAACATATATCTAACAAAAGACTAGTATCCAGGACACATAAAGAACTCCTACAAATTAATAAGACAATCTAATTTTTAAAAAAGGGCAAAAAATATGAAGAAGGAGATATAGCAAGTGGGAGTATAAAATAGTACAACCGGGGCTTCCCTGGTGGCGCAGTGGTTGAGAGTCTGCCTGCTGATGCAGGGGACGCGGGTTCGTGCCCCGGTCCGGGAGGATCCTGCGTGCCGCGGAGCGGCTGGGCCCGTGAGCCATGGCCGTTGAGCCTGCGCGTCCAGAGCCCGTACTCCACAACGGGAGAGGCCATGGCAGTGAGAGGCCCACATACCATAAAAAAAAACAAAACAAAAAAGTAGTGCAACCACTCTGAGAAATGTCTGGTTCTTTCCTGTACAACTAACGATTTACTTAGACTAAGACCCCACAATTCCACTCCCAGATTTACCCATTAAAAAAAAGAAAACTAATGCCAACAAAAAGATTTATGTGTAAATTTTCATAGTACCTTCATTCATAATAACCAAAAAGGGCAAACAACCCAGGTGCCCATCAATAGAAGAATGAATAAACAAACTGTGATATATTCATGTAATGTAATACCATTCAGCAATGAAAAGGAGCACAATACAACTACATGAAACAACATGAGTGAATATTATGTAAAATATATACAGTTTAATTCTATATAAATGATGTTCCAGAATAGTGAACACTAGGAAGGATTGGTGAAGATTTACTAGAAATAGATATAAGGAAAAATTCTGGGTGATAATAATATTCTACATCTTAACAGTTGTTTGGGTTACACACATATATGCATTTGTAGAAATTCAGTAAACATACACTTAAAATGTGTTCATTTAGTATGTTAATTTATATAAACAAAAAAATGAACATTAATGAAATGCATGCTTAAGTATTGAGACAGGTGTCTGTCTTCAGTTTAACTTGAAATCCATAAAAAATATGTTGCTTTCATAGAGGAGGATAAGGGTAAATGTGGTAAAAAGAAGTGTAGAAAATGTTAATAGTAGAATCTAGGTGGCAGCTATACTGAGGTTCATTATAAAATTCAACTTTTCTGTTTATCTGAACCTTTACTTGATAGCATGTTGAGGAAAAAATTAATGGAGTAACGTATATAAAATATTCAAGAAAAGAAAACATGACCCTCAGGTTTTCTTTTCAACCAGTCTGAGCTTCAGTATAAAGACCGAGAGAAATCATGAATATGCGGAATATTTTTCCTATAAGCACTTTATGAGAGTCTATTGGAGAACAGGCTCAGACATCTAGAATAACTAGAGAAGTGAGAACATAAGGGTTAATGTAGAATTATAGCTATGAATTTTAAGAGAAATGATATCATCACTATCTTACAACTTATAATAAATTAATTGACCTAAGTTAACCATTCTCAAAATGTAGTGTACCTAATAATCATGTGGGAAATCTGTCAAAACAAAAAATTCTTGGCCACACCTCCAGAGACCCTGATTTATGTGTCTGCAGGAGAACCTATTAACTTGCATTTCTAATGAGCTTTCAGGTGGTACTGATGTCACTGGTCTACAGAATACACATTAAGTAGCACTGATATAGACCATGGCTGTTAACATCAGAAAAGGAAAGACAATCAAATATGGGCCTGCTAACTGAAATGCACTATGCCACCTGTGGAATTGTGCAAAAGCAAATGGAGCTAGAATCGAAATAAGTCTCTATATCTTATTTCCATTATATTGAAAATATAAGAGATATAGAAATGTATTAAACAGTGCCATGGAAATAATTTCAGCCAAGTCCAGACTATGGGAAACTCTACAGGACCAAGGACCTAGTTACTTTCACAAAAATTTGCAAGGAAATAAAAGAGATGAAGAGAGAAAAACATAGTTTAAAAGAGAGTCAAAATTCATATCAACCTATTACAATATCTGGACCTTATTTAGACCCTAACGTGGAAACAAATGATAAGGAAAAGTGATAATACAAGTGAGGGAATTTGAACACTGGCTTTGTGTGAGGCTATTAAGAAAGAGCTGTTATTTTTTAGGCATACCACAGATTCATTATGATCTTAAAACAGGTCCCATCTTTTCTAGAAATATTAAAAATATTTACATATGAAATTATATACTGTCTGAAAACTTCTTTAACTTTGCTGAGGTGGCAAGTGTGGGGTAGATTAAACAGAGTTAAGTATGAGTTACTGAAGTTGCGTAATGGATGCATGGAAACTCATTATACTACTCTCCCTACTCTGGTAAACATTTAATCTTTCCACAATAAATGTTTTAAATATTTTTAAAAATTATAATAACAAAAGAACAATTCATTACTTTGCAAATCATTGGGCAGTGTTGTTAAGAGATTCAGTCATTAAATGACAAATATAGGGTGAACCATTGCATAATGGGCAGATTGAAAACAACTGTCCGAGTCTATTTCATGTTGTAAAAAATTCCTCATAGAATTCTTAGAAAAGGTTAATTTACCAGTCAGCAGGAAATACCCAAGAAGCATAGGCTGAAAGAAATTTGAAAAATAAACTTACACCTAGATCGACAAGAAAATCATTGAAATTTCATTAAAACAAAACAAAGCACTGCTGCTCCCCTCCATTCTTCCATTTAGGTCTGGAAAATGTTATAGCAAATTCCCTGTCTCCAGTTCAACATTGCAGTTATTTTTTAATGTATTACCTACTATTATTTGCTTCCTGGCTAGGTGAAGGGAATTAGTTTGCACTGCAAATTTTGATTTTTTTAGGGTAAAGATAGCCAAGTAAAATGAAAAAATTCTTTTTACCTAACTTAATATTAGAAGTTTAAATAACATGGGTTTTTTTTTTTCCTTCATATTTAGGTAAGGCTGCTTTTCACTTGATGATAGATACTTATACATTCTTTTTTACTTTTCACTTGCAAGAGGATTTATTTTATTTTATTTTTGACCATCTTTATTGGAATAAAATTGCTTTACATTGTTCTGTTAGTTTCTGCTGTATAACAAAGTGCATCAGCTATACGTATAAATATATCCCCAAATCCCCTCCCTCTTCCATCAACCACCTATCGCACCCCGCTAGGTGGTCACAAAGCACCACGCTAATCTCCCTGTACTATGCGGCTACTCCCCACTAGCTATCTATTTTACATTTGGTAGTACATGTAAGACCATGCCACTCTCTCACTTTCTCCCAGCTTACCCTTCCCCCTCCCCAAATCCTCAAGTCCATTCTCTACCTCTGCGTCTTTATTCCTATCGTGCCCCTAGGTTCTTCAGAACCATTTTTTTTCTTTTTCTTTAGATTCTCTATATATGTTCTAGTATAAGGTATTTGTTTGTCTCTTTCTCACTTACTTCACTCTGTATGACAGACTCTAGGTCCATCTACTTCAAAACAACTCAATTACGTTTCTTTTTATGGCTGAGTAACATTCCATTGTATATATGTGCCACATCTTCTTTATCCATTCATCTGTCGATGGACAGTTAGGTTGCTTCCATGTCCTGGCTATTGTAAATAGAGCTGCAATGAACATAGTGGTACATGACTCTTTTTGAATTCTGGTTTTCTCAGGGTATATGCCCAATTGATTGCTGAGTCATATGCTAGTTCTATTTTAGTTTAGTTTTTTTTTTTTTTTAACCTCGTTATTGGAGTATCATTGCTTTACAATGGTGTGTTAGTTTCTGCTTTATAACAAAGTGAATCAGCCATACATATACATATATCCCCATATCTCCTCCCTCTAGCATCTCCCTCCCACCCTCCCTATTCCACCCCTCTAGGTGGTCACAAAGCACTGAGCTGATCTCCCTGTGTTATGTGGCTGCTTCCCACTAGCTATCCATTTTATATTTGGTAGTGTATATATGTCCATGCCACTCTCTCACTTCGTCCCAGCTTACCCTTCTCACTCCCCGTGTCTTTAAGCCCACTCTCTAAGTCTGCGTCTTTATTCCTGTCCTGCCCCTATGTTCTCCAGAACCTTTTTTTTTTTTTTTAAGATTCCATACATATGTGTTAGCATACGGTATTTGTTTTTTTCTTTCTGACTTGCTTCACTCTGTATGACAGACTCTAGGTCCATCCACCTCACTACAAATAACTCAATTTCGTTTCTTTTTATGGCTGAGAAATATTCCATTGTATATATGTGCCACATCTTCTTTATAGATTCATTTGTCAGTGGACATTTAGGTTGCCTCCATGTCCAGGTTATTGTAAATAAAGCTGCAATGAACATTGTAGTACATGATTCTTTTTGAATTATGGTTTTCTCAGGATATTTGCCCACTAGTGGGATTGCTGGGCCGTAGGGTAGTTCTATTTTTAGTTTTCTAAGGAAACGCCATACTGTTCTCCATAGTGGCTCTATCAATTTACATTCGCACCAACAGTGCAAGTGGGTTCCCTTTTCTCCACACCCTCTCCAGCATTTACTGTTTGTAGATTTTTTGATGATGGCCAATCTAACCAGTGTGAGGTGATACCTCATTGTAGTTTTGATTTGCATTTCTCTAATGATTAATAATGTTCAGCATTCTTTCATGTGTTTGTTTGCAATCTATATATCTTCTTTGGAGAAATGTCTATTTAGATCTTCCGCCCATGTTTGGATTTGGGTTTGTTTTTTTGATATTGAGCTGCATGTAAAATTTGGAGATTAATCCTTTGTCAGTTGCTTCATTTGCAAATATTTTCTCCCATTCTGAGGGTTGTCTTTTCATCTTGTTTATGGTTTCCTTGGCTGTGCAAAAGATTTTAAGTTTCATTTGGTCCCATTTATTTATTTTCCTTTTTATTTCCATTTCTTTAGAAGGTGGGTCAAAAAAAAGGATCTTGCTGTGATTTATGTCATAGAGTGTTCTGCCTACGTTTTCCTCTAAGAGATTTATAGTGTCCAGCCTTACTTTTATGTCTTTAATCCATTTTGAGTTTATTTTTGTGTATGGTGTTAGGGAGTGTTCTAATTTCATTCTTTTACATGTAGCTGTCCAGTTTTCCCAGCACCACTTATTGAAGAGGCTGTCTTTTCTCCATTGTATATCTGTGCTTCCTTTATCAAAGAAAAGGTGACCGTATGTGTGTGGGTTTATTTCTGGGCTCTCTATCCTGTTCCATTGATCTGTATTTCTGTTTATGTGCCGTTACCATAGTGTCTTGATTACTGTAGCTTCTAGTATGGTCTGAAATCCAGGAGCCTGATTCCTCCAGCTCCAATTTTCTTTCTCAAGATTGCTTTGGCTATTCGGGGAATTTTGTGTTTCCATACAAATTGTGGAATTTTTTGCTCTAGTTCTGTGAAAAATGCCATTGGTAGTTTGATAGGAATTGCATTGAATCTGTAGACTGCTTTGGGTAATATAGTCATTTTCACAATGTTGATTCTTCCAATCCAAGAACATGGTATATCTCTCCATCTGTGTGTATCATCTTTCATTTCTTTCATCAGTGTCTTATAGTTTTCTGCATAGAGGTCTTTTGTCTCCTTAGGTAGGTTTATTCTAGGTGTTTTATTCTTTTTGTTGCAGTGGTAAATGGGAGTGTTTCCTTAATTTCTCTTTCAGATTTTTCATCATTAGTGTATAGAAATACAAAGATTTCTGTGCATTAATTTTGTATCCTTCTACTTTACCAAATTCATTGATTAGCTCCAGTAGTTTTCTGGTTGCAGCTTTAGGATTCTTTATGTATAGTATCATGTCATCTGCAAACAGTGACAATTTTACGTCTTCTTTTCTGATTTGGATTCTTTTATTTCTTTTTCTTCTCTGATTGCTGTGGCTAAAACTTCCAAAACTTTGTTGAATAATAGTGGTGAGAGTGGGCAACCTTGTCTTGTTCCTGATCTTCGTGGAAATTGTTTCAGTTTTTCAACATTGAGAGTGATATTGGCTGTGAGTTTGTCATATATGGCCCTTATTATGTTGCAGTAAGTTCACTCTAAGCCTGCTTCTGGACAGTTTCTATTATAAATGGGTGTTGAATTTTGTCTGCATCTCAATAGATGCAGACTTTTTCTGCATCTATTGAGATTATCATATGGTTTTTATCCTTCAGTTTATTATGGTGTATCACATTGATTTGCATATTCTGAAGAATCCTTGCATTCCTGGGATAAACCCCACTTGATCATGGTATATAATCCTTTTAATGTCCCACTGAATTCTGTTTGCTAATATTTTGTTGAGGAATTTTGCATCTGTGTTCATCAGTGATATTGGCCTGCCCTTTTCTTTTTTGTGACAACTTTGTATGGTTTTGGTATCATGGTGATGGTGACCTCATAGAATGAGTTTGGGAGTGTTCCTCCCTCTGCTATATTTTGGAAGAGTTTGAGAAGGATAGGTGTTAGCTCTTTCCTAAATATTTGATAGAATTCCCCTGTGAAGCCATCTGGTTCTGGACTTCTGTTGGCTGGACGATTTTTAGTCAGAGTCTTAATTTCAGTGCTTGTGATTGGTCTGCTTATATTTTCTATTTCTTCCTGGTTCAGTCTTGGAAGGTTGTGCTTTTCTAAGAATTTGTCCATTTCTTCCAGGTTGTCCATTTTATTGGCATAGAGTTGCTTGTAGTAATCTCTCATGATCCTTGTAGTTCTGCAGTGTCAGTTGTTACTTCTCCTATTTCATTTCTAATTCTATTGATTTGAGTTTCTCCCTTTT
Source organism: Stenella coeruleoalba (assembly GCF_951394435.1). Lineage (NCBI taxonomy): Eukaryota > Metazoa > Chordata > Mammalia > Artiodactyla > Delphinidae > Stenella > Stenella coeruleoalba. Next base: position 128,332,950 of record NC_137148.1, on the reverse strand, counting down.
TTTCTTGATGAGTCTCGCTATTCTTTATCAGTTTTGTTTATCTTCTCAAAGAACCAGCTTTCAGTTTTGACCTTTGCTGTCATTTCCTTCATTTCTTTTTCATTTACTTCTGATCTGATCTTTATGATTTCCTTCCTTTTGCTAACTTTGGGGTGTTTAGTTCTTTCTCTAATTGCTTTAGGTGTAAGGTTTGGTTGTTTATTTGAGATGTTTCTTGTTTCTTGAGGTACGATTGTATTGCTATAAACTTCCCTCTTAGAACTGCTTTTGCTTCATCCAGTAGGCTTTGTGTCATCGTGTTTTCATTGTCGTTTGTTTCTAGGTATCTTTTGATTTCCTCTTTGATTTCTTCAGTGATCTCTTGGTTATTTAGTACTGTATTGTTTAGTCTCCATGTGTTTGTATTTTTTACAGTTTCTTTTCCTGTAATTCATATCTAGTCTCATAGCATTGTGGTCAGAAAACATACTTGATACAAAATCAATTTTCTTAAATTTACCAGTGCATGATTTGTGACCCCAAGATATGATCTGTCCTGGAGAGTGTTCCACGAGCACTTGAGAAGAAAGTGTATTCTTCTGTTTTGGATGGAATGTCCTATAAATATCAATTAAGTCCATCTTGTCTAATGTGTCATTTAAAGCTTGTGCTTCCTTATTTATTTTCTGTTTGGATGATCTGTTCATTCGTGAAAGTGGGGTGTTACAGTCCCTTCCTATGATTGTGTTACTGTCAGTTTCTTCTTTTATGGCTATTAGCTTTTGCCTTATGTATTGAGGTGCTCCTATGTTGGATGCATAAATATTTACAATTGTTATATCTTCTTCTTGGATTGATCCCTTGATCATTATGTAGTGTCCTTCTTTGTCTCTTGTAATAGTCTTTTTTTTAAAGTTTATTTTATCTGATATGAGAATTACTACTCAAGTTTTCTTTTGATTTCCATTTGCATGAAATATCTTTTCCCTTCCCCTCACTTTCAGTCTGAATGTGTCCCTAGGTCTAAAGTGGGTCTCTTGTAGACAGCATATATACGGGTCTTGTTTTTGTATCCATTCAGCCAGCCTATGTCTTTTGGTTGGAACATTTAATCCATTTACATTTAAGGTAATTATCAATATGTTTGTTCGTATTACCATTTTCTTAATCATTTTGGGTTTGTTATCGTACATCTTTTTCTTCTCTTGTGTCTCCTGCCTAGAGAAGTTCCTTTACCATTTGTTGTAAAGCTGGTTTGGGTGGTGCTGAATCTTCTTAGCTTTTGCTTGTCTGTAAAGGTTTTAATATCTCCATCAAATCTGAATGAGATCCTTGCTGGGTAGAGTAATCTTGGTTGCAGGTTTTTCTCCATCACTTTAAATATGTCCTGCCACTTCCTTCTGGCTTGCAGTGTTTCTGCTGAAATATCAGCTAGTGACCTCATGGGGATTCCCTTGTATGTTATTTGTTGCTTTTCCCTTGTGCTTTTAATACTTTTTCTTTCTATTTAATTTTTGATAGTTTGATTAATATGTGTCTTGGTGTGTTTCTCCTTGGATTTATCCTGTGTGGGACTCTGTGCTTCCTTGACTTGATTGACTATTTCCTTTCCCATATTAGGGAAGTTTTCAACTATAATCTCTTCAAATATTTTCTGAGTCCCTTTCTTTTTCTCTTCTTCTTCTGGGACCCTTATAACTCGAATGTTGGTGCGTTTAATATTGTCCCAGAGGTCTCTGAGACTGTCCTCAATTCTTTTCATTCTTTTTTCTTTACTCTGCTCTGGGGTAGTTATTTCCTTTTTTTTTTTTTTATCTTTCAGGTCACTTATCCATCCTTCTGCCTCAGTTATTCTGTATTGATTCCTTCTAGAGAATTTTTCATTTCATTTACTGTGTTGTTGACCATTGTTTGTTTGCTCTTTAGTTCTTCTAGGTCCTTGTTAAAAGTTTTTTGTATTTTCTCCATTGTATTTCCAAGATTTTGGATCATCTTTACTATCATTACTCTGAATTCTTTTTCAGGTAGACTGCCTATTTCCTCTTCATTTGTTTGGTCTGGTGGGTTATTTCTTTGCTCCTTCATCTGCTGTATATTTCTCTGTCGTCTCATTTTCCTTCACTTACTGTGTTTGGGGTTTCCTTTTCGCAGGCTGCAGGTTCGTAGTTCCCATTGTTTTTATTCTGCCCCCAGTGGGTAAGGTTGGTTCAGTAGCTTGTGTAGGCTTCCTGGTGGAGGGGACTGGTGCCAGTGTTCTGGTGTATGAGGCTAGCTCTTGTCTTTCTGGTGGGCAGGACCATGTCCAGTGGTATGTTTTGGGGTGTCTGTGAACTTAGTATGATTTTAGGCAGCCTCTCTGCCAATGGGTGGGGTTGTGTTCCTGTCTTGCTAGTTGTTTCTCATGGTGTGTCCAGCACTGGAACTTGCTGTTCGTTGAGTGGAGCTGGGTCTTAGTATTGAGACGGAGATCTCTGGGAGAGCTCTCGCCAATTGATATTATGTGGGGCCAGGAAGTCTCTGCTGGTCCAATGTTCTGATCTCAGCTCTCAAACTTCAGCAGCTGAAGCCTGACACCCTGCCAGAGCACCAAGACCCTGTCAGCCACACAGCTCAGCGAAAAGTGAGAAAAATAAAGAAAGAGAAAAATAAAATAACATGTTTATTAAAATATGTTTAAAAATTATTAAAAGTAAAGAAAAAGAAGAGAGCAACGAAACCAACATAAAATCCACTAATAATAACAAGTGCTAAAAACTAATCTAAGATAAACATATAAAGCAGAAAGTAGTCAGTTGCATACAGCAAACCCCAAGTCTAAAATTGCTCCCAAAGTCAATTTTCAGATGCTTTATTGTCTATTCAGGTATTCCACAGATGCAGGGTACATCCATTTGATTGTGGACATTTAAGCCACTGCTTCTGAGGCTGCATGGAGAAATTTCCCTTTCTCTTCTTTTTTTCTGCACAGCTCCTGGGGTTCAGCTTTGTAATTGGCTCTGCCTCTACCTTTAGGTCGTCTTCTGGCATCTGTTCTTCACCCAGACATGACAGAGTTAAAGCGACGGCTGTTTAGGGGGCCCTGGCTCACTCAGGCCGGGGGGAGGGAGGAGTACAGGATGCAGGGTGAGCCTGCGGCAGCAGAGACTGCCATGATGTTGCAACAGCCTGAGGCGTACCTTGTGTTCTCCCGGGGAAGTTTTCCCTGGATCACAGGACCCTGGCAGTGGCGGGCTGCACAGGCTCCCGGGAGGGGAGGTGCGGATAGTTACCTGTGCTTGCACACAGGCTTCTTGGTGGCTGCAGCAGCAGCATTAGAGTTCCATTTCTATCTCTGCTGTCTGTGCTGACTGCCGCAGCTCACGCCTGTCTCTGAAGCTCATTTAGGCGGTGCTCTGAATCCCCTCTCCTCGTGCACCCTGAAACAAAGGTCTCTTGCCTCTTAGGCAGGTCCAGGCATTTTCCCAGACTCCTTCCTGGTTAGCTGTGATGCCCAACCCTTTCAGGCTGTGTTCACGCAGCCAACCCCAGTCCTCTCCCTGGGATCTGACCTCCGAAGCCCGAGCTTCAGCTTCCAGCCCCCGCCCGCCCCGGTGGGTGAGCAGGCAAGCCTCTCGGGCTGGTGAGTGCTGGTCGGCACTGATCCTCTGTTCAGGAACTTCTCTGCTTTGCCCTCCGCACCCCTGTTGCTGTGTTCTCCTCCATGGCTCTGAAACGTGCCCCCCGCCCACCCTCCTGTCTCTGCCAGTGAAGGGGCTTCCTAGTGTGTGAAAACTTCCTCCTTCATGGCTTCCTCCCAGAGGTGCAGGTCCCGTCCCTATTGTTTTGTCTCTGTTTTTTCTTTTTCTTTTGCCCTACCCTGGTACATGGGGAGTTTCTTGCCTTTTGGGAAGTCTGAGGTCTTCTGTCAGTGTTCAGTAGGTGTTCTGTAGGAGTTGTTCTACATGTAGATGTATTTTTGATGTATTTGTGGGGAGGAAGGTGATATCCATGTCTTACTTCTCCACCATCTTGAAGGTCCCCTGCCAGTTATACATTCCTGAGTTGCTCTGCATAATAAAATGTATACTAAACAGTTGTTTTAAGATACACAATTGTATAATGTGTCAGTTGTTCTCCAGAGGGACAGTTTATACCATCATGAGCCCTACATAAACAGACATTTTCCGGGCTATCACAATTAACTGATATTATCAAAGTATTTCATATTGTCAGTTTACTGGGGGGGGGGGGAAATGTTCTGCAACTGTATATCTTTAATTCACAATGATGCTGAGAATTATTTATTTTATTTTTAATCACACTTATTTATTTATTTATGTTTGTGTTGGGTCTTCATTGCAGTGCAAAGGCTTCTCATTGTGGTGGCTTGTCTTGTTGCAGGCGTGAGGGCTTCAGTAGTTGTGGCATGTGGACTCAGTAGTTGTGGCTTGCAGGATCTAGGGCGCAGGCTCAGTAGTTGTGGCGCACGGGCTTGGTTGTTCCACGGCATGTGGGATCTTCCTGGACCAGGGCTCAAACCCGTGTTCCCTGCATTGACAGGCAGATTCTTAACCACTACGCCACCTGGGAAGTCCATGCTGAGAATTATTTAGTGTGTACGTTTGCACTGGTCTTTAGTGAGTTGGTTTTTCATAGCCTTTGTCTCTTTTTTTAATGGATCACTTGCCCATTTTTATTGATTTGCGGGTCTTACTGATGTATTCTAAGTTCTTAATTTGTTAGATAAATTGCAAATGTATTCTCCCAACTGGTTGCTCTCCTTTGAAATGTGTCTTTTTTAAAAGTTTTTATTTTTGAAGTACAGTTGATTTTTAATGTTGTGTTAGTTTCAGGTATACAGCAAAGTGACTCAGTTATAAATACAAATGTATATCCAGTTTTTTCAGATTCTTTTTCTCATTTAGGTTATTATAGAATATTGTGTAGAGTTCCCTGTACTATACAGTAGGCCCTTATTAGTTATCTATTTTATATTTAGTAGTGTGGGTATGTTAATCCCCATCTCCTAATTTATCACTTCCCTTCACGTTTCCCCTTTGGTAACCATAAGTTTGATTTCAACAGATCTGTGAGTCTGTTTCTGTTTTGTAAATAAGTTCATTTGTATCATTTTTTATTAGAATCCACATATAAGTGATATCATATGATATTTGTCTTTCTTTATCTGACTTACTTCACTTGGTATGATAATTTCTAGGTCCATTCATGTTGCTACAAATGGCATTATTTCATTCTTTTTACAGCTGAGTAATATTCCACTGTATATTTGTACCACATCGTCTTTATCCATTCATCTGTCAATGGACATTTTGGTTGCTTCCATGTCGTTGCTATCATAAACAGTGTTGCAATGAACATTGGGGTGTGTGTATCATTTCAAATTATACGCCCAGGAGTGGGGATTGCTGGATCATATGGTCATTCTATATTTAGTTTTATAAGAAATCTCCATACTGTTCTCCATAGTGGCTGTACCAATTTACATTCCCACCAACAGCATAGGAGGGTTCCGTTTTCTCCATACCTTCTCCAACATTTATTGTTTGTAGATTTTTTGATGATGGCCTTTCTGACTGGTGTGAGGTGATACCTTGTTGTAGTTTTGATTTGCAGGTCTCTAATAATTAGTGATGTTAAGCATCTTTCCATGTGATTTTGGCAATCTGTCTGTCTTCTTTGGAGAAATGTCTATTTAGATCTTCTGCCAATTTTTGGATTGGGTTGTTTGTTTTTTTAACACTGAGCTGCATGAGCTGTTTGTATATTTTGGGGATTAATCCCTTGTCGGTCAGTTTATTTGCAAGTATTTTCTCCCATTCTGTGGATTGTCTTTTCATTTTGTTTATGGTTTCCTTTGCTGTGCAGAAGCTTATAAGTTTAATTAGGTCCCATTTGTTTATTTTTGTTTTTATTTTCATTACTCTAGGAGGTGGATCAAAAAGACATTGCTGCAATTTATGTCAGAGAGTCTTCTGCCTATGTTTTTCTCTAAGAGTTTTATAGTGTGTGGCCTTACATTTAGGTCTTTAAACCATTTTGAGTTTATTTTTGCGTATGGTGTTAAGAAGTGTTCTAATTTCATTCTTTTACATGTAGCTGTCCAGTTTTCCCAACACCACTTATTGAAGAGGCTGTCGTTTCTCCGTTGTAGATTAATTGACCATAGGTGCATGTGTTCAGGCCTCCCAAAAAGAGGGGCTGTGTAGATATTCTTGCTTTCAGTCGAAGACCCTGAAGAACTAAGCCATTATGAGTGAGCAAACCAAAATAGAGCAGGGCTTACAAGACGAAAGCTCAGCCATGAAAAATTGTCATTCCTGGTTGGATTCAGGTGCTTGTGCCTCTAGTCTAACTTCCTGCCAATAAGAGAACTAATTCATGTCTGGAAAAAGACATCGCCATCCTGAATCTCTGAAATTTTCAATATGAAATGTCTGGCATTCAATAAAAACTTACTAGGTTCATAGTGAGACAAAGGGATATCTTCAGGTGAAACAAAAATAAACTCAGAAGTACAGGAAGAGATGAAGAACACAAGAAAGTGTAAATATATAAACAAAACTATATGAACACTGATAAGTTAAAACAACAATGATAAAGTATTCTGGAGTTTTAAATATGTAAAGTTTAATTTAAATATATGATAGCAACAGCACAAAAGGTATGAAGGGGCTAAAGGTAAGAAGGGGTTAAATGATACCTAAATGTTTTAAGGTACTTTGGAAATTGGAAAAAAGCCTGAATTTATGATAAATGCTAATAAGTTAATAAGGCATAGTAGCATATCTCGAGTAATTAAAATAATTTAAAAGTGTGACAAGTGACAAAATGAAAAGGAAAAATCAGTGAGTAAAGCAATAATAGATTAATTTTTGAATAGAAAGAAAAGGCAGAGTAACATGAGGAAAGTAACTTGAGATAGCTGACTTAACTATTTGGACTTAAATATATCATTCTACTCACTGTTTAAGTGTTCATACTGAATCTTACTGGACTACATATTCCACTTAAAAGATTAAGTTTGTCAGACTGGACTTAAATTACGTTATATTGCTTACAAGAGACACAATTTAAGTAATAGGAACACAGAAAAAATTGAAATTAAAGGTACATAAGAAAGTGTACTATGTAAACCCTAAATGATGAGAACTAGTATGATTATACTAATATCAAAAAGTGTAAAATTTAAAAGAATTACTAGAGATTATGTGAAACATATCATTATGATAAAATACTTAATCCACACACATACACTCACAAAATAAACATAACTCCAAACTATAAAACTAGTGAAAGAACCTGGCATATGTTTAAAATGGATAACCAGCAAGGACAGGGAACTCTGCTCAATATTCTGTACCAACCTAATTGGGAAAAGAATTTGAAAAAGAATAGATACATTTATATGTATAACTGAATCACTTTGTTGTAAACCTGAAACTAACACAACATTGTTAATCAACTATACTCCAATATAAAATAAAAAGGTAAAAGAAAAAAGAACCTGGCATAAGGAAAAGAACTAGTCAAATCAATAATCATTACAAGAGATTTTTAGTATCTCTCAGTAACTGACAGAACAGAAAGGGCAATAATGATGCAAAGATTTTTAAAATACAACTAACAAAACGGATCACACACAGACACATATATGTAAAAAACAACTGCAAAATGTGTAAGTCTACATGGAATAGTTATCAATATTGACCAATTGCTAAGCCATTTAATCAACTGTGAACAAATTTGAAGTTTTAAACACACATAGTAGGTTTTTTTAACTAGGCAGAATTAGACAAAAATTAGTAAAAAAATTAACTAATTTTAAGTTAACTAAGTTAACTTTAAAAATCCTTAAATGTTTAGAAATTAATCAGAACATCTGAATAACAGTACTTGACAAAAGTCAACACACCCTTTCATGATAAAAACACTCAACAATTTAGGAATAAAATGAAATTTCCTCAACTTGATGATGGACATCTATGAAAAACTATGGCTATCATCAGACTTAAGTGTGAATGTCTGAAACGTTTCCTTCCAAAATCAGGAACAGGACACAAATATTTATTCTCATTGCTTCTACTTAACATTGTACTGGAGCTTCTAACTAGGTCAGTTAGCACGAAAAAAAAAAGTGATTCAGATTGGAAAAGAAGTAAAAATCACTATTTGCAAAAAACATGATTTTATATAGAGAGAACCCCAAAGACTCGACCAAAAAAAACTATTAGTGCTAATAAATTACTCAAAAGATACAGATCAATAGAAAAAAATTAGTTACATTTTTAAGAACTAACAATGAACAATCTGAAAAGGAAATTGGGGAAACAATTCTATTTAGAATAAAATGTGTGAAAATATCTTTTTAAAATAAGTGCAATACTCGTACACTAAAGCCCGTAATACATTGTTGAAAAAAAATTGAGGCAGATCTAATAAATGAAAATTGCTTCATGATCATGGATTGGAAGACTTGACATTGTTTAGATAGCAATTTTCCCCAAATTGATCTTCAGATTCAATGTGATCCCAGTCACATTCCCAACTGCCATTTTTGGAGAAATAAATAAGCTCATCATAAAACTCATAAGAAAATACAAGGAGCCCTGAATAGCCAAAATAATATTGAGAACGAAGAACAAAGTTGGAGGATTTACACTTCCTTATTTCAAAACTTACAATAAAGTTACAGTAATCAAGACAGACAGTATGGTACTAGCATAAGGACAGACATATAGACCAATGCATTAGAATTGAGAATCCAGAAATAACCCCATACATCCATGGTCAACTGACTTTTGACAAGGGTGCTCAGACCATTCAATGGGGAAAGAATAGTTTTTTCAACAAATGGTGCTGAGACAACTGCAAAAGAATGCAAAAAAAAAAAAAAAAAAATGAATTTGGGCCCCTATCTCACACCATTACAAAAATTAGATCAAAGTGGATCAAAAATCTAAGAGCTAGAACTAAAAACTCCTTAGAAATAAATACAGATATAAATCTATGTTACTGCAGACTAGGCAACAGTTTCTTAGTTATAATAGCAAAAAGCACAAGGAATAAAAGATAAAATAGATATGTGGAATTTCATCAAAATTAAAAACTTTTAAGCATCAAAGGATACTACCAAGAAAGCAAAAGTACAATACACAGAATGGGAGAAAATACTTGGTGGACTTCCCTGGTGGCGCAGTGGTTGAGAGTCCGCCTGCCGATGCAGGGGACACGGGTTCGTGCCCCGGTCTGGGAAGATCCCACATACTGCGGAGCGGCTGGGCCCGTGAGCCATGGCCGCTGAGCCTGCGCGTCCGGAGCCTGTGCTCCGCAACGGGAGAGGTCACAACAGTGAGAGGCCCGCATACCGCAAAAAAAAAAAAAAAAAAAAGTTATTCTTTAAATTTTTTTCTCCTTTTTGCTAATATGGTAGGAAACAACCTCCCTTTCTCCTTTTGTTACTCCACCTTTCATCCAGACAACGTGAAAAAGACTAGTGTTGATGATTATTTCTTGATTATTAGCAAGAAAGTTCTGAAATCAAATAATGCATAATTATGACTGTGTGCTGTAAAGTTCTAAAATGCATTTAAGTGTTCAGAAATCTCCTTCAGAATCTCTGCAAAAGGTATCTACTTCCTGCACTTCCTCTAATTAAATTCACTTTTCTTCAAGTACCAGTAATCAGTATTTTTCAAAAACTTATTCTGATTAAATTTCATTTTTATTAACTTTCACTTCTAGTACCTCCTGGTATAACAATGTTTTCTACAATTTTGCCATATAGATAATATATCGTACTATACATATATACACGTGCACATATACATTTATACTTATATGTATGTATATATACTATGTGTGTGTATATATATATATATGGTATTTCTAATACAGTTCAGATTATACAGGTTTTTATCAGAATGTACCTTCTAAAATAGTATTCGCTGGAAAACACGTTCTATGTTTTAAAGTATAGACTATTAAAAATGAGCTTCATGAATGTATGAATGTAACTGTATATCCAAAAAAAGGCAAGTACAAATGTGGTTTAAAAATTCTTCTCAATTATTTGCTACTTGTACTCTTTTACTATTTATCCATATGTTTTTCTTTAAAAACTACTCCATGATGAACCAGGGCAGGAATTATTTTTTATATTTTATACCTGAGGAAAGTGAAGCTCAGAAAAGTTACATGATTGTCTCAGGTTCACAAAGTTAAATAAGCTTCAGATTCAAGGGAAAAAACAAAACCCCAAATGCCCAGGTCTTCTTTTTCTAATTAAACCTTTTTTTTTTTTTTTGTCCCCTGGACTCCAGTCTCCCTCCCCACACTCAACCAGCTCCTCTCTACTGCTTTGTGTATGCCATGTACTGAGAATAAGGAAGGTCCATGTGGGTGCTAAGACTATACAGAGAAGTTGCTAAGAATACAGGTGAATCTTAAGAATATGATCTTTGAAGTACAGTTAGGGTTTGGATTAATGTTGAGTAGAGAGAAGTGCTATATTAATGGGGGAAGGTACCACCAAACAGGGCATATGGAGCTGGTGATGAGCAAACTGAACTACTGAGAATGCACTGCCAGTGTTAAGATGGGGAGAGATGAGGTTAGAAACGATTACAAGTAATTCAACTCAAAGAATCAGTATTAGTTAATGAAACTCTCCAGCAGTCTATTGGACTTTAAGGGCATGTTTTTGTTTCCTGTTTAGCTCAGTTAGGAATAGAGAAGGTAAGACTTCCTAGATGGGAATTTGCCTCATGTAGCAAAACCTTAAGCACATTTCAAATGACATGTTTATCTTGACCCATTCAAATCTCTTTAGTGCAATTTGCCTTAGTAAATTTATTTTCATATATTTTTTAAAAATTTCATTCAAAAGAGTTTCACAATTTTAAAAGTGCTCCATGTAGGGCGAGGGAAACACACAAAAAAAGTGTTCTTTATTGGGCCGGAATGGGGGAGGAAAACTATAGGAAAAAGAACTCTTATTTTGTTATAGTTCTTTTAAGTCATTCTGGTGTTCCCTTCCTTCTGTCTCTGAATTTGATCCTACACCCAGTCCTGTCATTTTCCATCCTGAATATATTGTGGCTTGTTTTGTTCCAGTTATCACCTGGAATTTACCTATATCTTTCTATTGGTCCATTTGCCCTCTTACCTCTCTCCCATCTGTCAAGATAGCATTACTTACCTTTCAGATTGGCAAAGATCCAACAAGTCTGACAACATTCTCTTCAGAAAAAGAAAAAAGGAAAGTTACTCTTACATTCTGTTAGTGGGAATGTAAACTGCTACAATCCCTATGGAGAGCTTATTGGCAATAGGAACATTTCTTATACATGTACATTTTTACCCAGCAATGCACCTCTAGCATTTGGTCTTCAAGTTATTAAAGTCAAGAATATGAAAAGATACATGCATCATCCTATGAACTGTAGTACTTTGCAATTGCAAGACTGGAAACCAGTAGGGGACTGTTTGAATAAACAGTGATGCATTTGTCTTTTGGAATACTGTAAGAAGGATAAGACATGTCTCTGTATACTACCATAGCATGATCTTCACCACTTATCCAAGGGAAGAGGGAGACACAAATATGACTGCATATTTGCTGATAATTTTCCATTTAAAATCATTAACATTAAACATTAAATTAAAAATTTAACATTAAAATCATTAACAGAAATCATTAACTATAGGGGAAGAGAGGGAATACAGTGGAGGAAGTTGTTTGTAGATTTGACTTTGTATACATATAATTACATAAAAATAAAAGTAAAAAGCAATATGGAAAATCTAAAGCAAGATGAAACAAGTGAACCTGTGCATCACAGTGGATGCATTAATAGTGGAGAGGAACTATTCCAAATTACATTAAAAGCAAAGTGATTTGACCACATATTTCCAGTGGGATATACCCTATGGACAAAATGGGCTGTAAAGAGACTTAAATAGTTTTAAGCACTTATCTTTATGGTGGTCATGTTCGTATTTTTATTCAGAGACTTAGTTAGGTGTGTGTTGTCTAATAGAACAGAGTGTGTTAGTGCCTTGGAAACCAGGATTGTCATGAGAGAAAGGAGATACAGATGAAAGATTGTTTCAGTAAAAATCCTGAGATCTTAAATTTGAATTTAAAGCATGAGCTCAAGATATATTACATCTTTAAAACAAAGCTCTGTCTTTGAAAAGTCCTAAAAACAGTGACAAACCCTGGGGCAGTGAGTACCATTATTACTTGTACTGTGGTCTCCAAACATTACTTCCTGTAGAGGAGCTGGGATTTCTTGGTGAAAAGTTCAATTCCAAGTCTAATGCAGTAAATGTACATACTGAACCTGGAGTACCTTCTCATACCTGAAAGAAAGGAAATTACCACAGATTACTACTTGGAGACCCTCTCCCTGATCAAAAATGGAAAAATTTGAGTATTAATCAGTTGATAACTTCAGTAGGTTGAAATACAAATATGTTTATATCTGAGTTTTTAATGATATTTTAAAAGCACTCATTTATCATTATTTTGACAGTATCATTATTTGTAAATTAAAGGGAAATAGCAGTCATGTATCCTCTTTCCTTTCATAAGCTGTACCCCAGGGACAAAATAGTTAATGGAGGAATATTTTTTAATAGAAAGATTTTAGCTAATAAGTGAGTATAGAATGACTGAATTTGGCGATTACTTTGTAACTCCTGATGCACTAGTGGATCTAGGCCATGATCATCAGTGGCTGCTAACACCACAAAGATAGAGACAATCTCCTGAAGTACACGATGTCACTGATGAGGACTTCTTAACAAAGAGTCAATCCATAACCTAACTAATTATCTACTGATTTACAGAAAATACAGGAGACAGAGGAACATATTAAATAACACAATGGATTTTCAATCAGCGAAGTTCAGGTCACAAGAAGTTCTCAGGAAAAAATATATAGTTTCACCAACAAATCAAGTTTAAGGAATGTAAAAAGGATAGAGGTGGAAACCACAGAGATAAGAAGACTTAAAGAGACCTATTAAACTGTTATAATGCATGGACCTTATTTAGATTCTAGTAAAATTTTATCCACACACATGCATATACATATAATATATATATTTAATGTATACACTTATATATATTTTATGTATATTTATATATTTTGGAGAAATTTTAAAACTGAACAGATTTAATGATATTAAGACACTTTTGTGTTTTTTTGGCGGTACGCAGGCCTCTGACTGTTGTGGCCTCTCCCGCTGCGGAGCACAGGCTGCGGACGCGCAGGCTCAGCGGCCAAGGCTCACGGGCCCCGCCGCTCCGATGCATGTGGGATCTTCCCGGACCAGGGCACGAACCCGTGTCCCCTGCATCTGGAGGCGGACTCTCAACCACTGCACCACCAGGGAAGCCCTATGCTGCTTATTTTTTAAGTATGAAAATTTTTTTGTTGTTAAGTATGCAAAAGGAGTCATTATTTGAGAAATAAAAACTGAAATAGTTAGAGGAAAGAATATGATATCTTAGATTTGCTTCAAAATAAGGTGGATAGGGCTTCCCTAGTGGCGCAGTGGTTGAGAGTCCGCCAGCTGATGCAGGGGACACGGGTTTGTGCCCTGGTCTGGGAAGATCCCACGTGCTGCAGAGCAGCTGGGCCGGTGAGCCATGGCCGCTGAGCCTGTGTGTCTGGAGCCTGTGCTCCGCAGCGGGAGAGGCCACAGCAGTGAGAGGCCCAAGTACTGCAAAAAAAACCCCCACAAAAAACAAAAAAAAAATGGTGGATAGGGAGCAGGTGTAGGTGAGGACTGGATAAAACAAGTAGGGACTCAAGTTGATAATGGCTGAAGCTAGGTGATAGATACATGAAAGTTCACTATAGTATTTTCTCTCCTTTTTTTTTTTTTTACATCTTTATTGGAGTATAATTGCTTTACAGTGGTGTGCTAGTTTCTGCTTTATAACAAAGTGAATCAGTTATACATATACATATGTTCCCATATCTCTTCCCTCTTGCGTCTCCCTCCCTCCCACCCTCCCTATCCCACCCCTCTAGGTGGTCACAAAGCACTGAGCTCATCTCCCTGTGCTATGCGGCTGCTACCCACTAGCTATCTATGTTACGTTTGGTAGTGTACATATGTCCATGCCACTCTCTCGCTATCTCACAGCTTACCCTTCCCCCTCCCCATATCCTCAAGTCCATTCTCTAGTAGGTCTGTGTCCTCATTCCCATCTTGCCCCTAGGTTCTTCATGACCATTTTTTTTTTAACATTCCATATATATGTGTTATCATACGGTATTTGTTTATCTCTTTCTGACTTCACTGTATGACAGACTCTAGGTCCATGCACCTCACTACAAATAACTCAATTTCGTTTCTTTTTATGGCTGAATAATATTCCATTGTATATATGTGCCACATCTTCTTTATCCATTCATCCAATGATGGACACTTAGGTTGTTTCTGTCTCCTGGCTATTGTAAATAGAGCTGCAATGAACATTTTGGTACATGACTCTTTTTGAATTATGGTTTTTTCAGGGTATATGCCCAGTAGTGGGATTGCTGGGTCATATGGTGATTCTATTTTTAGTTTTTTAAGGACCCTCCATACTGCTCTCCATAGTGGCTGTACCAATTCACATTCCCACCAGCAGTGCAAGAGTTCCCTTTTCTCCACACCCTCTCCAGCATTTATTGTTTCTAGATTTTTTGATGATGGCCATTCTGACTGGTGTGAGATGATATCTCATTGTAGTTTTGATTTGCATTTCTCTAATGATTAATGATGTTGAGCATTCTTTCACGTGTTTGTTGGCAGTCTGTATATCTTCTTTGGAGAAATGTCTATTTAGGTCTTCTACCCGTTTTTGCATTTGGTTGTTTGTTTTTTTGTTATTCAGCTGCATGAGCTGCTTGTAAATTTTTGAAATTAATCCTCTGTCAGTTGCTTTATTTGCAAATATTTTCTCCCATTCTGAGGGTTGTCTTTTGGTCTTGTTTATGGTTTCCGTTGCTGTGCAAAAGCTTTGAAGTTTCATTAGGTCTCATTTGTTTATTTTGTTTTCATTTCCCTTTCTCTAGGAGGTGGGTCAAAAAGGATCTTGCTGTGATTTATGTCATAGAGTGTTCTGCCTATGTTTTCCTCTAAAAGTTTGATAGTGTCTGGCCTTCCATTTAGGTCTGTAATCGATTTTGAGTTTACTTTTGTGTATGGTGTTAGGGAGTGAGCCAATCTCATACTTTTACATGTACCTGTCCAGTTTTCCCAGCACCACTTATTGAAGAGGCTGTCCTGTCTCCACTGTACATTCCTGCCTCCTTTATCAAAGATAAGGTGACCATATGTGCGTGGGTTTATCTATGAGCTTTCTATCCTGTTCCATTGATCTATATTTCTGTTTTTGTGCCAGTACCATACTGCCTTGATTACTGAAGCTTTGTAGTATAGTCTGAAGTCAGGGAGCCTAATGCCTCCAGCTCAGTATTTCATTCTCAAGATGTCTTTGGCTATTCAGGGTCTTTTGTGTTTCCGTACAAATTGTGAAAAATTTTGTTCTAGTTCTGTGAAAAATGCCAGTGGTAGTTTGATAGGGATTGCATTGAATCTGTAGATTGCTTTGGGTAGTAGAGTCATTCTCATAATGTTGATTTTTCCCATCCAAGAACATGGTATATCTCTCCATCTATTTGTATCATCTTTAATTTCTTTCATCAGTGTCTTATAATTTTCTGCATACAGGTCTTTTGTCTCCTTAGGTAGGTTTATTCCTAGATATTTTATTCTTTTTGTTGCAATTGTTAATGGGAGTGTTTTCTTAATTTCACTTTCAGATTTTTCATCATTAGTGTATAGGAATGCCAGAGATTTCTGTGCATTAATTTTGTATCCTGCTACTTTACCAAATTCATTGATTAGCTCTAGTAGTTTTCTGGTAGCATCTTTAGGATTCTCTATGTATAGTATCATGTCATCTGCAGTCAGTGACAGCTTTACCTCTTCTTTTCCGATTTGGATTCCGTTTATTTCCTTTTCTTCTCTGATTGCTGTGGCTAAAACGTCCAAAACTATGTTGAATAGGAGTGGTGAAAGTGGGCAACGTTGTCTTGTTCCTGATCTTACTGGAAATGCTTTCAGTTTTTCACCACTGAGGACGATGTTGGCTGTGGGTTTCTCATATATGGCCTTTATTATATTGAGGAAAGTTCACTCTATGCCTACTTTCTGCAGGGTTTTTATCATATATGGGTGTTGAATTTTGTCAAAAGCTTTCTCTGCATCTATTGAGATGATCACATTGTTTTTCTCGTTTAATTTGTTAATATGGTGTATCACGTGGATTGATTTGTGTATATTGAAGAATCCTTGCATTCCTGGAATAAACTCCACTTGATCATGGTGTATGATCCTTTTAATGTGCTGTTGGAATCTGTTTGCTAGTATTTTGTTCAGGATTTTTGCATCTATGTTCATAAGTGATAATTGGCCTGTAGTTTTCTTTCTTTGTGACATCATTGTCTGGTTTTGCGATCAAGGTGATGGTGTCGTTGTAGAATGAATTTGGGAGTGTTCCTCCCTCTGCTATATTTTGGAAGAGTTTGAGAAGGATAGGTGGTAGCTTTCTCTAAATGTGTGATGGAATTCGCCTGTGAGGCCATGTGGTCCTGGGCTTTTGTTTGTTGGAAGATTTTTATTCACAGTTTCATTTTCAGTGCTTGTGATGGTCTGTTCATATTTTCTATTTCTTCCTGATTCAGTCTTGGAAGGTTGTGCTTTTCTAAGAATTTGTCCATTTCATTGTCATAGAGTTGCTTGTAGTAATCTCTCATGATCCTTTGTATTTCTGCAGTGTCAGCTGTTACTTCTCCTTTTTCATTTCTAATTCTATTGATTTGAGCCTTGTCCCTTTTTTTCTTTATGAGCCTGGCTAATGGTTTATCAATTTTGTTTATCTTCTCAAAGAACCAGCTTTTAGTTTTATTGATCTTTGCTATCATTTCCTTCATTTCTTTTTCATTTACTTCTGATCTGATCTTTATGATCCCTTTCCTTCTGCTAACTTTGGGGTTTTTTTGTTCTTCTTTCACAATTGCTTTAGGTGCAAGGTTAGGTTGTTTATTCCAGATGTTTCCTGTTTCTTAAGGTAGGATTGTATTGCTATAAACTTCCCTCGTAGAACTGCTTTTGCTGCATCCCATTGGTTTTGCGTCGTGTCTCCATTGTCGTTTGTTTCTAGGTATTTTTTGATTTCCTCTTTGATTTCTTCAGTGATAACTTCGTTATTAAGTAGTGTGTTGTTTTGCCTCCATGTGTTTGTATTTCTTACAGATTTTGTCCTGTAATTGATATCTAGTCTTATAGCTTTGTGGTTGGAAAAGATACTTGATACAATTTCAATTTTCTTAAATTTACCAAGGCTTGATTTGTGACCCAAGATATGATCTATCCTTGGGAATGTTCCATGAGCACTTGAGAAAAATGTGTATTCTGTAGTTTTTGGATGGAATGTCCTATGAATATCAATTAAGTCCATCTTGTATCATTTCAACCTTGTGTTTCCTCATTTATTTTCATTTTGGATGATCTGTCCATTGGTGAAAGTGGGGTGTTAAACTCCCCTACTATGAGTGTGTTACTGCCGATTTCCCCTTTTATGGCTGTTATGTATGAGGTTTATGTATTGAGGTGCTTTATGTATTGAGGTGCTCCTATGTTGGGTGCATAAATATTGACAATTGTTATATCTTCTTGGATCGATCCCTTGATCAGTATGTCGTGTCCTTCTTTGTCTCTTCTAAGAATCTTTATTTTAAAATCTATTTTGTCTGATATGAGAATTGCTACTCCAGCTTTCTTTTGATTTCCATTTGCATGGAATATCTTTTTCCATCCCCTTACTTTCAGTCTGTATGTGTCTCTAGGTCTGAAGTGAGTCTCCTGTAGACAGCATATATATGGATCTTGTTTTTGTATCCATTCAGCCAGTCTGTGTCTTCTGGTGGGAGCATTTAATCCATTTACATTTAAGGTAATTATTAATATGTATGTTCCTATTCCCATTTTCTTAATTGTTTTGGGTTTGTTATTGTAGGTCTTTTCCTTCTCTTGTGTTTCTTGCCTAGAGAAGTTCCTTTAGCATTTGTTGTAAAGCTGGTTTGGTGGTGCTGAACTCTGTCAGCTTTTGCTTGTTTGTAAAGGTTTTAATTTCTCCATCAAATCTGAATGAGATTCTTGCTCGGTAGAGTAGTCTTGGTTGTAGGTTTTTCTCCTTCATCTCTTTAAATATGTCCTGCCAGTCCCTTCTGGCTTGCAGAGTTTCTGCTGAAAGATCAGCTGATAACCTTATGGGGATTCCCTTGTGTGTTATTTGTTGTTTTTCCCTTGCTGCTTTTAATATGTTTTCTTTGTATTTAATTTTTGACAGTTTGATTAATATGTGTCTTGGTGTGTTTCTCCTTGGATTTATCCTGTATGGGACTCTCTGTGCTTCCTGGACTTGATTAACTATTTCCTTTCACATATTAGGGAAGTTTTCAAGTATAATCTCTTCAAACATTTTGTCAGTCCCTTTCTTTTTCGCTTCTTCTGGGACCCCTATAATTTGAATGTTGGTGTGTTTAATGTTGTCACAGAGGTCTCTGAGACTGTCCTCAGTTCTTTTCATTCTTTTTTCTTTATTCTGCTCTGCAGTAGTTATTTCCACCATTTTATTTTCCAGGTCACTTATCCGTTCTTCTGCCTGAGTTATCCTGCTATTGATCCCATCTAGAGTATTTTTCATTTCATTTATTGTGTTGTTCATCGTTGTTTGTTTCCTCTTTAGTTCTTCTAGGTTCTTGTTAAATGTTTCTTGCATTTTGTCTATTCTATTTCCAAGATTTTGGATCATCTTTACTATCATTATTCTGAATTCTTTTTCAGGTAGACTGCCTATTTCCTCTTCATTTGTTAGGTCTGGTGGGTTTTTATCTTGCTCCTTCATCTGCTGTGTGTTTTTCTGTCTTCTCATTTTGCTTGTCTTACTGTGTTTGGGGTCTCCTTTTTGCAGGCTGGAGGTTCATAGTTCCCGTTGTTTTGGGTGCCTGTCCCCAGTGGCTAAAGTTGGTTCAGTGGGTTGTGTAGGCTTCCTGGTGGAGGGGACTAGTGCCTGTGTTCTGGTGGATGAGGCTGGATCTCGTCTTTCTGGTGGGCAGGTCCACGTCTTGTGGTGTGTTTTGGGGTGTCTGTCTTTGGCTTTATTATGATTTTAGGCAGCCTCTCTGCTAATGGGTGGGGTTGTGTTCCTGTGTTGCTAGTTGTTTGGCATAGGATGTCCAGCACTGTAGGTTGCTGGTCATTGAGTGAAGCTGGGTGCTGGTGTTGAGATGGAGATCTCTGGGAGATTTTTGCTGTTTGATATTATGTGGAGCTGGGAGGTCTCTTGTGGACCAGTGTCTGGAAGTTGGCTCTCCCACCTCAGAGGCACAGCAGTGACTCCTGGCTGCAGCACCAAGAGCCTTTCATGTACACAGCTCAGAATAAAAGGGAGAAAAAATAAGAAAGAAAGAAGGAGAAAGAGAGAGAGAGAGAGAGAGGGAGGGAGAGAGAGAGAGAGAGAGGGAGAGAGAAAGGAAGGAAGGAAGGAAAGAAAGAGGACAAAATAAAGTAAGATAAAATAAAATAAAGTTTTTAAAAATAATTAAGAAAAAAAAATTTTTAAAAAGAAAAATTAACGGACAGATAGAACCCTAGGACAAATGGTGAAAGCAAAGCTATACAGACAAAATCACACACAGACGCATACATATACACACTCACAAAAAGAGGAAAAGGGGAAAAAATAATAAATCTTGCTCTCGAAGTCCACCTCCTCAATTTGGGATGATTTGTCGTCTATTCATATATTCCACAGATGCAGGGTACATCAGGTTGATTGTGGAGGGTTTTTTTTATATCTTTATTAGAGTATAATTGCTTTACAATGGTGTGTTAGTTTCTGCTTTATAACAAAGTGAATCAGTTATACATACACATATGTTCCCATATCTCTTCCCTCTTGCGTCTCCCTCCCTCCCACCCTCCCTATCCCACCCTTCTAGGCGGTCACAAAGCACTGAACTGATCTCCCTCTGCTATGTGGCTGCTTCCCACTAGTTATCTACCTTACATTTGGTAGTGTATACATGTCCATGCCTCTCTCTCGCTTTGTCACAGCTTACCCTAATCTGCTGCTCCTGAGGCTGGTGGGAGAGATTTCCCTTTCTCTTCTTTGTTCTCACAGCTCCTGGGGCTCAGCTTTAGATTTGGCCCCACCTCTGCGTGTAGGTTGCTGGAGGGCGTCTGTTCTTTGTTCAGACATGACGCGGTTAAAGGAACTGCAGATTCGGGGGCTCTGGCTCACTCAGGTGGGGTGGAGGGAGGGGTGCGGATGCCGGGTGAGCCTGCGGCGGCTGAGGCTGGTGGGACGTTGCACCAGCCTGAGGCGCGCTGTGTGTTCTCCCGGGGGAGTTGTCCCTGGATCCCGGGACCCTGGCAGTGGCGGCCTGCACAGGCTCCCCGGAAGGGAGGTGTGGATAGTGACCTGTGCTCGCACACAGGCTTCTCGGTGGTGGCAGCAGCAGCCTTAGCGTCTCATGCCCGTCTCTAGGGTCCGCGCTGTTAGCCGCAGCTTGCGCCCATCTCTGGAGTTCCTTTAAGCGGCGCTCTTAATTCCCTCCCCTCGCGCACCAGCAAACAAAGAGGGAAGAAAAAGTCTCTTGCCTCTTCGGCAGGTCCAGACTTTTCCCCGGACTGCCTCCCGGCTAGCCGTGGCACACTAACCCCTTCAGGCTGTGTTCACGCCGCCAGTCCTCTCCCTGCGCTCCAACCGAAGCCCGAGCCTCAACTCCCAGCCCCGCCCGCCCTGGTGGGTGAGCAGACAAGCCTCTTGGGCTGGTGAGTGCTGGTCGGCACTGATCCTCTGTGCGGGAATCTGTCCACTTTGCCCTCCACACCCCTGTGGCTGTGCGCTCTCCTCCGCGGCTCCGAAGTTTCCCCCTCCGCCACCCGCAGTCTCCGCCCGCGAAGGGGCTTCCTAGTGTATGGAAACCTTTCCTCCTATCGGCTCCCTCCCACTGGTGCAGGTCCCGTCCCCATCCTTTTGTCTCCGTTTATTCTTTTTTCTTTTGCCCTACCCAGGTACATGGGGGAGTTTCTTGCCTTTTGGGAGGTCTGAGGTCTTCTGCCAGCATTCAGTAGGTGTTCTGTAGGAGTTGTTCCACGTGTAGATGCATTTCTGGTGTATCTGTGGGGAGGAAGGTGGTCTCCGCGTCTTAGTCTTCGCCATCTTCCCCTGGATCTCTCTACTTTTTTATGTGTCTTAATTTCCCATAAGAATTAAAAAGATGATAGAAAAGGAAGCCCTGAGTGGATTGGCCTTACAATAGTGTATCCCACTTCTCCTTGGGTCCTTGTACTCATGCTTGAGTCACCCTATCCATGTTTATCTTCTACATCCTTTCTCAGCACCTCTCCTGCCCAAGACTTGTCTGTGCTGTTTCCTGTGTGTGCAGTACTCTTCCTTACCCCTTTGTGCCTTCCTAATTCCTACTCCATCCTTAAAACTTTGGCACAGTTTTTCACTTCCTCAAGGATACCTCTGATTTGGTCAGATCTCCATGATGTATGCTATTGTGGTACCAGCTACCTCTCCTTCCTAGCAATCATCACACTTATAGTTTTACATTCACAGGCCCCTAAAGATAGAATCCACACCCATTTTATTTAACACAGTACACCAGTACCTGTCTCAGTTTACAGTACTCTTGTTAAAGAAAAATTTTGCATGGGACACTTTTTCAAAATGTCAAGACAGATTTTATTCAGTACTACTGCCGTCGGAGACAGTGTCTTCAGGTGAACTGAGCTCAACTCCAATCTTTGTAGAGGTGACTCAGCATTTTAAAGGAACAAGTGAAGTCACATGGAAGGAGAATGTGCAAGGCTTTAGCAGAGAAAGAAATTAGAAAATTGCAAAACGCAGGTGTGGGACTGTTCAATTTGAAAAGACTCTGTCTGCTAACCAGGGCTTATTGAAGTTAGTTAGGCTCCTACTCTCCTACAGAGACTGGGAGACAGGATTCCTACCTGTACTGATGATGACATTTCAAGGGGATGGCTCTCAGGTTCTTGAGAAAGACATTCCTGGGTTAAAGAAGATTTGACACATCTCAAAGAGAAAAGAATTTATGATTTACAATTTCTAAAGTACATGCTCTAATAAAAGGGGTCTGTAGTCAGGGTTTTGGATGGAACAAACAGCAAATTGTTTTTCAGCTTTCTCAGGCAGGCATCGAAGGACGCTGAGGTAATCATCCTAGGAACACGGCCTTGAGCTGACAGAAATGATGGCAGTGTTTGTTGACTCTTAGTGTGGGGGGTGTGAAATCATTTGTGCTGAGGGTTGCTGTTCTTATAGATGTAGGCTGATGCCTAGTTGAGAAGAGGTCCCAGAGGAGCTTGCCTGGACTTTAGTCAATGAGCGAGTCTTTGTCACTCTAAATATTTGCTGAATGTTTTTCTCATAGAGGTGAGAAAAAAGTGTACTGGAAATAAGAAGCCAGAGTTGTTCACACTGGGGATCAAAAGAGCTCAAGTTTCAGTAAGTGTGAAAGAGAAAAAGTGCTTACTCTAGGTGGAGAAAGCTGGAGCAAGGTTTTCTGATTTTATCCATTGATATAAAAATAAAAAATAATCAACACTTCCTAGTGTTATGGGATTTGTCCATTTCCAGTCCTAAGGATAGACATGATTCTAAGTAGAGAAGATAAAGTGAGATATAGTTCTCTGTGTCCATCTCTGCTTTAGGCTTTAAAACTAAGAGAACATTTTTATTGTAATATTACTATGAGCTTCTACAAAGTTATCAATAACTGAATCCACATATAGCTATCATTTGCTATAGGGTGAAGCGACCACCTCTAAATAGAAAGCACTGGGTGGATTCCTAGGTGCTTTATGATTCTGACAGCTAAAAGAAACTGATAGGCGTGATCAACAAGCTCTGAACCATTTACCTCAGTGGTTATTTTTGTCTCTTTCTGGAAGGCTCTGCAGTGTGCCTGTATTAACTGGAGCATAAGGAATGTGGCCTTCTCAAAAATTCATAATTCAGAGCACAGAACGTTGCTAATTACAGAAATAATGAACACATAAGGTTTCCTATCTCCTTAATTATTTTACGTTTTCTTCTTTTGCAAAACACAAGCCAGTTGCCTGCCGAGGTGCAATTCCTCACTCACAGAGGAAACCAAATTGTCAGCTCCAGCTAGTTGGGATCAGTAAATCTTCCTGGGTTAATACTTGGAAAGGAAGCATGCCATAAAAATTAAGGTAGATGCATTTGATCTGGGGGAGGGGATCATTTTTATCCTTTTGCTTTAAGTGGAGCCACGTGGACCTGTACGATCAACTTCACTGTGGAATGGTCCTGTGGAGCAAGCTGTAGAAACTTGGAAATTCTTAAAGAAACATATAAATATTTCTCATTTCTTTCTAAGATAGGTCACTCACAGAGGAGTTCTACCAGAGGCAAGATGTGGAATTTATGGTATTCAATAGAAAAAAAGTTACCTAATAATAATGTGGATGAAAATGTTAGTAGTTTAGAAGATGTCCTCAGAAGCATTTGATGGGTGAAAAAAACTGAGATTTTATGCAAGTCTTCTAGACCATTTCTCTGCCCACCTTTTTTATAATAAACAGCTCAAAAGTTTCCCCAAATGGCTTATCATCTTAGGAGTATAGTTTATTACAGTGGTTCTGTAGCTTTAGTGCATGCAAAGTTTACCCCAGGGAACTTCTTGTAGGTTGCTGGACCTCTTTGCTAGTGAATCTGTCTGATTCAGGAAGTCTGGATTGGGTTGCAGAATCCATAGTTTTAACTAAGCACTCAGGTAGTTATGACACACATCTTCCACGGGCCACAATTTGAAAACACTGATGATATAAAACCTGCCAGCGTATATGGCTAGAAACTCTTGAGTTGTGTTTATAATTACTATGACGATAAAACTAAATAATGTCAAGCACAGAGTTGATAATCAATATATACTTGATTAATACCTCTTAATATGAGTTTTAATGCAAGTATAAAATTGTTGTTTTAATTAGATTACAGTCCTATGAGCACCATCAGCCTCTGGTTTTAGCCCCGTTTCAAGAAAACAGGGTTAGTACTGCTGTCCTACACACTGCTGTAGGGTTCAATACTGGGTGTAGGATAGGACAATATAATGTTGCACAGAAGAGCAGGGGCTTCAGACACAGGTTTTCACAGTCCCTATCCTAGGGACTCTCTGTATACCTTTGAGAAATTCATTTAACTTCTTAGGCTTAGTTTGCTCATTCTTGAAATAATGTCAATATCTACTTTCTAGGATTATGTGATATTTAGATGAGAAAATATAAAGTAGTTAGTGCAGTTCCTGGAATATTTGTAAGTGTTTAAATGAAGAATGAAATAATTTTTTTATCCACATAACAATTCGACTTTATTGTCAAGAGGAAAGCAGTGACACCCTGGGGAATAGGGTTCTTCTATAAGCCTAGAAGCTGAAAGTTGAAGGTTTCAAGTGCACTGAGGCATATTGCCTCTAATATTATGAGAAATAGTGATTGTCTCACCACATGGCTTTGGTTAAAAACCCATAAATAAAGAGATTTGAAACATAATTTTGAACAGTTTGGACAGGGTTAGGAAATAGCAGAGGCTACAAGAAATGAGAGAAGCCATACAAATTACTGGGCCTATACATGGTACATATTACTAAAAATTTAGCATTGCTGGGAGTGAGGCAGGTTATTTTTGCCTTGGTTCTATACCTGCTCTCTACTTTCTGGTGAAGAGCCCCAAACAAAAGCCAGATTCTATGCTCATGATCTCAAGGGAACTTTATTAAATTCTCTCTTCACCAGTGAAGAACTACTCCTCTAAATTCTAACAATCATATGGTTATCAGCATTTAATCATATGAGATAATACATGTATAAACATTATCCCAGCGCCTAGTGCATAATAGGCACTCAGAAAATGTTGGCTGTTATCATTAATACTTTTCATTGCAGTTTCACTTCCTAGATTTTAACAGTGTCTCCCTAAAAACACTGAAAACTAGGGAATAATGCTAGAACTAAGAAATATCAGTCTACTATTCATTAATGAGTGGAGATTGGTTATCTAAATGGTGCTCCATTTCACTTTATCAGCACTCCCTTGTCTTCTGGCTTACGTAGCTTCTCATGAGGAGTATGTTCTGATTTTTTGTTTCTTTGTATGTACTGTCTGACTTTAAGATTTTCTCTTTATATGTGGTTTATAGCAACTTGAATATGATGTCTAGGTTTACGTTTGTGCTTTTATTTGTTGTTTCAGTATTTATTCTGTTTAGGGTTCTCTGAACCCTTAAATCTGTGGTTTGATGCCTTTCATTGTGTTTGAAAATTCTTGAGCAATATATTTATACACATTTGTTCTACCACCTTCTCATTCTCTTCTTCTAGGATTCCAATTACGTATAAGTTAGACAATTTCATATTTTTTACTGATATTGAATTTTCTGTACTACCCCCCACTCTTATTTCTTATTGGGTTTTAGTCTGAGTAATATCTATTGATTGATCGTGAAGGTCACTGATTCTTTTCTTAACCAAGTTGAGTCAGCTGATGAGCATGGAGGCATTCTTTATCTCTGTTACTGTGTTAATTATTCCTAGGATTTCCAGTTATTCTTTTTTCTTTTACTAAGGTATAATTGACATATAGCATTATATTAGTATCAGGCATACAGCATAAAGATTCTATATTTGTTTATATTGTGAAATGATCACCAAAATATGTGTAGTTATCATCCATCATCATTACAAATCCATCACAGCTAATGTTTTTTTGTGTGTGCACATGATGACAACTTATAAGATCTACTCTCTTAGCAACTTTCATACATGCAATACAGTATTTTTAACTAGTCACCATGCTGTACGTTACATTCCCATTATTTAGTTATTTTATATCTGGAGCTTTGTACCCTTTGACCACCTTCAGCCATTTTGCATACCCCCTCTGGCAACCACCAATATGTTCTCTGTATATGAGGTTTCTCTCTCTCTCTCTAAGATTTCACATATGAGATCATACAGAATATGTCTTTCTTTGTCTGATTTACTTCACTTAGCACAATGCCCTCGAGACCCATCCATATTGTTGCAAATTTTATTTTAATGGCTGAATAATATTCCATTGTATATATAGACCACATTTTAAAAAATATTTATTTGGCTGTGCCGAATCTTAGTTGAGGCATGCGGGATCTTCATTGCGGCATGCAGGATCTTTAGTCATGGTATGCAAACTCTTAGTTGTGGCATTTGGGATCTAGTTCCCTGACAAGGGATCGAACTCGGGCCCCCTGCATTGGAAGCATGGAGGCTTAGACACTGGACCACCAGGGACATCCCAAGACCACATTTTCCTAATCCACTTATCCATCAATGGACACTTAGATTCTTTCCATATTTTGTCCATTGTAAATAAGGCTTCAGGAAACAAAGGGGGGCATATATAATTTTGAGGTAGAGTTTTTGTTTTCTTCAGGTAAATACCCAGAAGTGGAATTGCTAGATCATATGTTAGTTCTTACTTAATTTATTATGATCCTCCATACTGTTTTCCATGGTGGCTGCATGAATTAATATTCCTACCAAAAGTGCACAAGGTTTCCCTTTTATCTGCAGTCTTACCAACACTTGTTATCACCTGTCTTTTTGATAATAGCCATTCTAACAGGTGTAGGTGACATCTTATTGTGGTTTTGATTTACATTTACCTGATGATTAGTGATGTTGAGCATCTATTCCAGTGTCTTTTGGCCACCTGTATGTCTTCTTTGGAAACATGAAGATTTAGATCCTCTTCCCATTTTTTAATTGGATTGAGTTTTTATTGAGCTGTATGAGTTCTTTATCTATTTTGGATATTGTCCTCTTATCTGATACATGATTTGCAAATATCTTCTCCCATTCAGTGGGCTGCCTTTTTGTTTTGGTGATGGTTTCCTTCCTGTACAGAAGCTTTTTAGTTTGGTATAATCTAGTTTGGTATAATCCCATTTGTTTATTTTTGCTTTTGTTGCCATTGGAGTCAGATCCAAAAAAAAATCTCTCTAAGACCAATATCAAAGAGGTTTTCACCTCTGTTTTTGCATAAGAGTTTTATAGTTGCTGGTCTTACATTCAAGTTTTTAATCCAGTTTCATTTTTCTGCATATGGCTGTCAAGTTTTTTCAACACCACTTATTGAAGAGACTGTTATTTACCATTGTAAATTCTTGCCTCTTTCGTTGTAGATTAATTGGCCATCTATGCATGGGTTTGTTTCTGGGCTCTTGGTTCAGTTCCATTAATCTATGTGTCTGTTTTTATGTCAATACTATGCTGCTTTAATTACCATAGCTTTGTAGTAGTTGGGAATCAGGGTGCATGATGCCTTCAGCTTTGTTCTTATTTTTACTTTTTATAGTTTTACCTCTTCTTTTACTATGCTGCTTTAATTACCATAGCTTTGTAGTAGTTGGGAATCAGGGTGCATGATGCCTTCAGCTTTGTTCTTATTTTTACTTTTTATAGTTTTACCTCTTCTTTTTCGAGACTGCTTCTACTATTCAGAATTTTTTGTGGTTGCATACAAATTTTAGGATTGTTCTAGTTCTGTGAAAAATGCCATTGAAAGTTTGGTAGGGATTGCATTGAATCTGTAGATTGCTTTTGATATAATGAACATTTTAACAGCATTAATTCTTCCCAATCCATGAGCATGGGATATCTTTGTATTTACTTTTGTCTTTTTCAATTTTTTCATCAGTATCTTACGATTTTTAGTGTACAGTTCTTTCACCTCCTTGATTAAATTTATTTCTAGGTATTTTATTCTTTTGGATGCAATTGTAAGTGGGATTGTTTTCTTAATTTCTTTTTCTGATATTTTGTTGTTTCTGAATAAAAATGCAACAGATTTTTGTATATTGATTTTTGTACCTTGCCAATTTACTGAATTCATTTATTAGTTCTAACATGCTTTTTGATGTAGTCTTTGGGGTTTTCTATACATAAAAACCATGTCATCCGCAGATAGTGATAGTTTTACTTCTTCCTTTCCAATTTATATGTTTTTTGTTTCTTTTTCTTGCTTAACAGTTGTGGCCAGGACTTCTAATACTGTGTTGAATAAAAGTGGCAAGAGTGAGCATCCTTGTCTTCTTCCTGATCTTAGAAGAAAAGCTTTCAGATTTCCACCATTGAGAATGATGTTAGCTCTGGGCTTGCCATATATGACCTTTATTATGTTGAGGTACATTCCCTCTATACCTACTTTTTTGAGAGTTTTTATCGTAAATGAATGTTGAATTTGATCAAATGATTTTTGTGTATTTATTGAGATGATAATATTTTTATCAAGGTGAATTAGCACATTGATTTGGAGATGTTAAACCGTCTTTACATACCTGAAATAAATCCTACTTGATCATGGTATATGATCCTTTTAATGAATTATTTAATTCTGTTTCCTAACGTTTTGTTGATGATTTTGGTGTCTATATTCATCAGGGATACTGGCCTATAATTTTCTTCCCT
Source organism: Stenella coeruleoalba (assembly GCF_951394435.1). Classification (NCBI taxonomy): domain Eukaryota; kingdom Metazoa; phylum Chordata; class Mammalia; order Artiodactyla; family Delphinidae; genus Stenella; species Stenella coeruleoalba. The sequence goes on along the minus strand of NC_137148.1, from coordinate 128,304,333 downwards.
TGTGCCACCCTTGTCTGCTTTTGTGATCAGGGTAATGCTGGCCTCATAAAAGGAGTTTGAAAGTGTTCCCTCCTCTTCTAGTTTTTGGAGGAGTTTAAAAAGGACTGGTATTAATTCTTCTTTGAATGTTTGATATAATTCATTAGTGAAGTTGTTTTGTCCTGGACTTTGTTTTTTTGGGAGGTTTTTGATTGCTGATTCAATATCCTTACTAGTAATCAGTCTGTTCAGATTTTCTGTTTCTTCATGACTCAGTCTTGGTAGGCTTTACGTTTCTAGGAATTTATCCATTTCTGCTAGATTGTCCAGTTTGTTGGCATCTAATTGTTCATAGTAGTCTCTTATTATCCTTTGTATTTCTGTGGTATTAGTTGTAATGTCTCCTCTGTCATTTTTGATTTTATGTGAGTTCTCTCTTTTTTCCCCCCTGTGGTGACACTAGCTAAAGGTTTGCCAATTTGGTTTATGTCTTTAAAGATCCGGCTCTTAGTTTCATTCATCTTTTCAATTGTCTTTTAGTCTCTATTTCATTTATTTGCACTCTGATCTATGTTATTCCCTTTCGTCTACTAACTTTGGGCTTCATTTGTTCTTGTTTTTCTAGTTATTTGAAGGTGTAAAGTTAGGTTGGTTATCTGGGATCCTTCTTGTTTAGGAATTCATACCCTCAGGTGATGGCCTTTAAATATGCAAATATAAACAGTCCTGTGTGACCATAAGTGTAAATCCTGCTGGCCGTCAGGGCCAGGCAATTCAGGCATCAGCTGCAAAACTAAGGGGGCCAGATGAGTGTACAAGCTCCTTTTCAGGAAATGCCAGTAACTGGAGTGAGGCAGAGGGAGACTGAAACTATGGAAACAACCATCCTCTATCCCGGGAGTGTATCTCAGTAGGCCCCTAAACGTGTGACAAACCAGAAGCCTGACCCTCAGGCTGAAACTCCAGGGCAGGCAAATAGGTGTCTTTCACAAAAAGACTGGGGATGTGTTTCAGTCTGTTCTCTGTGCAGTGCCCTGGGGATGATAACTGGTGAAGAACTGTCTCTCCTATTGTTACCATCCCTTGGGACCCAGTAATGAAAGCCCATTGGCCACCAGAGCCAGTACATTTTGAGGTGTCCCCTAGGTGGCAACCCCCAAAACCGGGGCACTAGATATAAAACACCAAACGTGTAAAAGATCCCCTCCAGAAGATACTGGCTCTCTGGAGCACGGCAGAGGGAGAGTGCAAAGAACATCCACTCTGGAAAAGATTATAGTGAGTCCTTAGATGTGTGTTTAATTAGAAGCCTGCCCCTCAGGCCTCAGCTATGAAGGTAAGTTAATAGGTCTCTTTCCCAGAAGGACTGTACTACTGGGACTATTGCCTCTTGCTTTTCCCTGGGGGTAGTGGCTGTTTAAGAACTCTTTTCTCCATTGGTTACTGTCCTGTGGGATTCATAAGCATAAGCCCCACTGGCCACCAGAGCCAGGCACTATAGAGGTGGCAGGCAGACACAGAAATCAGGGTGATACAAGAGGATGCAAGCTCCTTTCTAGGAGACACTGGGGAGCTGGAGTGAAGTAGAGGGAGAGCACAAAGATGGCACCCAGCAGCCTTCATCCCCAGAGGGTACCCCAGCCAGTACCCAGATGTGTGTTAAATTAGATGTCTGCCTCTCAGGCCAGCACTTTAAGATAAGCAAATAAGCCTCTTGTGCATGAGGTCTGGGCACCTCTCAACTGGCTGCCTCTTTTCTGGCCCCTGAGGCAAGTGAGTCTGCCTACAGGCCCTTTAAGAGCCATTTCTCCGTTTACTACAGCCCTTTAGGTCTCGTAGATGCAAGCCTCACTGGTTTTCAAAACCAGGTGTTTGTGGGGGGTGGGGGGCAACGTTGTCTCTTACCTTGACTCTTAGGCAAAGGTCTTTAAAGTCGGGGAGCCCAATATAGGGTTCAAAACTTTTGTTCCTCAGGGAGAGGAGCAAAAACTGGGTTTTGAGTTCCTCCCCGATTGTGGTTTGCATCACTGGGGGTAGTATTTATGGCAAGATTTTGTCTCACTCTCTCCCTCTCTGGTTTTTTTCTTGTGTATCCAACATGTAGGAGTCACCAGCTAGTTTTTAGGTTGTTTCCTCAAAGGAAATTTTTCCACATGTAGATTTGGTATATCTGTAGGAGGAAGTGAGTTCAGGATCTTCCTACATTGTCATCTTGTGCCAAAACCCCCATTTTTCTTCCTTACGGTTTCCATCTCTGCTGAAATTCTTAATGTGTTCATATTTGTTGTTCAACTTTTCCACTACAGCCTTTAACCTATTAATCATCGTTATATTTCCTGATAGTTCCAACATTTGGTTCTTGTTTAAACCTGGTTTTACTGTGTGTTTTGTCTCTTGACAGTGGGCTTTTTTCTTTCTTTTTCTTGTGTCTTAGACATCATCATCTGTAGAACCAAATAAACTGAGGCAAATAGTATTTATGCCCCAAACACATATGCTTCTCTTTTTGCTGGACTTTTAATGTTCAATCACTCTTGTTAAGAGTTGAACTGGGTTTGGGTTTTGTTGTTGCTATGGTTACTCCCAAATATATCTATTTCATATTCCTCTAGCTTTGTCTTGTATTGCAGGTGGTGGTTGGGTGTCATAAGATTTTTCTAAGTATTCTTGCTTTACCTCGATTTTAGGTTTTCTCAGTAAATTTATACCTCTGAGAGAATCTCTTTCTAGGTTTTTTCCCCTCTCCCAGAATTATACTGTTATAACTTGTTAGCTGACTTTTTTATGGTCTGGTGGCAGAATTCAGAGGTGGGGTTCTATTGTCCGTAGCCATGCACTAAGTCCCTGAGTGTTGAGGGAGTGCCTTTGTCTGTGAACTTGCCCCTATCCCTGCAGGAGCCTGGGCCTTGGATAATTTTTCTGCCTTGCCTTAGGTAGAGAATTATTTTTATTCTCTTGCTTCAGCCACAATGGGTCTTTTGGTATTTTGCCATCCTTCTCCCAGTGGTTTAAGACTTTTTCCCCCATAGGACAGAAGGGTCCAGCCAGGGTTTTATCAGAGAGGACATGGCCACTCCCTTCCTTGAAGCCTGCAGCCTGTGGGAGGCTTTCTTCAATCTCTTCCCCAGACTCTAATCTTGCTCTAAGTACCCTGTGAAAGTCCATAAAGAACAATATGTGAGTGTCTGCATTCTAGGGGCTTCTAAATTCTAATGATGGTCCACCTAGCCTTAGCAATTAGCTAGAAATTTTGGCTAAAATATTGTCACCCACTTGAATGGTGGCTCTGTCTTCTTCCTATGCTCTTCCCCAGGAAAGCCAGTGCCTACAGCTCCTTACAGGTGCCTGTCTTTCCCTATATTTCAGACTAGCTGGTTGCCCTGTGACCTCAGTTCTCTGAAGGGCTCACGAAAATTTATGCTTTCAGAAATTTTGTCACTTTTTCTTAATGTTTAAGTGAAAGCAACACTTTCTAGCTTTTGACATCTTGAGTGAAAGCCAGAAATTCACTTTAACTTCTTAAGCATATGTTAGGGTTTTTCCTCAGTAACGTAATCTTAATGTGAAACATCATCAATCCATTAATTACAATTAATAATATCTGATTAAAGTTTCTCTGTAGCAATTGGGTCCTGTTTTCACAGATGAAACTACTAGAAGCTTTTCTTATTTTACATGTGTCTGATTTGGAGGCCTCTAAAAGCAACTGATCTCATTTTAATCTTCACTGAATGTTGTATTAAAAAAAAACTTGCTAAAATTGTATCTGTTGCTTATCACATGTTCAGCATTTTGACAAATAACAGAGTTCTAAATCTCCTGGAGAAACTGTCTCTTCAGCTGCTGTTCTCCTTTCCTCTGATCATAATGTTCCTCCAACATTTTAAGATATTCTAGATTAATTCCCATCTCAAAACTTCTCACTGATCTCCAGTTTCTTCAAGACCTTAAAAGCCTGAGAATTTTGAGATTTAATTAGTGGAACCAAAGCTGCTTCATGTAAACTAGAAATTCACAGGGATTAATTAAATGGATCAGCCCTTCCACGATAAACTCAAATATGTATCTCAAGAAATACCAGTTGTACAAGATGTGTTCTGCCTGGCATGCTTAGAAAGATATGGGGAAGGGAAGTTTCTAAAGACATCCTTGGCATTTTATAGTAGCATTGGCCAACTACACCGAAAATAAAATTGATTTAGACCCAGGAAAAAAAAAGTCATTTTGACCAAAATCTTTATCCTAGATCTTAAGCCACCTGTATTGTAATAAACCATTTCCATTTGAATAAGTCTAAACAAGTACATTTTAAAGAATTAGCACGTATTAATTAGCTACTGGCACCAGACACTCTGCTAAGAACATCGAATACGTGCTTCTATTTAATTTTCATAACATAATGAGATAGATAATATTTATCTCCATTTGACAGACGAACAAATTGAGGCTTTGAGAAGATAAGAAACATTCCTAGGTTCCCAGAGCTAGTGAGCGGAGGAGGAGCCAAGTCTATTTGTCTCCACATGCCACTCAACTATACATCATGCTGTGCCTATAGCAGCATTTCAGCATTTTAATATCTGGAGCAGCACGGCATTGAAAGGAAGAGAACTGTACTGAGATTCCTCCTACTTGAGTTCCAAACCTGATTATAAAACTAGCTGTGGCTTCCTGATCAAATCATTCCCGTCTCCTAGCCTGAATGACTTAGTCCTGTTGTAAGAGATTGGATTAGGTGATCTTTCAGACTCTTCTAATTCAGGAACTTGCCCAGAACATAGGGAACAAACTGCATAAACTAAGTCACACTAAGCTGTGAATGACCGTCTCTTGACCCTTCAGGGCATTTGCATTTTCAAAGAGGAAATAAAAGACTTTGCCATCCCTTGTTTCGCCTGTAGTGCCTGTCCTGTCTTTCTTTCGTAATCTTTGCCAGCCTTTCTTTTTCATTTGTTCATTTTGTTTATTGTTCAACTAAAGGTTCTACAAGCCATGTGCTAAAATCTAGGAGAGATGTGAGATCATTTTGGGAACATATGTACATGTATAACTGATTCACTTTGTTATAAAGCAGAAAATAACAACAACAACAAAAAATCCAAAACACCAAAGTTGAAAACAAACCTAGTGAAGGAGTAGGGGAAAAGAGCTTACTGTGAGTCCATATTAAGAGATGTATTTGAGTAAACTTATTTATCCCATCAGTCAGGGTTACCCATTTCCTAGCACCTGTTTTCATCCTAGTGTCCAAATGACACTAGAAATGGCCAATTTTGTATTTCTCCATAGGACACAGTCAGTATAGTAGAACTTATTTAGTATTTTTCAGCAACCTTACAAGCAGACTGAAAAACTTGGATGGGGCAGTTGAAGAGCTGCGAATACCTCTGTTCTCTCTTAGACAAAGAAAAAAGGTGCTGTCATCGCGGTGCATACCTGAGTTACTGATCTTTCACAAACAGTTTTCTAGGGTAAATTTACCTGCTCCAGTTGTCTCTTGACTAAACCTCAGTTTTAGCAGAATCATTTCTACAATAAGTCAAAGGGAAATACTAGAGAGTTTTAAGCTCTTCAGCATGAGACATAGCTGGATTTGAAATTGCACTGTCCTTTACTAGTTGTGTGTCCTTGAGATGTTTAGTTAATTTACAAGTTCAGTTCCCTCCTCTGTAAAATAATGGAAGCAGGATGGTGTTAAAGAAAACCTCAACTGAATAAATGTTAAAGATGTTATTGGCTCTATTCAACAGTTCATGAATTGGGCAGCATCCGATCTAGCAGATAATAGAAAGGAGCTCTGAGGAGCAGTATACAGAATGGAAGACTCTTCTAGGCACAAGGGAGCAGAAGCAAGCAAGTTATACTAAGCAAAAAAAGCAGACTGGTTGTTCCAAGCGTACTCTCCTTTCGGTGTTTGCAGGGGTCTATCAGGCAGATTATCTAACTAATGCTGAGGGGGTGATTGCTGACTGACTGGTTTAAGACTGCATTTCTGAAGGAGTGGAAACTGTAATTAAGTTAAATCTCAGTTTGTTGATGTGGGGTTTAGCATAAATGACTCCATTTTGGGCCTGTTGCCTTGTTCCTACCAACAGATAATAATGCCACTTCATAGACTGTGAGGGTCAAGTGGGATATTGCGTTTAAAGCATTCTCTGTTGAACAACAATAATTATTTGGTATTTTAAAGTTGGTTTTGGTACTTTCTCAAGACATTCCACCTTTTCTTTTCCTCCCTCTACAATAATTTAAAAATTACGTCTAGAGCTGGAGGGGCTAACTAATTTAAATGCTTCCAATCCAAGATTAAAAGGGACAGGTGACATTTCTTTGACATCACAAATTTAACGGCAATCCCTAGACTAGATTTTACTTTACCCCTTCCTAGATCAATGCTCACCCTTCCTTTTTCACCCTCTAGTAATGGAAACGTGTATATCCCCAAATATGTATTTTTATGGTCATGTAGCAGTAAAATTTCTTCGTCCTGGAAATAGATAAAGCTAAGTTCAAATACCCCACCCAGGGCCCTAACTGTGTGACCATATGGAAGCTATGTTATCGCTCTATACTTCAGTTTCTTCATCTGTAAAATAATGAAGACCGATACAGAGAGATCTCTAGCCAAGCTCTGAAGTGAGGCAGACAGTTAACAGGTATTTGGATGCGAGATCTGATGGAGGATGGCCTGGCTGCCATGAGAGCAAGTGTGTGACAGGTGGAAGAACATCATTCTGAGAGCAAAGGCAGTAGCTTCTGACTGTTGTGGTTGCAAGGCTGTCTTCACTGCTCACTGCCTGTGTAACCTTGGGCAAGGTGCTCAAGCGTTCTGTCTCTGGCTCGTCTTTGAAATGGGAGTTACAAGGATATCTACCACATAGAGTTGATGTGAGGATTAAACAAGTCAAAGCACATAAACCTGAGGCTGCCACTTAGCTATAAATAACAGCTGTTACTAATTGGGTTCTGTTAAATCCTATGCCATTTTATTCATAAAAAAAAAAGCTCATCTACTTTTCCAAAGTACCTGCAAAACTCTGGACTTGGACCTTTTATCAAAGCTTCAAAATTCTATGGTCTACTCCCCACCAGACACTTCCATTTGCATGTCTTGCATTATAGTTTCGATGCCCCAAATTGATCTCGTCTTAAATTTAAGCCCTGTGATTTCTCCTATAGCTTTCTCTGTCTCAGACAGTGGTAACTCCATCCACCCACGTGCCCAAGCTAGAGACATGGACACCCTCCTAGACGTTTCCTTCCTTCTCATCCTCACTCTCCTCATCTCAACAGCCACTGGATTCTGCCACTTTTCACCTCTTTAGTATCACATTCATCTGTCCATATTCAAAGGAGTGAGTCCTATGACTACAGGAACTACAGTTGTTTCACGTATACTCGGCAACTGTTTCTCTTAGAGCCGGAGATAATGAGCCAGCCAGCAGAACTTACAGTTCAATGGATGAGACAGGTATTTCATAAATAATTGGAGGTATTTCTCACCTAATTTTAAGTCATTATAAGTGCTAATGGAGACAAAGTACAGGATGCAATGCGAGTATATCGAGGGCATGACTTAAATGTGGGAAACCTGAGGCCCTGACTGGGCCCAAGGGATTTACTGGCAGAGTCTGGAACTGACCGAATGTCTTCTGACCCCTTGAATTGGAGACTTTTACGCCAGTCACCTTGGTCTTGTCCAAACAAAAGCATGTCCTTGTCCACAGAGGAACCTGTGGCAGGAGGTCTCCTCCAAGAACATGTTCTCAACAAGGCAGCAGCACCTCAACTCAGTTCGTATCCTCAAAACTGGAGCAGGAGTTAATCAGGGTCATGGTGGCATTTAGTGTCTGCAGGGTCACTAAGTCCTGTCGTTTTGACCCCCTCAATATCTCTGGAATCCATCGATTTCTCTCCATTCTCATTGCCACTGATCGAACCCAAGGTAGCATTACTTCTTACCAAATTATTGCCAGTCACCTCCTCATTGCCCAACATCCTCTCTAGAGACCCCAATCCCTTCATTCTGTTTTAAATTTTTTAAATAAATATTTAACTATGCTCCTCCTTAGGCTAGATTTCTGCAGTGACTTAAGATCACATCTAAAATCCTTAACAATACTGACATGCCCCTGCCTCTGAAGTCCTGCCTCTCTCCATCGCTCTCCTTATTCTCCAGCCACAGAGGATTGTTTGCCTTCTTCCACTCACTTGGGACCTCTGTATGCCCTTACTTCTACCTGGGAAGGTTTTGCCCAAGGCCCCTTACTTTAAGCCTCATCTTGCCCACACAGCATTTCTTCACAAGCGCCTTCTTTGAATTCTCTGCCCACTATCACCACACACTCACACACACCAAAGATTCTCAACTTCAGGGTGCAAAAGAATGACCTAAGGAGTTTGTTTAAAATGTAGCTTGGGGACTTCCCTGGTGGCGCAGTGGTTAAGAATCCGCCTGCCAATGCAGGGGACATGGGTTCGAGCCCTGGTCCGGGAAGATCCCACATGCCGTGGAGCAACTAAGCCCGTGCGCCACAACTACTGAGCTTGCGCTCGAGAGCCTGCGAGCCACAACTACTGAAGCCCGTGCGCCTAGAGCCCGTGCTCCGCAACAAGAGAAGCCACTGCAACGAGAAGCCTGTGCACCATAATAAAGAGTAGCCCCTGCTCACCACAACTAGAGAAATCCTGTGCACAGCAATGAAGACCCAATGCAGCCATAAATAAATAAATAAGTTTAAAAAAAAAAAAAGTAGCTTCCCTAGGCCCATGTCCAGAGTCTCTGGGGGTTGATCCAGGCATTTTGCATTTTTACTAACAAACAAACAGCCCCAGCGGTTTCTGACCTGGCGGCTCTCAGACCACACTTAGAGAAACCCTGAGTGATGTTACCTTCTCTTACTAAATGATGTCAGAATACCTTTGTTGCCTTCTCCATGAAATTCCCGCGTTTCTTATTTTAGGCCTGTAGTCCCTGCTCATGTGCGTGCTATACGGCCAGGGCAGGGACCTCATCCGGGTGGTTCAGCCATAATCCAGAGCAGAATGGATGCTTGGCAAATGTTTGTTAAATTGATGATAATTCCTCACTTTTGTAGAACACAGTAATTTATGAAGAACAACACATGTAAACCAGGAAACAGGCTTTGAGAATTAGACCGTGTATCCCAGTGCACAAGGCACCATGCCCGACATCTTGGGAGGGCCCTGACCTCTGAAGGGTGGCTAATCTGCTTGTTAAAGCTCGCTGATTTCAGCTGTCTCCACTCAGTTCTCTTCCGTCTTCCTCGGCATGCTCTGGTGACACTTAAGCCTTAATTGAATAGTGAGGTTCCTGCTGCCTTCCAGTGACTCTGCTGATGAGCTGTCAAAATAGAAAACACTGGGGCCAAAATGCTGCCACCAGCAAAAAGCCTCCTGGTGATCCAAATGCTTCACTGGAGCTCTATGTTCTAAGGGGTCAGTTTTGGGGGGCAAAGGGTAGTTGATGAGGAAATTGAATCTTCATTCCCAAGGCCTCCTTTCCATTTCCGCAGAAACATTTAGCTAGGAAATGACTGACCGACGCATAAAATCTCAAACCTGCCTCAGCTTACTGAGAGGCAGCAATGTTCCCAGATCACGCTGCCACCATGATGTGGTAGAAAGTGTAAAAGGTTCAAAATACCTGAGTTTAAATCCTGAATGAACCAAGGTATATGGCAGTGGTTAGTTAACGGAGAGTGAGGACTATCAAAAAATGAAAGTTCTGGGACCCAGCCCTGCAGATGGTGATCCAGGAAATCCTGGGTTGTCCCTCCCAATTCCATTTACAAAAGCACCTCTCCTGGGCTTCCCTGGTGGCGCAGTGGTTGGGGGTCCGCCTGCTGTTGCGGGGGAGGTGACCCGGTCCGGGAGGATCCCACATGCCGCGGAGCGGCTGGGCCCGTGGGCCATGGCCGCTGAGCCTGCATGTCAGGAGCCTGTGCTCCGCGGCGGGAGGGGCCCCGGCGGTGAGAGGCTCGCGTACCGCAAAAAAAAAAAAAAAAAAAGCACCTCTCCTAATAATTCTAATGCACGTGCTCCTCAGACCACACCTTGAAAACCGTTGTTCTGACTTAGATGAGTCAGGTATTCTTTCTGAGCTTCAGTTTCCTCACCTGCAAAATGCAGCTGAAAACCCCAGCCTGACCTACTTCACAGGGTTCTTTTAGGGGATTGTGAGTTTTGTGTAAGCTATAAAGTGCTATAAACATATAGACATTTTGTTACTAGATTTGTTGATGACAGCATTATTCATTATTTCTAGGAAATATGTGAGTTATAATAGACGCTTTCTAAGTATAATTATGTAACCCAAAGGAATACCTAGCAATTGGAATTTAAAGATTTACTGAATTAATGACCGACAGGACATATCTGTCTTGATTTATGTTCTGTCCCCAGAGCCTGACGTGGAATACATGCTCAAAAGAACTGCTGAAATAAGTAAAAGAAGCGCTGGCTCTTTTATAGCTAGTATATGACTTACTAACCACCCAACTGCCTCCTGAGGTTTGCTCACTTTGGCTTCCTTCACCAGGACGAGCCCGGGATGTGCAAAGCATCCGGGACCCCCCAGGAACACTGACTTTATTGACTCAAGACCCCTCCTGCCTGAGCACCAAGCTGCTGCTTAGCACTGTCCTGGGCCTGTGGTATCATTTGTGTTCTGGATCTGTCTTCTGGATAGATATCACAAGAGAGAACCACATTTGGGGGACAGAGGAGAATTTTCTTGAAAAGCACCTCCTTGCAAATGCCTTGCTCCTTCAAGGAAAGGGGTGATGGGATCCCTAGCTATGTGGCAGAGATAACCTCCCCAAATCCTCTGAGATTATCAATCTCCTTTCTCCCCACAGCATCCTTTTATGCTTACTTACCTGTATTCTGGCATGTCTATTAGTCCATAGCATAGACAGTATTTCCCAGTCCCCCTTGTGTTCAATAAAAGGCAGTACGCTAGGTAGAAAACACAGAGAAAGAACAGGTGGGCGGTTCCAGTCTGCAGGGGCAGTCCTGGGAGACCTGCCAACTGCAGCAAGGGTGGCTAAATCGCCATGGCAACAAGCAAGCTGATCACTTAGGCACTGTCACCCACTCCATAGCCACAGCCTTTCATGGACAAAAGGAGCACATGTCCCTCCTGAGGGCTTTGATATCAATGCAGGGGCTGCCTTCTCTACAAGGTGCCTACATTTCTGGTCTATTTTAGAGTTTTGTTCAGGCTTTCAGGCTTCTTTGAAATCTCAAGGAAGCAATTAAACTGCAGATAATGCTTTTGTAAGAAAGAACAATCTTTTCCTTTTAAACTGTACAGCACTGTTTGTATTTGTTTATTTGATAACTATTTACTGAATATAAAATTAGAGATAGATTCTATCCTCAAGTCCGTGCAGTCTAGAAGGAAAATAAGACAGCAAAAATTACTGTGATTTGGAAAAAGAATAAGCCCTGGAAGAGGTTCTGTAGATGCTTTGCATTCACGGATTTAATATTCATGATTTTGACAATTTAAAAGTCATTGCAGCTGCCCATGGTGTGATAGAATTTGAGATGACTGAATTCCTAGTGGGGTAAGACTGGTATTTGGAAATAAACCACATCACTGGTAAATGAACTAAGCTGCTTTCCCAATACCTCTACCTCAATGTGGCTTTGTTGCTTTCTCTTCACTGGCATCTACACAGCAACTATTATTAAGCATCCAAAGTGTTGAAAATATCTTAGTTCCAAATGTCTGATTTCTATGTGGACAGTGATAGGGTGGTATTCTTGAAGACATTATGGTCTCTTTCAAATATTAAGGATTTATTTCAGTGAGAAAGGATGTTATACATTTAAGAAAGGAAGAAGTTCATTTGGTAGAGAAGATGGATGTTTTGAGAGGTTCTTTAAGAAGTGGCACTGAAATTGGCTTTGAGTGGAAAGAGTTTTCCTATCATAAGGAAGGGTATAAACACGTGCATGGACTAAATCAACAATGAAATACCACTAACACATCTCTTAAAATGGCTTAGGAAATGGCCATAGCAAATGCTGACAAGGATGTGGAACCACAGGAACTCTCGTTTATTGATGGCATGAATACGAAATGGTACAGCTACTTGGAAAGACAGTTTCTCCCAAAGCTAAATATAGTCAAAGTCCTAGGTTTTAGATGTTTAAAGCAGCTTTGTTAATAATTAGCAATAAATGGAAGCAACCAACATGTCCTGCAGTAAGTGAACAAACCAGGATACATTCATCAAATGGACTGTTATTTAGTGACAAAAAAGAGATGAGCTATTAAGCTGCAAAAAGACAAGGGAGAACCTTAAATACGTATTGCTAAGTAAAGAAACCATACGAAAAGGCTACATACTACATGATTCAAATTATGTGACATTCTGGAAGAGGTAAAACTATACAGAGAATGAAAAATCAGTGGTTGCCAGGATGTCAGCTGGATGGGACAGAGTTGAATAGATGAAACACAGGGTTTTCTTTGAGGGTAGTGAAAATATTCTGTATGATACCATAATTGTAGATACATGACATAATGAATTTGTCAAAGCCATGAAACTTTATAGCATAAAAGTTTATGAAGTGTAATATAGGTAAATTAAAACAAAGCATTTAGGAGGTGGAGTGATCCCAGAAGGTTGTAGACTTTGACAAGAAATCTGACTGTATGATGGATAAATCTGACTGTATGATGGATATATGAAACAACCTTACTGAAGAGGGTGGTGCCAAAAGGTACTGACCTAAGTAACCTAGGAAATGAGTCTGTAAGTCTAAAGACAAAAGGAACTACAAACGATGACTGTACTCTAGTTGATAAAGTTGTAGCTCATAGGGATAGAGGTTAAGAATTATGATATCATTATACATGTAAACTGGAAGCAAATGATTAAGTAGATGGCAAATGGTGGGAGCCAGGTCTCTCACTACAGGAGTAGGAGTTTATAGATAAGCAAGGGGAGAAAGCTAGAATGATCCATCTGGTGATGGACTAGAGTTGGAGACATCAATCTGAGCTAATAAGTAACTTCATAAAGACACATATGGTTTCATATAGAAATAGTTTTAGATCTACGTATATTCACAGGTTAGTGAACAAACATGTAGTTCCTTGCTCTGTCACCTGAGAAGATCTAGAAGCAATGACACCCCAGTAACAGTGAGCACAGCTACCACCCAGATCTTGGTTTCAAACACCATTCTCCAATAAGATGGACCAGGGCAGGAAATATGCAAGATGAGCCTGGAGCACTTTGCAGTGCCAAAAAGAAAATGCTCGAAGACTACAAAACTATATTGATGTGGGTATGTCAAAGGAACACAGAAGCCAACTAAAAGAGATTCCGATGGACAAAGCAGAATTAATTTGACCAAAGAAATAAGGTATTAGACTTCAACCCACAGGGTAAAGTAAATATCAGTGTATCTATGCTGATATACATAAATGAATGAATAAGCCAGGGAGAAGAGACAAATCCCCCGTGCACAAGAATTCCAAATCATTTATGTAGATACTCCACCTTCAAGGAGGGGAAGCATAACTCCTCACTCAAGTGTCAGCTGTGCATAATGACTTCCTTCTAAAGAACACAGTATGTAAAGGGTGGAAATGTATAATTTTACAACAGAGAAACCTGACATACACCTCATGTTGATAGTACACTTTTGATATGATTTGATGCAAGTGGCACTTGACCCCTGATCTTCTTCATAAAAACCTCGTAACTCCAATCTATGAGAAAAAATACCAGTCGAATTACAATAGAGGGACATTCTACAAAGCCTGACCAATACTACTCAGAACTGTCAAGGAGAGGGCTTCCCTGGTGGCGCAGTGGTTGAGAGTCCGCCTGCCGATGCAGGGGACACGGGTTCATGCCCCAATCCGGGAAGATCCCACATGCCGCGGAGCGGCTGGGCCCGTGAGCCATGGCCGCCGAGCCTGCGCGTCCGGAGCCTGTGCTCCGCGACGGGAGAGGCCACAACAGTGAGAGGCCCGCGTACCGCAAAAACAAAAACAATATTGGTTTATTAGTTATAACAAATGTACCAACTAAAGTAAGATGTTAATAATAGGGAAATTGTGTGTGGGGTATATAAGAAGGCCCAGTACTATCTTCTCATTTTTTCTGTAAATCTGAAACGGTTCTAAAAAATAAGTCTACAGTTCTTTAAAAGGTAGGGGGCAGAACTGTCAGGGGACCAGTAAACAGTTGAGTTGGGCCAGAACAGGGACTGTACAGTACAGCAATGGGAAATCCGGCAGGGGTCATATCATGGAAGACATTATCAAAACCCATTCACAACCCACTTCTTCGTTGCCCACTTTCACCTTAAAGGCTGGGGAAGAAAAAAGAAAAAACACAAAACTTTCCTACATTAAGAAATGAATAAATGGCACATTTATAATTAAAAGTCTCGTATGAAAAGATACCTGGGAAAGCTCTTATTTTCCCGAAAAATAGGGGAGATGTTACTATTACCACCACTTCCACCTTCCCTGCCTTGAATATATATTAATACATGCATGCAGCTCTAAACCATCATGGTAAGAAGAGTGAGGATGAAGATAGAAAGAGGTTATATCTTTGATACATTTTTTACCACCTGTTGAGTCAAGACTGCTTACCTCCAGCCTGCTTGTTGTAAAACTTAATTGAGTGTCTTTATTACTTAAACGACTGCTGATTATGTATGTTGTTAGTTGAATCTGAAAGTATCCCTAATAGAGTGACTTTGGAGGCCAGAATAAAGAGACAGGACTTCATTTACTAGACAGTGGTGCACTCATCTTAGCATTCTATTCATTCATTCATGCATGCGTGCATTCATTCATGCATTTGTCTTCTGTAATCATTAAGGCATTTAGGTTTTCCACTTCAGCCAATGTATTAACATCTATTGTGTGTCAGGCACAGTTCTAGGTTTTATGGACATATCAGGGAACTAAGCAAATTTCCTACTCTCATCATGCTAATGTAGTTTGGGGAGACAGATAAATCAATGATTGGAGTGGTTTTAAATGCTAAGAAGAGAAATAAAGCAGGGCAGGAAGACAGGGATGGGTGTGTAGGTCGGTCAGGGATGTCCTCACTGATCAGTTCACATTTAACAAGAAACCTACATGAAATGAAGGAGAACACCCTGTGCGTGCCTAGGGAAAAGCAGTTTAGACACAGGAAACGGCAAGGGCAAAAGCCTTCAAGTGCTTGAAGAGCAGCAAAGGGATAGTGGAGTCAGGTCAGAATGAAGGGAGAGGACAGGAGGCAGGATATAATGGCAGACAAAGAATGGGGCCAGGTCATAGATGGCCTTACCGGCCACGGTGGACTTCGGCTTTTCATGAGGTGAGGACGAAGCCACTGGGCAATTTTTAGGAAAGAATTGATGGGATATAAATGAGGTTTTATAACAAAGAGAGACAAAGGGACATTGGTTAGGGCTACTGATACTGCAATAATCCAGGCCAAAGGTAATGGTCATTTTAGCAGGAGTGATAAGGTAGAGGTAAGGAGGAGTCAGAGTCTGGCAGAATTGCTTCTGTGTGTATTTCCTCTTGTAAAGTAAATTGCAAGGTCAGAGTGAACAGGGAACGTATTTTAAACTTCTTTCTCATCTTCTCTAGTCCTGACACATTGTGTATGGTCATTCAGTAGAGGCTGAATAAAGAAACACACTTCAAAAGAGCACAGTTTCTTGAAGGGTAAAAACAGGGAAGGAGGAGGAAGAGAAGGTCGGCTTGAAGGATGGTCAGGATACCAGATGTAGGCACTGCCAAGCCTTTTCTTCCTTTGAGCCCTTCTAGCCAGCAGCCCCTGCACTCTGAGCCCAGCTCAGACGCATGTTCCATAAACCTGTGCCTACGAGAGATGGGCGCCATCTCTAAGGCGAAGTGGAAGCAGCTCGGGCAAATGTTGTTTGACAAGTGTCAGCAGACACAATATCCCAGCACTTAGGGATTCACAAGTGCTTGAAAATGCAGCGGAGAAAACCTATGGTCAATTTCCTGTAAGTGCGATTCGTGAGGGTTATTTGGGGGCAATCAACATACTCTGTAAGACTTCCTTCTCCGGGCGAACTCCAATTTTGTTTGATGAGAGTTTTTCTGAAGGCCCTTAGAACATAAACTCTTATTATGCAGATAATCAGCAGAACCTGCTCATCCCTTAACGCAAGTGAGTGAGACCAAGAGCCAGAACAATGGAGATAAAATCAGAGCTTTACTACGTAGCCCATTAACTGGGTAGAAGCTGCATTCTGAGGTCATAAATAGTTATTAGCCAGTTAATGATGACTATAGTCAAATCATTAAATTTACATCTGATGAATAGGGATGAGGCCTTTTTTTGCTTTTCAGCACTCAGACCATTTACTATAGGGTTTTAATATTCTAGGCAGTAGAATTTCTAAAATTAAAAAAACCAGTCCTTCCACCTATCTTGAAGAAACACAGTAAATGAATACAAGTAAAGAATTATGTAAATGTTCCTAGACTATTCCACCTTATATTAATTTCTATCATCTTCATGTTCCTAAAGTGCTTATATCTCATTGGAGGTTAAATTGAGGCTGGAACCAAGCCTCCTGCCCATGCCATTTTGTGACTCTGCTTGGGTCGTTTAACACTTGCAAGCTTCAGTCTTCTCACCTGTGACACAGGGAGATTGGACTAGCTTACCTCCAAGCTCTTTCTTACAGAAAATCCATGCCTATGGCACCAAGACTTTGTTCCAAAGTAACAGTAACACATTAAGATTTAGTTTTGGTATGTTCTCTCTTGTGCTATATATATAAAAAAAAAACTAAAAAACAAAAAACCACAATATTTTATGTCTTATCCTATTTCCCTAAATGGTCCCTGAATATTGGTTAAAACTAGCAAAAACCCTTCTCCAGCAGTAGATGCAAATTAACCCACAATATATCATATTTGGTTGATTTGACACCCAAGGATACGTACTTTGAGCTTGTTTTCCACTTTGTTTAACTAAGGGTTTCTGCTTTAATTGGAGCTATTTGGACTAGGATAGAGTATTTGCTCTGGCAGGCTCCCTGATAAGCATAGAAAACAAAATGTGATCCACCAATATTACTGAAAGTTATATGAATTCAGAAGTCTTCAGTTTAGAAAGAAATTATTTCTGAAAACATCAGCTTTAGGAATTGAAGTTTAAGCATTACATTAACAGTCAATTTGCAAATTCTCTTCCCTCATCAACAGTTGTTATTAGTCCAAATTTGAACTTATGTGCAGAGGCGGAGTGCTTGGGTATATGAGAGATGTGTCATTATGGGATGAAGTTTCAGCTTCATATGGGATGTACATTTCAGCTAACAGGCATTTATTAAGGTTCATTTATCACCTACTATGTGTCCAGGCCCCATTAAGCTACAGATGGCATAAGATACAACAGGAAGAGAATGACAATGTGATCAGTGCCTTCAAGGATTCTAAGGTTTATGTAAGATTCTAAGACTAAATAGAGAATAATGGAAGCGTGTGTAACGAATATTTGTTTGTTGAGTTCTGACGCTAAATGCTGTTGATGTTTTCTGAACAGATAGAAGAATTAGGGAAGGCTTCCTTGACATTAGGGGACCTTGAAGGAGGCAGGACACTTGGAATGGTGATGAGGAAGGTAAAGGAAGGGCATCCAAAGGCCGGGAAGCCTCATCCTCAGATGTGTCCTTTAAAGAAATGTCTCATTACAAAAAAAGTTATAAATAATGACAGTCATTTCCTCAATTTCCTTCTTGCTTTACTTTCCAGAATGAAAAGAAACATAATTGGACCGATGGTGCCAGTTTGCATGGCCTACTCAGTTCGCTAGCACAATTGTAAGATGTTCCTTCCTCCCACTCCGTTCCCCCACAAAATACCAACCGAGACAGCTCCAGGAGCCCTGAACATTGATTTTTCCCTTTATCTTCCCAAATTGCTTGTCTTTCTCTTCCTACTTTGGCTTCTCCCACTTTACACTCCAGCATGTTAGAACAAAAGGACTTCTCAAGCAGTAGACACAATAGGATTCCACTGTGCATCACCCAGATCAAAGGGACGCTCGAACACAATAATCCTTGTGCTCTTTCCTCCTGAGATTATAACTGCCTTTCAAAGTTGGTGGCATTGTCACTTAGGTGGGGACTGGGGCGGGGGGCGGTGTGGAGGAAGGGATGAGATAATAAGAATAGCATTCTTCTTTAATGTAGAAAGAATCCTGTATTCTTACTGACATTTATTTATGGTTAACTGAAGTGGAATTATAACCATATTTCCATGGTTACCCCTTACCATCTCTCCAGCCTCTTAAAGAGCTATCCCTTTAGGGGCTGCTGAGACTGTGGTATGTGAGACCCTCCCACAGTTACGGAACATTTAGGGATAGAAACGAAAAACCACATGTGTGAATCAAGCTAATTTTCCTGAGGGTGAGGCAGTTTTAGCCGAATAGGTAGGGACAGGTTAGCGTCATGTTTTAAAATTGCAGTAACCTGAAGACAGGGAATAGGTTACAGTCTCTCTGAGCTGCACTGTGCTAAACAGGGACAAGTCGGTACCCATCTCACAGGGTGTCTGTAATGATAATGCAGGAACGGCACTGTGCAGACCACCTGGCAGATACTTTACTAAGTGTTAGCTGCTGCCTTCAGTGACGGTGGTGGGTGTTAGCATCATGCAGGGAGTTGCAAACAGCACAGGGTTTGGAGTCTCAGCCTTGTCCATTACTGCATGGCGTCAGGCGAGTGACTATCTACGTGAACACAATTTTGAAAAACTAAAAAATGGGTATTAGAAGAATATTTCCTTTTAGTCTTACCTCATGGATTTGTTTAGAACCTCCGATGAAATCACGCACGTGAGTGTGCCTTGTAAACTGTGAAGTACTCTAAAATTGTGCTTGCTTTGCTCTTAGCCACACATTGAAGCCTGGGCCCACGCAGCCTGGGCTGCTTCTCGTGAGCATTTCCTATGGCTCCTTTCTGGAAGGTTGCCATTCCCCAGGGCCCCAGGAACTTCTCCGTGAAATGACTGATTAAAGGCGCCCAGTGATTTGCTTGGCCGACTGCATGCAGGATGGTATTTGGAAGGCATGGAAATCGAATCAGCTTTTCTGACTCGTGAGACTGAGCAGCTCCAAATACAATTTTTCGGAGCATCTCTCTGGAGCAGTTGATGGGCCAGTGGTGAGATGGTGTCAGCCTGGTGTCAAGAGCAGGTGGGGGTGGTCAGGTGGGGCAGAGGAGAGAGCAATCCATGAAAAAACTCAGGGAGCGAAGGCCTCCTGGCGGCCCGCTGACTGCTTTTACAGTTTCCTGGGCTCTGTGACACTAACCTCTGAAGAGGGACTCATTTTGGGAGAACGGTCAGCCGCCCACCCAATTAGTAAGAGAGAGAGAGAGTGGAATTTAAATCCTCTCTACACGGTAAGGGCATTCAAAATGTAATATATATTTCAGCAGGTAATCTAATTCACTCCAAACCCTGCCGCTTCTCGCCTTAGTGAGTGAGTGAAGAGAGCCCATTATTTTCTCCGAGAAGAAGGAAGGGGGTCGACACATGTAAATTGCTTTGTCAGCTGACCGATTTGCAGGATCAACTGCTCCAGAGGGATAGCAGGTTTCCCTCCATATTAGTTTATGTGTCACAGTAAATTTCCTAAGCTTGGCCTGAACTCCCTGGATATTTTCAAGCCAGTAGCTGCTGTCAGACTCAGATTTATAGCACAAGAGAGACTAGCTTCTAAGACTAAAGTTTTCTGTTTCTACACTTTGTGGTCTTTAAGAATAAAAGTTTCCTTCGGAGGCAGTGTTGTATCCTGGGCTGGAATGATGAGACCACTCATTTTACAGTGAACCCACTTATAACACTGAAAGTGGCTGTGCCATTCTGAGGTTTGGTACATCCCTCTTTTTATTTTTTTAATTAAGTTTTATTGGAGCATAGTTGCTTTACACTGTTGTGTTAGTTTCTGCTGTATGGCGAAATGATTCAGCCATACGTATACATATATCCCCTCTCTTTTGGATTTCCTTCTCATTTAGGTCACCACAGTGCATTGAGTTCCCTGTGCTATACAGTAGGTTGTCATTAGTTATCTATTTTATATAGTATCAATAGTGTATATGTGTCCCTCCCTCTATTTAAATCATGTCACTTAGAGGTCAAGAGTTCTACTGAGGTAGTCAGGAACCACTGTACGCTGGTCAGAGAAGGAAGAGAAAGGTCAAATAGTGTGGGAAGCCTCTGACTCCAGCTAGCCCCCAGCCCCTGTGGTAGTCACCGTAGCTCATATTCACTGTATTGGGGCTCTGAACAAGGTTTTCTGTAAAAGAAAGGAAAATCTTTTGATATTGATGCTAACAATGATCTTTGATAGTTCTTCTTTCTCAGTAGCATCTGCTAGTGCTTTCTGTGTTTTGTCTGGTCTAGCTCAATCATAGCAGCATCATGGCAGAGTGAAAAGAACACAGCCTAAGGAGTCAGAAGACCAGGCACTGATCGTCTTCCTGCCCCCGGTTATCATGTGACCTTGAAGAAATCCCTTCCCCTTTCTGCATCTGCCTCTAACCCAGTGGTCTCTAGGTGTCACTCTTCTGGGGCTCTTCTCAGGTGTAGGGCTATGGCATTGATAACAATGCCTTTAGTTGATGTGTAATTCCTAGTGTGTTCTGTAAAACTATTCATATCTGAAAAGTTATAAGTCCCTGATATTCCCTCACCACTCAAGATATGAGCTGTTGGAAAATATCAATGGACTTTAAATTTTTAAAATTTCCTAATAGCAGAGGCTATTTTTAATGGAATATCACATGAAAGCCTTTATCTCTTGCACAAGAACGTGAAGCTACTGTGTTTGGAAGGAGGTCGAGAAGATCCAAAGCTACTCCTCCTTCCCTTCTGATTTCCACAGATGCACAAGGCACCCTTAAGAAGAACCCAGGGCAACCAGAAAGATGTTTTAGAAATGACTCATGGGTGGTTTCCAGAGTCACTTCTAGTTATGAATCTATGAGGCAGTGCACTAGGATCAGCTCAGCACAATGCCATAAGCATATCTAGACTAATTAGGCTCTCGTGGAGGGTATGACACCATGGAGGTATGTCACTCGGATCAGTCTAAAACAAAGAACTTGACGTTCGGCTACAAAAAATGCAGATAGCTGATGACCTCCAGTCATCAGTTCCTTCAGGACCTGCCTCATTTTTCCAGCTGAGGCCACATGCCTCACCGGCAACCCCAGCCAATGGCTGAATATGATGAGGCTACTAGGGTCTGTCTATGTCTGCTCAATGTGGGTCACCCCTTTGTTCTACATTGCCCCATTGGGCTGGTCAAGATTTGCCAGATCTGCCTCATCCTATGTCTTCTTCCTTTTATCTTTACAGGTAGTAATCCCACTACCTCAGTAAACCTCTTGCACTACTAACTCGTTACATCATATGTACAAAGCGTTCAGGTGACGAGCAAAACTATTCTGAAAGAACAGCCTATATTGATTTATTAGGATAGAAACAAGACTCCCTCTCTATCAGAAGCAAATGAGAGAATGAGGGTGAGAGTGAGAAAATAGGATCGGGGGGAGAGGGAGAGAAAGGTCAAGCATTAATCACAGTATCTGGCAAATAGTTGGTAAGTATTTCTCTTTTTGTCTGTGCCTTATTAGCTGTAACATGCAGAGTCAGAACTAAGGCTGGCCGGCCAAGTGCCTGGCTTCTCTGGTTCAAGTTATTATCTTCATCCTGTTTTCAGTAAATTCATCAGCATCACAGCCTCTACCCAAGATCTGGCCCTACCATTTGGCTTTAGTACTAAAAAGCTTTCTTTTCCCAGACTCTCTATCCTCAGTACCTGCATCCCTTATTCCTTTGCTGTAGAATCTTTTGTTGTGAACCGATTTGTGCTCTTTCTTCCTCTCCTTTCACTTGTACCTGCATCCATCAACAAATTTCCTTATTAACTATAATGTACCAAATGCCATACTAACCAACATGTGGATAGAGCTCTCATTTAGACATGAACCTTGTCCTCAAGGAACTTACAGACACAATAGATACCCACAAATTACATTCTGCTCTCTATTGTAGTTATAAATACTTGTAAAGAGAAGTTCAGATGATGTGCCATTAGCACTCAGAGGAGAAAATAAAAGACATAATTCCAAGTGGCGGTATCAGGGATGACTTCCGGGAGAAAGTTGCATTTGTCATAAGGCTAAGGTATTCACAATTATTATTGGAAAATTTATAAATGAGCCAATATAATATGAATTGCTGTACGAGTCAATCATGTTTTCTTACTCCCTCTCCCAGGATGGCAGCTGAGGAGAGAAGCAGAGATGATAGATATGAGAAAAGGCTCATTAGAACCTTTATCGATGAAGCCAAAGCAGATGCAGAAGCTGGGAAAGTGTCACCACCACACACAGTTTTATTCTCACAGTTTCATCCTTTTTAGTTGTACAGGGTTATTGTCACAGACCATCGGCACAGCCTTTAGACTATTGAGTTATTTCTGTAAATTGGACATATGTTATTTTTTTCCCATATGGTACTTTAAGAGGGACAGAATGAGGGTAGGAGCTGGAAAAGTTGAATGAGTAAATCTGGACAGTGAGACATCCTAGAAGAGAGATGAACATGAAATTTCAAAAGTAAAAAATTAGAATTTTCAAAGTTGTACCCTTACTATAAGGGTAAAAGCTTAGTGGGTGAGTTGCAAGGCACATGGCACGTGGTTATATGGTTTTCGCATATAACCCAAGCATATATGAAAGAAGATGCTGTCTCTATTGTCCGTTCTGAAAGCCCCAAGTAGTCGGAGTTGGGATGGAATGGAGGAAGGAGTGACTCCTAGCTCCTTTTCTCATTCTCCATAAAGGAGTAAGAGAGGAAGACTGAAATGGCGCCCACATTACTTCCTCTAGAGATGAGCACCATGAATCCAAATGATGTTCCAAAGGCCGCTTAAGAGACAGAATGAGTTGGTGAAAGGGTGTGGAACTATTATACTTCCTAAAGGTGGGGTGGTAGGGAGAGAGATGCAGAGTAGGTCAGAAGAGGTAGCTCAATTCAGACAGAAAAGTATACACAAGTATCATTTGCCTAAAGTAGAAGAATGGACTAGTTGACATCAGTTTTTTTCTTTCAGGGTAGTAGCTATTTTAAAGATATAGTTGCTCGCTTGAGAGTTGAACGTAAAGGTATATCACAATGGAGATAATCATTTGCAGACAGAAAAACAAATACAGTTGACCCTTGAACAACATGGATTCAAACTGTGTCAATCAACTTAGAAGTGGATAGTTTCCTATAGTGAATACCACAGTACTCCCTGGTCAGGGGTTGGTTGAATCTGTGGATGAGGAACCGTGGATATGGAGGGCTGACTATAAATTATACTTAGATTAACTTCTGAACTGTTCAAGGGTCCATTGCAGGAAGTTATGAAATCAGGTAGTGTTAGCCCTTCAATTGGTTCGCCTTTTTCACAATTTTTTTGGCTATTCTAGGTCCTCTGCCTTTCTGTATACCTATTAGGGTCAACTTGTCAATCTATACAAAAGAAAAAAAAAAGCCTCTTGGGATTTTAATAGAAATTGCTGTGAGCCTTTAAATCAATTTGGGTAGAATAGCCATCTTGGCAATATTTAGTTTTCCAACACATGAATTTTATATGTTTCTCCGTTTACTGAGATCTTCTGTAACTATGGTTGGCAAATTTTTGTAGTTGTTTTCTTTGTTAAAAAAAATTTTATTTTATATTGGAATACAGTTGATTAACAAAGTATAACAAAGTGATTCAGTTATACATATACATGTATCTATTCATTTTCAAATTATTTTCCCATTTAGGTTATTACGGAGTATAGAGCAGAGTTCCCTGTGCTATACACTGGGTCCTTGTTAGTCAACTATTTTGAATATAGCAGTGTCTACATGTCAATCCCAAACTCCCAATCTACCCCTCCCCCCACTCTCCACCCCCAGTAACCATAAGTTTGTTCTCTAAGTCTGTGAGTCTGTTTCTGTTTTGTTAAAAAGTTCAATTGTATCATTTTTTTAGATTCTGCATATAAGAGGTATCATATGATATTTGTCTTTCTCTATCTGATTTACTTCACTCAGTATGATAATCTCTAGGTCCATCCATGTTGCTGCAAATGGCATTATTTCATTCTTTTTAATGGCTGAGTAACATTCCATTGCATATATTACCACATCTTCTCTATCCATTCCTCTGTCCACGGACATTTAGGTTGCTTCAATGACTTGGCTACTGTAAACAGTGCTGCAATGAACATTGGGGCGCTTGCATCTTTTCGAACCATGTTTTTTTCCATGCTGTTCTCCATAGTGGCTGGACCAATTTACATTCCCAGCAACAGAATAGGAGGGTTCCCTTTTCCCCACACCCTGTCCGTCATTTATTGTTTGTAGACTTTTTGATGATGGCCATTCTGACTGGTGTGAGGTGATATCTCATTATAGTATTGATTTCCATGTCTCTAATAATTAGCGATGTTGAGCATCTTTTCATGTGTCTCTTGGCTATCTGTATGTCTTCTTTGGAGAAATGTCTATATAGGTCTATGCCAGTTTTTTAAATTAACTTTTATTGGAGCATAGTTGATTTAAAATGTTGCATTAGGTTCTGCTGTACAGCAAAGAGAAGCAGTTAAACATGTACATATATCCACTCGTTTTTGGTCTATTCCAACATAGGTCATTACAGAGTGCCAAGTAGAGTTCCCTGGGCTATACAGTAGGTTCTTATTAGTTATCTATTTTATGTATAGTAGTGTGTATACGTCAATCCCAATCTCTCAGTTTGCCCCCCACTTTCCCCTTTGGTAAACCATAGTTGTTTTCTACATCTGTGACTCTATTTCAGTTTTGTAAATAGGTTCATTTGTACCATTATTTTAGATTTCACATATAAGCGATATCATATGATATTTGTCTTTCTGTGTCTGACTTACTTCACTCAGTGTGACAATCTCTAGGTCCATCCATGTCACTGCAGATGGCATGATTTCATTCTTTTTTATGGCTGAGTAATATTCCGCCGTATATACGTATCACATCTTCTTTATCCATTCCTCCATCGATGGACATTTAGGCTGCTTCCATGTCCTGGCTATGGTAAATAGTGCTGCAGTGAATATTCGGGTGCATGTATCTTTTTGAATTATGGTTTTCTCTGGATATATGCCCAGGACTGGGATTGCTGGATCATATGGTAGCTCTATTTTTAGTTTTTAAAGGAACCTCCATACTGTTCTCCAAAGTGGCTATACCAATTTACATTCCAACCAACAGTGTAGGAGGGTTCCCTTTTCTCCACACCCTCTCCAGCAAATGTAGAGTTTTTGATGATGGCCATTCTGATCAGTGTGAGGTGACATCTCATTGTAGTTTTGATTTGCATTTCTCTAATAGTTAGCGATGCTGAGCATCTTTTTGTGTTGAGCTTTCTGGCCATCTGTATGTCTTCTTTGGAGACATATCTATTTAGACCTTCTGCCCTTTCTTTTTTGATTTTTTTGATACTGAGTTTCATGAGCTGTTTCTGTGTTTTGGAGATTTATCCCTTGTCAGTCACTTCGTTTGCAAATGTTTTCTCCCATTTTGTGGGTTGCCTTTTCATTTTGTTTATGGTTTCCTTTGCTGTACAAAAGCTTTTAATTAGGTCCCATTTGTTTATTTTTGTTTTCATCTCCATTGCTCTAGGAGGTGGATCCAAAAAGAGATTGCTGTGACTTATGTCAAAGAGTGTTCTGCCTATGTTTTCCTCTAAGAGTTTTATAGTGCCTGGCCTTACATTTAGGTCTCTAATCCATTTTCAGTTTATTTTTGTGTATGGTGTTAGAGAATGTTCTAGTTTCATTCTTTTACATGTAGTTGTCCAGTTTTCCCAGCACCATTTATTGAAGAGACTGTCTTTTCTCCATTGTATATTCTTGCCTCCTTTATTGTAGATGAATTGACCATAGGTGCATGTGTTTATTTCTGGGCCTTCTATCTTGTTCCATTGATCTACATTTCTGTTTTTGTGCCAGTACTATATTGTATTGATGACTATAGCTTTGTAGTATAGCCTGAGTCAGGGAGTCTGATTCCTCCAGCTACATTTTTCTCAGCTCGGTTCTCTGTGACAACCTAGATGGGGGGAATGGGGGTGGGTGGGAGGGAGGTCCGAGAGGGAGGGGATATATGCATACTTATTCACTTCATTGTACAGCAGAAACTAACACAACATAGTAAAGCAATTATACTCCAATAAAAGATTGCTTTACTTATTCAGGGTCTTTTGTGTCTCCATACAAATTGTAAAATTTTTTGTTTGAGATCTATGAAAAATGCCATTGGTATTTTGATAGGGACTGCTTTGAATCTGTAGATTGCCTTGGGTAGTAGAGTCATTTTGACAATATTGATTCTTCTAATCCAAGAACGCAGTATATCTTTCCATCTGTTTGTGTCATCTTCAATTTCTTTCATCAGCATCATATAGTTTTCAGAGTACAGGTCTTTTGCCTCCTTAGGTAGGTTTATTCCTAGGTATTTTTTTCTTTTTGATGTGATGGTAATTGGGATTCTTTTCTTAATTTCTCTTTCCGATCTTTCATTGTTAGTGTACAGGAATGCAAGAGATTTCTGTGCATTAATTTTGTATCCTGCAACTTTACCGAATTCATTGATGAGCTCTAGTAGTTTTCTGGTAGCATTTTTAGAATTTTCTATGCATAGTATCATGTCATCTGCAAACAGTGACAGTTTTACTTCTTCTTTTCCAATGTGGATTCCTTTTATTTCTTTTTCTTTTCTGATTTCCGTGGCTAGGGCTCCCAAAGCTACATTGAATAACAGGGGTGAGAGTGGACATCCTTGTCTTGTTCCTGATCTTAGAGGAAATGCTTTTAGCTTTTCATCATTGAGTATGATGTTAGCTGTTCGTTTGTCATATATGGTCTTTATTATGTTGAGGTGTGTTCCCTCTGTGCCTACTTTCTGGAGGGTTTTTAGCATATATGGGTCTTGAATTTTGTCAAAAGCTTTTCCTGCATCCATTGAGGTGATCACATGATTTTTATTCTTCAATTTGTTGATGTGGTGTATCGCACTGATGGATTTGCAGATACTGAAAAATCCTGGCATCCCCGGGATAAAGCCCACTTGATCATGGTGTATGATCCTTTTAATGTGCTGTTGGATTCAGTCTGCTAGTATTTTGTTGAGGACTTCTGCATCTATGTTCATCAGTACTATTGGCCTGTAATTTTCTTTTTTTGTGGTATCTTTGGTTTTGGTATCAGGATGATGGTGGCCTCATAGAATGAGTTTGGGAATGTTCTTTCCTCTGCAATTTTTTGGAATAGTTTCAGAAGGATAGGTGTTAAGGCTTCTCTAAATGTCTGATAGAATTCACCTGTGAAGCCATCTGGCTGGGAGTTTTTAATCGCAATCAGTACTTGTGATTGGTCTCTTCATATTTTCTTTCCCGGTTCAGTCTTGAGAGAGTGTACCTTTCTAAGAATCTGTCCATATCTTCTGGGTTGTCCATTTTATTGGCATAGAGTTGCTTGTAGTAGTCTCTTGTGACCCTTTGTGTTTCTGTAGTGTCCATTGTAACTTCACCTTTTTCATTTCTAATTTTATTGATTTGAGCCCTCTCTCTGTTTCTCTTAATGAGTCTGGCAGAAGGTTTATCAATTTTGTTTATCTTCTCAAAGAACCACCTTTTAGTTTCATTGATATTTTCTATTGTTTTTCTTTGGCTGTATTTCATTTATTTCTGCTCTAACTTTGGGTTTTGACTTAATTACATCCATTTCTCCTCCTTTCTAATGGCAGTATCTCTGCCTCACTGAGGAGAAAATGGACTTATTTTGTCTGACAATCTGATCAGCACCCTGCTCCCCAAATGATTTTCCCATTTCAATTGCAAAACTTCCTGGGCCAGTGTAGAGGCAGCAACTTATTTGGTTTGTAGCTAAGCTAGAAAGGCTGCTTCAGTGGAAAATGGCTCTGACTTAGCTCACTAAGCTACTTGGCTCTTTTATTAACACTGGTCCAAAAAGGTTGCCGGCAGAGAGTAAGAGAGGAAAAGAGATTCTACCACCAGAGAAAAAACAGTGATGATGGAAAAGCGCAAAGCAGTTGATGTCCTGGAGAGATTTATGAAACACGGAACAAGCGGAATGAGGATGTTTGTGCCATATAAAATATGCAATTTTAATCCACTAAGCAGTTTATCTTTTCACACAGCTTAGTTTGCTGGGATAATTACCTTCCTGAGTAGTCCATGTCACGTACAAGACAAAGTGTGTGCAAAATACACAAATCTGTGTGTACCGTTGGAAAATATGGCAGAGGGAGGAGTATTAACTCAAATTTTAGAAAACGCATATACTGTAGACAGTTAATCGAGGAAACCTGCTGAAAGTTGTGCTTTTGTTGTTAGCAAAGCTGTTAAGCTTGATTTTACCTTAAAACAAGGATAGCTAATTGATCCCCCATGCTGAGTATTTTTCAAGCCCCGCCAGAGGTTCAGAGAGGTTAAATAACTTACTCAAAGGTATTCAGTGATGGTATGTGGAGGCTAAGAGTTGACCCCCAGGAAATCTGTCCCCAGAGTCTGGATCTCCTTCCCTGAAATTAGCCCTCTGTACTTCCATCAAAGACCAGCACCTTGGACTTCCCTGGTGGCACAGTGGTTAAGAATCCCCCTGTCAGTGCAGGGGACATGGGTTTCAGCCCTGGGCTGGGAAGATCCCACATGCCGCACCGCAACTAAACCCACCCGCCACAACTACTGAGCCTGCTCGCCTAGGGCCCGTGCTCCACAACAAAAGAAGCCACTGCAATGAGAAGCCCGCATACTGCAATGAAGAGTAGCCCCTGCTCGCTGCAACTAGAGAAAGCCTGTGTGCAGCAACGAAGACCCAATGCAGCCGTTAAAAAAAAAAATGACCAGCACCTCCACTGGTACACTAGACCCCACCCCATCTTGCCCAATAAGGACGTAGCTCCAGCACCTCTCCCCCACTCCCTCCTGAGACGTTTATGTCCTTTTCTCTATTGGATCTTTCCCATGAGCATACACAACTGTTGCAGTTTCTTTCATCTTAAGGAACTATGGTTGACCTCATTTATCCTTCTAGTTATCACCCCATACCTCTGCTTTCCTTGATAACAAAACCACTTAAAAGATTTATTTATACTTATTGTCTCCACTTCTTCTAATTTTCTCCTGAACCCATTCTTCTTAGGCTTTTATCCCCCCAATTTGGACACTTGCTTTAATGATCTGTCCATTGCAGCATGTTACACTGATTACTCTTTCTTGAAACATTTTCTGTGTTTGGTTTCCAAAAATACATACTCTCCTTGTTTCCTTCCATCTTTGCTGTCAAGGGTTGCACATAGCCCTTGCTGGTTTCTTTTCATCTCCAGAAAATTTTCATGGTGAAGTAGAAGTAATACAGAGCTTATTCTAGGACTTCTCTTTTCTGTCTACACTCACTCCCTTGTGCTGATGACTTCAGAATTTTATGTCTGTCATGAAACCCTCCCAATACCAATATTCTTATTTAATGTCTTCATTTGAGTGTCTAATAGCCATCTCAAACTCAACATATCTTAAACTTACCTTGGGACTTCCCCCCAACACACAATTCTTGGCCAAATCGGATCCACCTAGACTTACCTACATCTCCATCAATGGAAACGCCATCCTTCCAGTTGCTCACGCCAAAACCATGAAGTTATCTTTGACTCCTCTATTTCTCTCCCATTCCACATCTAATCTTTCAAGAAATCCTATTGGCTCCATCTTCAGTTTACATATCCATACTCTTATACTACTCATCACCTACACTGACACCACCCTAATCCATGTCAGCATCAGATTTCACTTGGAATATTGCAATTACCTCCTAGGAACCTCCCTGCTTCTACACTTAGCCCCCTGCATCCTAGTCTCAATACACCAGCCATATGATACTTTTCAATGTGCCAGTCAGATCATGCCACTTCTCTGCTTACAATATTTCAATGGCTCCCCACCTAACTCAGAAAACACAAAGTCCTTACAAAGATCTGTGAGGCCCTATATGACAAGCCCCATCCCCCCTCCAAATTTCTGGTCTCTGAATTACTCTGATTTAGACATAATGGCTTCTTTTCTGAGCCCCCTGGCTGTTCCCTCTGCTTGGAATGCTTTCTCCTGATACCCACCGGTTGCTCCCACGCTCAAAGGGCTCCTCAGTGATGCCTCGTCTAACAACTTTATTTAAAATGAAACGTATTTAAAATGAAACACTCCCCCACACCTACATTCACACATAATCTTTTCCTCTTCCCTGCATTATTATTTCTTTACTATTTATTGTCCTTTAACATACTACATAATTTACTTATACATTTTGTTTACTGTCTTCTCCCCCCAACTCAATACCAATTCCTTGAACGCCATAGTTCTGTCCGTTTTCTTCACTGCTATATCCAAGGACTGAGAGGAGTGCTAGAAACATTGCTACGTGACTGTCTGTTGAATGAATCAGTCCTAATACTCCTTACCCAGAGAACAGTTGAAATGACATCCGTCACAGCCACAGGCCCATCTTCCAAGGGGGTTGGTGTGCCACCTGGATTACTATTTGGAACTGTAGCTGTAACTCCATCAGTGATAATGTTTACATTTAATTGTGGGATGCAGTGGAGTGTAGGGGTTATGTGTGCAGTCCTGAGGCTAGAAGACTTGGGTGTGGATTCCACCTCTGGTACTTACAGGTATTTTGAATAAGTTCCTAAAATTTCTTGTGCCTCACCTTTTTTCTCATCTGCAAAATGAAGGTAATATCACTGTCCCGAGAGGGTTGTTGTAAGGATCCAATAAGTTAATATGCTTAAAATGCTTAGGCCAGCACCATATAAAAGTCATATTAATAACAGTGATAATGAGGATGAAGCTAACAGCCACATTTCTGTTTATCAAGAGAGATCGAAGATGTTTATCAGAGTTCAAACTTTCAGTTACAAGATGAGTAAGTTCTGGGGATCTAATGTACATCATGGTGACTACTGTCAACAATACTGTATTATACACTTGAAAGTCAGTGTGAGAGGAGAGCTTTAATATTCTCACCATGATAACAACAACAAAATGGTAAAGGACTAGTTAAGTAACCTGACTGTGGTAAACATTTATATATATATATATATGTGTGTGTGTGTGTGTGTGTGTGTGTGTATGAAATCATCACATTGTAAACCTTAAACTTACATAATGTGATGTTCTATGTCAATATATGTTATATCTCAATAAAGCTGAGTGGGGGGAAAGAAAGAGCACAGAAACACTGTGGAAGACTCTGTGAAAATCCTTCCATTTTAAAATAAAGCAACTTCAAATGTAAAGTGTAGCGCATGAAATACATCTCAGTAAATAACCTTTACTGAGTACTTAACTGTTCTAAGCACTTCACGTGTTTTAACTCACTTAATCCTCACAATAAGCCTATGATATATGTACTCATTTAAATTATTTTGCTCATTTTAAAGATGTGCAAACTGAAGGCAAAGAAATTAATTAACCTGCCGAAGTACCATAAAGCTCTTAAGGGGTGAAACCAGAATGCAAACCTGAGGAATCTGCATAGTTACTGCAATAGAAGAAAAAAGTTTCATTGGGTGTTCCTAAGGCAAAAAGGGAATGTACTCAATTCACTGCCTAAGGAATTTAGATTACTGATAACCACAGGACAGGTCACGAATGCAAAACATCAACTATAGGTACTCAGATGTATCTCCCAGACTTTTCAAGCGCAATAGTTCTCAATGTTCAGTCATAACACTAATGTCCTCAAACAATTGTGAGGTAGGCCTTGAATAATCTTCCCTTATAGCAAAGTACTATGGAAAATGATAAAGATTAGAGTGGGTACAAGGTTATCACTGCAATTATGCCACTCTTACTATGGTAGGCTTTCTAAACAGGGAGGCAAAGGGATGGAGTTACAACTAGGATGTTGAGAATCGCTCTGCATGGATAGTATCTATGCCACAACCACCTTTCGTGGCGAATGATCCCTGGTGTGTAATTAATACTTACTGTAGCACTTAGAAGGTATGATCATATAGTTATATCAATTTTTGAGGCTTCATCAAAATCTGGGTGTACCCATGGGAAAATATCTCTCATTGAAACAGCATGTGTTGTGTATGTTATAGCAGAAAAAAGGGGTTGAGACCTCTTAGGCCAGATGCTGACGTGTAAGTAACTCTAAGAAATTGCTTAGTTAAGGCTGCCTTCTGTACTTCAGAAGCTTGATAATTAGTTGAAGAGATCTGGTCTTACATACAAAGACTCCATGAAAAGAAGTATTGATTGCAAGGCCAATTCAGAGAAAGTACAGCTCATAAATGGGTGATGGTCAGTAAAGATTTTGTCATTAAGACTTATGCTGAACCCAGACACAGGAATGGGAGTTTATGGGCAAAGCGAAGCTAGGTACCTCCATCATCACAGGGCAAGAGTTAATCACTCAGTTAGAGGCACCTCAACTCAACCCTGCAGAAGAAACAGTAAAGCCTGAACTGTAGATCTCCATATGCTCCTCGGAAACCCCCATCACTCTCCACCCGTCATGGGCATCGCCTTGTGACTGTCACCAAGAGAAACCCAGGACTCCTTGGGAACCCATTTTCCTCCAGGTACTAATACTTACATGACTCTGTATGTATGTATATCACTGTTGCTGACCCCAGTTCCTCCCCTCCCCCATATCCTGCAGCCATCTCACTGTGTCCTGTGAGCTCTTCCCACAAAATCCCCATACCTTTGAGGTCTTCAAGAAGTGTTCATCACCTTCTTACTCTCATAGACACCTGGATCTCCCCTGAGGACAGTACTACCCTGAAGCCTTCTCATGGCAGGTCTTCTTTCCCCACATTTCTCCTACCAGAGGCCTGAGGTGTGTCCTCCTTGCTTTTCATTTCTACTTCCAGCTCTTCTTTTCTTTCCCCTAAAACTCCCACTTGAATCTCACATTATTGTGCTCAAATACATAAAAACTTTGGTTCAGTGTCTTTCCCTATTTGACCTTTCTCCTAGATTAATTTTAGTGAATTAAAAAGTCACCATAGGGGCTTGCCTGGTGGCGCTGTGGTTGGGAGTCTGCCTGCCGATGCAGGGGACGTGGGTTCGTGCCCCGGTCCAGGAGGATCCCACGTGCCGCGGAGCGGCTGGGCCCGTGAGCCATGGCCACTGGGCCTGCGCGTCCGGAGCCTGTGCTCCGCAACGAGAGAGGCCACAGCAGTGAGAGGCCCTCATACCGCAAAAAAAAAAAAAAAAAAAAAAAAGTCACCCTAGGGAGGAGAGACCTTCAAGATGGCAGAGGAGTAAGACAGGGAGATCACCTTCCTACCCACAAATATCAGAAATACATCTACATGTGGAATAACTCCTACAAAACACCTACTGAATGCCACCAGAAGAACTCAGACTTCACAAAAGACTCAGGAGCAGTGGACTAAATCCCCACAATCAAATTGATGTAGCCTGCATCTCAGATACACCTGAATGGACAACGAATCATTTCAAAATGGAGGCAGCGGATTTTGGGAGCAACTGTAGACTTTGGCCGTGTGGCTGACGGTGTCTTGGTGCTCCAGCCAGGTGTCACGCCTCTGCCTCTGAGATGGGAGAGCCGAGTTCAGGACATTAGTCCACCAGACACCTCACGGCTCCACATAATATCAAACGGCGAAAGTTCTCCAAGAGATCTCCATCTCAATACTAAGACCCAGCTCCACTCAATGACCAGCAAGCTACAGTGCTGGACACCCTATGCCAAACAACTAGCAGTACAGGAACACAACCCCACCCATTAGCAGAGAGGCTGCCTAAAATCATAATAAGGTCACAGACACCCCAAAACACAGCACAGGGCATGGTCCTGCCCACTACAAAAACAAGAGCAAGGTTCATCCACCAGAACACAGGCACTAGTCTCCTCCACCAGGAAGCCTACACAACCCACTGAACCAACCTTAGCCACTGGAGGCAGACACCAAACAGAAAAAGAACTACGAACATGCAGCCTGCGAAAAGGAGACCCGAAACACAATAAGTTAAGTAAAAAGAGAAGACAGAGAAGCACACAGCAGATGAAGGAGCAAGGTAGAAACCCACCAGACCAAACAAATGAGGGGAAATAGGCAGTTTACCTGAAAAAGAGTTCAGAATAATGATAGTAAAAATAATCCGAAATCTTGGAAATAGAATGGAGAGAAGAGAAGAAATGTGGAACAAGAACCGAGAAGAACTAAAGAGCAAAAAAACAATGATGAACAACACAATAAATGAAATTCAGAAATTCTCTAGAAGGAATCAAAAGCAGAATAACTGAGATAGAAGAATGGATAAGTGACCTGGAAGATAAAATAGTGGAAATAAATGCCACAGAGCAGAAAAAAGAATGAAAAGAATTGAGGACAGTCTCAGAGACCTCTGGGACAACATTAAATGCAACAACATTCCATTATAGGGGTCCCAGAAGGAGAAGAGAAAGGACCTGAGAAAATATTTGAAGAGATTATAGTTGAAAATTTCCCTAATATGGGAAAGGAAATAATCAAGTCCAGGAATTGCAGAGAACCCAATACAGGATAAATCCAAGGAGAAACACACCAAGATACATATTAATCAAACTATCAAATACAGAGTGAAGTAAGTTGGAAAGAGAAAAACAAATACCATATGCTAATGCACATATATGGAATCTAAAAAATAAAATGGTACTGGTGAACCTAGCTGCAGGGCAGGAATAAAGATGTAGACATAGAGAATGGACTTGAGGACATGGGGTGGGAATAGGAAGCTGGGGCGAAGTGAGAGTAGCATCGACATATATACACTACCAAATGTAAAACAGTTAGCTACTGGGAAGCAGCAGCATAGCACAGGGAGATCAGCTCGGTGCTTTGCAATGACCTAGAGGGGTGGGATAGGGAGGATGGGAGGGAGGTTCAAGAAGGAGGGGATATGGGGACACATGCAGCATATGGCTGATTCACTTTGGTGTACAACAGAAACTAACACAGTATTGTGTAGCAATTATACTCCAGTAAATATCTATTTTAAAAAATTAAATACAAAGAATATTAAAAGCAGCAAACAAAAAGCAACAAATAACACACAAGGCAATCCCAATAAGGTTAACAGCTGATCTTTCAGCAGAAACTCTGCAAGCCAGAAGGGAGTGGCAGGACATATTTAAAGTGATGAAAGGGAAAAACCTACAACCAAGATTACTATACCCAGCAAGGATCTCATTCACATTTGATGGAGAAATTAAAATGTTTACAGACAAGCAAAAGCTAAGAGAACTCAGCACCACCAAACCAGCTTTACAACAAATGCTAAAGGAACTTCTCTAGGCAGGAAACGCAAGTGAAGGAAAAGTCTAACAATAGTCTAAAAAGTTTAAAACAATTTAAAAAATGGTAATAACATACATATGGATAATTACTTTAAATGTAAATGGATTAAATGCTCCAACCAAAGGACATAGACTGGCTGAACGGATATAAAAACAAGATCCATACATATGCTGTCTACAAGAGACCCATTTCAAACCTAGGGACACATACAAACTGAAAGTGAGTGGATGGAAAAAGATTTCCCATGCAAATGGAAATCAAAAGAAAGCTGGAGTAGAAATTCTCATATCAGAAAAAGGAGACTTTAAAATAAAGACTATTACAAGAGACAGAGGACACTCCATAATGATCAAGGGATCAATACAAGAAGAAGACATAACAATTGTAAAATTTTAGGCACCCAACATAGGACGACTTCAATACATAAGGCAAATACTAACAGCTTTAAAAGGGGAAACCAACAGTAACACAATCATGGTAGGGGACTTTAAAACCCCACTTTCAACAATGGCAAGATCATTCAAAAAGAAAATAGATAAGGAAACACAAGTTTTAAATGATACATTAAACAAGATGGCCTAATTGACATTTATAGGACATTCAATCCAAAAAAACCAGAATACACTTTCTCCTCAATTGCTCATGGAACACACTCCAGGACGGATCATATCTTGGGTCACAAATCAAGCCTTGGTAAATTTAAGAAAATTGAAATCATATCAAGTATCTTTTCCAACCACAATGCTATGAGACTAGATATCAATTACAGGAAAAAATCTGTAACAAATACAAACGCATGGAGGCTAAACAATACACTACTAAATAACCAAGACATCACTGAGGAAATCAAAAAATACCTAGAAACAAATGACAATGAAAAAACGACAACCCATAATCTATGGGATGCACCAAAAGAGGTTCTAAGAGGGAAGTTTATAGCAATACAATCCTACCTCAAGAAACAAGAAGCATCTCAAATAAACAACCTAACCTTACACCTGAATATTAGAGAAACAAGAAAACCCCCCAGAGTTAGCAGAAGGAGAGAAATCAGAGATCAGATCAGAAATAAATGAAAAAGAAACAAAGGAAACAATAGCAAAGATCAATAAAACTAAAAGCTGGTTCTTTGAGAAGATAAAAAAAACTTGATAAACCATTAGCCAGACTCATCAAGAGAAAGAGGGAGAAGACACAAATCAACAGAATTAGAAATGAAAAAGGAGAAGTGACAGTTGACACTTCAGATATGCAAAGGATCATGAGAGATTACTACAAGCAACAATATGCCAATAAAATGGACAACCTGGAAGAAATGGACAGTTTCTTAGAAAAGCACAACCTTCCAAGACTGAACCAGAAAGAAATAGAAACTATAAACAAACCAATCCCAAGCACTGAAATTGAGACCGTGATTAAAAATCTTCCAACAAACAAAAGCCCGGGACCAGATGGCTTCACAGGCGAATTCTATCAAACATTTAGAGAAGAGCTAACACCTATCCTTCTCAAACACTTCTAAAATACAGCAGAGGGAGGAACACACCCAAACTCATTCTAAGAGGCCACCATCACCCTGATACCAAAACCAGACAAAGACGTCACAAAGAAAGAAAACTACAGGCCAATATCACTGATGAACATAGATGCACAAATCCTGAACAAAATACTAGCAAACAGATTCCAATAGCACATGAAAAGGATCATACATGATCAAGTGGGGTTTATCCCAGGAGTGCAAGGATTCTTCAATATACACAAATCAATCAATGTAATACACCATATTAACAAACTGAAGGGTAAAAAATATATGATCATCTCAATAGATGCAGAAAAAGCTTCTGACAAAATTCAATACCCATTTATGATAAAAAAAAAAAAAAAAAAAACCTCCAGAAAGTAGGCATAGAGAGAACTTACCTCAACATAATAAAGGCCATATGTGACAAACCCACAGCCAACATCATTCTCAGTGGTGAAACACTGAAACCATTTCCAGTAAGATCAGGAAAAAGACAACGTTGCCCACTCTCACCACTATTATTCAACATAGTTTTGGAAGTTATAGCCACAACAATCAGAGAAGAAAAAGAAATAAAAGGAATCCAAATCTGAAAAGATGAAGTAATGCTGTCACTGTTTGCAGATGACATGATACTATACACAGAGAATCCTAAAGACTCTACCAGAAAACTACTAGGGCTAATCAATGAATCTGGTAAAGTTGCAGGATACAAAACTAATGCACGGAAATCTCTTGCATTCCTATACACTAATGATGAAATATCGAAAAGAGAAATTAAGGAAACACTCCCATTTACCACTGCAACAAAAAGGATAAAATACCTCAGAATAAACCTACCTAAGGAGACAAAAGACCTGTATGCAGAAAACTACAAGACACTGATGAAAGAAATTAAAAATGATACCAACAGAGGGAGAGGTATACCATGTTCTTGGACTGGAAGAATCAACATTGTGAAAGTGACTATACTACCCAAAACAATCTACAGATTTAATGCAATCCCTATCAAACTACCAACGGCATTTTTCACAGAACTAGAACAAAAAATTTCACAATTTGTATGGAA
Source organism: Stenella coeruleoalba (assembly GCF_951394435.1). Taxonomy (NCBI): domain Eukaryota; kingdom Metazoa; phylum Chordata; class Mammalia; order Artiodactyla; family Delphinidae; genus Stenella; species Stenella coeruleoalba. The sequence goes on along the minus strand of NC_137148.1, from coordinate 128,266,290 downwards.
ACACAAAAGACCCTGAATAGCCAAAGCAATCTTGAGAACGAAAAACGGAGTTGGAGGAATCAGGCTCGCAGACTTCAGACTATACTACAAAGCTACAGTAATCAAGACAGTATGGTACTGGCACAAAAACAGAAATATAGATCAATGGAACAGGATAGAAAGCCCAGAGATAAACCCATGCACGTATGGTCACCTTAATTTTGATAAAGGAGATAAGAATATCCAATGGAGAAAAGACAGCCTCTTCTATAATTGGTGCTGGGAAAACTCAACAGCTACATGTAAAAGAATGAAATTAGAACACTCCCTAACACCGTACGCAGAAAATAAACTCAAAATGGATTAAAGACCTAAATGTAAGGCCAGACACTATCAAACTCTTAGAGGAAAACATAGGCAGAGCACTCTATGACATAAACCACAGCAAGATCCTTGTTGAGTCACCTCCTGGAGAAATGGAAATAAAAACAAAAATAAACAAATGGGACCTAATGAAACTTGAAAGCTTTTGCACAGCAAAGGAAACCACAAACAAGATGAAAAGACAATCCTCAGAATGGGAGAAAATATTTGCAAATGAAGCAACCAACAAAGGATTAATCTCCAAAATTTACAAGCAGCTCAATATCAAAAAAACAAACAACCCAATCCAAAAATGGGCAGAAGGCCTAAATAGACATTTCTCCAAAGAAGATATACAGATTGCCAACAAACACATGAAAGGATGCTCAACATCACTAATCATTAGAGAAATGCAAATCAAAACTCAAGGAGGTATCACCTCATACTGGTCAGAACAGCCATCATCAGAAAATCTACAAGCAATGTACGCTGGAGAGGGTGTGGAGAAAAGGGAACCCTCTTGTACTTTTGGTGGGAATATAAATTGATACAGCCACTATGGAGAACAGTATGGAGGTTCCTTAAAATTCTAAAAATAGAACTACCCTACGACCCAGCAATCCCACTACCAGGCATATACCCTGAGAAAACCATAATTCAAAAAGAGTCATGTACCACAATGTTCATTGCAGCTCTACTTACAATAGCCAGGACATGGACGCAACCTAAGAGTCCATCAACAGATGAATGGATAAAGAAGACCTGGTACATATATACAATGGAATATTACTCAGCCATATAAAGAAACAAAATTGAGTTATTTGTAGTGAGGTGGATGGACCTAGAGTCTGTCATACAGAGTGAAGTAAGTCAGAAAGAGAAAAACAAATACCGTATGTTAACACATATATATGGAATCTAAGAAAAAAAAAAAGGTTAGAAGAACCTAGGGGCAGGACAGGAATAAAGATGCAGATGTAGAGAATGGACTTGAGACACAGGGCGTGGGACGCGTAAGTTGGGATGAAGTGAGAGAGTGACATGGACTTATATATACTACCAAATGTAAAATAGATAGCTAGTGGGAAGCAGCCACATAGCACAGGGAGATCAGCTGGGTGCTTTGTGACCACCTAGAGGGGTGGGATAGGGAGGGTGGGAGGGAGATGCAAGAGGGAGGAGATATGGGGATATATGTATATGTATGGCTGATTCACTTTGTTATAAAGCAGAAGCTAACACACCACTGTAAAGCAATTATACTCCAATAAAGATGTTATAATAAATAAATAAATAAATAAAAATATTTTTTTAAAGTCATCGTAGGGAATTTTTAAACTCCTTTGACTTTTAATTCCCAAACTTTTCCTTTTTCATTATTTTTCTCCTACCCTTTCCCTAGATCTTATGAGTAGCAATAACCACAACTCCTCCATAATCTCATTTTCAAACATTTAATTTACAAACCATCATTTCTTATCTCTCCACTGAATTGTATTTTGCAATCTGACTTCATCATTCCATTGAGCACACAGTGATCTAAAATTTTTGCTCTTACTTAGTAAAGGAGGTTATGTTTTCATTATCATTGTGTGTGCACCTAACTTCACTGGTGCCAAAGAAGAGGTACATTAAAAGCGAAAGACTAAAGACATCAGCAAAAATGTCAGAATAAGGATATTTGAAAATCCTCTTTTCCATAAAAGCAACAAGAACACTGGTATAAATGGTCAGAATCAACATTTTCAGAATTCTGCAAATTAAAAGCTTATAGGAAACCGAGGAATGTTTGTTTAAGAACAACAGCTGAATCTAGGTAAGAACAGTGAGCATTATGGCATTTTAACTTGTCCTATATGCATGCCCTCCTTAGCACTAGAGTAGCCTTGAAAATCAAATGCCTGGCAACCACTTGAGGGGGCAGGATGTGACTGGAGCACTTTCAAAACCCCATTATCAGAGAATCTGTCTGGTGATTTTCTAGGAGAGGCCACTAGCAAGGCTATCTTTATTTGACCGAACATGGAGCTCAACGTCTGAGGCAGTAGATAAGAGGTGAGCTAAAATAATACGCTAACCAAAAAGCATAAAAGGAAATCTAAGGAATGAGATGTCTGAAGAGGGCTTTGAAAAATGCTGACATATTCCACAGTATCTGACATATTCCAAAGTATCCACATATTCCGGTATCCACAGGGTCATGCACATAAGGCTGTGCTCACGCTCATGGTTATGTAAGTGCTCAGGATACACCTGAGAAGACCCTAAGCTCTTACTTCGGGCTAACTCTGAGTTTCTGCATGCAGAAGCAGGAGAAGCAGAAGTCTAAGTCGGGGTTGTTAACTGCCTGGCAGAATATTAGAAGTATGTCTTAATGTGCACACAGAGCTCCTCAACAACAACTGGGAGACTTAGAGTTTCTAAGAATTTAAGGAAACCTCTACCTAATCATTAGGTGACAACTAATCTAACTGAGCAGAGACTTCACTGAAATAAGAAAAGTAAACAAATAAACAACAAGCAGCCCTGGGTGTGGGAGAGAATCCGATTTCCAGAGTTGTCACATTCTTTTTTTAAAAAGCATGAGATATAGAGATATCTGTAAGAAACTATGGCCCATATACAGAACAAAGACTGTCCTTGAGGAAGCACAGACATTGGACATATTTAAAGAAATGATGCCTAAAATATATATCTAAGAAGTTTAATGAACTCCAAAAAGGATAAGTTCAAAGAGATACAAAGTCAGACACATAGTATCTGAACTATAAAAAGTCAGAGAATCTTAAAATCAGAAAAAGAGAAGAAAGTGATGATGTACAAAGATCTTCAATAAGAATTACGACTGATTTGTCATTGGAAACCATGGAGACCAGAAAGCAGTAGGTTGGCATATTCAAAGTGCTAAAAAGACTGTCAACCAAGAGTTCTATATCCAGCCAAACCATTCTCCAAAAATAAGGAGAAATTTAGACATTCCCAAATGAACAAAAACTAAGAGAATATATCACCATCTTTATCTGTTCTATACCACAGAAGCACTTCAGGGTGAAGTAAAGCTATACACTAGAAAGTAACTCTAAGTTACATAAATAAATAAAGAGCACTGGTAAAGATAACTACAAGATAAATATAAAGGAGAGTATACAATTGATCCTTGAACAACATGGGTTTGAACTGCATGGGTCCACTGCATGTATATTTTTTCTATAAATACATAATACTGTACTACCTAATGTGCAGTTGGTTGAATGTGTGCATGCTGAACCACAGATGGTAAAGTTATATATATGATTTTCAACTACACAGGGGTCAGCACCCCTAACCCCACATTGTTCAAGGGTCAACTCTACATACGTTTTCATTTTTAACTCTTTTTTTCTATCTTATTCAAAATAAAACTACATAAATCAATACTTATTAATCCATATTAATGTCCATACAATGTATAAAGAAGTAATTGTAGGAAAGTAGCACAAAGGAGGGGAGTGAAGCTATATAGGAACAAAATTTTTGTATACTACTGAAATATAATAATTGTAATCCCTTGGACAATCAATAAGGAAATAGCTTGATATTATAGTAAAAGAAACAATAAGGGGATTAAAATGGTTAACAAGAAATACCTATTTAACCCAAATGGAGCAATTAGGGTAACTGAAAGACGTATGGCATAATATAAAAATAGTAGATGTAAATCCTTCCTTATCTGTAATCACTTTAAATTTATTAAATTCTCAAGTTAAGAAGGCAGAGATTATTTACTGACAGATGACTGGATAAAGAAGATGTGGTATATATACACAATGGAATACTACCCAGCCATAAAAAAAAGAATGAAATGATGCCATTTGCAGAAACATGGATGGACCTAGAGATTATCATACTAACTGAAGTAAGTCAGAAAGAGAAAGACAAATACCATATGATATCACTTATATGTGGAATCTAAAATATGACCCAAATGAACATATCTACAAAAGAGAAATAGACTCAGAGACATAGAGAACACACTTGTGGTTGCCAAGGGGGAGGCAGGTAGGGGAGGGAAGAATTGAGAGTTTGGGATTAGCAGATGCAAACTAGCATATATAGGATGGATAAAAAACAAGTTCCTACTGTATAGCACTGAGAACTATATTCAATATACTGTGATAAACCACAATGGAATAGAATATGAAAAAGAATATATTAATATATATGTGTATAGCTGAGTCACCTTGCTGTACAGCCAAAATTAACACAACATTGTAAATCAACTATACTTCAATAATTTTTTTAAAAAAATAAAAATAGAAAGGCAGAGATTAGCAAAATGGATTAAAAGGAACCATGATCCAGCTAAATGCTGTCTATAAGTCATATTTTAGACTAAAAAACACAAATAGGTTAAAAGTAAAAGAATGTGAAAAACACCCCACAAACAGTGACTAAAAGAGAGCTGGAAGGGTCATACTAATATCAGGCAAAATCAACTTTAAGGCCAAGAAAAACTGCTACTAGAGAGAAAGAATAATATTTTATAATGATGAGTCAATTTACCAAGAAAACATAAGCACCTAAAAACAGGGCCCCAAAATATGCGACGTAAAATACAATATACAGAATTGAAGAGAGTAATAGAAAATTCAACAATAATAGTTGCTAACTTCAATATCCCGCTTTAAATAATGGATAGAACTAGACAGAATATCTACAATAGAGAATTTGAAAACAGGATAAACCAACTAAACATAAAAGACACCTATAGAATATTCCACCCAACAAAAATTAGAGTAAGTATTCTTCTGAAACATTCTCAAGAATAGCCCCTATGTTAGATCACAAAAAGTGTGTCAGTAAATTTTAAGTGACTGAAATCACAAAAAGTATATTTTCCAAGCACAATGGAATGAAATTAGGAATCTATAACAGAAGGAAATTTGGTACATTCATAAATATGTATAAGTTAAACAACCTCATAAATAACAATGAGCCAAGGAAGAAATCACAAGGGACATTTAAAAACACTTCAAGATGAATGTAAACAAACTAACATGCAAAATTTGAAGATGCAATTAAAGTAATGCTTAGCAAGAAATTTATAGCTGTAAATGATGCGATTAAAAAGAAAGACACTTCTCTAAAGAAGATATATAAATGGCCAATAAGCCATGAAAAAAAAAATGCCTGTAATCAGCAGTCATCAGGGAAATTCAAATCAAAACCACAATGAGATAAAACTTCACAACCACTAGGATGGATAAAATATTTGAAAAGAGACAATAACAAGTATTGGAAGATTATGAAGAAATCGAATGCTCATACATTGCTGGTGAAAATGTAAGTGATGCACCCACTTTGCAGAACATTTTGAAAGTTCCTCAGTGACAGATGAAAACAAATGTCTACAAAATCTAGTACTTGTACGTTCATAGCAACATTATTCATAATGGTCAAAAAGTGGAAACAACTCAAATGTCCACACCTCAGATTTATTATCAGGTAATATAAATGGTAAATAGAATATGTTTTTTTTTAACATCTTTATTGGAGTATAATTGCTTTACAATGGTGTGTTAGTTTCTGCTTTATAACAAAGTGAATCATCTATACATATACATATATCCCCATATCTCTTCCCTCTTGCATCTCCCTTCCTTCCACTCTCCTATCCCACCCCTCAAGGTGGTCACAAAGCACCGAGCTGATCTCCCTGTGCTATGCGGCTGCTTCCCACTAGCTATCTATTTTACATTTGGTAGTATATATAAGTCCATGTCACTCTCTCACTTCATCCCAACTTACGCGTCCCACGCCCTGTGTCTCAAGTCCATTCTCTAGTAGGTCTGCGTCTTTATTCCCGTCTTGCCCCTAGGTTCTTCATGACAATTTTTTTTTTTTTAGATTCCATATATATGTGTTAGCATACGGTATTTGTTTTTCTCTTTCTGACTTACTTCACTCTGTATGACAGAATATGGTATATTGATACAATGGAATACTATTCAGACATATAAAAGAATGAAGTCTTGATTCATACTACAACATAGATGAATCTTGAAAACATTATGCTAAGTAAATGAAGCCAGATACAAAAGGCCATTCATTTTATGATTTCATTTTAAATAAATGTACCAAATAAGCAAATCTATAGGGACAGAAAGTAGATTACTGGCTTCCAGGAGCTGGGGAGCAGGTGGAATGGGGAGTGACTACTAATGAGTATGAAGTTTCTTTTTGGGGTGATGAAAATATTCTGGAATTTGATAATGGTGTTAGATGCGCAACTCTGTATTATAAAAGACACTGAATCGTATATTTTAAAGGGGTAAATTTTATCTCAACAAAGTAAAAAATTAGGGCAGAAATATAAATATTAATCCTGACTGGGAAAATTATAAAATACTCCATGAGTAGGGTACAGCATTCATACTGGAGCTAGATCATCAATGTTCTGTAAACAGGGATACACTGCCATGAGAAGAGAGGAAGGAAAGCATGATTGAGAAATTAATGCTTTTCTCTTTGATTGCAATATAATATTGTGGAATGACATTAGAGTAGTTACATGTGGCTAGGTTGGAGAGAAGCAACACTGGACATCCATGTACATTGCAGGTCAATTCTCTATGACCCTCTCACTAGAATCAAATTATGGAGTATGTAAAGAGTGCTCCTTCATGACCTCTAATTCTGCTTTCATTACTCTTGACTCGGTAAACCTAAGACTGTCCCATTGTGAGTTTTCCAGGCTAGAGGGTATAGGAATCCAAACCTGGATTTCTCTCAAAACCATAGAATGCAGGCAGTCTCCTGGTCTACGTAATTATGAGGTTATGTCTGTACTTCACACTTCAAAATAGCTTTCTGGGGCTGAATGTAGGCAACTCTAACAAGTCCAAGCCACGTGCCCCAGCACTAGAAAGAAGCCCAGAGTCGACAGAAGAGCACATTTTCCCAAAGAAGACTCGAGTTAAGTAAATGACAATGCTTGGTTTATAGTTTAGAGAACCAAAATATTTTTCTACCTATAACAAGAGTTTGTAGCTACATTGGCTGCCCAAAACCATAGGGCTTGCCTGTACCGATGGAAAGAGAGAAATGAGGGTAAGGGAAAACAGGAACCTAGAGTATATGGGGATTTTGTTTTTAGCTTTTACATATAAAGGTACAGTAGTAACATAAAGCTAAACATACCAATCAAAAGAACAGAAACAAGTCATGAAATAAAATCTATATTTGTGGTCATGCCAAGGCAATTCAAAGTGGAAAGGATAGTCTTTTCAACAAATGGTGCTGGGACAATTGGATATCCATACACAGACAATGAACAGAGACCCTTAATTCACACTATACACAAACCTTAACTCAAGATGCATCATAAGCCTAAATGTGAGAGCTACAAATACATAACTTCTAAAAGAAAGCAAAGGAGAAACCCTTTGTGGCCTTAGATTAGGCAAATATTTCTTAGATATGACACCAAAAAGTACAGCCATAAAAGAAAAAAAGAGGTGAATTTTATTAAAACTAAGATCTTTGGCTCTTTAAAATAGATCATTAAGTAAATAAAAACTACAGAGTAGAAGAATAACCACAGACTATTTACCAATTACATATCTAATAAATGACTACTGTCCAGAATATATAAAGAATTCCTACAACCGAGAGAGAAGATAATTATTTTAAATAGAGAAAACTTTAGGGTAGAAATTTCATTTAAAAAAGTATACAGATGTCTAATAAGAGTAACAAAATATGTTCAATATTGTTAACCTTGATCTCAGTGGATGTGTATATTCACTTGGAAAAAATTATTCAGATGGCTGACTTAAAAGTGTGTGAGCGGCCCTCTATGTATAATTTAATAAATACTTTACAAAATAAAAAAAAACAAACAAGAAAACTGTGACCCACTTTAGAAGAGGGAATCCTGATGTGGTCTATTCCTGGAATTTCCTCAAACTATCAGCTCTACTTTTCTGTGGGGATCTTTATTAAAAAGACAAAACAAATCTGGCCAGCTCATCTACCAAACCTTAGTGGGTTTTTTCATGTGCCAGAGAGGTATATAATCAATTCCAAGTGGATTTGGTTTCTAAGGAAAACCTAGGCTTTTCCTACATTACTAAGACATACATTTTGTGTTTGTGAAGGGTACCCATTCAGAATTTTCCTCCTCTTGGAATACTATTAAATTAATACTGGTATCTTTTCCACCATGACATTTTAGAAATCCCAGTTCTGTAAGCACTTTAAAATGTTCTTGTCCTCCATAGCAGCAGTGAACATAGTGGTACCAGTAGCCACTGGGGATGACAAAAAGAACTCCAGTCTATGATTTGCAATGATGAGTCCCAGTTAGGCGTTGTTTGTGGGTCTGGACATGTCACAGAATCCCCATACTGCTGCTTTTTCCCCCAAACTAGAAGTCATCAATCTAGCTTTACCTAAGTCATCAGCGTTGTGAAGGTCGAATGAGATGAAGTTTTTTAAGATGCTTCCCCATGCATTCAGTGTCATCCAAGGCCACGTCTTGGTATTATTATTAACAGCAGCAAGTACACAAGTTAGAAAATTTAACTTGTTTTCAGTTGTGCAACTTTTAAAATTGAGGTTGTAATGAGTTCCTGGAAAAGTGTCTTATCTGCAAATATTATGTTTCTCCATTTAGCATAGAAATGGGTTCTCTAATGTTCTGCATACCAAGCTTGAATTTGATATGATCCTAATGGCAGTATAATTCTGCAGAAGATTAGATATAAATGTGAAAGTCCTCAACATTATTTCTAACCCCACCATACCTAAGATGGACAACACACACCATGGCCATTGATGACGCTCCACAGGCTGAGAGGGCAGTTAGGGGCGGGGGATGGTAGGAGCACATCTTCCTACAGAACTTGACTTGAAGCTTTGGGGGTTAAGGAGTTAGTGGTTTGAGGCCCAAGTCCCACTCATGGAGGATTCTGACATGTTTTCCCAGGGAGTATGGTCCTCCCTGAGAATGACAACAATCATAGTAAGGATGGAAATAGCTAACACTTCTCAATTACTACCAGCCAGACATTGCACTAAGCACTCTAGTTGCATTTACTCCTAATTAGTCTTCTACATAGAAACTAAAGAGGTTTTTTGGTAAGGCACATTAGATTATGTCACTCCAGTGCTTAAAACCCTCTCGTGGATTGCCCTTCCATATAAAGCAGAATCTTCCTAACCTTGCCCTGTCTACAAGATCACATCTTGTGTGGTTTGCCTCTGCCTGTCTCTCTGACCTAGCATGTGCCACCCTTCCTGTGGCTCATTCATTCCAGCTACAGTGGCTTCTAGTTTTGCCTTTGCTATTTCTTTTTCCAGAAGAGTCCTCACCCTTGACGATCATGGAGTGGGCTCCTTTCCCACCTAGTTCAATGACACCTCTACAGAAAGGCCTTTCCTGACCATCCCCTCTGAAATAGACTCAGAAGGATGAATTCACTTGCCCATGGATGCACAGGGGCAAAGCGACAATTTGCATCTAAGACTTTCCAAAGCAAGAGTCAAAAGAAGTTACCATTGAAAGAATCAGAGTAGGGGTTTATCTTTATCCTAAGAAAATGAACAAAATGAAAACTCTCAGATTTGAGTTGAAACAAAAATTCTTCTTGACTACGGGTTGGGTTTGTTTTTCTGTTTAGTCCAGAAAGAACTAAAGTTAATGTAATTAAATAAGGCCACATTTCAGAATAACAGAAAGGGAGAAAGTTACACAAGAGATGAAAGTGAAGGAAATTTCAGATCTTCTGTCTCCCTTGAGGAGAGCTTCATTATTTCTCCTCATTAAAGTAATTGTTGGTCTAATGCCAGATCTTTCCATCACATGGGCCCAATAAGGCACTGGAAACTGAATAAACACACTGCCTAATAACAAGTGATGGAGGCAAAAGGTGAAATTTCCACTTAGAAATAGCTATTCCTTGTTGAATAGCTTTCCTTCCCCAGGGGCAGAGGGTCACCCAGCTGAGATAATTGCTAATTAAGATTGGACAGTCCAGGCAGGAAGCCAGACCAGTACCCCAGTGTTACAATGGGTCGGCCATTGATTAGATTTCTGGCTCTTGATTAAATGTCACAGAATGATTAACTGATTAATCCTCAGGCCTTTCTGCAAGAGACCCTAGTTCAGCATACTAAGCTATAGCCTAGTAATTCTTGTACAATTCTTCTCTTATGCATAGAATTCTTTTGGAAATGTTTTATGACTCACTCTATTTTACTTTCTTCCTAGCAGCCTTGTTCAGCTTCTCTTTCACTTGGTAATGACTAATGAGTGTGCTCCCTTATTCACTAAAGGCATGGCTTGGTTAATTTAATATTTCTCTCTGTATCCTTACCTATACATAGGAACAATCAGGTAAGAATGCCTTGGACCAAAAAAGCATAATGCAAATTGTAAGTACTTATCCATCGACCAATTTAGGAGGCAGGAAAGTCAAACTGCCTGGGTTCACACCCAGGTCCGATGTCACCTTGGTGAAGGTACTTAACCTCTCTTTCAGATGCCTTAGTTCTGTAACAGGAGGAAACTAATACTGTTTATCTCAAAGGGTTATTGAAAATTAAATAACATATGTAAAAAGCAGTTAAACATATACTGAATTGTTCATAAATGTTTCTAGAATGAGGCTAATAACTAGTAAAACTATTAGACTGCAAGCATAGGCCTTTTACCATATCAGGCTTCTCCCAGGGGAGTGACTAGGAATATCCCTGTTCTCCTCCTAGACAGAGTTCAGAGGATGCAGAGGTAGATCCTGCTAGCTCAGAATAGACTACATCTGATAGTAAATCCCATTATTATCTTGGAAAACGTGACTTTTTATCAAATGATGAAAGAATAATAGCAACTGCTAATGACTGTTCTTTTTCTATGTGCCAGGCACTATTCTGCATACTTTATGCATGTGAAATCATCTACTCCTCCTGAAACCCAATGGAGTCGGTACTAAGCACGGCAGAGTCAGCAGGCAAACGCGACCACTGCCACGTGACTCCAGAGTGAGGCAATGTAAGCCTTCCTTGGCACCCTCTAAATTCCCATCTAGTCAATTCTGATACTTGTGCAGTGAATGTCATCTCCTCGAACCTTTTCAAGAACATCATTCCAGCAATTTTATGCATTCTTTAATACATCATCAGGTAATGTCTTCCCTCTCTATTTGATCTTTTCCATCAAATCATATCTATAACTTTTTTTTTTCCATCTTATAAACCAAAACAACAACAACAAAACAACTTTATCCTACTTTCCTATCTGGCTACCTCCCCATTGTTCTGCTTCTCTTCACAGCACAATTCCTGGAAGGATTTCTATAATACTTACTCTTTCCAAAGCCTCGCCTCCTATTTTCTCTTGGACCCATTCCTGTTTTGACTTTCATCCACCCTCTATTAAGATCACCACTGCTCTATATGTGTTGCTAAATCCAGTGTTCTTTTTCCCTTCCTCATCTTTCTTGACCTATCAGTGGTATTGGATATAAAGTCAGCTCTTCTTTGATACACTTTCTTCACTTGGTTTCCAGGATGCCACACTGTCCTGGTTTTGCTTTTACCCTTTCCATCTTAACCCCCTATGCTGCTTCCTCTTCTTTTCTCCAACCTCTAAATGTTGAAGCAATCCACGACTCCATCCTTGGTCCTCTTTTTTTCTCTGTCCATATACATTCCCCTGCTGATCTCATTTCTTTTTAGTATGTAAATACCATCTATATGCTGATGACTACCAAATGTATATCCCCTGTCCAGAACCATCTCCAAATGTAAACCGGTTTAAATAATTGCAGCTCTTAAAGTGTGGGCATGTCACCGGGCATTGTTTCTTCTTTTCTTTCAGAATGCTTACAGTCTTTACTTGTGCACTCCATATTGGTGGCATCCAGGGCAAGGTAGATTTCTTATGCAACCAATACATTATGCTCTAAATATCCATGTGGCAATTATCTATGGTTTCCAAGCTTGTATGAAGACCATTCATGAAGCAAGAAGTTAAAGAAATCCTAGTCTACTGAAGAGGAGAAAACCTGTGATTTCAGCAAGGACCAAGGGGTTTGATCAAGGTACTATTAAAATGCAACTATCTGTTTGCTCAGTTTCACAACATAAATGACTTTTTTACCCCTTATATATGAATGACTCCTTTATATCTATTGTAGATGTTGAAAGATTGAAAGAACAGTTCACAGAAACCAATCCTTACTATCCACAGCAAATGTCCTATTAGCACTGGGATATTTCTGTCATCCTTGCATTATAATTATGTCATACTGTTTTTATAAGTATTTCACTCAATAGTCCTTATTGCTTCGCTTCTTTAGAAGAAAAGAATGATAACCTCCATCTAACAACTTTGGTTTATGAAATAAGAGTAGCCTCAATTTACTCAGATGTAAAATGGAAGGGGAGGAGCTTCAAGACGGCAGAAGAGTAAGACGCGGAGATCACCTTCCTCTCCACAAATACATCAGAAATACATCTACATGTGGAACAGCTCCTACAGAACACCTACTGAACACTGGCAGAAGACCTCAGACCTCCAAAAAGGCAACGAACGCCCCACGTACCTGGGTAGGGCAAAAGTAAAAAGAAAAAACAGAGACAAAAGAATAGGAACGGGACCTGCACCAGTGGGAGGGAGCCGTGAAGGAGGAAGGGTTTCCACACACTAGGAAGCCCCTTCGTGGGCGGAGACTGCAGGTGGCAGAGTGGGGGAGCTTTGGAGCCACGGAGGAGAGCACAGCAACAGGGGTGCAGAGGGCAAAGCGGAGAGATTCCCGCACAGAGGATCAGTGCCGACCAGCACTCACCAGTGGGAGAGGCTTGTCTGCTCACCCGACAGGGCAGGTGTGGGCTGGGAGCTGAGGCTCAGGCTTAGGTCGGATCCCAGGGAGAGCACAGGGGTTGGTGACGTAAACACAACCTGAAGGGACTGGTGCACCACGGCTAGCTGGGAGGGAGTGCGGGACAAAGTCTGGAGCTGCTGAAGAGGCAAGAGACTTTTTCTGGCCTCTTTGTTTCCTGGTACAGGAGGAGAGGAGATTAAGAGAGCCACTTAAAGGAGCTCCAGAGATGGGCGTGAGCCGTGGCTATCAGCGCGGACCCCAGAGACGGGCATGAGATGCTAAGGCTGCTGCTGCAGCCACCAAGAAGCCTGTCTGTGAGCACAGGTCACTCTCCACCCCTCCCCTCCCAGGAGCCTGTGCAGCCCACCACTGCCAGGGTCCCGGGATCCAGGGACAACTTCCCCAGGAGAACACACAGCATGCGTCAGGCTCCGTGTGATCAGACAATGAATCATCCCAAATTGAGGAGGTGCACTTTGGGAGCAAAGATATATATATTCTTTTCCCTTTTTCTCTTTCTGTGAGTGTGTATGTGTATGCTTCTATGTGTGATTTTATCTGTATAGCTTTGCTTTTACCATTTGTCCTAGGGTTCTGTCTGTCCAGTTTGTTTTTATTACTTCTTAAAAGTTTTTTCTTAATAATTATTTGTTATTTTTAATTTTAATAACTTTATTTTATTTTATTTTACTTCATTTTATTTTATTTTCTCTTCTTTTTTTTTCTCCCTTTAATTCAGCGCTGTGTGGATGAAAGGCTCTTGGTGCTCCAGCCAGGCATCAGGGCTGTGCCTCCGAGGTGGGAGAGCCAAGTTCAGGACACTGGTCCTCCCAGCTCCATGTAACATCAAGAGAAAATCGCCCAGAGATCTCCATCTCAACGCCAACAGCCAGCTTCACTCAATGACCAGCAAGCTACAGTGCTGGATACCCCATGCCAAACAACTAGCAAGACAGGAACACAACCCCACCCATTAGCAGAGAGGCTGCCTAAACTCATAATAGGCCACAGACACCCCAAAACACACCAGCAGACACAAGATCCAGCCTCATCCACCAGAACACAGGCACAAGTCCCCTCCACCAGGAAGCCTACACAACCCACTGAACCAACCTTAGCCACTGGGGACACACACCAAAAACAGCGGAAACTACGAACCTGCAGCCTGCGAAAAGGAGATGCCAAACACAGTAAGTTAAGCAAAATGAGAAGATAGAAAAACACACAGCAGATGAAGGAGCAAGGAAAAAACCCACCAGGCCTAACAAATGAAGAGGAAATAGGCAGTCTACCTGAAAAAGAATTCAGAATTATGATAGTAAAGATGATACAACATCTTGGAAATACAATAGAGAAAACACAAGAAACGTTTAACAAGGACATAGAAGAACTAAAGAGCAAAAAAACAGTGATGAACAACAAAATAAATGAAATTAAAAATGCTCTAGAAGGGATCAATAGCAGAACAACTGAGGCACAAGAACGGATAAGTGACTTCGAAGATAAAATAGTGGAAATAACTACTGCAGAGCAGAATAAAGAAAAAAGAACGAAAAGAATTGAGGACAGTCTCAGAGAACTCTGGGACAACATTAAATGCACCAACATTCGAATTATAGGGGTCCCGGAAGAAGAACAGAAAAAGAAAGGGACTGAGAAAATATTTGAAGAGATTATTGTTGAAAACTTCCCTAATATGGGAGAGGAAAGAGTAAATCAAGTCCAGGAAGCACAGAGAGTCCCATATAGGATAAATCCAAGGAGAAACATGCCAAGACACATATTAATCAAACTATCAAAAATTAAATACAAAGAAAACATATTAAAAGCAGCAAGGGAAAAACAACAAATAACACACAAGGGAATCCCCATAAGGTTAACAGCTGATCTTTCAGCAGAAACTCTGCAAGCCAGAAGGGAGTGGCAGGACATATTTAAAGTGATGAAGGAGAAAAACCTACAACCAAGACTACTCTACCCAGCAAGAATCTCATTCAGATTTGATGGAGAAATTAAAACCTTTACACAGAAGCAAAAGCTAAGAGAATTCAGCACCACCAAACCAGCTTTACAACAAATGCTAAAGGAACTTCTCTAGCCAGGAAACACAAGAGAAGGAAAAGACCGACAAAAACAAACCCAAAACAATTAAGAAAAGGGTAATAGGAACATACATATTGATAATTACCTTAAATGTAAATGGATTAAATGATCCAACCAAAAGACACAGACTGGCTGAATGGATACAAAAACAAGACACGTATATATGCTGTCTACAAGAGAGCCACTTCAAACCTAGGGACACATTCAAACTGAAAGTGAGGGGATGGAGTAAGATATTCCATGCAAATGGAAATCAAAAGAAAGCTGGAGTAGCAATTCTCATATCAGACAAAATAGACATTAAAATAAAGACTATTACAAGAGACAAAGAACGACACTACATAATGATCAAGGGACTGATCCAAGAAGATGATATAACAATTGTAAATATTTATGCATCCAACATAGGAGCACCTCAATACATAAGGCAAATACTAACAGCCATAAAAGGGGAAATCGACAGTAACACAATCATAGGAGGGGACTTTAACACCCCACCTACACCAATGCCCAGATCATCCAAAATGAAAATAAATAAGGAAACACAAGCTTTAAATGATATATTAAACAAGATGGACTTAATTGATATTTATAAGGCATTCCATCCCAAAACAACAGAAGACACATTCTTCTCAAGTGCTCATGGAACATTCTCCAGGATAGCTCATATCTTGGGTCACAAACCAAGCCTTGGTAAATTGAAGAAAACTGAAATCGTAGCAAGTATCTTTTCTGACCACAACATTATGAGACTACATATCAATTACAGGAAAAAATCTGTGAAACATACTAACACATGGAAGCTAAACAATACACTACTTAATAACCAAGAGATTACTGAAGAAACCAAAGAGGAATTCAAAAAATACCTAGAAACAAATGACAATGAAAACACAACAACCCAAAACCTTTGGGAGGCAGCAAAAGCAGTTCTAAGAGGGGAGTTTATAGCAATACAATCCTACCTTAAGAAATAAGAAACATCTCAAATAAACAACCTAACCTAACACATAAACCAATTAGAGAAAGAAGAACAAAAAATCCCCAAAGTTAGCAGAAGGAAAGGGATCATAAAGATCAGATCAGAAATAAGTGAAAAAGAAAAGAAGGAATAGATAGCAAAGATCAATGAAACCAAAAGCTGGTTCTTTGAGAAGATAAACAAAATTGATGAACCATTAGGAAGACTCATCAAGAAAAAAAGGGAGAAGACTAAAATCAATACAAATAGAAATGAAAAAGAAGTAACAACTGACACTGCAGAAATACAAAGGATCATGAGAGATTACTACAAGCAACACTATGCCAATAAAATGGACAACCTGGAAGAAATGGACAAATTCTTAGAAATGCACAACCATCTGAGACTGAACCAGGAAGAAATAGAAAATATGAGCAGTCCAGTCACAAGCACTGAAATTGAAAGTGTGATTAAAAATCTTCCAACAAACAAAAGCCCAGGACCAGATGGTTCACAGGTGAATTCTATCAAACATTTAGAGAAGAGCTAACATCTATCCCTCTCAAACTCTTCCAAAATACAGCAGAGGGAGGAACACTTCCAGACTCATTCTACAAGGCCACCATCACCTGGATACCACAACCATACAAAGATGTCACAAAGAAAGAAAACTACAGGCCAATATCACTGATAAACATAGATGCAAAAATACTCCACAAAATACTAGCAAACAGAATCCAAAAGCACATTAAAAGGATCATACACCATAATCAAGTGGGGTTTATCCCAGGAATGCAAGGATTCTTCAATATATGCAAATCAATTAATGTGATATACCATATTAACAAATTGAAGGAGAAAAACCGTATGATCATCTCAATAGATGCAGAGAAAGCTTTCAACAAAATCCAACACCCATTTATGATAAAAACCCTGCAGAAAGTAGGCATAGAGGGAACTTTCCTCAACATAATAAAGGCCATATATGACAAAACCACAGCCAACATCGTCCTCAATAGTGAAAAACTGAAAGCATTTTCACTAAGATCAGGAACAAGACAAGGTTGCCCACTCTCACCACTATTATTCAACATAGTTTTGGAAGTTTTAGCCACAGCAGTCAGAGAAGAAAAAGAAATAAAAGGAATCCAAATCAGAAAAGAAGTAGTAAATCTGTCACTGTTTGCAGATGACATACTATACATAGAGAATCCTAAAGATGCTACCAGAAAACTACTAGAGCTAATCAATGAATTTGGTAAAGTAGCAGGATACAAAATTAATGCACAGAAATCTCTTGTATTCCTATACACTAATGATGAAAAATCTGCAAGAGAAATTAAGGAAACACTCCCATTCACCATGGCAACAAAAAGAATAAAATATCTAGGATAAACATACCTAAGGAGACAAAAGACCTGTATGCAGAAAATTATAAGACACTGAGGAAAGAAATTAAAGATGATACAAATAGATGGAGAGATATACCATGTTCTTGGACTGGAAGACTCAACATTGTGAAAATGACTCTATTACCCAAAGCAATCTACAGATTCAGTGCAATCCCTATCAAACTACCACTGGCATTTTTCACAGAACTAGAAGAAAAAATTTCACAATTTGTATGGGAACACAAAAGACCCCGAATAGCCAAAGCAATCTTGAGAACAAAAAACGGAGCTGGAGGAATCAGGCTCCCTGACTTCAGACTATACTATAAAGCTACAGTAATCAAGACAGTATGGTACTGGCATAAAAACAGAAATATAGATCAATGGAACAGGATAGAAAGCCCAGAGATAAACCCACACACATATTGTCACCTTATCTTTGATAAAGGAGGCAAGAATATACAGTGGAGAAAACAGTCTCTTCAATACGCGGTGCTGGGAAAACTGGACAGGTACATGTAAAAGAATGAAATTAGAACACTTCCTAACACCATAGGAAAAAAAAAACTCAAAATGGATTAAAGATCTAAATGTAAGGCCAGACACCATAAAACTCTTAGAGGAAAACATAGGCTGAACACTCTATGACATAAATCACAGCAAGATCCTTTTTGGCCCACCTCCTAGAGAAATGGAAATAAAAACAAAAATAAACAAATGGGACCTAATGAACCTTAAAAGCTTTTGAACAGCAAAGGATACCATAAACAAGACAAAAAGACAACCCTCAGAATGGGTGAAAATATTTGCAAATGAAGCAACTGACAATGGATTAATCTCCAAAATTTACAAGCAGCTCATGCAGCTCAATATCAAAAGAAAACCAAACAAGCCAATCCCAAAATGGGCAGAAGACCTAAATAGACATTTCTCCAAAGAAGATATTCAGATTGCCAACAAACACATGAAAGAATGCTCAACATCATTAATCATTAGAGAAATGCAAATCAAAACTACAATGAGATATCATCTCACACCTGTCAGAATAGGCATCATCAAAACATCTACAAACAAATGCTTGTGAGGGTGTGGAGAAAAGGGAACACTCTTGCACTGTCGGTGGGAATGTAAATTGATACAGCCACTATGGAGAACAGTATGGAGGTTCCTTAAAAAACTAAAAATAGAACTACCATATGACCCAGCAATCCCACTACTGGGCATATACCCTGAGCAAACCATAATTCAAAAAGAGTCATGTACCAAAATGTTCATTGCAGTTCTATTTACAATAGCCAGGACATGGAAGCAACTTAAGTGTCCATCATTGGATGAATGGATAAAGAAGATGTGGCACATATATACAATGGAATATTACTCAGCCATAAAAAGAAACGAAATTGAGTTATTTGTAGTGAGGTGGATGGACCTAGCGTCTGTCATACAGAGTGAAGTAAGTCAGAAAGAGAAAAACAAATACCGTATGCTAACACATATATATGGAATGTTAAATAAAAATGGTCATGAAGAACCTAGGGGCAAGATGGGAATGAAGACACAGACCTACTAGAGAATGGACTTGAGGATATGTGGAGGGGGAAGTGTAAGCTGTGACAAAGTGAGAAAGTGGCATGGGACTATATACACTACCAAACGTAAAATAGATAGCTAGTGGGAAGCAGCCACATAGCACAGGGAGATCAGCTCGGTGCTCTGTGACTACCTAGAGGGGTGGGATAGGGAGAGTGGAAGGAAGGGAGATGCAAGAGGGAAGAGTTACGGGAACATATGTATATGTATAACTGATTCACTTTGTTATAAAGCAGAAACTAACACACTATTGTAAAGCAATTATACTCCAATAAAGATGTTAAAAAAAATAAAAAAATAAAATGAGAAAATAAATCTCCACCTTCAAAGGGAAAGGTAAATTAAATACCGTATTTAAAAAATGGTTTTAGTTACTAAATTGTTATAAATATATATAAACATAATTTGTAATTATTGTATATGTGAAATCCTGTTTTTCATAGGGAACAATGTCCAGGATATAGTCTGAAACAGAATAGTATTTGTAGCACCTTGACTACAAGTAGACAATTAGGCTGCCTAATTTCATAGTACAGATAAAACACAGGCTCTTAAATCTCAATTTACATCAAGAGTATTCACTTCCAGAAGGCAATCTCTTTACTTAACATCGTGTATAAGTAGCGTCTTCCACAATTAAAGAGATGGTTCTATTTCTTTCTGATAGCTTCTTTAAATCTCCCCCTAACGTTTTAAGAAAAAGAAAATGAGAATAATTATGTTGCCTAAAAAGGCTGAAGATAAAGTTTTCATGGTTCCTACCACATATTCCCTTTCTCCTTCTCCTGGAAGTTCATGTGCCTCGAAAACTGAGGTCAAGACAACCTCTATAGTTATTTTAACCTCAGGATGGTGAAGGCTTGAAGTATTAGACTAAGGTTATTTTGCAGAAGTTGGTAACCAATTTCCTTTTAGGCATGAAACCAGAGGAAATAAAGCCAAATGACTCGATACTAAGTACTTTCAGGATGTGGCGTTTATGAGAAAATACTAATTATTTGCTTGAGGGTTTATGGATTTAGCTTCTCTGGGAATCACCACCTACCGTTATTAATGTATATTTTGGACCATTTCTTCAATACTTATATGAGCCTGGCACTGAACTAGGAACTTCTTAAATAACTTTTTAAATCTTCTCAGCAATCATTTTTGCTGGTATGGTATGTTTTAGCTTTATGCCCATTTTACATAATGGCTAAGGGAGTTTAAGTACCTTACCCAAGATAACAAAATTCAAATTCTTTTAACAGTGCAAAAATATTCTCCATTGAGATGAGCAAGTATTTTTCTAGATGGGGATTTAAAAAATATGAAAATCATCTCCAGACAAACTCACAGAAAGAAACATATACCTCGAATATAAGGTGTAAACAAATGTACACCTAGGAAACAGGAAGTTGTGACCTGGCAGGAGTGGAATGAAGTTTGAAACAATTTGACATGCAGTTGATACTGTGAGAACTATGAGATGGAGAATTCAGATTAGAAGAGTGTGCAGTTTTTCTGGATGCCATCCTTTAAGGAAGACACTACTGCCAAGTCAGTGTTTTAAGAGGAAACTTGCCAAGAGGAAAAAAGATCTTAAAACTAGGTCCCATGGAGAATAGTTCAACAACCTCAGGTTATTTAACTGGGAAAAAAAGAGTTTAAGGTTTATGATATCCTCTTTGAATCAAATGAGGAGAAAAGATTAATCATGTACCTTGTGACAGCAAGAACTGAATTTCTGTAAGTTGCAAGGAGTAAGAAATGTCTTTCTTATATTGAATTTAAATAGAACAGTTTGAGCTGTCCAAGTCCAGATGGGAATAAACGGTCTTGAAAGGTAACACGACTCCTACTGTCAGAGGTATGGAAGCAGAACCAGGAGGGTTAATGTAGGGAAAAGTCAAACACTGGGTTTGGACTACACTAGATTACTCTCAAAGCTCTCCTAACAGAATATTCAGGACCTTTGATACAGTTTCTTCTGATTCTGGGATTTTGAGATAAATTTGTGATGACAGAGCCTTTAAGAAGTATCTAGCCTTCTAGTATTCTCACTGCAAAGGTAGAAAATTAGTCATTAGTTGAATAGCCCTTGGGGTATATATGTTGCTCTCATTTTAAGGTTAGCAACTTCATTGTTTTTCTTGTTCACTATTTCTCTCAGAATGCCAAGGACACTGCGTCAGGTTCTAGGTCATTTCTCAAAATAAATTTACTAAGCTTTTCCTTCTCAAATAAAATTATATTTTGTCAGCTAGATATAGATGTTATAAAAAGGGTCACAACTTCTATAAGATTTTTCATGGCTAGGTTTGATGTAAGTTGACTACAGATTCAGCATCAAGGTAAACTAACCAATGCTAAGTCTTTCACAAATGAAAACTTTTCCAAACTTTGAAACTTAAACCATTGTGTTCCCCATTATATAGGGCATGAAACTGAGGCTTAGAGAAGTTAAATATCTTGTCAAAGATCTCACAACTAGTTAAGTGACACAGTTGTGAGCCCATATCAGATCTGAGTGACTTGGACTTTCTAACCAGGGGAAGGAATAGGGGTCAACCAAGCTGGGAACCCACCTGCCTGCCAGGTGACAATGACCACACCACAGCGGGAGGCATGTAACTCCATTTGCATTAACTTGGCAAAAACTCAGGAACCAGGAAAAGAAATAACAACAAAACACTGCCTGTTGCATTGAAAAATAATTGTCTCGGAAGGAAGGGCCAGATGGTCTCAGTGCCTTAGAGTTTAGCTTGAAGGAAAGCACTGGTGTGATAGATATCCCCTCTGTGGAGCATTTGGAAGCACACATCTACCCATACATCTAATTTCAGAGGGCTTTTTGGGATGGAGGTGCTGTGAAACAGGAACATCCTCCAGAGCTTCCCTGGATGGGTCAGCCCACTCCCTTTCAGCCAGCGGCATTCAGCAATGATTGCACTGGCCTCATTCACAGTGGGAATGACAACCTTGTACACAGCTATCCAGGAAACCATCATCCACTCTTGGCTCATAGCCTTGTACTTACTTGTGTGTTAACTTACTGATTTAATATATTCCTTTACTGCCAGAGTAGATCACATACCAACAAACCACTATCTGGGTGATTTCTTACTCTCATTACACATCTAATTTCTTTCCTTATTATTATTCTGTTGAAAAATTACCTCCACTTCAATCAATACTCCTCTCATACCTTCCCTTCTTAGTCATGCCCCTTACAGTTTGGGCTTCCATTTTCTCTAGCTTTCCTTATAACTTTACAGTTCAATCACACTTATTCCTTCCTATGGAATTTTGGAAGATCTGTATTTACAGAGTGCTTTCTCACCCCAATCCAGTGGAAACATTTTACTTTTCAGAACAAGCCTAAACAAGCTAAAGGGTTAAAAAAGAGATGATGATTTAACTTAAAAAAGTGATTCACACCAGTAAGAAAATGAACTGTATATGTTTTTGTTTTCTAGCCTTTGAAATCCCAGGTTTCAGATAGAAATATCACATAACAGTAACCTACCTCTCTTGTATAAACAGTTGTATATTCATACTGCCTGGGGCCATGTTCATATTATGAGGTCAGAGAGCAAACATTGAGTCATATGGGGATTAGGTGTGAACCATGGTGGACAGGCAGGTGCTACTGTCCCTAAGGGCTTCATAGCTTGGCTTGAGAGAAAGCAACAGAAGGAAAGAAAGAAGGCGGGTTCTACAGTCTGACAGACCTGGGTTATATTATTAATACCCACTCAAGATTTACTTACATCAGTGCCTTATACGCATTATCTCATGCCATCCTCAGAACAATAAGTTAGCTACTGTGGCTGCCGATTTTGAGGATGAGGAAACTGAGATGTAAGCAGTTGAAAAGACTCACCCGAAGTCTATTCATCCACAGTTTGTCCTCTACACTTACTGTTGCCAGTTTCTAAATGAGGAAACCTGAAGGAAATTTTACTTTTTCAATTATTGTCAGATAATATATCTAAGGCTATGAATTGTTCATGTAAAAAAAAAAAAAGCTACAGTAATCAAAACAGTGTGATACTGGCACAAAACCAGAAATGTAGATCAATGGAACAGGATAGAAAGCCCAGAAATAAACCCGCACACCTATGGTCACCTAATCTATGACAAAGGAGGCAAGAATATACAATGGAGAAAAGGCAGTCTCTTCAATAAGCAGTGCTGGGAAAACTGGACAGCTACATGCAAACAAATGAAATTAGAAGACTCCCCAACACCATATACAAAAATAAATTCAAAATGGATTAAAGACCTAAATGTAAGGCTAGATACTATAAAACTCTTAGAGGAAAACATAGGCAGAACACTCTTTGACATAAATTGCAGTAAGATCTTTTTCAATACACCTCATAGAGCTATGAAAATAAAAACAAAAATAAACAAATGGGATCTAATTAAACTTAAAAGCTTTTGGACAACAAAGGAAACCATAAACAAAACGAAAAGACAACCCTCAGAATGGGAGAAAATATTTGCAAACGAAGCAACTGACAAGGGATTAATCTCCAAAATATACAAACAGCTCATGCAGCTCAATATCAAAAAACAAACAAACAACCCATTCAAAAAATGGGCAGAAGATCTAAATAAACATTTCTCCAAAGAACACGTACAGATCGCCAACAAACACATGAAAGGATGCTCAACATCACTAATTATTAGGGAAATGCAAATCAAAACTATAATGAGATATTATCTCATACCAGTCAGAATGGCCATCATCAAAAAAATCTACAAACAATAAATGCTGGAGAGGGTGTGGAGAAAAGGGAACCCTCCTGCACTGTTGGTGGGAATGTAAATTGATACAGCCACTACGGAGAACAGTATGGAGGTTCCTTAAAACACTAAATATAAAACTATCCTATGATCTAGCAATCTCACTCCTAGGCACATATGCGGAGAAAGCCATAATTTGAAAAGAAACATGCACCACAACGTTCCCTGCGGCACTATTTACAGTAGCCAGGACATGGAAGCAACCTAAATGTCCATCAACAGAGGAAGGAATAAAGAAGATGTGGTACGTATATACAATGGAATATTACTCAGCCATAAAAAAGAACAAAATAATGCCATTTGCAGCAACATGGATGGACCTAGAGATCGTCATACTGAGTGAAGTAAGTCAGACAGAGAAAGACAAATATATGATACTGCTTATACGTAGAATCTTAAAAAAAGGGTACAAATGAACTTATTTACAAAATAGAAGTAGAGTCACAGATGTAGAAAACAAACTTATGGTTACCAGGGGATAAGGGTGGGGGAGGGATAAACTGGCAGATTGGGATTGACATATACACACTACTATATATAAAATAGATAACTAATAAGTACCTACTGTGTAGCACAGGGGACTCTACTCAATACTCTGTAATGGCCTATATGGTAAAAGAACCTAAAAAAAGAGTAGATATATGTATATGTAAAACTGATTCACTCTACTGTACACCTAGAACTAACACAACATTGTAAATCAACTATACTTCAATAAAAATTTTAAAAAAAAGCTAAAAACAGTTCTACTGTTCCTCTCAAGAGAAAAAAAAAAAAAGTGACACAAGCTCTCTGGCAATGTGATGGCTGAAACTCCTGGTGTGTGTACAATTATTCTTCTAGAATCCCTCACTGATAGGTAAACACAGCAATAGTCATTTTAGAATGTCAGAGCAGGGATAAAAGATGTTCAGTGGGAAGGGGAAACTGTTGAGACTTCAGGTAAGTTCTGCCCAGACTTGGAATCACTGTAGTACCCCTGCATGACTGGGGGAAGGATGAGGCCCTGGTTGCCTAGACAGCAAAGGTGAATTATAAAGAAGTAGAGAAATGAAGAAGAGGGGTAGGCATAGTAGAATGAAGAGAACTCTGGAGTTGTGGGTAACAGGCCTGGGTCTGAGTCCCAGTTCTTCCCCAGCCTCCTTTAGGTCACTGAGTTGAGTTGTCTCATGTACATAAGAAAACTAAACAGTATTGTCTCTCTGTGAGTTCTCCTGGGGATCAGATGCACATAAATAGGAAATTGCGTAACGAACTGTAAAGTACTAAGAAGTTACAAATGGGAGGCCCAGGGCCATTCTGGTCCACAGATGTCTTACGTTTGACCTGAAAGAGTGGTCCTTCCAAAAAAAAAAGATGATGATGATAGTGATAAGGAATGAGAATGATTTTAGGCAGGGAAAGCACTCCTCTGTTTACCATTGGCTCCACCAAACCTGGATTCTTTATATTTTTGCTACGTGACTCTCCTTTGCCCTCTACTAAATACTAATCATCCTTTATGATCCAGATGGTATACAATGAACTTTACTAGTGTCACCAGTTACCTCAACCTTCTATGAGATGTAATGGAGAGGAAGGCCTGTGGTATAGGGTGAAGAGGTGGAGATTTGGGTAAGAGCATCTCCCAGCCACACGTTCAACTCAGAGGATGAAGAACAGCAGGGCAAAAAGCATGATTTTATGAGATCTTGCCTGATATTCCAGATCAGCTGCCACTCTCCTAGCTCTTCAATTGATGCTCTTGAGATTGGGAAGGAAGGTAGGGACAGGATCGTGCCATTGACAAATTCCTTTTTCACAGGTAGTCTCACCACCCAGGAATTTATCAACTAACAGCTGCTACACCAGCTAGGGTAACAAGAAAAAACACATGCGCAGTGGAGGAGGAGAGATATGAGAGGAAAATGCATTTTGGTATCAAAAAGGACCTATCGTGAAGCAGCAGGAAGAATTTAAAAGCCAATCTCTGACAGGCCTCAGACAGGGGCCTCTGGGGTGTTCTGGCAAGCTGGTGAAGAGGACAGATTCAGGAATTGCAATTCACATAGCAACTGGCCATTCATCCTGAAAATAAATCTACTCTGGTCATTATTTATCCAGCAGTTATCCCTGACTGCTAAATGAATCTGCGGCACCTCGTGTTTGTTCCCCTATTCTTTGATGTCTGGTGTCAACCAGGCGTTTAATAACTGTCAACTAAGATACTGTATTTGAAAGAATATATTCAGTGAAAGATTAAATTAGGCACCGTAGCCAGACCACCTACTGCCCAGGAAAGTATTCCGTGCTAGAAAATAACATTACCGCCATAAGGATAAAAAAAGAATTTCAAATGAGAGACTTAGGATTTTCCACCCCAAGATGCAAGATGTGAGCTTTTATCCTCAAACTAGGATATGTGTGGCCTGGCCTACTTTCAAATGCCCTCCTGGTCCATCCCTTGCCTATCGGGCCTTTGAGGCTCATTTCTGCCCAGAAGTTTTCCCTGATTATCCCCATCACACTCATCATTCTCTGTATCCCAATTCCTCAAGTTAAAACATTCAGGCCAAAAGTACAGAAATAACACTGAACTTACAGTCAGAACACCAGAGCTTGAATAATAATTCCCTTCCTCTCTGCCATGTGAACCAGGTCTTTACTGGACTTCAGTTTCTCCATCAGTAGAATGCGGTGTTATGTGAAGCGCATGTGCTATGAGAGCTTTAACGTGTTAAACATGGCCTTGTGATAGTTGTCCCATTGTTTTCAGTATGTGTGCTTTGTTAACCTTGATTGGCCCCTTAAAGGACCATCACAAGGAGTAGACTTAACATAAAGAAATACTATAGCAAACATGTTGTATCCGTTCAAGTCCACAGGATATGAAGACAGATGCCAGTCAGGCAGGGAAAAATGCAAACTGGGGAGTGGTGGCTGTTATGGATTAAATAAGAACAGCTCTAGGGACAGGTCTGAACTCTGCTCCATGGCAAACGCTATTTATAGTGGTGCCTTCTTCGCACTCCCAGCATGACCTCATCAGTCCTCACCCAAAAAGCTGTTATACAAACCCAGAAAGTCAGGGAGCTAAGGGTGAACCCCCAGTAAGATAAGTCATCTCTCTGTAGGTCCCATGACACTTTAAGATAACTGTCTGTCATCAGATTGGGCCTAGTGAAAATATAAACATCAAGAGCTACTCAAAAAAACTGCAGGCTATTCACATTCAGAGAGCCACACCTTTGCTAGTAGTAAGTGGCTTTCAATGTAATTTGATTCTCTACTTGAAGGAAATACAGCATTCTCAGAATCGTGGTTGCTATGCAATTGAAAAAACTTTCATATTTGTTTTCTTTTCTTTTCCCTTTATTTTTGCTTCATCCATGCTTCTTTTTCACGGATTATATTAAAAATAGTCATTGAGAGTTCTTAGATATCAAATGCAGTACAAATACTTTATACAGAAAAAAAAAATTATACAGCAGTATCTTATTTAATCCTCCTCACCAACCCTTTTTCAGATGAGAAAGTGGAAACTTAGAGAATGAAGTACCAGGTTCTTTTAAGAATTAATCATTGATAAAGTCAGAACATGAGCCCAGTTCTGTGTGATTCCATCAGGAGAGTTTTTGCAACATGAGTTACCGTTGTCCCTGACATTGCTCTTTCCTCTGTTAGGAACAGATCTTCTACCAACAAGGAGAGATCAAGCAGAGTGGCTGTGGCCTATCTCTGGGCTTTTTCATTCAGCATCTTAAGGCACCTCTAGACTATTTACAACCTCCAATTTATTCTGTCATATCTCTTTATCCTCCTCTCACCGTGGAAGCCAGCTAGAGACATCTTGAGCCCTAGTGATTAATCTGACGTGTGCTCACTTCTTCGGCCTGGTGTCCATCTATTTTATTCGACCTGTTTCTTAGTAGCCCCCCAGCTCGCTGCATCTAGAGAAAGCCCGTGCACAGCAAAGAAGACCCAACGCAGCCAAAAATAAATAAAATTTAAAAAAAAAAAAAGTAAGTCAGATCAGGTGACGCTTTCTTAAACATATGAATGGCTTCTCACTGCATGTAGGATAAAATCCAAGCCCCTACTATTGTTCTCGAGGCCTTAAGATCTGGCCTCTGTCCAACCTCAAGTGGTTAGACTTGATTTTCTAACCACTCCTTCCTCTTGCTCACAAAGTATGAGTTACACAGGCCTAGCCTCAGATCCTCAAAAATGCCAAGCTTTTCTTACCTCAGCACCTTTGTGTTTATCCTCTTCCTCTCTGATCTTCTTACACCCTTCAGGTCTAAGTTCAAAGAGCACTTATCAGAGGTTTCACCCATTTTCCAACATAAAGTAGTCATCTTCCCCAATCTTTGGTAGCCCCTAATGAACCATGCCCTGTTTCCATGCACTCATATAGTCCCCTTGCACACTGAGTCTCGGCTTTCCCATGTGACTTGATTTGGCCAGTGGGACATCAAAAAACATGACGACCACATATGCTTAGGGAACACTTGCACAATGGGCTGTGTGCTTTTAATATCCTGCTGCCACTCTCTAAAGAAGCTTGAGAAGGAGTACAGAACGATGACAGTGAAGAGATCCTGCAGGATGACAGGTGGTCTTGGGTGCTCCAGCCCCAACTGACCTCCCAGCTCAGGTGCATAAAGTAACTCTGGTATAGCACCGGGAGGAGGAAAGCCACACAGTTGAGTCCAGTCAACTCACAGACTGAGGAGGATTAGTAAATTATTGTTGTTTTAAGGCAGCACATAGTGGGTGGTTTTTATACTGCAACTGGTAATTGAAACAGTTCCTCTTTCTTTCAGTGAACTTTATAGCATTTACCACCATCTGAAATAATCAGACACTTTGTCCACCTGATACGGTCCATCTCCTGCACTGTAAACGCCATGAGAGCAGACATTTTGCTAGAATGTTACAATTGTATGTATCTTCAGTGCCTATGACAACACCTGGCACCTAGCAGACACTCAAAAAAACGTATCTGGTGAATGAGTAACAAGCTCCAAGACTCTTAAGAGAAAAAATAGGAAACGTATAAAAGGTGAGGTAGAGCAAATTCAAAGATCATTTACGGCAATCTTTCTTGTTACTGGTGAGAAAGTGGTAGCCCACGGGGAAAAAGGACATACATTGTGTAAAGCAAGGCCTATACAATAAGAAAGAATCTGCAAAGTAGACCAGTCATAGAGTAAGAGTCCCAAATCCAAGAATACAAAAGGCTCAGAAAGTACTCAAAGATAAGTGTTATCTGCAAATAAAAGATTTCAGACTGGAAGCATCTGGATTTGGAGCTGTCTTCCTAAACTCTGTCTGGAGTAGAGCTCTATGGTGCTTCGGAAGGTGGTCTTGGGCATATGCCTGCCCTTCTGGTGCCAGCTCTGAGCTGTCATAATTCCACATTGGGGCTCTAATTGCCTGGTGGTGACCTAGACCCTCGCAGATGCCTAGTCTCCCAACTCCTACTACAGGACTTTCCATGCCAATATCCTGCCCGAGGTGTGAAGTTTGTTTTTACTTCCAAACTGTAATATTGCCCAGTTTTACTCTGTGACCCTAACCCAAGTACCTCCATGGACCAGCTCACCAGTCTATTCATTGTCTACAATATGTCAAGCCCTCTGCTAAATGATTTCCATGCATTATTTCATTTAAACTTCATAGCATCTCTTAGAGGCAAATATCATTCTTGTCCCCACTGTACTGGTGCATAAGCTGTGCATCAGAGAACTTAGGTAACATGTCCAAGGTTAACAGCTAAAATAAGTGAAGAAATCCTGCTTCAAATGTCTATCTGCAAATCTTACCATCTAATGCCTTCTCTCTGTAATGACTCAACCCTCATGGGCCTACATGTGCCAACCTCAGGCCAGTTCTCAACCCTGGATGGCTTTCATAGCAAATCTCACTGGAAGGTGCCTCATTCCTTTGTGTTCAAACAAACTGTCAGGCTTCAGTCGAGAATCAGTGAATGTTTACTTGATATGTCAGACTGCCCAAGTGGCTCAGGAGTAGTTTATGCCTTAACTTCCCCCAAAGTACCTAACTTTGCATCTTTCGAATCTGCTGGCAGCTGGGTGAGGAATATATTTGGGGAGAGAGGAACAATAAGAGCTTGGCTGCATGAAAGATAACTTCCCCCATATCTGCATCTTGGCATATTCTGCCCTGTGTAAATATTTAGCTGTGTTTAGGCATGGGAAATAGTCATTTTAGTTAGAACCTTAAGCTTCAGGAACTCCAAAGAGCATTTACTTCAGGGTTTTTAGTAATGTAGGCTCTTCTATCCATCGTTTCATGCAAATGCAGTATATAAAAGATTAGAATCGCGTTTCTCTGATTTAAGGAGGTATATGTTCATGTGGTGGCTGTATTGGTAGAGATGAGGAGAAGTTAGTGATACTTGGCTCCTTGGCTTTCTGCTTTGGCCACACAACCTGAAGCTGGAGAAAGTCACCTACTCAAGGTCACACGGTTTTCCAGATAACAGTAACCTGTGAGTGTTGGCACCTAACACACTTGAGGCTAAAATGCACAACTTAATTCAGTGTGTGCACCTCTTCTTTACCTGGGTAGTAAGCAGTGCTTTTTCTTTTCCTGCCTCAGCTGACTCTAAGTATGGAATTGCTTCTCCCTATTTCCCAGGCCCACCCCCCTGGATTCCCTCCTGGTATACACTATTTGCTGCCTAAAGACTGGGTTGCCTAGCAACCAAGCTCTTCAGGCTTCCTAATAGACAAAGGCTTTTCCTTCCAGTCCAACCGCTGTACTAATGCTCATTGTTGACAAGGAAACAGCTCCCTTCTGAGCATACTCTGTAATGTGGAGGCAGATTTTGGGACTTGGTGTCAGGAGCTATGGACATGTCTCATAAACAGGGAAGAGAAACAGAAGTTTGAGGACCAACTCATTGTATTGAATAGACTGTTTCATGCATTGATAGATGACGATGCAGGCATTTCAACTTGGTTACTCACCAGAAATTGTATTACAGAAGGCATTTTGTTGCGGTGATATCTGAATTCAGAGAACAATTCACATCGCCATCTTCTTGTCTCTTTTCACAAAGAAACCACCTAATATTGCAAAGTATACAACCACACCATTTGAAATTATTTCATGCCTACCAACTAAGCTGTCAGATTGAAGTTCCACTGAACTAGAAAGCCTTGAATCCACAGAGCACTTTCAAATCCATCTCACTGGATCCTAACATTGGGCCATCATCAAGGTAGGCAGCACATGGAACGGCATTCCCACTTAATGGAAGATGAAGTGACTCACCCAAAAGTAGACAGGGAAAAGGAGAAAAAGCTGCTTCTTCAAAACCAGATCTTGAGAGTCCTCTGGCTCTAGGCACTTGTTCAACTCTGGGACAGATGCATCTTCAGGTGGAAAATGATTTAATATTTCTGGCTCGCCTGAAGAGAAAGGAGGGCAGAGGGTCATTTTCTAAATTACTAAATAAGCTTGGAGAAATGTAACAACTTATTCTGGGTTACTCAGCAAAGCTGTGACCCTCTTACCTTTCTGCATCAAGGCAATTAGCCATTAAACACTACATTGCTTATGTCTCCATGGCTTTATTAGGAGACAGCTTGTGGATGCATTTAGAAACATATGCAAGCAAGTAACTTTAAATATAAACGAATAGCAAAATACAATTACTATACCCTACTATTGAATGTAGCAGGATTTCATAATCTTTTTTTGTTTCCCTAGGACAAAGCAAGATGATAAACTTAATAAGAATAGGCATTGTGTCTCCTTTTCTTGCCTTGTGTTTGCAAAGAGCCTGGCATAGAGAATCCATATCATAAATATTAATAGAACTAAAGGATTAAAAGAGAAAAAATGAGGAATCACCGTATTACCCAATATAGCAAAAATAACTTATATTCCAATACCTACCCATATCGTCCAGTTAGACTAAATAACACCACCTTAGATTCAAAATCAGGAAGAACTTTCTGGCACTTTCTGGCACTTGCCTATTGCTAAAATCTTGGAATGCTTTCCAGAGTAAAACTAAAAGATCTTCCCTGTGAAACAAGACTAGCTACCCAACTGTAAGGCCAGAGCCCCATGTAATTTAGATTGGGAACAGGAGGAAAATTCAGTCAAACCAGAAATACCTTTCTAGCTCTCAGTATTTTAATTCTTCTTCTTCCATTCAGTATTATTCCATCCTTTAACATCATGATCATCAAAGATCTTGCTTAGCTAGTTCTATAATGTATTATTTTTAGGGCAAGTTCATCATAGCATACAGCATCGTAATCAAGAGCATAAAATTTGGACACAGACTGGCCTAGGTAAAAGGCCTTTCCTCCTAGTGGTTGTTTAGACCCTTGGGCCTCTCTGAACCAGTTTCCTTATAAGCAAAATAGGAATTATTATAGCACTTATGTCAGAATGCAGTCATAGACATTTAATAAGACAATGCATAGTAGAGCTTTTAGCTCAGATCTGACATATAGGGCTCAGTAAAGTCAGTCATTAATTTAAATAATCATAGTGAATAACAGTAATTTAAATAAGTTTAGCTTTATATCTGAGGGTTTTTTTTTTAAGGAGCCCATATTCTTTGGGCAAGGTCCAAAGATGTCCCAAACTTTTCAATCAACTCATGGAAAGAGTTCCTAGTGCATTTCTAAGAAACATGTGTTCAAACAGCCTTTAAGAAAATTTAATACCTTTCTAGGTTCAGGGCAGAAATTCTAGAGAAGCAGCATTCTAGACCTTTTCCATGAAGGACTGTGCTGTTGATAACTCATTATCTCCTTTTACTTCCCACCTTCACCACTCAGAAGGAGGAATTATTCAGTACACACTGTTCCTGCCCTTTCCTCTGCTGGATGGGAACATACCATGTTTTTCCATCACATGCTAGATTTTTCTGACACCATCTGTTCTCCTAAGCCCACAGCACACAGTTTGCCTTGCTGTCACAACTCTATTTGAAAATGTAGAGAAGAAATGTGATGAATGATTCTAAGGAATGTTGTTTACCTACCAACCATTCACTGCTGAATGGTAGGGATGGGGCTGGATAACAGTACAGGGCCTTACAGTGCTGGGATTCTATGAATAGCCCTACCTAATATGTCACAGAGTTTGAATGGTAGAGACAAGGTCTGATTCCAAAGATTTTTAACTCAATAAGGACATGCTGCTACGAATCCTATCTCAACTCTGATTTACAGAGTTCTTAGTTTCCACTAGGCACTATGATAATCACCTTCCACACATAACACAATCCTCACAGTACAAGTAACACACTGTTACCATCCACACATGTAATTGAGAAACTAGAGGCTTGGGCAGATGAGTCGCTTTTCTCCTTGTCACACAGCTAGCAAATGGCAGAGTTGGAATGTGAACCCAAGCTGTCTCCAGACTCTCTGTCCTTGCATACAATGCCTCCAACAAGAAAAATAAACAAAGAATCAGTTGGCTTGCATTGTCCAGTCCTATCTATAGGAAGATTTTTGTCCCCTGGAGTTACAGTTCTATTTTGCTGTATTCTTTCCTTCCCTAAACTGGAAGGAAGTTCATTAAGGGCAGAGATTATGAGCTGCTTACATTTACACTTATACACACCCCTCACACCACCTTTGATCATTCATAGTAGATGCTCAGTAAATATCAGTGATGGATGGGTCCTCATATGTGATCAGTGAGCTATCACTAGGGTGACCAAATAATGTGTCAACCAAATCAGGGCACGTTTGAGAGGGAAAGAGGTCCTACTAAAAATTATTCTAGGAAAATAGTGATAAATTGAGATCATCCTGGACAAACTGGACCACACGGTTATCCTAGTTATAACCCGTGTTCTATGATAGCTGTTCAACGTTATGAGTTTCCTCTGAGATAAAGCTAACAGACAACCTTTGAAACAGTTAAATTGGAACACCAGAAAATGGAGCCATCTATCCCAAATACAAACCCAAAAGCAGAGACTATCAAAAAGACAACCTGGATGTCACCCTGATTCTGTTTTCCCTTTTATAAATGTGTTTTTTTTTTTTCTCTCACTCCTCAGCAGATGCTACCTGATTTGTGCTCCGGCTAATGTCACTCACGTCAACAACGTTGCCAACTGCAACGAGGTGCTACTGACACCAGGAAAGATGATGAGCAAAAGGAGAATGGCAGCTGGCTGCATGTCCTTCTTGTAGCGTTTTAATGAATCAAGGAGCATCCTGACAGAGTACATCTGTATATGCTAGAAGCAAAGCCGAATGGTCCCATCCCCAACTCTGAGATCTGAGAACCCCGGGGTGGGCTCCACCCTCATGACAGGGCTGGATGGATCCTGAATAGTGGATGAGGACTCGGGAATATAAGAAACAGCTACAGGGCTATGGGAAAAACTGCAGAGATGTGGTAAAGAAACGTGAATTCTCTCTCACTCGGCACTACTCGTTAGCTTTGTGACTTAGGCAAACTATTTGTCTTAATTGAGACTATTAATAATAAGCAAATACTAAAGCTACCTTAAGCAAAGACAATAAAACAAGCAGTTTATTTCAAGGATCCACAGGCATTTCACAGAAGTCAAAGGCAGGAACACAAAATCTCAGAAGTACTGGATAAGGAAGCTACAACAGCACTGCATGCCTAGGAAAAGAGTTTATTTCCTCTTTCATTACTGCTTCCTTCTGTGAATCTGCTTCTTTCTCATCCCTGTCAATTACTTTTTTTGCCATCTAGCTTGCCTGGTGGAATAACCCAAGTTTGTATGGTATAGGTCTAACCACAAGGAACGACTGATTCTCAATTCTTATTTCTATGTCCAATTCCCAGCCAAAGGTCTGATTGGCGTAGCTAGTGTCAGGTGTCTTCCCCAGGCCCAAAAAGCATGTGTAGAGTATACATCAATTTTAGGTAACATGCCTGAGGCCCACTTCCATGGCCCAATAGAAGGTGGATGCATTTCTGTTTCAGCGGGACTGTTTGTGAGCTGAGATGACATTTTCAAAGGTATCCCATTAGCTTGTGTAACTTCACTCCCTCAACAGTAAAATCTGACTTTTCTTTCCTCAGGGGGTTATAAATCTTAAATGATACCATATATAGGGGAAAAAATGTGGAATTCAAATGGCTTTATATCTGTCGGCTACTAGCTTTAACCTTAAGTCACCCCATGAGTCAGATGAAAAGCAGACATATTTAAGCTTGTATCCTCTAGATTCCCAAGTATTCCTCCTTCTACAGATACCTGGAGGTCAATGTCATTGCCAGAAAAAAGAAAAAAGCTTTCCTACTGTGAATGTTGTAGGCTTAGAGTTCAATGACAAGCCAGAACATTCTCCCCTCTCTAGGTTTGTAATTAATTCCCTCATTTGCATTATGTAAATGGTACCAAGTATAATTTAATATCCATAATTATTATCATTAATAAACTCAGTTGTTATTTCTCTAGCTGAGCTCTGAGATGCTCAATTAGTAGAACTGTAAACAGAACATAAGGGGTGCAGAAAGCATGAATATTTAGTGATATTGACAGATTTTGTTCATGACCTGCCACAATTATTAATATTACTATTAATTTTGCCAGGGCAGGTTATAAACATCAGTGCCAAGTATGAAGCAAAGAAAACGCCTTCACCCAGAACTTAATTGTCCAAGGAATACTACTGAAAAAGGAAAGGATACACATCTCACTCAAGCCCTGAGAAAAGAATCAATCCATCAACAGATTCCCTACTAAGGCCTGTGATGGGTAAAGATTCAACAATGTCAGGGGTTAGGAAAGGGCTAGAATGTAAAATAATATTCTGTAAGTGTTTTATTGATAGAACCCTCCACATGTCTGATCTGAACACTCCTTCCTCCCCAACCCTCCATAAAAATGACTTTGTGAAAAGAGCAGCAGGTTCTAAATCTGATTCTATAATTTACTGGCCTGAAATTCCTCACCGTTAAATGGGGTGTAATTCAAATAGCTGATCTGCCTAGCTGGAACTAGCAGAGAGGAAATACTTTGTCAAGGAGCAGCAGAGGAGAGTTGAAATTCAAGGTTTCAGGCATGTCTTACCCAAGAAAGCCTGAAGTGATATGTGCCCTGGGTAAACATGAGCTACCTTGCATAGAACCGTTGAGAAACTAGGTAGGTCCATCCCGTGAAGCCCTCTACAAGCTGAGGACGCTCTCAGGTCTAAGAGATAGAGGGCACAGTACAGATTACTAAGCGGTGGTACCACCTGAGAGGGTACAACTTACAGAGATGAGGAAGGAAAAGTGATGGAGAGGAACCAGAAAAAGGGGAGGCAATGGGAGAAAAAAATATGGGAGAACGTTGACTAGGCTGGTTAAAGAAAATATCAACTTGAGGAGTGGCTGTTCTTTATACTGTCAGAGGTGCACGTGTGCAAACACAGAGACACGTAGTTATGTATTTTCTCCACACACACCCCATATGTATACAATCTCCTCATATTCCTCAATACGTACAACTCCTGTGTCCATGGACACACATAAATACACTCCCCCGAATCTCACCACACACACACACACACACACACACACACACACACTTTCCACACTTCATATATCCACAAGAGTAGCAACAGAACCTCAGCAAAGCTATCTGCAACAAGTGCAGAAATGGGGCACACGAACACTCTAAAGACAGTCATAGTGTCACAGGCTGTCTGACCAACCATCTATCAGAACAACAGTAAGACCTAACCAAATGCCAACAGAAAGGTCAGCAAGACTGACTCCTGCTTCCTCAAGCAGCTGGTAATTTTTCTGTACTTCTGTAAACAGAATTGGAGAGGGAAGAAATTCAGGTTAATGGCTGACTACTATCATTAGCCAGATCGGTGCCCGTTTTGGAAAGAATATTTTAGTGACATGTTTACCAAAGGGTCTAATTCAAATACGAACTAAAATAGAAAGTTATAAAAATGTAGATCACTCTCCATCTTGATCCATCTCCTCAAATGCACAGAGGAATCAAGTATAACACAAACATACAAACACACACTTGAACATCTGTAATTATCAAATATATCACTCTTAATGTCCACATCCAGCTCGAGTTATTAAATAAGTTTTTAATTGTATATCTGAAGGTGATACTGCATAAAGGAAAGGGCCATTGATTTCCCTTGACAACTGCCATTTATTGAGAACTAACTATGTGTGGACACCGCTCCAACATCTTCACATTATCTCATTTAATCCTGACAAGAACTCTATGGAGTAGGTACTATTATTATCTCCATATTATGGATGACGAAACTGAGACACAGACAAATTATGCTGAGGAAAATATACATGATATTATAAATATTATACTGAGGAAAAGGCAGAGCTTGAATTTGAACTCCGGTGGTCTAGCCCTAGAGTGTTATGCTAAAATGAGGATATTTCATCCCCATGCCAACTACCAACCAGCAGTAACCGTCTGTAATGTTAAATGGAGAAATGTTTTTGATTGTACATGGGCTTGACAAGAAGGAATGCTACAGTCAATGGAGGAGGTATACCACCGGTGGGAAGGTGAGTGGAGACATGCATAGTGAGTATTTGCGACGCTGACCTGGGATCCAGAGGCTGAGCAGCCAGCAACCACATGTGCATACTTGCCCAGATATGACAGGTGAAAGGTGAGGGAATCAAAGACAAGGTCACGGGCTTAACAATGTTGTTATGGGTTTGAGCACACCTGAGGGCCTCTTGGCACAATGCTGGATGGCGAGAACAGCTTAATATCCTAAGAGCTGAGATCATTATCCCCTAGTTTAAAACATGATTTCACAATTACAATCTTTGTTTTTTAAACTCCAGCCATCCCCACGTCTATTACTAAAAATTACAGAATTCAATCAGTAATAAAACTCCTCTGTGTGCTTACAATACAGTGTGGACTGAAATGCATGTCTAAAAGTTATATGACAGTTAAAGAAAGTGACTTTCCATCCTCAAAAAATTCCATGGAGAAGAAAAAGAAAAGAACGGTTGAAATCTAAACACTTAAACAATGTTCAAAAGGTTTGGCAGTTCGATCGGTCCAAAAATGTAGTAATGTGCTCACCTTCCTAACAAAATAGGATGCTTACTACTGAACATTGATATGGGTAAGGAGAGTATTCTGTGTTATTTTAATCTTTACAATGACTTCCAGAAGCCCTGTTAGAACACTTATCCAAAGTCACCCAGCCATTCTGAGCAGATCCAGAACTATTACCCCAAACAGCTAAAACCAGCTTATTTTTTCTATGGCCTCAAGATTGCCATTTGTGGGATGGGATGAACAAAGCATGTCTCAATTTCTCTTATAACCAAGGATCTATAGGCTGCTGACTGGCAGGGAAGAGGGCTGTGGACTATGACTGTGGAATGGCTTGGTACTCAGCCTGGCTTCATTTGAATCACACTCTCAAGCGACAGAGTTAACCAGCCACGGAGATTGAATTCACTGAACAGGAAAAATGAGGCTGCCAAGAAAAAAAGCTAATGCAATCTAAGGCTATGTTAAATAGAACAACAGCCATTTATTCATTCCCTGCCCTCCTTCAGGAAAGATTTAAGCGGGCAATAAACAATAGTGTCCAGAAACAAGTAGATGAAAATCTCATTCCACTTTTGGTCTTCAGGCAACATGTTGAAGACAGTCCTAAATTCCACAAATATACTTCACACAGGGTCTATGGAGAAACTAGAGCTCAGCTTTTTAGAGTGACCAGGATGAGGATGGGTGCAATATCATAGCATGTGGCGAATGACTAAAGGTCAAAGAACCTAAGGATATCCTTAGGCCAAAGAACCTAAGGATATTTATTCTAACAAAAAGACCTTGAAAACAGTTCTCATGTTTTACCTAATACTTAAAAGGTCTGTCATATTGAAGAGTGCTTAGACTTTTTTCTATGGTTTTAGAGACCAGAATACAACTGATACATGGAAATTCCAAAACCTGCCCCAAAATGAAAAATGATGCTTATGAAGTAGCGAGAGTTACTAATATCTGAGGTATTGAAGAAGAGGAACATTTGCAAATCTCTCGACAAATGCTTCATGTCGGGTGGCAAGAAGGGGCTTTTTAAAAAGTCATGCAATTAGCCAACTCAGGATCATATACTAAGATATCTTTTCATCTTTATTCAGCACCGGTGTGAAAGGTTTGGTATGCTTTATTTGCTAAGCACAAGAAGTAACTTGGGCTAGGAAGAAGAATGAGGGTTTTCTATAAAAAGCCATAGAATTTTTTTTATCAAAATTAAGCAGAAGGGAAGCATGTCACATTACTGAATGGACCAAGACTGCTGGAGTGACATATCAGTGACTTCAATCATCATAGGTTTTACTCTTTTATTTTTTCCCACGTAAGAGCAAAAAAATGCCCGCTCCATACAGACTTCTGAGCTTCTGAGCTGCAGATTATACTTCGTCCATTCAAGAAGATTGGACAATAGCAAATCACTTATCTCTGGTGGGGAGCATTAGCCCATCTCCTTTGAACTGAAGGGGGCTTCAGGAGCAATCCTGGGATCCCATTCTTTTCTCTCTTTTTGAATTCGACAAAGTCATTATCCTTGCAAGAATCAGCCCACCTGATCAAGCTGTTTGTAATGCCGTTAGTGACCTCATCAACCCCACTCCAGCTGAATACATCATTATACATGGAAAGAAAAGAAAGAAGCTATTTTTTTCATCTATCTACAATTTCCAGATTAAAAAAAAAAATCTCTCTGCATTTTCAGAAGGTTTTATATCAGATTTCCTTTTCTTTACTTTGCTGATACAGCAATAGACACAATAGCTGTGAGAGGCAATTTTCTAGCCAACTTGCTGCAACTGGGCAACGCAGGATGACAGACTGTATTCAAAATTCAGTATCACGGTTCTGTCTTTCCAGATGAGTAAGATCATGACTTCCATTCATAGAAGAGAACAATAACAATAACTAAAAAAGAAAACATTTTAAACCTTTCCTATAGTAGATGAATACATTGAGAACCAAGGATCATAAATAAGACCATAAATTAAGAAGTCTAAGATTTTAAAGGCCCAGAAATATAAGGCAAATTCGTGAAAAGGATGGATATGAGGCAACTGAAAGCACAGTGTTGGTATCCAGTTGGAAATACTGTGCCCTGCCTAAGCATATTGTAATTCAAGAACAACATTAAAAAATGTGGCTTCACCAAATAATTGAATGTTCACAACTTAGAGACTCCCATTTACTCTGCAAAGGTTTTTAAAGATCACCTGATCCAGGAGTTTTCAACTCTGACACCACATTCAAAGCACTGGACAGCATCTGAAAAATACTAATGCCTGGATCCCATACCAGACCAACTGAATGAGCACCTCTGAGGGTGGAAAACAAGCATCAGTGTGATTTTAAAATCTCACCAGGTGATTCTAATATACAGCAAGACTTGAGAAACAAGATGAGAAAACTAAGGTTCAAAGAAGTAAAGGGATTTGCTCAAGATCACATTAGCACTTGGTAGGCAGCAAGCACTGCCTTAATTATCAATGATTAATGTATGCAAATGTTTACAGCAGTATTATTCATGGGAGCCAAAAGGTAGAAAAAACAAAAATGTCCATCAATTGACGGAGAAGCAAATGTGATATACCCAAATAATAGAATATTTTGACCATAAAAAGGAATGAAGCACTGATACATACTAGAACATGGATGGACCCTGAAAACATTATGAGAAGTGAAAGAAGTCAATCACCAAAGACCACGTATTCTATGACTCATATGAAATGTCCAGAATGTAGATAGAAAGTAGTTTAGTCATTGCTTAGGGCTGGGAGGGGACAAATTCTGGGGAGAGGGGGATATCGAACTGATACGGGATTTCATTTTGAGGTGATGAAGATGTTCTAAAATTGAACATCTAAATTATATTGCATATATTTGTAAATATACTAAAACCATTGAATTGTATTTTTTAAATGTGTAAATTGCATAGTATGTGAATTATATCTCAATAAAGCTATCAAAAAATAAAAGAACAATGTTCCTTTTCTTTTTTTATAGCCCAATGCCTGACATCTAATAAGTATCCAATAAATATTTTTTGGAAAGATTAAAGACAGAATAAATCCATTAGTAATAGGCCTCTATAGAATAAATCCATTAGTAATAGGCCTCTATTGTGTTCAGGTAATGGGCTACATTAAGGAATAAATGTTTTAAAGATATGAATAAAGTAACTTCCTTCCCCTTGTTTATACAATCACATAATAAATCACCTGGAACACCACTTACTATTCTAGGTTTCATTTAACCAAATCCTTTACGTATTTAGGGGATCTTTCTGGAGTACTGTTGTCATCAATTATTACCGGCATTTTCAGCACTGCCTTGCAGCATGGCCTTTGGTAGGTCTCTTTCCTTTTCCTAGCTTGTTGCCATTAGAATTCTTTAAAGCAACCTTGAGAAGCTGACTGATGCCAAGAACCAGGGAAGCAGAAAAGGATACAGCTGGATACAACAGAGCTATAAGGATACAAAGGATACAACAGAGCTATAAGATGACTAAAGGCAAGAAGAACTCTTTGTATCCTTTGGCATTTTTGCCTCCATAATTTTGAACTAACAAAAAAGAAAATCTTTTGACTATATTTTCAAAAGGAGCATTACAATCTGTATCACAAGTATAGGTCATACTTTTTTCTCAGAGAGAATAAAAGAGCATTTTCACTGAAGTTGGTTTGTTTTTGTTTCTTACTTTTTTCTTTTAAATCCTCTTAATCCTTAAAAGTTACAACAGAAAGGGACCTTAGAGAGTCTTCTGTCCAATCCTCTCCAAAGTTTAAGGTGAACCACCAGAGGATTCTGTTAAAATGCAGAATCTGATGCTGTAGGTCTGGAGAGAAGTCATCCCAGGCAATGTGGGTGCTGCTGTTTCATGGACCACACTTAGAGTAGCAAAGTTCAATTCCAACCTCTTGATGTTAATTTTTTTTCTTTAAATCAAGAGGTAGAGAAGAAAGAGAGACTTAATTAAGGTCACAAAGTTTTGCAGTAAAAAGATCAAGACCAGACACCAAGTCTCTAAAATACCAACTCAGGGTCCTTCCCACTACATAGATTTGATCAGAGACCCAAAACACATTCCTCCTTCATTCCCTAGTCATTACATGTTGGTCCTGAGATTATTATACTTAACAAGCAAAAATCCCCACATGAGTTTGTTCTCTGCCCCACCAAACTCTCAAGAACACGAAACATGAGAAAACAAAACAAAAACTACTTTTGGCCATCAAGGACCAACTGTTTTCCTCATCAATGGCCACTCTACCATCCTAGCATACTGTGAACCTATGCTCTACCTCCTGTCATCATCAGCAGGGGGTTGGAAATACAGATACAGTTTAGCTTAAGCAAACTATACTTATGGCCAATGGATTGAGGAAAAAAAAATTCATAAAACCTTCTAAGAGAGAAACTCCCTACAGTTTGAGTGTTCTGTGATTTCTAATCCTACCAGTATGGATTAATGAGAAAGGATTTTATAACATAAGTACCTACAGACTCAATAGAATGTAATAGTATTTATTTGAATATGTTGGTATATGCATTGAATACTCTTGAAAGATTACACAAAGCTAATAAGATTAAATTTAGTCACTATTGAATAAACAGGAGTGCAGACTTATAATCAGAAAAAAAGCAGAGGAGCCTTTTAATTGTCACACTGCCTTTTTGTCTTTTTATTTTTGCTATATACATGTATTAGTTTATTTTTTAAAACCAGGAATGTTTAAATAATGTAAATAAAAGAAAGCACAGAAGACGGTAGTTTCTAAAAATAGTCACAGTAATATTTTTAGTTCCACGTGTGCCCCCAGAACTTTGCAACTCCACATGGAAGTTGTAGTCTATTTTCATTCCCCTCGGACCTGGGAAGGCTTGTGACTTTTCCAACCAATACAGTGAAGTGATAATTTGTTTTCTGGGGGCTGGGGCTTAAGAAAAAAAATACAGCTTCCACTTGAATCCCTCTTTTTGGAATGTTTGCTCTGGGAAACCAACCACCACGCTGTGAAGAGATCCACATTCACCCACACACAGAAAGATCACGTGGAGAGAGGCCCATGTGGAAAGAAGTTGAGACCCCAGTCAACAGCCTTGATCAACCACCATACCTGTGGGTCAACAAGCCTTAACTGAGGCCCAGACATCATGGAGGGAAGACCAGCCATCCCCGCTACACCCGGTCTAAATTCCGAACTCAGAGAATCCATGAACACAATAAATGGTTATTTTATATCCTAAATTTCATAGTAATTTGTTCTGCAGCACTAAATAACTGAAACAGATTTTCATACCTGGAAGTAGGGTACTGCAATTACAAAAATACCTAAAACCAAGGGGGTGACTTTGGGACTTGGAGGTGGGCAGAAACTGACAAAACAATGAGGAGATTATTTATGAAAACTTAAAGGGTCTTAAAAAGTCAGTCAGTGAACCTTGATGGTCCTCCAGAAGACTGAAAGTGACAGGTTAAAGGAACAGGAGAAAAGTGTTACTGGGAGCTGAAAGAAATAAGACACTTGTGATGTGGTGGTGGAAAGTTTAGGAACACTATCTCCTGTGATAATACGGAACCTAGAAAATGTACTGAATGGTCTGGATAATTGAACATGAGATTTCCAGGTAGACTGTTGAAGGTGCTACCTGGTACTATAGGCTGCTACAGCAACCTAC
Source organism: Stenella coeruleoalba (assembly GCF_951394435.1). Taxonomy (NCBI): domain Eukaryota; kingdom Metazoa; phylum Chordata; class Mammalia; order Artiodactyla; family Delphinidae; genus Stenella; species Stenella coeruleoalba. Next base: position 128,222,547 of record NC_137148.1, on the reverse strand, counting down.
AGTAAATGTAAGAAAATAGAGGAATGCTACAGAAGGGACTAGTGAATATAAAGTAGCTAGGACTTCCTGGATTTGAAAATAATGGTTTCTCATTCCCACCCTCTCCAGATGGTAAATGATGCTACATTAATAAATGGCTTTGTTGCACAGATCAGATCCAGGGTACTGTCAGAAAACATGATCTAAAGATAAACCCAGAAGTGTGACTTCAGAACCATTTGTTAAGATCTCAAAAAAGAGAAAAAATTAAGGTGATATCTCAAATAGACAAAAGTCCGTTTCAGGATTTAAGGGTATACCTTACAGATTCTAAGTGTAGGATTTCTAAAAATTTTAAGGGCAGTTTCCTTTTGCAGCCTAATGAGAAGTCTAAAGTAGAGAAGGGCTTAGCTCAACAATATTTGTGGTTATGACTTTTGTCTGGTGGAGTTAACTCCAATAAGATCAATAGGAAATCTATAACATTTATGAGATAATTGTTTTGATGGAAACATTGTCAGTCATTTCTTATGGAAATGAAAGAATGATTCAGAGGTCAGATCCAAGAGCCACAGACAACCATTCTCAGACAGTTACCCTGAGAACCAATCAAAGAACTGGCAACATACGCCTGACTGAACTTCAGAATTCCTGTGGACCAGTAATAGATTTGTGCCTCCTGTCTTCTCATTTTTAAATGAAAGCATTTTTAGTAGTTATCCTAAGCCAGTTCCACCATGCTGTGTTGGGTGTGTGTGGGAAAGATAACTGTCTGTATCTATCACAGGTCATTGGATCAAGAGAAACTGTACCTAAGAAGCTGTATTGAGAGGCTGCACACAAGGAGCCTCATTCTTCCCTGCACCTGTTTCAGATGATGAGATCCTGGACCTCCAACCTGAGCCTGATACTGTAGTGGAGAAGAACAAACCTGACTCCATATTGGATCTATTCCTTTAGCTCCAACCTTTGTGGCCTGTTTCCTGTGCTTAGTCACACTGGCTCTATACCTTTGTAAAAGAATGTTGCCTATAGCCTGAAATATCTCAGTGCTCTGCCTCCCAGGTTTGACCTTTAAAGGTATAACACTCTTCCATTCACATAGAGATAAAAAGTTGCAGAACAGAAAATAACAATTGTTTTGTTGGAGGTTTATAGGAACATTATGTCCAGACCTACATGGACAGTTGCAAGAACAAAGGATTCTGGCACAAAGAAGGTTACAACATCCAGCCACACCCTCTCCCCTTTTAGTATAAAAGAAGCCTAAATTCTAACTTGGGTAAGATCGTTCTTTAGGACACTAGTCCACCATCTTCTCCAAATAAAGATGCTATTCCTTGCCCCAACACTTTGTCTCTCAATTTATTGGCCTGTCGTGTGGCGAGCAGTATGAGTTTGGACTCAGTAACAATACTACAGTGAGATGAGACTTTGGTGGGAGGGTAATGATGGAAAGGTTAGTGTATTTTGCAAGTATGTGGGAAGGATGTGAATCACTGTAGCCAGAGGGTTGACTGGTAGATTATATTTTTCCGAAATAGCAGATTCCATATGCTCTTCTACAGTCTTGCTTCTCCCCATCAAATTATAGATGGAATTTCTTTTTTCCTTGGACCTTGACTCTTTATGACTGCTTCAACCAACAAATTATGCTAACAGTGATCCTATGTGACTTCTGAAACTAGATCTTTAAAAGTAACTGTTTCCACATGGCCTCTTTACCTGGAATGTTTGTTCTAGAGGAGGCAGCTACCATTCCATGAATAAGCCCAAACCAACTCATGCAGAGAAGCTCGCATAGAGAGAAACTTTGACCTCCAGCCAACAGCTAGCATCAACCACCAGGACATATGACTCAACAAATCTACAAAAGATTCCAGCTCCTAACCTTCAAGTCTTCCCTCTGAAGCCCCAGACATCAAGAAAGCAGAGACAAGCCATCTTTGATATACCATGTCTGAATTCTTGACCCACAGAACTTATAAGCATAAGAGTTGGTTGTTTTGCAACACTAATTTTTGGGATAATTTGTTATGTAGTATTACATAACCAGAACAGGTAAGAGGAGTGGCCACCTGCAACATTTTCACTTTACTCAGTGATCAGATGGATAAAATTATTTTACAAATGTTTTCATGCCCAGTGATGTATTTGATATTTACAAAAAAGCACGACAAACATTTGCATTTCTGAATTTACTATAGCACAGTATTACAGTAAAGATCAGTAATTTAAACCCCACAGATTTTAAAATTAAATTCAACCACAGAATACTAAAGCCATAGAAATTAAAGTGACTTGACCACGATCATACACAAGTAAACAAGAAAGCCAAGTTTTCTGACTACAAATTTTTTCTGACCCAAATTTTCTGACTATAAATCTAATGCTTACATTAAATATTAATACTATATACACAAATGTTCATGAAACCAGGTATAAATTAGGGAGACTGGCCACTTCAAAGGAAGAACCATCAAGCACGCCTAGGAATTAAAATTCTGATTTAATAAAGTGGAAAGAAATGCTTGGTTTACTACCATGCTTCCTGAGAAGTCAACATTCAATTCCCTATGAATGATATCAGAAATGTTATAGGAAAGGTGAACATATAGCTTATATGTCACACTGAAGGAATGTCACTTCCACAAGGGTTTGAAGTTTTGCTTGTTTTGTTTAGTGTTATATTCTCAGTAATTAAAAGTGTCTTGCATTTTTTAGGTGCTCAGTAACTTTGTGTTACATGAATAAACCCAAGAATCCTTCAAAAATGATCTTTCCCACATTCACCGTGTTATGGATTGAATTATAAACCCCTCCAAATTCATATGGTGAAACCCTAATTCCCAATGTGATGTCATTTGGAAATGGGGTCTTTGAGGTGGGTTAGATGAGATCATGAGGGTGGGGCTTCATGATGGAATTAGTGCTTTTATAAGAAGAGACACCAGAGAGCCTGCTCTCTTCACCATGTAAAGACATAGCAAGAAAGCAGCTGCTTGCAAGCCAGGAAGAGGGTTCTCACCAGGAGCTGAATCAGTCAACACCCTGATCTTGGGCTTTCCAGCTTCCAGAATTGTGAGAAGTAAATTGCTGTTGTTTAAGCTGCCCAGCCTATGGTATCTTATTTTTAATTAAAGTATAGCTGATTTACAATGTTATATTAGTTTCAGGTATACAGCAAAGTGATTCGGTTTTATATATATTCTTTTTCCATTATAGGTTATTATAAGATATTGAATATAGTTCCCTCTGCCATACAGTAGGTCCTTGTTGTTTATTTTATACATAGTAGTGTGTATCTGTTAATCCCAAACTCCTAATTTATCCTTCCCCCCTTTCCCCTTTGGTAGCCGTAAGTTTGTCTTCTATGTCTGTGAGTCTATTTCTGTTTTGTAAATAAGTTCATTTGCATCGTTTTTTAGATTCCACATATAAGTGATATCATATGATATTTGTCTTTCTCTTTCTGACTTACTTCACTTAGTATGATAACCACTAGGCCCTGCCATGCTGCTGCAAATGGCATTATTTCTTTCTCTTTTTATGGCTAATAATCCATTTCATATATATATATATATATATATATATATATATATATATATATATATATACGCCACACCTTCTTTATCCATTCATCTGTTGATGGACATTTAGGTTACTTCCATGTCTTAGCTATTGTAAATAGTGCTGCTATAAACACTGGGGTGCCTGTATCTTTTTGAATTACAGTTTTCATCTTCTCCAGATATATGCCCAGGAGTGGGATTGCTGGATCACATGGTAACTCTATTTTCAGTTTTTAAAGTAACCTCCATACTGTTATGCATAATGGCTGCACCAATTTACATTCCCACCAACAGTGTAGGGGGGTTCCCTTTTCTCCATACCCTCTCCAACATTTATTCATTGTAGACTTTTGGATGATGGCCATTCTGAAAGGTGTGTGGTGATACCTCATTGTAGTTTTGATTTACATTTCCCCAATAATTAGCAATGTTGAGCATCTTTTCATGTGTCTATTGGCCATCTGTATGTTTTCTCTGGAGAAATGTCTATTTAGGTTTTCTGCTCATTTTTTGATTTTTTTTTTTTTTGATATTGAATTGTGTGAGCTGTTTGTATATTTTGGAAATTAAAACCTTGTTAGTCACATCGTTAGCAAACATTTTCTCCCATTCTGTAGGCAGTCTTTCCCTTCTGCTATGGTTTTCTTTGCTGTGCAAGAACTTTTAAGTTTAACTAGTTCCCACTTTATAATTTTTACTTTTATTTCCATTAATCTAGGAGACGGATCCAAAAAATATTGCTGTGATTTATGTAAAAAAATGTTCTGCCTATGTTTTCCTCTAGGAGTTTTATAATATCTGGTCTTACATTTAGATCTTTAATCTGTTTTGAGTTCATGTTTGTATATAGTGTTAGAGAATATTCTAATTTCATTATTTTACATGTAGCTGTCCAGTTTTCCCAGCACCACCTATTGAAGAGATTGTCTTTTCTCCACTGTATATTCTTGCCACCCTTATTGTGGGTTAACTGACCATAAGTCTGTGGTTTTATTTCTGGGCTCACTATCCTGTTCCATTGATCTATGTGTCTGTTTTTCTGCCAGTACCACACTGTTTTGATTACTGTAACTTTGCAGTATAGTCTGAAGTCAGGGAGCATGATTCCTCCAGCTCCATTCTTTCTCAAGATTGTTTTGGCTACTTAGTGTCATTTGTGTCTCCATACAAATTTTTAAATTATTTGTTCTAGTTTTGTGAAAAATGCCATTGGTATTTTCATAGGGATTGTGTTGAATCTGTAGATTGCCTTCGGTAGTATGGTCATTTTAACAAAACTGATTCTTCAGATTGGGTCAAGATGGTGGAGTAGAAGGACGTGCTCTCATTAACTCTTGTGAGAGCACCGGAATCACAATTAACTGCTGAACAATCATCGACAGGAGGACACTGGAACTCACCAAAAAAGATACCACACATCCAAAGACAAAGGAGAAGCCACAATGAGACAGTAGGAGGGATGCAATCACAATAAAATCAAATCCCATAACTGCTGCATGGGTGACTCACAAACTGGAGAACACTTATACCACAGAAGTCCACCCACTGGAGTGAAGGTTCTGAGCCCCATGTCTGGCTTCCCAAGCTGGGGGTCCGGCAATGGGAGGAGGAATTCCTAGAGAATCAGACTTTGAAGGCTAGTGGGATTTGATTGCAGGACTTTGACAGGACTGGGGGAAACAAAGAATCCACTCTTGGAGGGCACACACAAAGTAGTGTGCGCATCCAGACCCAGGGGAAGGAGCAGTGACCCCATAGCAGACTGAATCAGACATACCTACTAGTGTTGGAGGGTCCCCTGCAGAGTCAGGGGGTGACTGTGTCTCACTGTGAGGACAAGGACACTGGCAGCAGAAATTCTGGGAAGTACTCCTTGGCGTGAGCCCTCCCAGAGTCCATCATTAGCCCTGCCAATGAGCCCGGGTAGGCTCCAGTGTTGGGTTGCATCAGGCCAAACAACCAACAGGGAGGGAACCCAGCCCTACCCATCAGCAGAAAAGTGGATTAAAGTTTTACTGAGCTCTGCCCACCAGAGCAACAGCCAGCTCTACCCACCACCAGTCCCTCCCACCAGGAAACTTGCTCAAGCCTCTTAGATAGCCTCATCCATTAGAAGGCAGACAGAAGCAAGAAAAACTACAGTCCTGCAGTCTTGTGGAACAAAAACTACATGCACAGAAAGATAGACAAGATGAAAAGGCAGAGGGTTATGTAACAGATGAAAGAATAAGATAAAACCCCAGAAAAACAACTAAACCAAGGGGAGATAGGAAACCTTCCACAAAAAGAATTCAGAATAATGATAGTGAAGATGATCCAGAGACCTTGGAAAAAGAATGGAGGCAAAGTTCGAGAAGATGCTGGAAATGTTTAACAAAGACCTAGAAGAATTAAAGAACATACAAACCGAGATGAACAATACAATAACTGAAATGAAAAATACAGTAGAAGGAATCAATAGCAAAATAACTGAGGCAGAAGAATGGATAAGTGACCTGGAAGACAGAATGGTGAATTCACTGCTGTGGAAGAGAATAAAGAAAAAAGAATGAAAAGAAATGAAGACAGCCAAAGAGACCTCTGGGACAACGTTAAATGCAACAACATTCGCATTATAGGGGTCCCAGAAGGAGAAGAGAGAAAGAAAGGACCAGACAAAATATTTGAAGAGATTACAGCTGAAAATTTCCCTAACATAGGAAAGGAAATAGCCACCCAAGTCCAGGAAGCACAGAGAGGCCCATACAGGATAAACCCAAGGAGAAACATGCCAAAACACACAGTAATCAAATTGGCAAAATATAAAGACAAAGAAATATTATTGAAAGCAGCAAGGGAAAAACAACAAATACCATACAAGGGAACTCCCATAAGGTTAACAGCTTATTTCTCAGCAGAAACTCTACAAGCCAGAAGGGAGTGGCAGGACATATTTAAAGCGATGAAAGGGAAGAACCTACAACGAAGATTACTCTACACGGCAAGGATCGCATTCAGATTCAATGGAAAAATTAAAAGCTTTACAGACAAGGAAAGGCTAAGAAAATTCAGCACCACCAAACGAGCTCTACAACAAATGCTAAAGAAATTTCTCTAAGTGGGAAACACAAGAGAAGAAAAGGACCTACAAAAACAAACCCAAAACAATTAAGAAAATAGTAATAGGAACATACATATCGATAATTACCTTAAACGTGAATGGATTAATGCTCCAACCAAAAGGCACAAGCTCGCTGAATGGATACAAAAACAAGACCCATGTATATGCTGTCTACAAGAGACCCACTTCAGACATAGAGACACATACAGACTGAAAATGAGGGGATGGAAAAAGATATTCCATGCAAATGGAAATCAAAAGAAAGCTGGAGTAGCAACACTCATATCAGATAAATAGACTTTAAAATAAAGAAGGTTACAATAGACAAGGGGGGACACTACATAGTGATCAAGGGATCATTCCAAGAAGAAGATATAACAATTATAAATATCTGCTCCCAACATAGGAGGACCTCAATACATAACACAACTGCTAACAGCTATAAAGAGGAAATCGACAGTAACAGAATAATAGTGGGGGACTTTAACACATCACTTACACCAATGGACAGATCATCCAAACAAAAATTACTAAGGAAACACAAGCTTTAAATGACACAATAGACCAGATAGATTTAATTGATATTTATAGGACATTCCATCCAAAACCGAAGATTACACTTTCTTCTCAAGTGCGCACAGAACATTCTCCAGGAGAGAGCACATCTTGGGTCACATATCAAGCCTCAGTAAATTTAAGAAAATTGAAATCATATCAAGCATCTTGTCTGACCACGATGCTATGAGATTAGAAATCAGTTACAGGGAAAAAAATGTAAAAACCACAAGCACATGGAGGCTAAACAATACGTCACTAAACAACCAAGAGATCACTGAAGAAATCAAAGAGGAAATCAAAAAATACCTACAGACAAATGACAATGAAAACACGACAATCCAAAACCTATGGGATGCAGCAAAAGGAGTCCAAGGAGGGAACTTTATAGCAATACAAGCCTACCTCAAGTAACAAGAAAAACCTCAAATAAACAGCCTCACCTTACACCTAAAGGAACTAGAGAAGGAAGAACAAACAAAACCCAAAGTTAGTAGAAGGAAAGAAATAATAAAGATCAGAGCAGAAATAAATGAAATAGAAACAAAGAAAACAATAGCAAAGATCAATAAAACTAAAAGCTGGTTCTTTGAGAAGATAAACAAAATTGATAAGCCATTACCACACATCAAGAAAAAGAGGGAGAGGACTCAAACCAATAAAAATAGAAATGAAAAAGAAGTTATAACAGACACTACAGAAATATAAAGCATCGTAAGAGATTACCACAAGCAACTCTATGCCAATAAAATGGACAACTTGGAAGAACTGGACACATTCTTAGAAAGGTATAACCTTCCAAGACTGAACCAGGAAGAAATAGAAAATATGAACAGACCAATCACAAGTAATGAAATTGAAACTGTGATTAAAAATCTTCCTACAAACACAAGTCCAGGACCCGATGGCTTCACAGGTGAATTGTATCAAACATTTAGAGAAGAGCTAACATCCATCCTTCTCAAACTCTTCCAAAAAATTGCAGAGGAAGGAACACTCCCAAACTCATTCTATGAGGCCACCATCACCCTGATACCAAAACCAGACAAAGATACTACAAAAAATGGACATTATGGACCAATATCACAGACGAAAACAGATGTAAAAATCCTCAACAAAATACTAGCAAACAGAATCCAACAACAAATTAAAAGGATCATACACCATGATCAAATGGGATTTATCCCAGGAATGCAAGGATTCCTCAGTATACGCAAATCAATCAATGTGATACAACATATTAACAAATTGAAGAGGAAAAACCATATGATCATCTCAATAGATGGAGAAAAAGCTTTTGACAAAATTCAACACCCAATTATGATAAAAACTCGCCAGAAAGTGGGCATAGAGGGATCCTAACTCAACATAATAAAGGCCATATATGACAAGCCCACAGCAAACATCATTCTCAATGGTGAAAAACTGAAAGCATTTCCTCTAAGAATAGGAACAAGACAAGGATGTCCACTCTCACCACTATTATTCAACATTGTTTTGGAAGTCTTAGCCATGGCAATCAGAGAAGAAAAAGAAATAAAAGGAATACAAATTGGAAAAGAAGAAGTAAAACTGTCACTGTTTGCAGATGACATGATATTATACATAGAAAATCCTAAAGATGCCATCAGAAATCTACTAGAGCTAATCAATGAATTTGGTAAAGTTGCAGGATACAAAATTAATGCAAAGAAATCTCTTGCATTCCTATACACTAGTGATGAAAAATCTGAAAGAGATTAAGCAAACCCTCCCATTTACCACTGCAACAAAAAGAATAAAATACCTAGGAATAAACCTACCTAGAGAGACAAAAGACCTGTATGCAGAACACTATAAGACATGGATGAAAGAAATTAAAGATGATATCAACAGATGGAGATATGTACCATGTTCTTGGATTGGAAGAATCAATATTGTGAAAATGACTAGACTAACCAATGCAATCTACAGATTTGATACAATCCCTATCAAATTACCAATGGCATTTTTTACAGAACTAGAATAAAAAATCTTATAATTTGTGTGGAGACACAAAAGACCCCAAATAGCCAAAGCAGTCTTGAGGGAAAAAAACGGAGCTGGAGGAATCAGACTCCCTGACTTCAGAGTATCCTACAAAGCTACAGTAATGAAGACAACATGGTACTGTTGCAAAACCAGAAATATAGATCAATGGAAGAGGATAGAAAGCCCAGAGATAAACCTACCCACCTATGGTCAAATAATCTATGACAAAGGAGGCAAGGATATACAATGTAGAAAAGACAGTCTCTTCAATAAGTGGTGCTGGGAAAACTGGACAGCTACATGTAAAAGAATGAAATTAGAACACTCCCTAACACCATACACAAAAATAAACTCAATATTGATTAGAGACCTAAATATAAGACTAGACACTATAAAACTCTTCTAGGAAAACATAGGAAGAACACTCTTTGACATAAATCACAGCAAAATCTTTTTTGATCCACCTGCTAGAGTAATGGAAATAAAACCAAAAATAAACAAATGGGACCTAATGAAACTTAATAGCTTTTGCAAACAAAGGAAACTACAAACAAGATGAAAGGACAACCCTCAGAATGGGAGAAAATATTTGCAAACAAATCAACGGACAAAGGATTCATCTCCAAAATATATAAACAGCTCATGCAGCTCAATACCAAAAAAAAAAAACCAAAAACAACCCCATCTAAAAATGGGCAGAAGACCTAAATAGACATTTCTCCAAAGAAGACATACAGATGGTCAGGAAGCACATGAAAAGCTGCTCAACATCACTAATTATTAGAGAAAGGCAAATCAAAACTACAATGAGGTATCACCTCACACCAGTTACAATGGGCATAATAAGAAAGTCTACAAACAACAAACGCTGGAGAGGGTCTGGAGAAAAGGGAACCCTCTTGCACTGTTGGTGGGAATGTAAATTGATACAGCCACTATGGAGAACAGTATGGAGCTTCCTTAAAAAACTAAAAATAAAATTACCATATGACCCAGCAATGCCACTACTGGGCATATACCCAGAGAAAACCGTAAATCAAAAAGACACATGCACCCCAATGTTCACTGCAGCATTATTTACAATAGCCAGGTCATGGAAGCAACCTAAATGCCCATTGACAGACGAATGGATAAAGAAGATATGGTACATATATACAATGGAATATTACTCAGCCATAAAAAGGAATGAAATTGGGTCATTCACAGAGACGTGGATGGATCTAGAGACTGTCATACAGAGTGAAGTAAGTCAGAAAGAGAAAAACAAATATCATATATTAACGCATATACGTGGAACCTAGAAAAATCGTACAGATGAACCAGTTTGCAGGGCAGAAATTGAGACAAAGATATAGAGAACAAAGTTATGAACACCAAGGGGGGAAAGTGGCAGGGGGTGATGGTGGCACTGTGATGAATTGGGAGATTGGGATTGACTTATATACACTAACATGTATAAAATGGATAACTAATAAGAACCTGTTTTATAAAAAAGTAAATAAAATTCAAAAAAAAATACTGAGTCTTCCAACCCAAGAACATGGTATATCTTTCCATCTGTTTGCGTCAACTTCAGTTTCTTTCATCAGTGTCTTATAGTTTGCAGAGTACAGGCCTTTTGCCTCCTTAGGTAGATTTATTTCTAGGTATTTTATTCTACTTGATTCAGTAGTAAATGGGACTGTTTCCTTAACTTGTCTTTCTTATCCTTTGTTGTTAGTGTTTAGAAATGCAACAGATTTCTGTATATTAATTTTCTATCCTACAACTTTACCAAATTCATTGATGAGCTCTAGTAGTTTTCTGGTAGTGTATTTAGGGTTTTTTATGTATTATGTCATCTGCAAACTGACAGTTTTACTTCTTCGTTTCCAGTTTTATTCCTTTTATTCCTTTTTCTTCTCTGATTGCTATGGCTATTTTATTATGGCAGCCTTGAATGACTAATGCAGTTCTAAGGCTCTGATCAGGAAAAAATGACAGGCAATAGTTTAGAATCTTACACTCAAAGCTTCATACCTCAAGAGAACCTTACAATTCATCCAGTTAAAGTCCCCTGTTTGACCACTGGGGAATATGAACCTCTGCCTGAGGCCACATGACTACTTGGCATCACAGGACCACAGAGGCATCTTTTTCAGTGTTCTTTTTCTAAGTCTGGTAAAGCTACTTCCAAAGAGCTATGCAGAACTAAAAGACAGACTTAGAAAATTATATCATCAAAGGAGAACAAGATGTCTTCATCCTGCCCCAAACCTTTGAAACTAGGATCCCCAAGAACAGTCAAATTCTTCCTAACTCTGTCTCTTGGGTTATTTCTTGCAAAAGACTCCTTATGTGGAGGTCTTTGGGAGATATTACTGATTTGTGTCTAGATTTCTTGTTGTATATAAGTGGAAACTGAGATTCAGAAAAGACAAAGGGACTTTCTTAATTTGCAGTCACAGAGACAGGATTTCTTCATAATCTTACCGTCACTTACTTAACATTTATTGAGTGATGACCAAATGCCATGCATTAGACTAAATGTTTTACCATCATCTTTTCTTTTTTAAAAAAAAAATAGGTAAATTTTAATTTTATTTATATTTATTTTTTTTTTATTTTTGGCTGTGCTGGGTCTTTGTTTCTGTGCGAGGACTTTCTCTAGTTGCGGCAAGTGGGGGCCACTCTTCATTGCAGTGCACGGGCCTCTCACTGTTGTGGCCTCTCCCGTTGCGGAGCACAGGCTCCGGACGCGCAGGCTCAGTGGCCATGGCTCACGGATCCAGCCGCTCCGTGGCATGTGGGATCTTCCCGGACCGGGACACGAACCCGTGTCCCCTGCATCGACAGGCGGACTCTCAATCACTGCGCCACCAGGGAAGCCCTAAAAGAGGTCTCTCTTAATGAAAGGGAAGTACCTTTGCAAAGAACACTCATTCCTACTGACCATTACTTTCCTGTCTCCCTTATTTCCACCAGAATGTCTTCATCACTGTTTCATTTCATTATTGTCTACAGGGTCTCAGGTTTCATCACACCTCCTCCAGGGAAACCTCTTATGTGTTCTCCTCCATTTGCTAACATGCAGAGCAAGGTGGGGAGAAAGTCAGCTGGTCTTCATTTGACCAGCTGGTCTGCAGAAGCAGGCGCATCAGTGCCAAGACGCAGGTTCTAGGGAAGGAGACCAAAAGCCTGCCACATCCCATTTGTTTTCTTCCAAAGGCTGCTGCACTGGCTGTAGGCAGATGTCTGGCAGTCTGCATCTGAGGACGTTTATTCCATGCCTACCCACAGATGGCTTTACCAAGTTCCAGAGCGTAAGTTCGATTTCTTTTCAAAGCTTCAACTTATAACTAAGGGATCATGAAGTTATAGCTGGAGAGTATATTATCATTATGACTTATATCAGCTCATAGTTGAATACTCAAGTGCTTGGCAGTGTACAGAACAATACTTCGTTTAATCCTCACATCAAGCTTATAAAGGAATCATTATCACTACCCCCATTCTACAAATGAATAAGCTAAGAATTAGAAGAGCGAGGTCACTTGCCAGAGGTCACCTGCCAAAGTTCTCACAGCTAGTAAGAAACGCAGTTGGTTTTTAAATCTAAGTAGAGTCTGACTTCATAGTCTATTGTTCTTTCCTGCTGTGTTATAAAAGCTAATAGAGATGGTGATGGTGATGGTATTATTATTGTTAAGGATAACAATACCAGCAACAAGAAAACACAACCACGGTCCCTGCACTATGACAAGTGCTTTACACGCGCTACTTCATTTAATCCTCACAGCTCTTCGTGGGATGTGGTATCAATATCTTCACCTTACCTGAAGAAACTGAGCTAATTTAGAAAGGTTGAGTAACACGCTCAGGGCTACAAACCAGTGACAGCATCCAGATGGGCCCATTCTGTCTAGCCCTAGTACCCAAGCTCTTATCAATTATGACCACTACCATCTTATTTTAAAGCCGGAGAAACTGAAGCTCACACAGGGAAAGCTCCATGCTCCTATTTCTACAACAGGGTAGCCTAGCAGTCTAGCTGTGACATTCCTCAAGCCTGGATTACCAACTCCCAGAAAAGTGCTCTCTACTTAGTACCACCTATGAGAAAACTCAACCAGTCTTCCTTTTAGGGAGTAGAGGATTATTATGTGAAGCCGTGAGGGATAGTGGTTTGGGAGCCAGAAAATAAGAACTGAGCCACTTATTAGCTGCTTCACTTTGACCAAGATACTTAACTTGTCTCAGGCCCCTCCTCTTTTACTAGGGAGCTTATTATACGATTGGGAAGTTTTGCCGTTAGAGACTATTCCAAGACAGTGTATAGGCAAGAGAAACATGAGGCTATAAAAATATTAAGTACTACCATTTGAGATTGAATAGATCTCTATGGGCCAAAGTAATGAAAAGTGCATTAATTGAGAAGGTGGCACCTAAGGTTGGCTCTGACACATGTGAGAATAACGACCGTGTTTTTTTTTTTTACTATGTTCTTACTACACATCAGATCCTGAGATAGGTAATTTATGTGTATGATTTCAGTTTATCCTTATGAAACCCTATATGTTAACTATTATCGTGGTTCCTATTCTAGAAGTTTAGTAACTGAGGCCAAGAGAGGTGCAAGCTTAAAGAGCTGGCAGGTGACATAGTTGAGATTCAAACTCAAGGGTCTAGCCTCAATCACTGCATCACGCTGCCTTTCTGGGAAGGCTAAAGAGGCAATTGTGGGGATGCCTTCAATGAAAGCAAGAGGCATCCAGGGAGTTAAATTCTCTACAGCAACTAGCAGTGCATAAATTCCACAGTATAGCAGTGAGTATTTCAGACCCTAAAATGGTAACCCAGTTATGCCCTGTGCTTTCATGCAGGGCAAGCATCACCACCACTGTGCATTTCAGAGGAGTTGAAGGATAGTCCCAGGGTCAGACATCTAGGTTATCACCCCTCCCACAATAGTGCTTCTGACTTAATCCCTGGCCAAGAAGCACTGTTTAAATTCATGGACATACAGGTTTCAGGTAATAACTGCTATGTCTACCTTACATATATCGGTTTTATAGACCACAGATTACAAAGAAAGGCACTGAGATGTATTACAGTTCTTTCACACACACAAAACTTTATGTAAACACAAGACCATAAACATATAGCCAAATGGAAATTGAAATGCATGGGTTTTCCTGCTCAGCAGAGTACTAAAGCTAGAAGAAGCCTTACAAGTCAGCTTATCCAAACCCCCTGGTTACAGACAGGGAAACTGAGGCGCAGAGTCTAGAATGATGTTCACCAAGGGTCCACAGATGGCTGATGCTCAACCCAGGCTGGCACCCAGTTTCTTGATTTGCAACTTGCTGCCCTTTTTTCTTTGCTATCCTGTCCTCTCCCTCACATTTCCATCACTGTTAGGTCTAACCCACCGCTTCTCATTCCAGTCACTTGCTAGTTTCTCTGAAGTCATGGCCACAGAATCCGTCACTTTTTAACCATCTGTCCCTCATTAAGGCATTCTCTTTACTGAACTTTCCACTCTCTGCATGCTTGGTTCCCTCAGAAGGAGGCACTGGAAGGTTCTCATTCATTGAGGGGATGCTGATGTGACTCTCTCGCAGGTGCAAATGTGCCCATCCCACTGAGCTGGCCCTGGTTATACCGAGAGGAGAGGGCCTCCTCTTTGATAGGGAGCCCAAGAGGATTCTGAAGCAGGACAACTGTCCATGTGGAGAGGGAATAGCCTGCTGTGAGTGGAACTGCTTCTCAGTATACAGACCCATGTGGTCTCGCATAATGGAGGCTGAGAGGACTCAGAGTGAATGATGGTGGAGATTCATTTCCATTTTAAATGAACACAACATTTGCCTGGGGGCAATGCTTCCTCCTAATAATCGAATCTGTAAAACACACCATTCCTTTTTGTACTAAAAAAATCATTTTTCTTAAAGTCAATGAACAAATATATTTCTGCTGCCCAAAGCAGATACTATCTGTATATCCTTTTAAGCTTAAAATCAAGAATGTGCCTTCAATGAATGGCTAATCTAAGCCATGGAAGCCTTTTCACATGAGTTAATAGACCGAGTGATTCCTGAGATTCTCTTTATTTAAAATGCAAAGAATTCAGTGGGGACAGATTCTCCAGCCAGACCTCCAGTCTCCCCTTCCCTTGCAGGGGGAGTAAAAGAAATATTGCTTGGCAAGAACGGCTTCACAGATGCTTCAGTGATTCCCAAGGTAATTCCACAGAGAGAAAAATCCATTCCCTTTAGGCACCCAGGGTCACATGAACTGAGTGTGCTTTACCACAAAGAGCATTTGTCATTCAGTGAAATTACGTTTTTGAAACAGAATCAACTGAGGATACAAGAGTCATGGAGAGAACTCTGGGAGGGGAAAGGGGTGATGGATTTTCTTAGCACTAGCCTTTCTAATAGGTGTTTAGAGGACGGGGATATAGTTAAGGTTTGCCAGGGTTATTTAGTAGAAAAAGACAAAATCAAAAACTAAAAACTGACTAGGACCCCTTCAACTCCCATAACCACATCAAGGCACATACATTTACCCCATCACCCCAAGAAAAACAGTTCTTTCATGGGAGGCTCTGGCTCCTAGCTACATTCCTTCCTTTACTTGAGCAGATGTTTCTGGTTTTCAGAATCCTGGTTTTGTTGGGGGCCAGGGTATGCTGCCCCAAAATATGCCTTAACGGCATATTGATTCTTTTGAATTAAAGTTCCTTAAGAAACAACTGATGCACAGGGGAAACTTTGACCCTCCTGTCTCCCTGAAAGCAGAAAATAAATCTCTCATGTGAAAGGCACCCTTCCAGCATCTGGGGGTGAAAGGACACCCTGATCTCCAGAGATAGGGAATTCGGGCCCCAAAGCCTGCGTAAACAAACAATGTTACTTCTTTAATTTAATACCTCAAGCCCAAAATCTGCTTAGATTCTTCACTAACTGATCACCCAAAACCTAAGTTACTTTTTCCTGTCAATTGAGGAATTGACCAATTTATTGTTTATTAGTGTAAAACATATAAAAGCTGCCTGCTTTCGCCACTTCTTAAGTCCTATTTCTATGAGACCTCCAAGTGCATGAATTAAGATGTATTTTGGGGCTTCCCTGGTGGCGCAAAGGTTGAGAGTCCGCCTGCCGATGCAGGGGACGCGGGTTCGTGCCCCGGTCCGGGAAGATCCCACATGCCGCAGAGCGGCTGGGCCCGTGAGCCATGGCCGCTGAGCCTGCGCGTCCGGAGCCTGTGCTCCGCAATGGGAGAGGCCAAGATGTATTTTGTTTTCTCCTGTTAATTTGTCCTGTGTCAATTTTATTATTGGTCCAGCCTCAAGAACACAAGAGGGGTAGAGGGGGAAATTTCCCCCTCCCTGACAATTTCCTTTCTATAAAACTAAAAGAGAAATTCAGGCTGGTTTGCTTGCCCTTCCTTCTGTATTGATTCATTTTCTCCATTGCCATCACTGGGCTAGGAGCAGGAATTTGAATTCCCAGAAGAGTTAGTAGGCTGATATCTAGGCTACTGGTCCCAAAGTGTGATTGTGTACTCTCTTCAGTAAGATATTTTTGATTGTGCACCCTCAGTAGATTTATTTATGAATCCATACAGATTCCATATTATGTACATTTTAAATAGACACAAAATGTTTTTAAAATTCAAACCGATACATTAAAATACATATAAATGTAAGTTCTATTTCCTCCCCATATCCCTGCGTTACCTCTTGGTATGCAGGCATTCCACTTTGAAAACCTCTGACCTAAACTGTCACTGAGTGACCCCTGCCTGCACACTTTGTCTCACTCTTCATCCATCTGGAATCAACCTGAAAGCAGACAACGACCACAAATAGAGCAACTGTCACACACTCAGGTGAGGAGAAGCTAATGTGGGAGCTAAAACAAGATGTCTGACCCAGAATGCCCTGTGCTTCTGAAAACTCAACTGTTCAACTGTTGTTTAGGGGTGACGCAAAGTTCTACCATCTCAATAACCCTTTTCTGGTTATTTAGATCCGAAATACTCCCTTTCCTCCAACCAATCTCTATAATGAATTTGCTGGGGACCAGGCATTTTGCTAGATACTTTTCATCTATTTATATAACTCCAACTCTCTAAGAATGAAGAAGCTTAATTCCTTTTTTCTCGGATTAGAAAAAAAAATTGATTGAAATCTCAGTTAGTAAGTGGTAGACCTAGGGCATTGAAACACTGATCTCATACTAAATTATGTTGACTACACTGTCTTTACAATAATACATATCACCTGTGCCATTCCTTTCACACTTAACGTGCACTGACTTTTATAATAACAATAATTAGCTGGACTTCAGTCTCCTTCAGTAAGACATTTGTGAGAGTGCCTACTTTGAAGCTGCCTCTGCCGGCGTTGAAATTCCTCCAGGAACTTGCATTGAGAACATCCTATGTGCTAGGAATAGTGCATGAGGTATCTCACTTGTTGTGGTCATTTTTCAGCATTGTGTAATTATATCCATCTTAAAAATGAAAAAGAAATGTCAGAGATTGGTTAATAACCTTCCAACCAAAATCAGTAATTTGTAAGGGAAGGAGTCAGGAACTGAACTGTGCCTAATTCCCAAGGCCTGGCACCACTGGATCTTTTCATATGTCCCTTATTATGGGTCGGTCCCTCTCTGTACATTTCATTGATGGACTGCTACTTGTGCATTTCACATATTCCTATTACATGTGACTGACACCTCTCACAGTGTCACTCACCATGGTAAGTACTCATCACCACATGATCTTTTTTTTTTTTTTTTTCAATTCTTCTGTGATGAACTACTTCAGAACAGGAATACTTGCTGCTGGATGCTAAAGAATATACTGAACTTAATTCCACAGAAATGGAATCTAATAACGTGTGGCCTTTGTGTGTGGCTTCTTTCACTTAGCACAATGTTTTCGAGGTTCATCTACGTTATAGCGTATATCAGTACTTCATCCCTTATTATAGCAGAATAATACTTTACATCTCATTGTCCCCTCTAGATAAACTCACAAAATCCAGTCAACTATTTGAAGACTGCCCTATATTATCACCCTCCTTGATGGATTTCTCCCTTCTTTGAACTCACGTGACATGCTTTGCTTAAGTCTTACAATATAATCTCTTCATTATTCCCTTGAACTAATCTAACTTTCCAAGCAGAAAAAAAGGCAAGTCTGTATCTTATACCTCTCATGTACTTCTGGTAGAGCCCAAAACAAATGTGGACACAGGACAGATGGGCAACAATAGGACAAATAATTTATGTTCCAACTAATAGGTTATCCTGTTCAATCGAATTCTTACAACAACTAATGCAGTTGCTGAGCAAACAAAAATTGAGACATTTAAGTGATGTGCTTAAGGTCTCACAGGTATCAAGTAGCATGAGTTCTGCTCCCCCAAACCCAAGCCTGATATGATTAGGTTGTCCAGTTACATGATCTCCTAGTACTCTGAACTTCTATTTCCTCTTGATGAAATAACTCTATTAGTAATTATTTGTTGTTTTAAATTTTTTTCTTCCCCATTAAGTCTATGAACTCCATAGGGGTAGGACTTTGGTTCACATGAGTGCTTTCTGTAGTCTCTGGTACATATAGGCGCAAACTAAGTATGTGTACAAGAAAGGGAAGAGGGGAGAGAGAAGTGAGGTTGTTGAGAAACATCAGATTAGAACTAGAGTCAAAACCTGGTTTTTAAGTTCTTCTCTGTCTTACATGCATTTAGGCATATTCAATTAGACTCATTTTAGAGCTGTGGGGAAGAGCATTAAGTAAGAAAATCAGAGAGAGTGAGAGCAGGAGAGGACGATTCCATACACCATTCCCCTCAGTGGGGACTTAAAGTGACTGTTCCCTTAGCAGATCCCCTCCTCACCTGCACTGCACCTTCCCTCAGTGAGCATCTTACAAGGCTGCATACTATTTGTCTTTAAGGACACACTGCACTTTTTTCCACATAACACAACCCTGAGAATTCTTTGTCTGTACTCATGCAAATAAAGAGGTATCTGTTCTGTCACTGGAGGTGAAACTGGCAAATAAGTATCTCTTCTGTCTGGAGGAAAAACTGGCAGAAGTCCTGGTTGGACTTCTCAGGTATTATGTCACCTGTATACATATTTTCAAGGGTAGTTTTAACTAAACTCTATTTTGGCCTCACATACTGACTTGAAAGCCTAACTCTTCTCCGAGATGAGGCTTGGCTGCCTCGTTAGTCTTTATTAATCCACTAGCTCTACTAAACTTTCCTTTTATGTAACACCTTGAAACTTTATAATTTTAGAGCAGAATTTTCTTCTACCGTCTTTCTTTTTCTTCTCTATGACTCACAAAATACTTATGAGTTTAAATAGAAACCACCCTTTCATTTAGAATACCTGTAAAATACCGTTGGCTAAGAAGTTCAAATCAAACACACAAACAAAAACCTCTCACACACCTTGGAGAACTGCATAACGTGTTCTGTATAATCAATACGACTGCAGTGCTCTCAGTATTGAGCTGGCCTTGGAGAAAGGGTACTCACTGGAGAAAGCAAATATTCTCTCCTATTGAAGCTATAAAGTTAATTAACTGCTTTATGGGAAAGGATTTGCTTTCCTCAGAATCTGAGACTTGGTTTGCAAGCCCAGCCCTTCTATGGACTTCTTTTGTGACCCTGGGACATTTACTACCTACCACCATCTTTGAACCCTATGTCCTCATCAAATTAGAGAAGAGTCAAAGCAAGTAATATATATAGTTGTCTCCATTCTCGGCAAAGTGATTTTCTACTCTAGCTACCTCAAATAAGTATATTAAAATCAAATAATTTGTCAATATCAAGACGAGCTTTCCAGGCATTTAAGACTCACCCACAGAGAAATTCTGGTGTCACCACTACCTGTAACTGTGGTCCTGGTAGGAAAAGAGAGAAAGTAACATAGGAGAGAAATGCCCAATTTTTGTCATGTATTCAAGTCTAAGTAAAATTACCAAGATAACTTCCTGGGGCTAATTTTAACTATATAGCGAAAAAAAAAAAAGCCCATTTTGTTGGATTTGGGGGTATGTTCAGGTCAACTAACAATATCTTTCACAACCCCAGATACCCTTCAGAAGTTTCACCTTTAAAGATTTATTTTTCCGAGTTGACGAGGTCTTCTAACTTCCCCTGTTAGAAGGCAAATCCTACTGGAAGAACAACCCCTTAAGCCTATCTTTCTTATTTAGAGGCTGGACCTGAAAGCCACACTTCAGTTATTTCCCAATTCGCCAAGGTTGCCTTCCACACTTAGGCCTCTAGATGTGATGGACGAATATTTCATATGGCTCTGCCAGAAAGATTACCCACTCTGCCAAATTTCCGTGATCTAAAGCCTCACAGAAGACAAAGGCTCTTCATTCTACTTAGCAAGAGATGCTTCAGTCCTGGAAACTTAAGAAGCGTAAGAATTCAGGACAAGACCCTACAGCAGAGGCACAGTGGGATGGGGAGCAGGGGAACCTTTCTACCCCAGGTATGACTTTAAAGGAATCAACAAAAATAAAGACATGCATGGGATCGGCTTTTGTTAAGACTCTAATGAAAAAATATCAGAGGAAACAGAGCAAGACCTTGGGAATCACGGCCAACACAGGGAAAGGATGATAGCCTTTCATGTGAATACACCCCCATCAAACCACACAACAGGTAGGCTTAACCTACCAGCTCTTTCCCATGGTAGTCCCCCCTGACCGATCCTAGCTATGGCTTTGCCCAAGAAACCACCAATTCGCACCCTCTCATCTACATTTAGGCTGACTGTGACCTAGTACCAAAACACAAACAAACAACTATTTGTGTGTGGGCACAAACCAGTTTTAGCGGTAAAAACAGGAATAGAACTCTATCTTTCCTGTATACAACTTTGTTGGTAGCTTTGTGTGTAACAGGGTCTTAAATTATACTGATTCCCCCATGAACAATTTTTTTTTTTTTTCCAGAAGCATGCCAAGCTGTGAGCAGTGACAAAATTCATAAGAGTCACTCATTTCATTCTCAGGACGGACAAGGAATGAGGTACCTAAATTAAAAAACAAAAAGTCTGGAGACCTTCAAGATGGCAGAGGAGTAAAACGTGGAGATCATCTTCCTCCCCACAAATACATCAGAAATACCTCTACATGCGGAACAACTCCTACAGAACACCTCCTGAATGCTGGCAGAAGACCTCAGACTTCCCAAAAGGCAAGAAACTCCCCAAGTACCTAGGTAGGGCAAAAGAAAAAAGAAAAAACAGAGACAAAAGAATATGCACAGGACCTAAACCTCTGGGAGGCAGCTGTGAAGAAGGATAAGTTTCCACACACAAGGAAGACCCTTCACTGGTGGAAACGGGAGGTGGTGGGGGGGAAGCTTCGGAGCCATGGAGGAGAGCACAGCAACAGGGGTGCAGAGGGCAAAGCAGAGAAATTCCCGCACAGAGGATCGGTGCCGACCAGCACTCACCAGCCTGAGAGGCTTGTCTGCTCACCCGCTGGGGCTGGTGGGGGCTGGGAGCTGAGGCTCGTGCTTCGGAGGTCAGAACCCAGGGAGAGGACTGGGGTTGGCTGTGTGAACACAGCCTGAAGGGGGCTAGTGCGCCACAGCTAGCTGGGAGGGAGTCTAGGAAAAGTCTGGACCTGCCTAAGAGGCAAGAGACCATTGTTTCAGGGTGCGCGAGGAGAGGGGATCCAGAGCACCGCCTAAACGAGCTCCAGAGACAGGCCCGGACCACAGCTATCAGCACGGACACCAGAGACGGGCATGAAATGCTAACGCTGCTGCTGCAGCCACCAAGAAGCCTGTGTGCGAGCACAGGTCACTATCCACACCTCCCCTCCCAGGAGCCTGTGCAGCCCACCGCTGCAACGGTCCCGTAATCCAGGGACAACTTCCCCAGGAGAACACACGGTGCGCCTCAGGCTGCTGCAATGTCACGCCAGCCTCTGCCGCCACAGGCTCGCCCTGCATTCCGTACCCCTCCCTCTCCCCTGGCCTGAGTGAGCCAGAGTCCCCTAATCAGCTGCTACTTTAAACCTGTCCTGCCTGAGTGAGGAGCAGACGCCCTCAGGGGACCTACAGGCAGAGGCAGGGCCACACCCAAAGCTGAACCCCGGGAGCTGTGTGAACAAAGAAGAGAAAGGGAAATATCTCCCAGCAGCCTCAGGAGCAGCAGATTAAATCTCCACAATCAACTTGATGTACCCTGCATCTGTGGAATACCTGAATAGACAAGAAATCATCCCAAAAATGAGGCGGTGGACTTTGGTATCAACTGTAGACTTGGGGTTTGCTCACTGCATCTAATTTGTTTCTGGTTTTATGTTTATCTTACTTTAGTATTTAGTTTATTATCATTGGTGGATTTGTTTATTGACTTGGTCTTTTTTTTCTATACATATATTTTCTTTTTCCTTTTTGTGAGGGTGTATGTGTATGCTTCTTTATGTATGTCTGTATAGCTTTGCTTTTACCATTTGTCCTGCAGTACTGTCTGTCCATAGTTTTGGGGGTTTTTTTGTAAGTATAGTTTTCAGCACTTGTTATCATTGGTGGATTTGTTTTCTGGTTTAGTTGCTCTCTTCTTTCTTTCTTTTTATTGTACTTTTTAATATTTTTTAATAATTAAAAAAAATTTTTACTCAATAACTTTATTTCATTTTTTTCTTTCTTTCCTTCCTTTTCCCCCTGTTTTCTTCTGAGCCGTGGGGTTGACAGGGCCTTGGTGCTCCAGTCAGGAGTCAGGCCTGTGCCTCTGAGGTGAGAGAGTCGAGTTGAGGACACTGGTACACCAGATACCTCCCAGCTCCATGTAATATCAAATGGCGAAAGCTCTCCCAGAGATCTCCATCTCAACACTAAGACCCAGCTCCACTCAATGACCAGGAAGCTACAATGCTGGACACCCTATGCCAAACAACTACCAAGACAGGAACACAACCATACCCATTAGCAGACAGTCTGCCTAAAATCATAAAAAGGTGACAGACACCCCAAAACACATCACCGGATGCAGTCCTGCCTATCAGAAAGACAAAATCCAGCCTCATCCACTGGAGCACAGGCACAGCTCCCCTCCACAGGGAAGCCTACACAACCCACTGAAACAACCTTAGCCACTGGGGGCAGACATGAAAAACAATGGGAACTATGAACCTGCAGCCTGTGAAAAGGAGACTAAACACAGTAAGTTAACCAAAATGAGAAGACAGAGAAAAACACAGAAGATGAAGGAGCAAGATAAAAACCCACAAGAGCAAACAAATGAAGAGGAAATAGGCAGCCTACCTGAAAAAGAATTCAGAATAATGAGAGCAAAGATGATTCAAAATCTTGGAAAAAGAATGGGAAAAATAGAAGAAATGTTTAACAAGGACCTAGAAGAACTAAAGAGCAAACAAACACTGATGAACAGCACAATAAATGACATTAAAACTTCTCTAGAAGGAACCAATAGCAGAATAACTGAGGCAGAAGAACGGATAAGTGACCTTGAAGATAAAATAGTGGAAATAAATGCTGCAGAGCACAATAAAGAAAAAAGAATGAAAAGAATTGAGGACAGTCTCAGAGACCTCTGGGACAACATTAAACAAACCAACATTTAAACAAACCAACATTCGAATTATAGGGGACCCAGAAGAAGAAGAGAAAAAGAAAGGGACTGAGAAAATATTTGAAGGGATTATAGTTGAAAACGTCCCTGATATGGGAAAGGAAATAGTCAATCAAGTCCAGGAAGTGCAGAGAGTCCCATACAGGATAAATCCAAGGAGAAACACGCCAAGACACATATTCATCAAACTATCAAAAATTCAATACAAAGAAAAAATATTAAAAGCAGCAAACAAAAACAACCAATAACATACAAGAGAATCCCTATAAGGTTAACAGCTGAACTTTCAGCAGAAATTCTGCAAGCCAGAAGGGAGTGGCAGGACATACTGAAAGTGATGAAAGGGAAAAACGTACAACAAAGATTACTCGACCCAGCAAGGGTCTCATTCAGATTTGACGGAGAAATTAAAACCTTTACAGACAAGAAAAAGCTAAGAGAATTCAATATCACCAAACCAGCTTTACAACAAATGGCTAAAGCAACCTCTCTAGGCAGGAAACACAAGAGAAGGAAAAGATCTATGATAACAAACCCAAAACAATTAAGAAAATGGTAATAGGGACATACATATCAATAACTACAGTAAATGTAAATGGCTTCAATACTCCAACCAAAAGACATAGACTGGCTGAATGGATACAAAAACAACAACCGTATATATGCTGTCTACAAGAGACCCACTTCAGACAGAGGGACACATACTGACTGAAAGTGAGGGGATGGAAAAAGATATTCCATGCACATGGAAATCAAAAGAAGGCTGCAGTAGCAATCCTCATCTCAGACAAAATAGACTTTAAAATAAACACTATTACCAGGGACAAAGAAGGACACTACATAATGATCAAGGGTTCAATCCAACAAGAACATATAACAATTGTAAATATTTACGCACACAACCTCAATACATAAGGCAAATGCTAACAGCCATAAAAGGGGAAATCAACAGTAACACAATAATTGTAGGGGACTTTAACACCCCACTTTCACCAACTGACAGATCAACCAAAATGAAAATAAATAAGGAAACACAAGCTTTAAATGACACATTAAACAAGATGGCCTTGATATTTATAGGACATTCCATCCAAAAAGAACAGAATACACGTTCTTCGCATGTGCTCATGGAACATTCTGCAGGATAGATCATATCTTGGGTCACAAATCAAGCCTTGGTAAATTTAAGAAAATTGAAATTGTATCAAATATCTTTTCTGACCACAACCCTATGAGACTAGATATTACAGGAAAAAATATGTAAAAAATACAAACACGTGCAGGCTAAACAATACAGTATGAAATAACCAAGAGATCATTGAAGAGATCAAAGAAGAAATTTAAAAGAACTCAGAAAAAATTCACAATTAAAACATGATGACCCAAAACCTCCGGGATGCAGCAAAAGCAGTTCTAAGAGTGGAGTTTATAGCAATACAATCCTACCTCAAGAAACAAGAAATATCTCAAATAAAAAACCTAGCCTTACACCTAAAGCAATTAGAGAAAGAGGAACAAAAAACCCCAAAGTTAGCACAAGGAAAGAAATCATAAGGATCAAATCAGAAATAAATGAAAAAGAAATGAAAAAACAATGGCAAAGATCAAAAAAACTAAAAGCTGGTTCTTTGAGAAGATGAACAAAATTGATAAACCATTAGCCAGACTCATCAAGAAAAAAAGGGAGAAGACTCAAATCAATTGAATTAGAAATGAAAAAAGGAGTGTTACAACTGACACTGCAGAAATACAAAAGATCATGAGAGACTACTACAAGCAACTCTATGCCAATAAAATGGACAACCTGGAAGAAACGGACAAATTCTTACAAAAGCACAACCTTCTGAGACCAAATCAGGAAGAAACAGAAAATAAAAACAGACGAATCACAAGCACTGAAATTGAAAGTGTGATTAAAAATCTTCCAACAAATAAAAGCCCAGCACCAGATGGTTTCACAGGCGAATTCTATCAAACACTGAAAGAAGAGTTAAACCTGTCCTTCTCAAACACTTCTAAAATACAGCAGAGAGAGGAACACACCCAAACTCATTCTAAGAGGCCACCATCACCCTGATACCAAAACCAGAAAAAGATGTCACAAAAAAAGGAAACTACAGGCCAATAACACTGATGAGCATAGATGCAACTCCTCAACCAAATACTAGCAAACAGAATCCAGTCGCACATTAAAAGGATCACACACCATGATCAAGTGGGATTTATCCCAGGAATGCAAGGATTCTTCAATATATGCAAATCAATCAATGTGATACACTATATTAACAAACTGAAGGTGAAAACCCATATGATCATCTCAATAGATGCAGAAAAAGCTTTAGACAGAAATCAACACCCATTTTTGATTTAAAAAACCCTACAGAAAGTAGGAATAGAGGGAACTTTCCTCAACATAATAAAGGCCATATACGACAACACACACAGCCAACATCATTCTCAATGGTGAAACACTGAAACCATTTCCACTAAGATCAGGAACAAGAGAAGGTTGCCCACTCTCACCACTCTTATTCAACATAGTTTTGGAAGTTTTAGCCACAGCAATCAGAAAAGAAAAAGAAATAAAAGGAATCCAAATCAGAAAAGAAGAAGTAAAGCTCTCACTGTTTGCAGATGACACGATACTACACATAGAGTACCCTAAAGATGCTACCAGAAAGCTACTAGAGCTAATCCATGAATTTGGTAAAGTAACAGGATACAAAATTAATGCACAGAAATCTCTTGCAATCCTATAAACTAATGATGAAAACTCTGAAAGCAAAATTAAGGAAACACTCCACACAATGCTAACTTTTGTTGGCATTGCAACAAAAGGAATAAAATACCTAGGAATACCTAGGAATAAACTGATCTAAGGAGACAAAAGACCGGTATGCAGAAAACTATAAGACACTGATGAAAGATACTAAAAATGATACAAACAGATGGAGAGATATACCATGTTCTTGGATTGGAAGAATCAACATTGTGAAAATGACTATACTACCCAAAGCAATCTACAGATTCAATGCAATCCCTATCAAACTACCAATGGCATTTTTCACAGAACTAGAACAAAAAAATTCACAATTTCTACTGAAACACAAAGACCCCGAATAGCCAAAGCAATCTTGAGAAAGAAAAACGGAGCTGGGGCAATCAGGCTTCCTGACTTCAGACTATACTACAAAGCTACAGTAATCAAGACAGTATGGTACTGGCACAAAACAGAAATATAGATCAATGGAACAGGATAGAAAGCCAAGAGATAAACCCACACACATATGGTCACCTTATCTTTGATAAAGGAGGCAAGAATATACAATGGAGAGAAGACAGCCTCTGCATTAAGTGGTGCTGGGAAAACTGGACAGGTACATGTAAAAGAATAAAATTAGAACACTCCCTAACACCATACACAAAAATAAACTCAAAATGGATTAGAAACCTAAATGTAAGGCCAGACACCATAAAACTCTTAGAGGAAAACTTAGGCAGAACACTCTATAACATAAATCACAGCAAGATCCTTTTTCACCCACCACCTAGAGATGGAAATAAAACTAAACAAATGGGACCTAATGAAACTTCAAAGCTTTTGCACAGCAAAGGAAACCATAAATAAGACAAAAAGACAACTCTTAGAATGGGAGAAAATATTTGCAAATGAAGGAACTGACAAAGGATTAATCTCCAAAATTTACAAGCAGCTCATGCAGCTCAATATCAGAAAAACAAACAAGCCAATCCAAAAATGGGCAGAAGACCTAAATAGACATTTCTCCAAAGAAGATATACAGATTGCCAACAAACACATGAAAGGATGCTCAACATCACTAATCATTAGAGAAATGCAAATCAAAACTACAATGAGGTATCATCTCACAGTGGTCAGAATGGCCATCAACAAAAAATCTACAAACAATAAATGCTGGAGAGAGTGTGGAGAAAAGGGAACCCTCTTGTACTGTTGGTGGGAATGTAAATTGATACAGCCACTATGGAGGTTCCTTAAAAAACTAAAGTAGAGGGCTTCCCTGGTGGCGCAGTGGTTGAGAGTCCGCCTGCCGATGCAGGGGACACGGGTTCATGCCCCGGTCCGGGAAGATCCCACATGCCGCGGAGCAGCTGGGCCCGTGAGCCATGGCCGCTGAGCCTGCGCGTCCGGAGCCTGTGCTCCGCAACAGGAGAGGCCACAACAGTGAAAGGCCCACGTACCGCAAAAAAAAAAAAAAGAAAAAAAAAAAAAAACTAAAGTAGAACTACCATAAGACCCAGCAATCCCAGTACTGGGCATATACCCGGAGAAAACCATAATTCAAAAACAGTCATGTACCACAATGTTCATTGCAGCTCTATTTACAATAGCCAGGACATGGAAGCAGACTAAGTGTTCATTAACAGATGAATGGATAGAGAAGACGTGGCACATATATACAATGGAATATTAGCCATAAAAAGAAACAAAATTGAGTTATTTGTAGTGAGGTGGATGGACCTAGGGTCTGTCATACAGAATGATGTAAGTCAGAAGGAGAAAAACAAATACTGTATGTTAACACATATATATGGAATCTAAAAAAAAAAAAAAAATGGTTCTGAAGAACCTAGGGGCAGGACAGGAATAAAGACGTGGATGTAGAGAATGGACTTGAGGACATGGAGGGGGGAAGGGTAAGCTGGGACGAAGTGAGAGAGTGGCATGGACATATATACACTAGCAAATGTAAGACAGATAGCTAGTGGGAAGCAGCCGCATAGCACAGGGAGATCAGCTCGGTGCTTTGCGTCCACCTAGCGGGATGGCATAGGGAGGGTGGGAGGGAGGGAGACGCAAGAGGGAAGAGATATGGGAACATATGTATATGTATAACTGATTCACTTTGTTATAAAGCAGAAACTAACACACCATTGTAAAGCAATTATACCCCAATAAAGATGTTAAAAAAAAAAAAAAAACCTTAGAATTATCTAGTCTTTTCCACCAAGAATAGATATTCACACTGATTTATGTCATTTCCCTTCCCACAGTCATGTCTCCCATTTATAATTGCTCAATATGCCAGGTTCACAACGTTTCCCCATTTGGGTGCCCTATTTGAATTTGTGTATAAATACTCACTCCTCCAAATGTTCTATATGAATACACAAAATATCCGTTTCAGCACCGAGTGCATAAATTCAGGGCTGGAGGCGTGTGGCATACTGCAGAATGGCACTAATTCAGGAGTCAGCTTGTAGAGGTCTGGATAGGGCTTAGCTGTATTGCTTGCCATGGAACCTTGGGGACCTCAGTTTTTACTCTCTGAACCTGTTTCCTGATCACCAAATTGGAGAATGCTAGCCTTCTCCTATTCCTCTCATGGATAACTGGAAGAACCATATGAAATCATGGATGATATTTTTAAAAACTGTTCATTGACCTTCACTTTGAGAATAAAGGAAAGACCTATAATCAAAGTCAGATGCTTAAAGAAATTGCAAGGTAACTTGGAGACATGTGAAATGGACTACAGTTCCAATATTTCCATCAACTTGCTCAAATTTCTTCTCTAGGATGCAGGAGCTCTATCAGTAAAATGAGAAATTGAATGGTGTTTTATGTGTCCTTCAATTAAGTTTCTGAGTGATTGAATCTCTGCAGCATTATTAAAAGTACTGTCATTGTAGCTGGAATTTAAGTACCGTCACATGAGTACCTGAATTAAGCCGTTGGCTGCCTTCAGAGCCAGGATTCAACCCCTGTAGTGTGGAACATGGGATTACAATCTAGAGCAGTAAAATTTGGTATACATAATAACTAAAAGCAATGTGGGACCACAAATTGGGTCCTAGAACAACAAAAATATAGTGAAAAAAAACTGGTGAAATATGAATAAAGCCCATAATTGGTTATTAATAATGTTCCAATGGTAATTTTTTGGTTTGATAGGTATACTATATTATTAGGTAAAATGTTAACATTAAAAGAAGCTGGATGAAGTGTACATGGAAACTTTCTGTACTATCTTTGCAGCTCTTCTGTAAGTCTAAATTTAGTTCAAAAGAAAAAGAAAAAACGCTATATTTCACAGGAATCACCCAGGTGCATGTTGAAAATGAAAATTTCTCCAATTTCAGAGACATGAAAATTATAGTCCTGGAACAGGTCCCAGGAATCTGCATTCTAACTGGCACACAAGGAGATTCTGATGCATATTTCTCAGGGATCATACTTGGAGAAACTCTGATCTGAAACAAACACTGGTCCAGAGTAAAATAAGTGATTATTAGAGATTAGTAAATGGAGAATACAACCTGCGGCTATAAAAAGGCTCTTGTGTGAGATCTTGATTTTTTTTCTCTTTTTTAACAGATTTTACTAAAGATCTGTAGAGAGCAACTTGCAGACTCCAGATCCAACTGCCAAGGAGACCCTGTTATGCCGTGTGTACTGTCTGGGGCATAGCTGGCAGCTCTGGCTTCCCACCGTTCTGTTCTGAGACAGAGGTGCTGGGCAGTATCTCATCTCTGGGTTCCATAATGCTCACATGGTCAGGCAGGGGCTTCTTAAGGCCAATCCTACCACTTGGGTCCCAAGGCAACATGATCTTCACTTTGATGCCCAGTGAACACTGTCTGAGTGTCACATAGCACATACTAGTATCGACATAGTAGTTAACAGGGTCCCCAATGGGGATCATCAGGCCATCCACAACCTTCATGGATTTAGCCGTCTATTCACAGAAATTCCCAGACAGTGTGACCTCACAGGCTTTGGCCCCACTCTCCATGATGAACCAAGCACACCATAGCAGGCCCTCCACACAGCAAGTCCTCCTAGGAGTTTATAATGCAGAGACTTTGCCTGGACAGTGGCATGCAGACCTCCCGTGGCCGCCATTTTACAATACCTCCACCAACTGATGTATCGATATAAGTTTAGGCAAGTTATTGAACTTCTGGTCCTCAGATTCCTCATTTATAAAGGAAGAAGTTGTATCTATGGAATTCTAATGGTTATCCCTGCATAGTACCTAAAAGGAAAAGTCCAGAATAGTAAATAGTTGTCTCTAAAACCTTCTGTTGGCAGCCACAGATCTCTCCTGGCACCTCTGAAGAATCCTTCTTCTTACAGCACTGAACAGGGCAAAGGCTTTTGCAGCACTCTTCCCATGCATGCAAGTGTCTGGCCCTGCAGTGAGTTAAACACAGTTACAAAGGAGATACAACAGTGTTGAAAAAACACAGTCACTGTGACAAGGTCAGCAGCGGGGGACATTAGGTTTTGAATTTGCTTTATTGAATCGAGAAGCAGTCGCTGTAGTTCCGACAGCATGCCCTTTTGCTTTGTGAAATAGAAATCCTCATTTCCATCTGTGAAGACTCTGGGGAAAGTAAATGAGGTCTCTGGCCCCAGGCCTTTCATTAGGGAACAGTTTTGTACCAGATGAGGCCACAGACTCAGAACTACCATGTCTCTACAGAGACCCTGCCCAGGAGATGAAGAAAGATGGATTTAAGTCAGCTCAGAGCAACTGAATTTAGAAGTGGTGCTGACTAGAGTCTTAGGATTGCCCCTGGCTTTTTTTTTTTTTTTTTTAACATCTTTATTGGGGTATAATTGCTTTACAATGGTGTGTTAGTTTCTGCTTTATAACAAAGTGAATCGGTTATACATATACATATGTTCCCATATCTCTTCCCTCTTGCGTCTCCCTCCCCCCCACCCTCCCTATCCTACCCCTCCAGGCGGTCACAAAGCACCGAGCTGATCTCCCTGTGCTATGCGGCTGCTTGATGGACTGCCATCTCTGCTATGTATGTGTGCACACACACATTAGCATCAGTATAAACTTCCCAAATTAGAGGGGAATAAGGTATATATCCAAACAAAAATTCCTATTGGGCAGGGAATATGCCAACCTCACCTCATTCCAGTTATGTTGACCTGACTCAACAGTTTAGGTAGATGAATGTTTTTAATGGTATCTATGAATCGACCTTAAGCTTTGTTTTCCCATAAAGAGAGGATATCAGAAGAATGTATGACACTAACATTTTCTGAGTGCAAAAAATGTTACTTGTTATTATAGAATATGATTGTACAGCATACTTAACTTCATTTACCCTTGGTTTCTGAAAAGAGATAATAACACCTACAAATTTTTATTTGAATCTTAATAATTCTATGGGTTTTTATTTATGTTAAATTATCTACATATATATGGAAAAGGAAAGTGAGCTTAAACATCTAAATTTCTCAGTTTAGACATTAAGCGTAGTTAAGTGCAAGAGCTGACATTTGAATCCAAATCCAACGACTCGAAAGCCCACACGTCTATTAGGATGACTGCAGGCAAAAATCTGTTAACTCCAGTCTTTTCATGAAAGCTAAAATGAATTTATGTCTCTAAAGCATAAAAAGAAGAGAAAATTGGGTATGGAGGATGGTATCTCTCTTTCATATCTGGTTTGTCAGTGTGATAGTTTGTGAGTAAGTATGGTTTCCTAAGAAAGAAATGTATTTGCTAAGTAGAAACAGTTCCCAGGACATCTGGAAACAAGAGCTATCCCAAGGTGAAGTATAATGAACTGAAAGGATTTCTATTTATTCCACATATGCTGGTCTTCTGGATTAAGAATTAGAGATGACAAAGGGGGAAGAATTAAGCAGAGCGAATAAACTGCAGGACAGTGGTATAGCTGAATCAGGAGTCTTGGTTTTCCTTTAGGTTTGTTGTTTTATTTTGTGTTGATGTCAGGGAAAGAGCATGTTTTTTGTTTTGCCAGGACCACTGCTTATTATTGTGCAAGTTTTGTGTCTCCTAACTCTAGAGGGCACATTCCTAATCCCTATATATATGTTGAGGTATTATGGTAATTTTCAGGCAGGTGACAATAAAATAACTTGAGAAAGTCTACATTGAAAATATTTCCTCAAGTTACTTTATTGTCATCTGCCCTCAAATTACTATATTACCATACTATTATTTGTGATGATACACTTTTAAATGTAGACACTTCTTGATTTCAAGCTATATTACAAAGCTATAGTAGTCAAAACAATATGGTCCAGGCATAGAAACACACACACAGATCATTGGATCAGAATAGAGAGCCCGGACATAAATCCATGCATACATGGTCAATTAACTTTTCACAATGGTGCCAAGAATGCACAGTAGGAAAAGGATAGTTTCTTCAATAAATGCTGTTGAGAAAACAGGCAAAGAAATAAAACTGGACACTTTACTTTATACCACTTACAAAATTTAACTCAAAATGGATCAAAGACTCAAATGTAAGACCTGAAACCATAAAACTTCTAGAAGAAAACAGAATAAAAGGTTCCTTGGCAATGATTTCTTGGATAAGACACCAGTAGCATAGGCAACAATTAAAATAAACAAGAGACTATATCAAACTAAAAATCTTCAGCACAGCAAAGTAAACAATAAATCAAAAAGGCAACCTAGAGAATGGGAGAAGATACTCGCAAACCATACATCTAAAAGGGTTTAATATCCAAAATATATAAAGAACTCATACAACTCAATAGCAAAAACAAACAACTGAAAAATGGGCAAAGGACCCAAATAGACATTTTTCCAAAGACATTCAAATGGCCAATAGGTATATGAAAAGGTGCTCAACATCACTAATCAGCAGGGAAATGCACCTCAAAAGCATAAGTTATCACCTCACACCTGTTAAGATGACCACCAAATAGACAAGATACACCAAATATTGGTGAAGATGTGGAGAAAAGGAGACCCTATACACTGCTGGTAGTAATGTAAATTGGTACAGCCATTACAGAAAACAGTATGGCTGTTCCTCAAAAAATTAAAAATAGAACTACCATATGATCCATAAATCTCACTCCTGGGTATATATATGAAGAAAGTGAAATCAGTATCTTAAAGAGATATCTGCACATCCATGTTCATTGCAGCATTATTCATAATAGCTTAGACACAAAAAACAACCTAAATGTTGTTTAACCTCCGAAAGATGAATAAAGAAGATATGAGATGTATATATACAGACAGTACCCAACTTACGATGGTTCAACTTAGATTTTGCAACTTTACAATGTGTGTGAAAGCAATATGCATTCACTGGAAAAAGTACTTCAGACTTTGCATTTGAACTTTTCCTGGGCTAGCACTGTAGGATACTCTCTTGTGATACTGGGCAGTGGCAGCAGTCAGCGACAGGATCACAAGGGTAAACACCCAATATATTTACAACAATGCAGTATCCTCATAACGATTCTGTTTTCCACTTTCAGTACAGTATTCAATGAACTACATGTGATATGCAACACTTTATTATAGAATAGGTTTTGTGTTACATGACTTTGCCTCACTGTAGGCTAGTGTAAGTGTTCTGAGCACGGTTAGCTTAGGCTAGGCTAAGCTGTGATGCTTGATAGGTTAGTTGTATCAAACGCATTTCAACTTATGACATGTTCAATTGATGATGGGTTTATCAGAATGTAAACCAATCATAAGTGGAGGAAGACCTGTATATATGTGTATATAATATATAATTCTATATATATGGTATATATAATATCCTATAGCTTATCTTACATCTTATGTTATCTTATATATCTTATATATCCTATATATTTTATATCTTATATATGTAATGGAGTATTATTCAGCCAAAAAAAAGGTAAATTCTGTCATTTGCAACATGGATGGATCTAGCACACATTATGCTAAGTGAAATAAACCAAACAGAGAAAGATAACTATCTTATGACATCACTTACATGTGGAATCTTAAAACAAAAAAAGAAAAGAAAAAAAAGCCAATTTCATAGAAACAGAGAATACAATGGTTGCCAGGGACTGTGCAAGAGGAAGAAATGTGGTGATGTAGGTCAAAGGGTACAAACTTTCAGTTATAAGAATAAGTTCTGAGGATCTAATGTACAGCATAGTGAATACAGTTAATAATATGGTATTTTATACTTGAAAGTTGATGATAGTAGATTTGAAGCATTCTTCACACACACACACACACACACACAAAGAGTTAACTATATGAGGTGACGGATGTATTAATTATCTTGATCTTGGTAATCATTCCACAATGTATATGTATATCAAATCATCACATTGTATACTTTAAATATATACAAGTATATTTGTAAATTATTCTTCACTGAAGTTGGAAAACTATTCACCATCAGATGATATGGGGTTATGCTTTGCCTTAGAATCACAAAGGAAGGAAAAGAATCATCTGAAGCTTGTCTTAAGTCACAGCATAAAATCCAGTGTCTTTGTAGGCAAGATACCAAAACAGGAAAAAATCCAGTGATCAACAGGGAAATGATGAAGTGCTCAACAATTGTGGCACACGCCGTTCTTGCTTCCCCACCCCCATCATCTTCCATCTCACTTGAGTTCCACACACACTTAGTAAGTGTATTTATATAAAATGAAAAGCTGAACACATTGATGCTTTGCCTAAGACCCTTCACTGGATACCTACTGACTTTTCCAAACTCACCTCTCATTTGAGCACCACACCGGCTTAGAAACACTCACTCCTGGCCTTTTCTTTTAAGCTTCAGAAAATCCAAATCTATGCGTAATTCTTTACACATACCTCTGTACCTCTACTCATGTTATTTCCTCCTGATAAAATATACTTTAACCCCACCTTTTTCTCTCTGATAATTCTTCACCTAACTTTACTTTTACTTCGGAACTTATCTCAGACATCACCTTTTCCAGGAAGACTTCTGCAAGCATCATTTTTGGCAGACTAGGTTAGAGGACTCATATCCTGTACTCTCATAGTACCCAGGCAAACTAGAGCCCAAGTTCAGTGTGCCACTTGCTTTAGTACATAAAGTTTTACTGAAAGACAGCCATGTCCATTCATATACATTTTGTCTCTACATATTGTCCATGTGTTTCTGCACTACAACAGCAGAGTTGAGTGGTTGTGACACAGACCATACGGCCTGAAAAGCCTAAAATATTTACTATGTGATGCTTTGCAGAAAAAGTCTGTCAGCCTCTATCATGGAGGAAAGTAACTATTTCACTCACTTTTACATCCGATCACATCATCAAGAGCTTTTCATAGTGTAGGAGTTTGATGTTTGTTAAATAAATGTTGTCAAATTAATAAAGTTAATTCTGAAATTGCTCAGGCTATTCCATTAATTACTGATCTACCAATAAAAACTGAGTCAAATGACTTGAGTCAAATCATGAGGTTGAAACATTTAATGTAACTCTAATGACAGAAGGGCTAAAATGTAGGCATTTTAGCAGTTTCTCCTTAGGAAATCAATTTTGAACATTATTTTTAATGACATTAAGCACCTTCTAACCATTAGTTATGCAGGTTTGCTCTTTCTCTCCCTCTCTTCCTCCCTCTCTATTAGAACAAGATTTTACTTAGGTGCAGGTCTTTTACTTGATTTTCTGGTAAAGAGATGAATGTATAATAGCTATTTTATTTTATTCATAACTGTATTCAAAACATCTGGATTTCCCCTAGACTGTCTTAATTGGAATGATCCAGAGGGAAAGTTAATTGATTTTATGTAATCACTGATTCAACAAATAGTTTCTGTGTAACAATGGGTGATGTACACATCATTCTCCTAAGCACTGCAGGTCATACAACTCTGGGTAAGATACTGTATGCTACTATCATAAAGACTCTCAACCAGTGATGAAACTGATTCATACATAAAAGGCCATGATGTTTAAAAAATATACCTCAGCAAAAATGTGCCTCAGCAAACAAAAAGATCATATGGCTGATGGGAGGCTCTGGTTCTGAGTAAGAAAGTAATCACACACTATCTTTCCCACTAACTGTGGCTAGAAAATCTGGGCAAAATGCATGCAGCAGCTATTTTTTTTAACAGCTTTATTCAGGTATCATTGATATACAAAAACGCTGCACATATTTAAGTCCATAATTAAATGAGTTTGAATATAAGCACACACCCATGAAACCATAATTAAAGTAATAGACACAACCATTACATCATAAAGTTTGTAACTCACCTCATTTTTTTGGAGCACTTCACATGAGATCTACCCTTTTAACAAATTTTAAGTGGACAACACAGTATTGTTAAATATAGGTGCTCTGTTGTACAGCAGGTCTCAAGAACTTATTCATCTTGCATAACTGAAACTTTATGCCAATTGAACATCTCTCCCTTTCCCCTGCTCTCCAACCCTTGGTGAGCACTGCTCTATTCTCTGTTTCATGCAGCAGTTACTGAAGACTCTAACAAGTAAATAGTAGAAGACGAACAGGATTTCAAGTACCACCCAACTGAAAGTAAAACTGCCACATTCCTTTTCCTCCTGCATTATCCCCATACCTAAAATCAACACAGCTTAAAACTAGGAAGTGGGAACTAATTGGACAAAGAGAGATCTGAGAGAAGACTACTAGGAACGACTTAAGGAGTGGGAAAGGAGAGTAGAAAGCTACTGTTTTTTTTCTTTTTTTTCCATTCTCTGTTCTCTTGTGCCCTAGTCCCCAAACAATCTCATTGCAGCAGGGCAATAACAGGAGCCACAGGATCCAAAACTCTGAGGGAAGGCAATCTTCTCTGGTTAAAGGAGCTGCAGCAGTAACATTGGGTGACTTTTTTTCCCCTCTATTCTCCCACTGCCTGGCCCTGGACTTTGATGCTTTTGTGTGAAATACATGGCAGAGTAGGATAACTAGAGTTTCAGCTTTCTGGCCAGGTGACTGAGAAGGAAACCCTTGGAAAACAGGAAATATGGGGGAGATTATAGATAGAAAGAAGCTCAGAGAAAGACCTCTTATGGTTGTTTATGAACTCCTGGGTTCAGCACAGGATGAACATGTATGAATCTGACCCTAAACAGCATACAAAGACTTTGAGAACTAAATTATAGTGGGATAGACCACTGTTCAAATCCCCCAGTAGGGGGTACACATGAAGGACAGATCCAAGTAGCACTGCAGAGGCTCTGACCACACAACTGATGCTGAGACTACTGTCCATATAAAGCTGCTCAGGACTTGTGGCCTAAACCCAAGCAGACTGAACATCTGCTAAAACAAAAATGCTGAAATTCTCTGTAGGACTTAAATGAGAAGTAGACTCAGAAAATAAAATTCAAAAAGTCTAGGATACAATCCAAAAATACATGGCATTTAAAGAATCAGGAAAACCTCACTTCCCATGGAAAAAGACAATTAAGAGACACTGGAAATTGAAATTGTCAGACAAATTTTAAAATAACTCCAAGTAATTGTGGACACTCCTGAAATGACTGGAAAGTTTAAAAGTATCAGAAAAAGAAGATGTAAAGAAGAACTAAATGGAACTGTTAACTAGAACTGAAAAATAGAATAACTAAGGTATCATTAAACTCACTAGATAGGCAGATAGCAGAACGGAGATGACAGAAAAAACAGTTTGAAAATGTAAAGATAGCTCAATAGAAATTATCCAATGTGAAATATAGAGAAAAATGACTGGAAAAAAGTTAAGAGAGCCTCAGTTACTAGTGGAACAATTCCAAAAAGCCTAATATTCATGTCAACAAAGGACCAGCATAAGATGAGAAAAGGTACAGCATAGTAAAAATATTTGAAGAAATAATGACTGAAAAATTCCTGAATTTGAGGAAAAACACACACCTACAAATTCAATAATCTCAGAAAACCCAGAAAAGGATAAACATGAAGAAATCCACGCCAGGACAAATCACAATCAAACTACGGGGAAACTAAACACAAAGAAAAATATGGAAAGCAAACTGAGTAAAATTATGCATTACTTATAGGTGAACAAAAATTCAAATGGCTGCACGGTTCTCATTAGAAACCATGGAGCCAAGAAGAAAGCAGAACAATATATTTCAAGTGCTAAAAGAAAACAACTGCAAAACCTGGATTCTATCTTCAGAAAAAAATATCCTCCATGAACAAAAATAAAGACATTCTCAGATGAAAGAAAATTAAGAAAAACTGTTGCTCTAAAATAATTGCTAAAGCAAGATCTTCAGACAGAAGGGGAATTATACAAGAAAGAAACGTGGAATATCAGGAATGAACAGAAAGCAACAGAAGTGGAAAATTAAGATAAATATATATTACTCTTCCATTGGCTTTTTATGTGTCTTCAGCCACTTTATTTTTTATGAAAGTATAGTTGATGTGCAATGTTATTAGTTTCAGGTATACAACATAGTTATTTGACAATCAAATACATTGTGAAATGATCACATTAAGTTTAGTAGCCATCTGTCAGCATACACAAAAGTATCATTGACTATATTCCTTATGCTATGACTATATTACACCCTTGTGACTCATTTATTTTAAAATTCAAAGTCTGCACCTTTTAATTCTCTTCACCTATTTTGCCAACCCTACTTCGCCCCTCTGGCAACCACTAGTTTGCTCTGTGAATCTATGAGTCTGTTTCTGTTCTGTTTGGTTTGCTTTGTTTTGTTTTTCAGATTCCATTATAATTGAAATAATATTTGTCTTTCTCTGTCTGATTTATTTCACTTAGCATAATACCCTCTAGTGTCAGCAATTCTATTTCCAGGTATTTCCCCAAAGAAAACAAAACCATTAGTTCAGAAAGATATATTCACCCTTATGTTCACTGCAGCATTATTTACAGCAGTCAAGATATGTAAGCAGCACAAGCCTTTTAGATAGCCTCATCCACCAGAGAGCAGAAAGCATAAGCAAGTAGAACTACAATCCTGCGGCCTGTAGAACAAAAACCACATTCACAGAAAGATAGACAAGATGATAAGGCAGAGGGCTATGTACCAGATGAAGGAACAAGATAAAACACCAGCAAAACAATTAAATGAAGTGGAGATAGGCAACTTTCCAGAAAAAGAATTCAGAATAATGATAATGAAGATTATCGAGGACCTCGGAAAAAGAATGGAGGAAAAGATCGAGAAGATGCAAGAAATGTTTAACAAAGATCTAGAAGAATTAAAGAATGAACAGATAGAGATGAACAACACAATAACTGAAATGAAAAATACACTAGAAAGAATCAAGAGCAGAATAACTGAGGCAGAGGAATGGATAAGTGACCTGGAAGACAGAATGGTGAATTCACTGCTGAGGAAGAGAATAATGAAAAAAGAATGAAAAGAAACGAAGACAGCCTAAGAGACCTCTGGGACAACATTAAACGCAACAACATTTGCATTACAGGGGTCCCAGAAGAACAAGAGAGGGAGGAAGGACCCAAGAAAATATTTGAAGAGATTAGAGTCAAAAACTTCCCCAACATGGGAAAGGAAATAGCCACAGAAGTCCAGGAAGTGCAGAGAGTCCCATACAGGAAAAACCCAAGCAGAAACACGCCGAGACACATAGTAATCAAGTTCGCAAAAGTTGAAGACAAAGAAATATTATTGAAAGCAGCAAGTGAAAAATGACAAATGCCATACAAGGGAAATCCCATAAGGTTAACAGCTGATTTCTCAGCAGAAACTCTACAAGC
Source organism: Stenella coeruleoalba (assembly GCF_951394435.1). NCBI lineage: Eukaryota > Metazoa > Chordata > Mammalia > Artiodactyla > Delphinidae > Stenella > Stenella coeruleoalba. The sequence continues at coordinate 128,182,189 of NC_137148.1, read as the reverse complement.
CAGAAGGGAGTGGCAGGACATATTGAAAGTAATGAAAGGGAAGAACCTACAACCAAAATTACTCTACATGGCAAGGATCTCATTCAGATTCGATGGAGAAAACAAAAGCTTTACAGATAAGCAAAAGCTAAGAGAATTCAGCACCACCAAACCAGCTCTACAAGAAAAGCTAAAGGAACTTCTCTAACTGGGAAACACAAGAGAAGAAAAGGACCTACAGAAACAAAACCAAAACAATTAAGAAAATGGTAATAGGAACATACATATCGATAATTACCTTAAACGTGAATGGATTAAATGCTCCCACAAAAAGACAAAGGCTTGCTGAATGGATACAAAAACAAGACCTATATATATGCTGTCTACAAGAGACCCATTTCAGACCTAGGGACACATTCAGACTGAAAGTGAGGGGATGGAAAAAGATATCCTTTCAAAAGAAAGCTGGAGTAGCAATGCTTATATCAGATAAAATAAACTTTAAAATAAAGAATGTTACAAGAGACAAGGAAGGACACTACATAATGATCAAGGGATCAATCCAAGAAGAAGATATAACAATTACAAATATATATGTACCCAACACAGGAGCAGCTACATACATAGGCAACTGCTAACAGCTCTAAAAGAGGAAATCGACAGTAACATAGTAATAGTGGGGGACGTTAACACATCACTTACATCGATGGACAGATCATCCAAACAGAAAATTACTAAGAAAAAACAAGCTTTACATGACACACTAGACCGGATAGATTTAATTGATATTTACAGGACATTCCATCCAAAAACCACAGATTACACTTTCTTCTCGAGTGCACATGGCACATTCTCCAGGATAGATCACATCTTGGGTCACAAATCAAGCCTTGGTAACTTTAAGAATACTGAAATCATATCAGGCATCTTTTCTGAGCACAACGCTATGAGATTAGAAATCACTTACACTGAAAAAAACATAAAAAGCACAAACACATAGAGACTAAACAATATGTTACTAAATAACCAAGAGATCACTGAAGAAATCAAAGAGTAAATCAAAAAATACATAGAGACAAATGACATTAAAAACACGACGATTCAAAAACAAACAAACAAAAAAAACCACGATGATCCAAAACCTATGCGATGCAGCAAAAGCCGTTCTAAGAGGGAAGTTTATAGCTATACAAGCCTACCACAAGAAACAAGAAATATCTCAAATAAACAATCTAATGTTACAGCTAAAGGAACTAGAGAAAGAACAAACAAAACCTAAAGTTAGCAGAAGTAAAGAAATCATAAATATCAGAGCAGAAATAAATAAAATAGAAACAAAGAAAACAATAGCAAAGATCAATAAAACTAAAAGCTGGTTCTTTGAGAAGATAAACAAAATTGATAAACCATTACCAGACTCATCAAGAAAAAGAGGGAGAGGACTCAAATCAAAAATAGAAATGAAAAAGAAGTTATAACAGACACTGCAGAAATACAAAGCATCATAAGAGATTAACACAAGCAACTCTATGATAATAAAATGGACAACCTGGAAGAAATGGACAAATTCTTAGAAAGGTATAACCTTCCAAGACTGAACCAGGAAGAAATAGAAAATATGAACATACCCATCACAAGTAATGAAATTGAAACTGTGATTAAAAATCTTCCAACAAAGGTCCAGGACTAGATGGCTTCATAGGTGAATTCCATCAAACATTTAGAGAAGAGCTAACACCCATCTTTCTCAAAATCTTCCAAAAAACTGCAGAGGAAGGAACACTCCCAAACTCATTGTATGAGGCAACCATCACCCTGATACCAAAACCAGACAAAGATACTACAAAAAAAAAAGAAAATTAAAGATGAATACCACTGATAAATACAGATGCAAAAATCCTCAACAAAATACTAGCAAACAGAATCTAACAACACATTAAAAGGATCATACACCATGATCAAGTGGGATTTATCCTAGGGATGCAAGGATTCTTCAATATATGCAAATTAATCAATGTGATACAACATATTAACGAACTGAAGAAGAAAAACCATATGATCATCTCAATAGATGGAAAAAAAGCTTTTGACAAAACTCAACACCCATTTATGATAAAAACTCTTCAGAAAGTGGGCATAGAGGGAACCTACCTCAACATAATAAAGGCCATATACAACAAACCCACAGCAAACATCATCCTCAATGGTGAAACACTGAAAGCATTTCCTCTAAGATCAGGTACAAGACAAGGATGTCGTCTCTCACCAGTATTATTCAACATAGTTTTGGAAGTCCAAGCCATGGAAATCAGAGAAGAAAAAGAAATAAAAGGAATACAAATTGGAAAAGAAGAAGTAAAGTTGTCACTGTTTGCAGATGACATGATACTATACATACAGAATCCTAAAGATGCTACCACAAAGCTACTGGAGCTAATCAATGAATCTGGTAAAGTTGCAGGATACAAAACTAATGCACAGAAATCTCTTGCATTCCTATACAGTAATGATGAAAAATCTGAAAGAGAAATTAAGGAAACACCCCCATTTACCATTGCAACAAAAAGTATAAAATACGTAGGAATAAACCTACCTAGGGAGACAAAAGACCTGTATGCAGAAAACTATAAGACACTGTTGAAAGAAATTAAAGATGAAACCAACAGATGGAGACATATTCCATGTTCTTGGATTGGAAGAATCAATACTGTGAAAAAGACTCCACTACCCAAAGCAATCTACAGATTCAATGCAATCCCTTTCAAATTACCAATGGCATTTTTTACAGAACTAGAACAAAAAATCTTAAAATTTGTACGGAGACACAAAAGACCCCCAAATAACCAAAGCAGTCTTGAGGGAAAAAAACGGAGCTGGAGGAATCAGACTCCCTGACTTCAGACTATACTACAAAGCTACAGTAATCAAGATAATATGGTACTGTTGCAAAAACAGAAATATAGATCAATGGAACATGATAGCCCAGAGATAAACCCACCCACCTATGGCCAACTAATCTATGACAGAGGTGGCAAGGATATACAATGGGAAAAGACAGTCTCTTCAATAAGTGATGCTGGGAAAACTGGACAGCTACATGTAAAAGAATGAAATTAGAACGCTCCCTAACACCATACACAAATATAAACTCAATATTGATTAGAGACCTAAATGTAAGACTAGACACTATAAAACTCTTCGAGGAAAACATAGGAAGAACACTCTTTGACATAAATCACAGCAAGATCTTTTTTTGATCCACCTCCTAGAGTAATGGAAATAAAAATAAACAAATGGAACCTAATGAAACTTAAAAGCTTTTGCAAAGCAAAGGAAACAACAAACAAGACAAAAAGACAACCCTCAGAATGGGAAAAATATTTGCAAACGAATCAATGGACAAAGGATTAATCTCCAAAATATATAAACAGCTCATGCAGCTCAGTATTAAAAAAAACAAACAACATAATCCAAAAATGGGCAGAAGACCTAAATAGACATTTCTCCAAAGAGGACATACAGATGGCCAAGAAGCACATGGAAAGTTGCTCAACATCAGTAATTATTACATAAATGCAAATCAAAACTACAATGAGGTATCGCCTTACACCAGTTAGAATGGGCATGATCATAAAATCTACAAACAACAAATGCTGGAGAGGGTGTGGAGAAAAGGGAACCCTCTTGCACTATTGGTGGGAATGTAAATTGATACAGCCACTATGGAGAACAGTATGGAGGTTCTTTAAAAAACTAAATATAGAATTACCATATGACCCAGCAAGCCCACTACTGGGCATATACCCAGAGAAAACCGCATATACCCAGAGAAAACCATAATTCAAAAAGACACATGCACCCCAGTGTTCACTGGATCACTATTTACAATAGCCAGGTCATGGAAGCAACCTAAATGCCCATCGACAGACAAATGGATAAAGAATATGTGGTATATATATGCAATGGAATATTACTCAGCCGTAAAAAGGAATGAAACCGGATCGTTTGTAGAGACGTGGATGAATCTAGAGACTGTTATACAGAGTGAAGTAAGTCAGAAAGAGAAAAACAAATATCGTATATTAATGCATATATATGGAAACTAGAAAAATGGTACAGATGAACCACTTTGCAGGACAGAAAGAGACACAGATGTAGGCAACAGATATATGGACACCAAGGGGGGAAAGTGGGGGGGGGTGATGAATTGGGAGATTGGGATTGACATGTATACACTGATGTGTATAAAATGGATGACTAATAATAACCTGCTGTATAAAAAGATAAATAAAATTCAAAAAAAATGTAAACTAACAAAAAACAAACAAAAGAAGATATGGAAGCAATATAAATGTCTATCGACAGAAGAATGGACAAAGAGGTGAGATATTTATGTACAATTCAGGCATAAAAAACAATGAAATCTTGCCATTTGCAACAATACGGATGGACCTAGAGGGTACTGACTTTTAAATAATATGCTGTACTGCTGAACATTAAAATTATAGTCTAATGAGGTTTTCAATGAATGTATAGGTAATATGAAAGAAAACTGCAAAATAATGGGGGTAGGAAAAATAAACCTACATGGTTTGAACTTTTTATTTGAAGTGGTAAAATATTGATTCTGCAGGAATCACTTGTAATCCCAAGAGAATTCACTACCAAAATTATAAGATGAGGTAAAGTTTAAAAACACAGTAGATAAAGTATTTTTTTTAATATTCAAATAACACCAGAGAAAACAGGGACTAGAGAACACAAAGAAACCAAAAACAGAGAAAACAGAAAACAATAAAATAATAGTCCTAAATCCAAACATGTCAGTAATTACACTAAATTTAAATGGCCCAACCAAATTGAAAATCTAAGATTTTCATAATGTATGTAAGTGAACCAACTATATCTCTGAGAAACTTCTAATGTAATAATACAGGTAGGTTAAAAACCAAATGATTGAAAAGAAATATATCATATACATATTAACCAAAATAAGCATTAGTAGCTATATTAATGTAAGAGAAATTAGACATTGGAGCAAAGAAATTTAACAAGGAAAAGAAAAGAGCAATAATGATAACAGGATCAAAACATCCATAAAGACTAAAAATAACAATCTTAATTGCATGAACACCTAATAGTAGAGCTTAAAAAAATGAAGAAAAAATGACAGATAGACATACAAGTCCACAATTATACGTGGAGACTTCTACACTCCTTTCTCAGTAATAGACAAAACTAACAGACAATAAATCATTAAGATGTAGAATAATTGGACTATATCATCAAGCAATTGGATCTGACAATTTTAGAACACTTGACCCAACAACAGAATACACATTCTTTCCAAGTGCACATAGAATACTCACCAAGATAGACCATATCTCTGTTTAGAAAACAAAACTTAGGAATTTTTAAAGTTAAATCATTCAAAGCAATTTCTATGCCCATAATGAAAGTAAACTAGAACTAAATTACGGAAGGACAGTAATAAAATCTCCAAACACTTGAAAATTAAACAACATATTTCTAAATAATCCACAGGTCAAACAGAAAATCTCCAACAAAATTAGAAAATATTGTGAACTAAACAAAAATGAGAATACAACATTGCAAAAGCTGTGGAATTCAGCTAAATTACTGCTAGCAGCTAAATGCTTATATTAGAAAAAGAAAATGATCTCAAGTAAGTAATCCAAACTTTCATCTTAAGAAACTAGAAAAATAACAGCAAGCATAAGGAAGGAAATAACAAGTAAGATAAGTCAATAAAATATAAAGCATATGTAACAGAGAAAACCAATGACACCAAAAGCTAGTGCTTTGGAAAGATCTTCAAAATTGATAAACCTCTGACAAAACTGAAGACAAAAAAAAGAGAGAGAGACGGATGGAGAGACAGACAAACTACCATAGCAGGAATGAAAGAGGGGGATTCCTGTACGGATTCTGCAGACATTAAAATAAGGATATATTACAAAGAACTCCATGCACATAAGTTTAACAACTTGAAAAAAACTGACAACTTGCTAAAAAGCTGCAAAGTGAAAAAGAGATGAAATAGATAACATGAATAGTTCTATAATTATTAAAGAAATTGTATTCATAGTATGTATAGTGTGTATTCATAGTTAAAAATCTTTAGGAAAAAAAAAATTCCCAAGGTCAAATGGTTTCTCTGGTGAATAGTTAAAAATCTTTAGGAAAAATCTTTAGGAAAAAAAAATTCCCAAGGTCAAATGGTTTCTCTGGTGAATTCTACCAAATATTAAAAGAACAAATAACATTGATTCTACCAAGTATTTCTAGAAAACTGAAGATAAGGAAACAATTCTCTATTTGTTGTATAAAATTGAGTTACCCTAATATCAAAGATAAACAATGACATTGATCACCTTCCACCATGAACTCCACAATACTTAAGATCTATACTATTCAAAATTTGGAAATCATATTTTCTGCCTATTTTATTTGTATTAACTAACTTATTAATAAATAAATAAAATTAAAAATTTAAAAACAGATGACAGCCCAAGAAATGAAACCTAAAAACCAATTTCCCTCATAAACATAAAAATCTTTTACCAAATATTAGCAAATATAATCCGACAATATATATAAAGAATGATACAACACAACGAAGTGGGACTTATCACAGGAATGCACTGTTGGTTCAGTATTTGAAAATCAATTTAATCCAGTATATTAAGAGTCTAACAAATAAAAGCTACAGGGTAATATAAATTGACACAGAAAAAGCGTTTTAACAAAACAGCAACCATTCATGATAATACTCTCAGCTAGGTAGGGATGGTTGGGAACTTCCTCAACCTAAAGAAGGTATATTTTTAAAAAGACTACAGTTTCCGGTCTTAAATTTAAGTTTATAATCCATGTTGAGTTTATTTTTGTATATGGTGTTAAAGACCTAAATGTAAGACTGGAAAGCATAAAACTCCTAGAGGAAAACATAGGCAGAACACTCTGACATAAATCGTAGCAAGATTTTTTTGAATCTGCCTCCTAAAGCAAAGGAAATAAAAGCAAAAATAAACAAATGGGACCTAATTAAACTTAAAAGCTTTTGCACAGTAAAGGAAACCACTGACAAAATGAAAAGACAATCTAGTGAATGGGAGAAATATCTGCAAATGTTATGACCGATAAGGGGTTAATATCCAACATACCCAAATAGCTCATAGAACTCAACATCAAAAAAACAAACAAATCAAAAAATGGGCAGAAGAACTGAACAGACATTTTTCCAAAGAATTGCCAATGGCCAACAGGCAGATGAAAAGATGCTCAACATTGCTAATCATCAGGGAAAAGCAAACCAAAACCACAATGAGAAAATCTCACACCTGTCAGAATGGCTATTATCAAAAAGAACACAGATAATAAATGTTGGCTAGGATGTGCAGAAAAGGGAACCTCATAAACTGTTGGTGCGAATGTAAACTGGTGCAGCCACTGTGGAAAACGGTATGGAGGTTTCTCAAAAAAACTAGAAAGGGAACTACCATATGACCCAGCAATTCCACTCCTGGGTATAAATTGGAAAAAAAACAGAAACACTAATTCAAAAAGATACATGCACACCAATGTTCAAAGCAGCTTTATTTACAATAGTCAAGACAGGGAAGCAACATGTGTCTATCAGCTGAAGAATGGATAAAGAAGATGTGGTATGTACATAGAATGGAATACTACTCAGCCATAAAAAGGAATGAAATTTTGCCATTTGCTGCAACATTGATGGACTTGGAGGGTATTATGTTAAGTGAAAGAAGACAGAGAAAGACAAATATTATATGATATCATTATATATGGAATCTAAAAAATAAAACAGACCAGTGAATATAACAAAAATGAAGCAGACTCATAGATACAGAGAACAAACTAGTAGTTACCCATGGGGAGAGGGAAGGGGGGAGGGGCAATAGAGGAGATTAAGAGGTACAAATTATTATGCATAAAATAAGCTACAAAAATATACTGTACAACATGAGGAATATAGTCCACATATTATAATAACTATAAATAGAGTATAACCTTTAAAAATTGTGAATCACTATATTTTACACCTATAACTTATATAATATTGTATATCAACTATACTTCAATTAAAAACAAAAGACTATAGCTAACATCATATTTAAAAGTGAAAGACAGAATGTTTTCCCCCCTAAGACTGTGAATATGGCATGGCTATGTACTCTCACCACTCCTATTCAACATCATACTGGAAATTCTTGACAGTGAAGTAAGCTTAAAGTAAGAAATATAAGTGATAGAGATTGAAAAGGAAAATGACAGTAGAAAATCCCAACAAGCCACAAAAACTTCTTAAGAAAGAATTATTGATTTTAGTTAGGTCATAGAATACAACGTTAACACACAAAAATCAACTGTATTTCTATATATTCACAATGAACAGAAAACTTTTAAAACAGAATTTTAAAACAGAATAACAACTTAACAACAATTTAAAACAGAATAACAACTGCAACACTCCAATATCACTGGTGTGATGCAAAATGATACAGCTACTCTGGAAATCAATTTTGCAGTTTCTTATTAAGTTAAGCATATACTTACTATCTGCCCCAGACATCCAAGTTCTGAGTACTTACCCTAGAGAAATGAAAACTAACATTCACAGGGACTTCCCTGGTGGTCCAGTGGTAAATAATCCATCTTCTAATGCAGGAAACGCGGGTTCGATCCCTGGCTAGGGAACTAGGACCCCACGTGCAGTGGGGCAACTAAGCCCGCGCACCACAGTACTGAGCTCGCACGCCTCAACTAGAGAGCCTGCGTGCTGCAAACTACAGAGCCCACACACCCTGGAGCCTGAGCGCCACAACTAGAAAAGAGAAAAAACCTGCATGCCACAACGAGAGAGAAGCCTGTGCCCCACAACAAAGGATCCCGCATGCCTCAGCGAAGATCCCGCATGCCACAACTAAGACCCGATGCAGCCAATAAATAAATAACTAACTAACTAAATAATCTTTAAAATTAAATTAAAAAAAAGAAAATTAACATTCACATAGGAACCTGTATACAAATGTTTATAGCAGCTCTGTTCATAATCATGTAAGAATAGAAGCAACATCATATCCTTCAATAACTGAATGGATAAGTTGTGGTTTATCCATAAAAAGGACAACTAGTCAACCAAAAACAAAACAAAACAAAATGCCAATATAAAGCAAACAACAAAACTGTTGATATACTGAACAACTTGGAAAAATCTCAAAAGGCATTATGCTGAGGGCAAGAGGCCAGTCTCAAAAATGTACATTCTGTATAATTCCATTTGTACTATGGCATTCTCCTAAAGACAAACTATAGTGACAGAGAACAGATCAATGGTTGCCAGGGATTAGGGGTGTAGGAAGGGTACAAATACAAAGGGGTAATATGAGGGAGTTTTATGGGGCAACAGAATTGTTCTATATTCTGACTTTGGCAGCAGTTATATGAATATACAGATTCACAGAACTATACACACACAAAAAGTCAATTTTACGGTAAGTTAAAGATGAAAATAAAACACAAAGATAGAAAATAAAGTTAAGCAAATATAGAAACCTACCACTAGCTTTTCCCACTTATCTGTGTACCTCCACCTCGCCAAAAAATCAAAAACAAAAACAAAACCCACATGTTATTCCCTCCACAATGCAAGACTTATATTTGTTCATTTAATGAATACCTATGTAGCGCTTACTATGTGAAGATGAAGCAGTTAGGGGAAAGGTTAGAAAGAAAAATTCTATGGAAAAAGTGACATACTACAGAATACTGAGAAATATAATTTTAGTGAGAAGAGATGGAGGGAATAACTGAAAGGTCTCCCTGTTTGAAGGCAGAAAACAACCTGCCTCATTTGAGGAAGTTCCAGTTTGTTTGGAACCTTGGATAGAGATAATTTGGAGATGGGGCAAAAATTCACATTGGGGACTGATCATGAAAACCTTGAATCCCAGGCAAAGGAGTTTGTCGTTAGTTTATATCCTACGTACCTAACAATAAAGATCATCTCATATCCTAACCCTTGGCCTTACCAACTGGATGTCATTTAAAGGAGAATTTGTATCACTAAAGCCAACACTAAGAGCTAAAAGATGGATTCCAGCACTTACTTCATCACTGATTTACCATATGAATAACATTGGCAAATTAACTTCAGCATCTGCTTCTTCTATGCATAACATAAAAGGAATTATGCCAGCCTTTCCTATTTTGTGAAGCTTAATGACAAATGAACCTCATGATAATGTGAAACGAACTTTTTAAGAATAGTGTACAGCAAGTACACTAAGTGCGGTCCTTGGGTAAGCTCAGGTCCTTGTCCTAAGCAACATTAGGACAACCTGGGAACTTATTAGAAATGCAAGTTCTTACACCGCTCCCCCCTCAGACTTGCTCAATCAGAAATGCTGGGGAGGATGGCCAGCAATACTCATTTAACAAGGCTTCTTGTTTATTCTGGGGCATGCTCAAGCTTGAGAACCACTGACATAAAACATTATACAAATATACTCAAGTGCTATAAAACTCAAACTACGCGTGCCTCAGTACACTCTGAACATCACAGTCTCATGAAGGGACAGTGTCTTATTTGAAGCCAGAAAATCAGATATTTTTCATTGGCATTTTGCTTTTCACAACTCATGAAGCTATCAAAGGCTGATTTTCCTAGAGGAATAATTACTTTCAGAAATATTCAACACTCTGTATCAGAAAGTCCAGGAATGATTTCTTTGAGGGAAAGAAAATAGATAAGGAATTTTTCTTCACTGATTTGTATATTGATAAAGCAATTTTGCTTGAGAGAATTGATGTCAGCACATTGACCTGCAGTCACAATAAATCTGTGTCAATTTACTCAATGAATCATCTCTCTAATGCCAACATTTTCCCCCATACCCAAGTGCTCTTAAGCATTATAAATCCCTGCTGCCAAAAGGATAAACAATGAAGACATTACTAGTCGGAGGACAGAGCATAAATGACAAGGAGATAGTAAGGACACTTTTCTCTCTCAGTTAGTACAAAATAATAAACAAAAATATATTTCTGTGTAATATATTTCAATGAGATATCATCAGAATAAATAATTGAAATAAATTGCCTAGTGCCTCACTCAACTGAACAATTAGGAAACAGTGAAATTTTAATGTCTTTTCATGTGTATCCTCTCTTTCACTGATTCAGATCCTATTTTCCTATGGTGTGCTTGGTCCAAGTTATCACCATCACCATCACCATGAATATCAATTCTGTCCCTGAATCTGAGATGTCCCTGTAGGCCAGTACTGTCAGGATTAGTTGCACAAAATATTTAAAATTAGAAAGCACTGGTCTTTGAACTCAGCTTCTATGAGGGTATAAGAAAAACAACAGGTAGAGAGTCTATTGACCAAGGTCCAAATGTATCCATGGGCTGACTATGTACCTCTAATTACATCCCTGAGCTTCAGCTTTCTATCTATGTAATAAAAACGGTGCTAACAACTTTTTTAGAAAGAGCTCCCATAATTTCTTTTCTATAACTTTTGCTTTCTTTTAATGCCCCCTCACTATTTTCCACAAAACATTCAATTCCCCATTCTGCCCACATTAACCCTGTCTCCAGAAGAAATAAATCTGATACACTTACTGCTATTTAAGCCAAAGGTCACAAATCCAAATGCTGGCAGGTTAATAAAGTTATCATAATGCTTGCTGGGTATATAAAAACGTGTACTAAGCAGTTCATCCTGTAACCAGAGCAAAACACTATCTAGTTACGTTGCCTTTGAAAACTTGTATAAGGATATATGTAACAACATGCTCTGGCAAAACACCTGCACTTGTAAAACTTTGAGGCGACCAGTTGAAATTCCTTGGTTTCACCCTTGGGTACTTCATACTCTAGCCCCTATCAAATTAAGCCCCTCTCTTCTCTCTTACAATTGAAATAGAAGATTATTAGTTAGGTAAAATGATGTGTGGCCATGACTCATTACTAATTATTTAAACATGATTTTCTTGTCAAAGACCCTCTCAAATGCCATCTTCTACATCTAATCTTTTTTTTTTTTTCCTACAATATATGATCTCTTTGGTTTACTTTTCTGTTATACTTTCTGTACCTCTGGGTAAAGGGTTTAGCTTATTCCACCTCGTAGTGAAGGTGTATTAGGTAATAGGGCACTTGTTATACCTTATATCATTTTATATTCTGACATCAGGGATTGTGCATTTTTGCACTTTAGCTCCAACATAATTTAGAACTGTTCCTGGAATATTTCTAAATCTGCCCCAAATAAGGGACTGCTAAAATTGTACTTTTATTCACTGAATTAAAATAAACATGCAGGGCTCCCCTGGTGGCGCGGTGGTTGAGAGCCCGCCTGCCGATGCAGGGGACACGGGTTCGTGCCCCGGTCCGGGAGGATCCCACATGCCGTGGAGCGACTGGGCCCGTGAGCCACGGCTGCTGGACCTGCGCATCCGGAGCCTGTGCTCCGTAACGGGAGAGGCCATAGCAGTGAGGGGCCCGCATACCGCAATAAATAAATAAATAAACAAACAGACAAAAATAAATAAACATGTATGTGTGACTATCTATTCTTGCCCTAGCATAAGCACTAACCATAGTCACCTCCACTGCAATAGACTCCTACTCACACATGTCTATGAAGTAAACATCCTTGTGCCCTACAGATTCTAGTATTCTTTATCCTTTGAATTTTACTATGAAAAGGGCAGACATTGGATAGTAAAAAGGCTGCCTAGCTTGGGAGACTAAAGAGGAAGTAAAGCACAAAACTTTTCCAACACCATAGCACACTGATTCATTTCTAAAATATTTTTCTTTTCTTAAAAACCTTATTTACTAGAAGTTGTTGTCAGGCTATGATTAAATACACTGATCACTAACTCCTCCCTGTTAATAAGACTAGCAGTCAGTCCTCGTAGAGGAAGTCTGCCCCCATTGTGAAGGCCTAAATGTTCCAGATGGCTTTGTACAGATTCTTGGGGTTTGTCCAGTGCCATGGACAGCTCCACTTATTCATCCACAACAGCTTGTGTACAAGTCCTCTCCAGAAGTGTTATTATGCATCCTTTGTCTAGCAGTTGTCACAATCCTAAGTATATAATTCTCTCTTCCACTAAGAGATACAGTGGCATTTTAAGATGCAGCATCCAACTCTTCATGTGCATTAGACTTCTCTCGGAGTCATCACCAAGGTTTACAGCAAGTTCTTTGATGAAGCACATAAATTGATTACAAAAAAATAATTTCTGCCAAATCTCGAGAGAACCTTACACCTGCCATCTTTTTTTTTGTCTAGTGACTGAGAGTTTTTATGAGTCATTGTTAGTGTTTTTTTTTTTTTTAAGTATCATCACCATTATTAGGGTGTCACTGCAGAGGAAAAGAAAAGAAAGAATAAAACAAAAATCTTAAAACTATCATTGGTGAGGCATAAGATTTTAGATGAGGAAAAACTGTTAAGAGTTTTATTGAAAATAAGTGTTCTGCTGATGACTGATTTATTTCAATAGGGGGAAAAGTAATCCCAGAAACCACAGTTACAGATAGAACGTTGGCATCCCATTGTCAGATCCCAAAGGCTTAGCACTCCAGTCACTCCCAAGAAACTCAGACTCAGTAAGGGCAATGAGACTCCATCCCCCTCTAGTGTCTCGAGTTTTAGGAGGGAATCCTTGTCCCTTTTGGCCTCTACAAATCAATTTTTTTCAACTATCCTTGCAAAAGAATCCATTTGCATTGTACTTCTCATTCAAAGTGTTAAGAAAGAATCTTGATAAATACTCAAATATCTTCCTATAATCCAATCTAAAGTTGCTCACAGTGAAAATAATATTAAAGATTTCCTTCAGTAACCAATCAACTGCCATATTTGCATACAATCGAGTTAAGATGAATTAGAAGATCTGTTGGTCATTCAAAAATTGTGTGCATCAGTTAATATCACATGATGTGTAACTATAAATAATGCCCCTTACCTAGTCAATTTGTTCATAAATGTGATTAAAAGATAGTATATTTTATCCCTGATGCTATTACTAGTGCAATATATAACAATGAATAAATGATGCCTTCTCCCTGCAAATATCTCCCCTTTAAGATGACAGTTTAAACAGGATGAGCTCAAGGATTCTAGAACTCTGTGAAATAGCACAGTTCCTTGTCAAATAATTTTAAGCCGCTAATCCTCAGTTTCCTCACTTATGAAGATAATAAAATATATCGTCTCTACCTCACAAATCAAAGGCAGATTATTAACAAAATTTTAGAATTATTTCAGCTAGACAACTCTGTTATATTTTCTTTTGGCAGAGTTACGTGTCATCAAGAGCCAATACTTCATGTGTTTGTCAACAATCTGTATATCTTCTTTGGAGAAATGTCTATTTAGGTCTTCTACCCGTTTTTGGATTGGGTTGTTTGTTTTTTTGATATGAGCTGCATGAGCTGCTTGTAAATTTTGGAGATTAATCCTTCGTCAGTTGCTTTATTTGCAAACATTCTCCCATTCTCCCATTTCTGAGGGTTGTCTTTTCATCTTGTTTATGGTTCCCTTTGCTGTGCAAAAGCTTTTAAGTTTCATTAGGTCTCATTTGTTTATTTTTGTTTTTATTTCCATTCCTCCAGGAGGTGGGTCAAAAAGGATCTTGCTGTGATTTATGTCATACAGTGTTCTTCCTATGTTTTCCTCTAAGAGTTTTATAGTGTCTGGCCTTACATTTAGGTCTTTAATCCATTTTGAGTTTATTTTTGTGTATGTTGTTAGGGAGTGTTCTAATTTCATTCTTTTACATGTAGCTGGTCCAGTTTTCCCAGCACCACTTATTGAAGAGGCTGTCTTTTCTCCATTGTATATTCTCACCTCCTTTATCAAAAATAAGGTGACCATAGGTGTGTGGGTTTATCTCTGGGCTTTCTATCCTGTTCTATTGATCTATATTTCTGTTTTTGTGCCAGTACCATACTGTCTTGATTACTGTAGCTTTGTAGTATAGTCTGAAGTCAGGAAGCCTGATTCCTCCAGCTCCATTTTTCGTTCTCAAGATTGCTTTGGCTATTCGGGGTCTTTTGTGTTTCCATACAAACTGTTAAATTTTTGTTCTAGTTCTGTGAAAAATGCCAATGGTAGTTTGATAGGGATTGCATTGACTCTGTAGATTGCTTTGGGTAGTATAGTCATTTTCACAATGTTGATTCTTCCAATCCAAGAACATGGTATACCTCTCCATCTGTTTGTATCATCTTTAATTTCTTTCATCAGTGTCTTATAGTTTTCTGCATACAGGTCTCTTGTCTCCTTAGGTAGGCTTATTCCTAGGTATTTTATTCTTTTTGTTGCAATGGTAAATGGGAGTGTTTCCTTAATGTCACTTTCAGATTTTTCATCATTAGTGTATAGGAATGCCAGAGATTTCTGTGCATTAATTTTGTATCCTGCTACTTTATCAAATTCATTGATTAGCTCTAGTAGCTTTCTGGTAGCATCTTTAGGATTCTTTATGTAGAGTATCATGTCATCTGCAAACAGTGACAGCTTTACTTCTTCTTTTCCAATTTGTATTCCTTTTATTTCTTTTTTGTCTCTGATTGCCGTGGCTAAAACTTCCAAAACAATGTTGAATAATAGTGGTGAGAATGGGCAACATTGTCTTGTACCTAATCTTAGTGGGAATGGTTTAAATGCTCCACATCATTAATCATTAGAGAAATGCAAATCAAAACTACAATGAGATATCACCTCACACCGGTCAGAATGGCCATCATCAAAAAATCTACAAACAATAAATGCTGGAGAGGGTGTGGAGAAAAGGGAACCCTCTTGCACTGTTGGTGGGAATGTAAATTGATACAGCCACTATGGAGAACAGTATGGAGTTTCCTTAAAACACTACAAATAGAACTACCATATGACCCAGCAATCCCACTACTGGCCATATACCCTGAGAAAACCATAATTGAAAAACAGTCATGTACCACAATGTTCACTGCAGCTCTATTTACAATAGCCAGGACATGGAAGCAACCTAAGTGTCCATCGACAGATAAATGGATAAAGACGATGTGGTACATATATACAATGGAATATTACTCAGCCATAAAAAGAAACGAAATTGAGGTATTTGTAGTGAGGTGGATGGACCTAGAGTCTGTCATACAGAATGAAGTAAGTAGAAAGAGAAAGACAAATACCGTATGCTAACACATATATATGGAATCGAAGAAAAAACAAATGGTCATGAAGAACCTAGGGGCAGGACAGGAATAAAGATGCAGACCTACTAGAGAATGGACTTGAGGACATGGGGAGGGGGAAGGGTAAGCTGGGACGAAGTGAGAGAGTGGCATTGACTTATATATACTACCAAATGTGAAATAGCTAGTAGGAAGCAGCCGCATAGCACAGGGAGATCAGCTTGGTGCTATTCGTGACCACCTAGGGGGGTGGGATAGGGAAGGTGGGTGGGAGAGAGGGAGACACAAGAGGGAAGAGATATGGGAACATATGTATATGTATAGCTGATTCACTTTGTTATAAAGCAGAAACTAACACACCATTGTGAAGCAATTATGCCCCAATAAAGATGTTAAAAAAAAAAAAAAAGAGCCAATACTTCTTAGCCAAGAAGTAGAGGTACTCTTGAGTTAGACTGTCTGGGTTTAAAACTCATCATCACTACTTATAGTTAAGGAAGTTATTTATAACCTCTCAGTATAAATTCCCTCAACTGTAAAATAAAAAGGAAAAGGAAAAGAAAAAGAAGAGAAGGATGAGGAGAAAGAAGGTTGTATTAAAAGCATTAAATGAGTAATCTATCCAAAGCACTCAAACATGATAATAATTATTAACTCTACAAATGATACCTGCAGGGTAGGGATAAAGTCAAGAAAATAGACTACAACAACCAAAACAATAACAGCAGCAACTACTTCAGCTGCACGGAGCATTTGCCGAGAACTGGGGACTGTGCTAAGTGCTTTCTACACGCTGTGTCCTCCATTTTCTTACCTGTGCCCCTCTTCTCCACTTCATTTTATTAACAGCCAGTTTGCAAAATGAGATCATTTCAGGATTCTTTTGTGAATAACATCTTATGGTTAGGGAATATTCTCATGTGCCCTCTCTCATCTGATTCTAGAAACAACCCAGGGGTTATTTATTGAAGTGATTTTTATTCCCATTTTGCAGAGGCAGAAATATTCAGAGCCTGCAAAGGTAGTAAATAGTCAACCACATCTCCTGATTTCAAGTCTGGTATTACTGTTGTCCTACCTCGCTTCCTCCGACTGCAAAGACTCTCCAGGTGAGCAAATGGCATAGGCCTAATTACTGATGGGCACTGAAATGGAATGGTGCCCCACCGAGAAGGAAATCTGAGTACACGGACAGCTCAATGTCTTCTGAGTCCTTCCCCTGCCAAAGGATATCCTGGCCAAGGAGTTATTTTATCCATCAAATGCCAGAGGGTTGAATTTTATGTAAGCTTAGGACTGGAATGGCTGGCCAGAAGAAGGCAACTAAAAATTGCATGAAATTGGGAGTAGGCTGGGGGTGCGTGGCAGGAGTCTCCCTGCTGACTTGGCCTTTGCTGCATGAAAGAGAAAGCTGAACCTCAGCAAGCCTTATGTGCATCCTGGAAAAGCTCATTTGACAAATATCTAAACCTTCCATATGAAGGGAAATTCATGAGGCTGCAAAAGCCGGAGAAGCTGACCATCCATATGTTTAGAAGGAAATGTGAAAAATGGCAACTCTCTTTTTTGTTTTCGTTCATTTAAGATATGTTTAATGTCCACTTTGTATCTGGACTTATGCTAGGCACTGGAAAGCCAATATAAGACACATCATATCCTTATGCTCAAAGAATTAAATATATTAAAGACCAATGCTGGCTATGAGGAATAGAAAGAGAAGGACCCAGCCTCAAGGAGCTCACATCTAATAAGAAAGCAGACGCTAATAACAAACTACAGTACTACCAGTACTACAGTGTTAGTACTAACACAGAAATGGTTATACACCATGAGAGGAAAAAGGTAGGGGAGAGAAACTCTGATGAAGTAGTCACGGAAGGCTTCACAAAGGACATGATATTTTAGGTGGATTAGTGATAATATGTGAGTATCAGTATTTCAAGAAAAAATAAGACTCAGAGAAATGCTGAGGCATTCCAGGAAGGCTGAAGAGTGGAGGCATTCCTCCCACTGTAGAAACATCCATTTTTCTTCAAGATAATGTCCTAATGGAAGCTAACGGAAGCAGTAGAGTGGGAAGAAAGTGATTACTGCTGATGTGATACAGCAAAGGCAGAACAGCGAAGCATTTAAGAGCTGGAACTAGCAGGCAAGTACTCCCAACTTCAAATATCACCATTTTTAAGATTTGGGACCTTGATTAATTCGATAAAAGTCTCTGAACCTCTGTTTCCTCAACTGTAAGAGGATGTAACATGACTAACTTAGGGTTGATGTGAACATATTAGTAAGCCTGTTCATCATATTTAAAGTGTGAAAGCACACAGTATTTAGAGGAAGAGAAGGTAGAGTTCTGACTGATGTCCAGGAATTGTGCCAGGATATA
This sequence comes from Stenella coeruleoalba, assembly GCF_951394435.1. Taxonomy (NCBI): domain Eukaryota; kingdom Metazoa; phylum Chordata; class Mammalia; order Artiodactyla; family Delphinidae; genus Stenella; species Stenella coeruleoalba. The sequence continues at coordinate 128,163,575 of NC_137148.1, read as the reverse complement.
GTGGATGATTAGGTTTATGGGCATAAAAAGTGGGCAATAAAAAGAGAAATAATTCAATTAGAGTTGAATTATTTTACTTGATATTCAACCTTTTTGGGAAATGTCCTTTCCTTGTGGGCACGGGTTGTACATCATTACAGCTAAAGACCAAGTAGAGAAGAACAATGGTCAAAGGTAAGCATTATCCCCTGCTTATTTTGAGTTCTTTAATGGATGATTTTGCCATTGGAACAAAAGCGGTCAGTCGCTGTCCAGAAACATTTGCATAAGGAGACATGAATTTTAACTGACCTTTGCCACCTGGAGAAGTAAATTATATGAGGGTGCTCTATGGAAGAAGCCCTGCATATAGGGAAAGTATGAAAGACTTAACAAAGGTGAAAATTTCAGTAAATTGAAGCTTTATTATTCCTAATGCTCTTCCCATTCCTGAAAAGCTTGGAATTATCCTCGACTCTTTACGTCCTCTCTTAACACCACCTGCTGTACTTTTACAGTGTGTCCAGAATCTGACCTCTAAAGCTATCCCTTTAGTCCAAGCCACCATCATCTCTCAGGGGACCATGACAGTGGTCTCTCAACTGGTCTCCCTTTTCTACTCTTTTCCCCCCTTCAATCTCTTTTCTATATAAAAGCTAGACAGATGGTTCAAAATCATATAAGATCATGTCACTCTTTTGCTCAGATTCCCCCAAAGTCTTCCCATTCACTCAGTTTTTTTTGTTTTGTTTTTGCGGTACGTGGGCCTCTCACTGCTGTGGCCTCTCCCGTTGCGGAGCACAGGCTCCGGACGCACAGGCTCAGTGGCCATGGCTCATGGGCCCAGGTGCTCCGCGGCATGTGGGATCCTCCCAGACCAGGGCACGAACCCGTGTCCCCTGCATCAGCAGGCGGACTCTCAACCACTGCGCCACCAGGGAAGCCCTCACTCAGTATTTTTTTTAAAAAGTCTGTACGACCTGACCCCATAACTAAGTTCTCTCCTTCTTGCTCAGCCTTTTGCAGCTATTCTGGCTTCTTTGCTCTTCCACAAACATAGCAAGCACCCATCTCAAGACTTGTGTACCTTTCTCTCTTGCTGGGTTTCTCTTCTCCTAAGTAACATCAATGGCTTGCTAGTTCACCTTATTCAGGTTCTAATAAAATAGCAATGTACTAAGATTAACACGTCCCAGATTAATACCTCTGAAAGAGTAACCAGTCCCTACTATCACTCTCTTCCCATCTTGCTTTTTATTTCATTGCATTTATCACCATTTGATAGAGTAAATAAATTATTTTCAATTACCTGTTTCCCCCTACCAGCCTGAAGCTTCATAAGCACTAACACTGTGCTTTGTCCTCTGCTGTATCTTCAATACCCATTATGTATACTCAGTACAGTTTTGTTGAATAAATACCACCAGAGTCAGCATTAGGAAATGAAATGTAATACACCCACCAACCATGTAATATAAAAATCCATTTTAAGATATTGCTGTTCATTGACTTAACACTAAAATGAGATGCTAAAACACTGAAATGTTTATTAATGCATACATCAATAAGGAACGAAAGCCACGATATCACACACATCCTAAGCTGTTGGATCTTACAGACTCTATGTTGCTTTTTATTAAAGGTAGAAGAATTACTAACCCCAAGTTAAAAGGACAAAAATGAAACCGAGCTCTCCTAGTTTAAACAGCTACTTCCTAAATACGAGATTTATTTTTTCCTCATTAAAAGTAATGGTCAAAATTTACTGTAGAGTTATGTTGGAGCTAGTAAACCCACTAATCTATTTTATTTAATTGTATTTTATAACAAATGTATTAGTCTTATGAAAGCCCCAACGATTGTAAAAATGTAAAGTGGCACACAGCCAAACTCTTTTTAAATTGTTTCATATTTAATTTATCATATGATTGGGGGGGAACCTGTGACTTAAACTCATGTTTCTACAGATGTTATTGCTTTAACTAAGAGCAATGTAGATACCTTAGATTTTTAAAAAAATGAGCCAAAAGAAAAATTTTTAGTAAATAATAGTAGAGGTGTTACTTGGATGTGGCAACAATTGTGAAAGTTGTTTGTGAATTACTCAAGTTTGGAAAATGCTGACACACAGTATTTCACTTTTGACTTACAGAAATTCTGTGAAGAAGTGACCATTAATCCCGTCTCTCCTTTCAGATAAAATATTGATACTCAGAGAGATGAGGCGAACAACTCAAGGTCTCATAGCTAATGAACTGCAGAACTGTAACTAAAACCAAGTCTCCCTGACCATGAAGTTGGTATACTTTCCCCTAATCTACCAGAATCAAAGCCCTCTTCCATCGCAAAACCAACAATACCTGTCAAGGGCTAGACCAGGATTGCAGACTGGAAACCCATTACCTGGATCTGGTCCACAGAGGGGTTTTGTTCAGCCCACATCATATTTCTGATAAATGTGAACTCAAAGGAAGCATTTTTAACAAACCGAGAAATTCCACAGTAAAAAAAATGTATACCTTCGTGGCTTCATTTGAAAACTCCAGACAGACAACAGACAACGAATGTCTATACAAGCCAAAAGTCAGCTGGAATTTAGTCCCACGGATGCGCACATATTCTTTAGAGAGAGGTAATATCCCCAGACAGCCAGTACGGTTTTGGTACCTGGCTGGCTGTTATTGCAGGCATTTTTGAGCTTTGAGACCACTGGATTATAGAAGAGTTATTTCATCATCAATGGGGTTCTAGTTCTTCTCCTGAAAGTTGAACAGAGAGACGCTGGACGAAATTCAGTCAAGTTCAATAACAGGACCACACACACTTAGCTCAGTAACTGAGGCAGAATCAGTACTAAATAATTACTGGTGTACTTCTGCCCAGTCTACTATTTTTATTCCCCTGCCTTATTGAAAGGGATGTTCTAGGAAAGACAATATTTCCCAAAGAGTGGTCCATTGATCACTTGCTTCAAAATAATCTGGAATACTTGTTAAAACGAGTATTTTCTGGGACCCAGTTTTAGATGCATTTGGTTAGATCTTGCAAGATAATAAAGCCTCATCTCTGGACCATCACTGGGATCCAGTTACTTCCAGCTGGAACAGTGCTTCAAGCGATGGCACTTACACAGGAGGCAATATGAATGTTGTCCTTGAAATTACACGATACGCCAGCCCTAATTCCCAAATGATTGGGTTTCCAGGCTGCCGGAAAAAGACTGGAACAAATGTAAAATCATTTTCAGAAAAGTAAGAAAAATTAGGAAACACAGAGAGATTTCTACAGAGACAGGGCAGATAAGTCAAACTAAGTAGGCTCCAGCAGCCAGAGATAGCAATTCATCATATATACTAGCAACCGTAAGCAAAGTCCTGGTCCGTCGGGTCTAATGATCTCATCCCAAGGTTAATATTTAGCATCACTTCAAAATCCCAAGGTTAATATTTAGCATCACTTCAAAATCCCACCTATGAAAGTCAATTCCCCAAACACTTTTGTCTCATAAGTGGAATTATTCTCTTTCTGGAAAGAATGGAAATAATTCCAAGGTGACTAAATGTCAGCTTCAGAATGGATAGCCTTCACCAGCAAGGGAGGAGGCTTCTCCTCCACCATACCTCAAAAGCCCACGAAATGGGCAATGGCAGAGCCCAGGAACGACAGTGAAGCATTCTGAGATCAGTTACTAGAAGAGCTGCTGCAGGACCATGAAAGTAGACATACACCGAAGTTCTTTCATAGCCCTGAGATGCTAGCCTTCTATTTTCTATTTGAAAAATAATAGAAGTCATAACTCCTAGAATTGGGTGCTGCTGATGTACTAGCCATGGAATAAGGCCTGAGCCAGCTCTTCATATACAGATGGAATTCACCCCAGTAAGACTAGAGGAGTTGTAAAATGGGTAAGGCAGGTCACTCACTGGCTTTCTACCACATGGTGGTGTATCAGAGTCAGCCCTACAAAAGCGCTGAACCTGCTTCTTACCCTTGCTATTTAAATATTAAACAGTAACAACCACACAATTTGTTTGCAGTGCAGGGAGGTAGAAAGCAATCTTGTTCCACACTTGTAAGCACCATGAAGTCATCTCAGAGGAATAAGGCCACACAAAGACTGTCAGATGGTATTATTCATAACAAATTCAGCTTCCAGCTTGAGTGAACGTGCACTGCCCCCTTGTGATCACAAGAGGACACAAGCGAGTGTCCACAACAGACGCAACACCCAGGGAGCCTTGGAAATGGGGTTCAACATAGCACATTCGGCATGACTGGGGATGCTGATTTATGAAGCCATGTTTTCCCTGCTCATGTGGCAATTGCAGTAACTTGCAGCAGTGAATTTGTATGACAACGTAAAAATCCCCAAAACATACATTGCTCCATCTAGACATGGAACAATCTTCTATGTTACTAAATCTTTCATTGGCTTATCAGCATTTATTCAATAAATATTTATTGCCTACTAAGAGTAAAGAATTTTTTCTGGATATTGGGGATATCTATGGGAAAAAATAGTCTCTGCTCTCACTATGCCCCCTGTTTTGTGAGTACTGGGAGTAAATACATTAATAATTATCATGACCTGAGTTTTCCAAATACAAAGAAGAGTGCCGGGTTCACAGTGAATTCTCCCTCCGGACGTGGAAAAGAACGCAAGAAGGCACGTTCTTGCCACTATGCCATTCTGCCATTCTAAATCATAGACTGTCTATGTTGGAAGGGGCTCGAAAGACCATTCAGTAAACCATTTTACTTGTAGTGGTGGCAAAATAGGGTTGTGATCAAGAGTATGGACTTTGGGTTCCAATGTCAAGGATCCACATTCTGGATCTATGACCTGTGTGAGTCACAGGAACCTGAATCTCCCTTCTGAATCTCCATACCTTCCTCTGTTTAATGGAGGTCATAAAATTGATTTGTAGGTTTGTAGTGAAATTAAAAGGATCAAGAAGTAAAGTGTCCAGCCAAGCAACTGGCAGGGGTATTTTAGGGAGGTGAAGGGGGTCATCATTCAGAGGTGGCGACAGAGAGTTGTTCCATAAATGACTGCTCCTAGTATCTCTGCTTTTCATTTTTATCTGGAGAAAAAAAAAATGTGATTTTCACACTGTTGCAGAACAAACAGAACTGTGTCTTTTGTTTCGCCTTGTACATGTGTGTTCTTTTGAAATGTCTGGCACACTCCAAATGATCATATCGTTCCCTCCTTTCACATATCATGGAAATATATTTAAATGTTATGCCAGGTCATTAGGAAAGAGCACATGAGGATGCCAGCCATGTGACGCTGATTTTGTCCTTAAGGTGACTCACTCATAATTGGATTCAATAAGTGTTAAAAAAAATCATTCATGCTTTAATATTATAGACAATAATTATTTTGTTATTAATAATTAATAATGTTTTAATTACTATTATTACTGCTCCTACTTTGAGTAGATCTGTCTAAAATGGCCCTCAGGCAAAAAACAGTAGCCCCAAAAATCTATGAGCTTACTTCAAAGCATGTTATGTTTGTATCACTTTGGACACTGTCCCTGAGAAATTGACGCCCTATGGAGTCAGGACACAAAACAGAAGTAAAACTGCCAGGTTACAATGAATAGTAGAATCGGGGCCACCACAGATGTGCAGTCTCATATTCCTCCTTAGTTTTTAAGGGGGGTATTTCCATGGTGATAGAGAGACAAGTCATCAGATCATGGAATCAGAGTGGAAAGTAGCCTGAGGATCCCCTGTTCCAGGGTTCCCTCATTAGGACACATGAGTGAACTGTCATGGTGAGGGCTGGGGGACTTGATCAACCAGGGAGCAATGAATGCCCTGTCTTGAGAGAACAGCTGCAACTCAGAAAATGCCAACTGTTTTTATGAAAGAATGTGGACCCATTCTTTCCAGATCTGCACATTTTCTAAGAGAAGCCAGAACTCCAGAATTTACATAATATGTCACATTTTTTCAAAACACTTTGTAGGCCAAAAAAAGCAGTTTAAAGAGGAGGATTCAGCCTGAAGACTTCCCATTTGCCACTCTGACCTAGTTGGGTTCCCACATTTTAAAGGGAGAAACTTGAAGACCAGAATGGAGAAGAGACTCTTCAAAGACCGTGTGGTTTGCCAACAGTAAAGGTAGGAGGAGTGAACAGTGTAATCTGCACCTCAGATTACAAGGGTACTAGCGATATATTTCCCGTATGTTCTCTTTTCTCTCACACACATCTTGCTACATCTGGCATTTGGGAAAAGTCGCAACCTGATGATACAAGCAGAGAACTTCTCATCTATGGTTGGCCCTTATGGTTTTCCAGAAATTAAATGATAAGTTCGGCGGGGGGCGGGGGGAGAAAAAAATAAAACAGCATGCTGGTTTGGGTAAGAAATGCCACCCAGATGGATAGAAAGCATTTGCAGAAAAGGAGGATGTATTTAAGCTGAATTATTCTTATTTTTTGTGCTTCTACAAGTAGTTTACATCTGGAAAGAGTTATCCAGTTAATGTAATGAGATTTGGGGCCATAATCATTTTTAGGAGAAAGGAATTATGGAAGAGCTTAATTACCAATCTAAAATTCCTACTGGGATTCAGTAAGTTTTGGTTATAGCCCCATTTTGAGATCTAACTAGCCAGTGACGTGGAAAAGTCACTTTCCTTCTACAGCTCCCCTGGGGTGATTAATCTCCCCCACCCTCAATTCCAAAGTTGTTCAACTTTTTCTTTTTTTAATGATTAAAACAAATATCTAGGAATCTGGAACTTAGCACGAACCACAGACGCTCAATCCCACATTGGAGGGATCCATGAAGGAGGTAGCACTGGGCTCTTGGCCCTTGACTTTGGGTATTGGAATCTCTCTTCACTGCTGTCAAGAATCTGGCCCCAGGGCTGAAGCGGAGCCCGCCATTACTGCTAGACAGATGTGGAAGGAAGGGGACAATTTGACAAGAGAGAACGGTGTATAAAAACTTACCCTCACATTTTTAAATACATTGCTTAACAAGTCAGCATCCTCTATATTTCTGGGTCCTAGTTCATGGCTTTATTTAAAGAAAGCCTTTTTGCAGGTGTGATGAACCAAATTGTGTTCGTCCAAAATTCATATATTAAAGCTTCAGTATGACTGTATTTGGAGATAGGGCTTTTAGGAGGTAATTAAAGTTAAATGAGGTCATAAGGGTGAGGTTCTAATCCAATCAAAGAAATGGTGTACCCTTCTAAGAAGAGAAAGGGAGAAATCTCCCTCTATACCAACATGCACACACAGAGAAAGGGCCTGTAAGGACATATGGAGAAAGCAGCCAAGACCTTGATCTTGGACTTCCAGCCTCCAGAACTGTGAAGAATAAATGCCTGCTGTTTAAGCCACTCAGCCTTTGGTATTTTGCTATGGCAGCCAAGCTGATAAAGATATCAGGTCTCCATCTCATACACTGGGATGATGCTTCTACTACTCCAAGTACGTTCACTTTTAGTTTACGCTCTCATAGACACTGGAACGGTTGTCTCATAGACAACTTTTCTATTAAAAGTTGGGAGTCCTTGACTCCAAGATGTGGAGACACACACAGAGATGTCAAGAACTTGCTCAAGTTGTGGAGCAGGTGGGTGCAGGGAAGCATCGGACTTTGGAGTCAGCTCCACACCCAGCTCTTCTTCCCAGAAGCAGATGCTCCTGTGTTGGGGATCAGCCTCCTTTAACTGTGAGCTCTCTCTCCTAACAAAGGGGCTTTGGTGACACTGTGCTAGCTTCACACTGGTTACCTTTCACCCTACAGCATGTTTCTAATTAGTACCAGAGGGAGGAGGGAAAAGATACGACACACTTTGAAGTTGGGCAGAGGAAGGGGGAGTGAGAGGATTGCTTCCTAACTGGCAGGATGGTAATTAAATTCAGGTTTTTGATTCCAACCTTACTTTGATTATGTGAAATGAATCCACAAACACACCCACATTTCCTTTGCCTTCTGCTTCTGTACGGAAGGCAGGGTGGCCTGAACAACCTGCAGAGAGAGTGACTCTTCCTTGGCCGGCATCCAGCTCAAGCAGCCTCCTGGCGCTGAGCAGGGTTAGGGCTAACTTTCAGCACTCTTTATGAAAGAAAACCACTCAACTTGTGTGTGATACAGGACCACCTCTGGAGGGAATGATACCTAAGCATTAGGAAGTAGTTTCAGAAAAAGACACCAGCACGCTATTCACAGGCTCGGGAAGTTTAAACCATTCTAAAGGGAAGTTGGGGTTTTTGATCAGTGATGTTGACCTGCAGGTCTGGAATCCCAGGTTCTCAGACTAGGTATCCTGGATCCTAGAGCAGGTTCTGACATTCAGCCTCTCTGAATTTGAGCACAACGTATTTTATCTCTGGGCCTCTGGACCTCAGGTTAAATCCCTACCCTATCCTACCCCTTCTGGAAGAATGAGAAGATTAGAATGATTCCCTCCCAGCGCTAATAGTCCTTGATTCTAAGATATGAACTTCCCACTTTCCATGAAAATCTGTTCATGTCTAAACATCCTAGGCTTCTTCCCTAGTAAAATTGTAGCTGCTGAGGAACGAGAATTTTCCCCTGGCCTCCAGGTACCTAGGAAAAGCCAATGTCTGTAAAATATATTAGCTGCCCACATATTGCAAACTTTAGCAGCCCTAGATTCTACTTGCACCTGCTCCCTGATGCCTGGAATTCATTTTGGTGATAAAAGTCTTAGCGCCCTCAGAGTCAAAGTATTAAAAACCCTAGGACAGGGGACTCAAAGGCCACCTTCCCAAGGTGCAATGTCTGATGGCAGAGTCTTTCCTTTAGCGAGTGAAGATGTTGAAAGTGTCCTGCAAATACTTGACATCTAAGGATGGAGGTGCCATAAATAGGAGCAAGGGGACAAGAAACAGGTGATGTGCGCACTGTTTTGTCCCAGACCAGCTTTGTCTAGCAAGGCTTGCTACCAAGATAAAATTTCATTTCTTGTCTGCAAGAGAAAGCACACAGAGACACTGGCTTCTCATTGGAAGACTAACAACAATGATGATTCCTACCAGAACTATTGCAAATATCTAAGGAGATAAGGATGTAAAATACTTTCAACTGTGCTATTTCCATGGAAAGATAATGTTGGCCATCTGTGGGATTGAACTGAAAAATTAATAATTTTTACTGAGGACTAAAATATGGGCCAGGGACTCTGATAAACGTTTTCCTTGCCTTACCACGTCTAATCCCCCGATCAGCTTTATGATGTAAATACTATCTCCTCCCCACCCTCAGTGTTTTTCAGACTGAGGTTTAGAGACATTAAGTCACTTACTCAAGGAAAGCGCTACTGATAAATTATGAGTCCAGGATTCAAGTAAGCTTTTCTGATTTCAGAAACTTCATTCTTAATTAACTAAATCGTGTAATATGACAGTGTTCCCTATCATTGGACACGTTCAAGAGGATGGAGAAACAAGTGTCATGAACAGTGAGTGTGACATTTCTCTTTAAGGTTGGAGCCAACTTATGGAGACTTCTAAGGCTATTCTTAGAGAAAGCAGAGTCTACAGACATAGCCAGTGGTTTAAATGGCAGCTGAACTTTACTACCAGGGCATTCCTTAACATCTGAGGTGTTAAGCAAAGATGAGTGGGGTTCTCCAACAAGAAGACTGTCTTTCGTCCAGCATGAATTTACCTTCTATCTACTTGGTGGGAAATTGTGTCATGATCCCTTGGTTTTTCAGAATGTGCATTTGCTTTTCCTCATCCTATTACTCACTGTCTAATCTCCTTTATTTGGTGAGCTCCACCATGGCTTACGGTGCTCAATCCCCATGTCCTCTCATTAACCCAGTTTTCTCCCCCATGATCTGCAATGAAACCGTGACTAATATCACTTTCTTGGCTCTGTGCTATGGGCCCTGCAAATATGCCACTAGTAAATGAGAACAAAAAAATAATTAATCCACCCAGGTACCATTACTTCTGTGAAAAAAGCTATTGTTTATAATTTTAGAAGCTGTAAGATTAACCTTTCTGGAATAGGAAATGTGCCTTTCCATAGAATGACAACATCCATATCCCCCAGCTTCTGCTCATGGCCTGATTTTAATAAGCAGTCATTTACCCAGCACCTACTATATGTGCAGGCCTGTGCTGAAAAGAATAAACTTTAAAAATTACAGAGAAGACTCATTTTTTTTCCTGATATGGTTGGGAAATAAACTATTACTCATAAGTGAATTTCCTGTAATCGAAACTTATCCCTTTAACTCCCAAAACTTAAAAAAAAAAAAAAAAGTAGCCCCTATTTTTCCTACAAAATTTCTCTAATGAATTAAACACTTCTTCATCTACTGGAACAGAGTATACATTTAATTAGATAATCCCACTACTTGATAACTAAGAGTCAGGCATATCAATTACTAAGCAAGGCTATGACACGTGAACGCTCTTAGGGATCCAAAAGGATTTTGCCTTCATCTTAAATGCTATGATTTTGGAAATCTTGAGCCTTTTATGTATTTACACGTTTTCCACCACTACCACCACCCACCTCCACACACACACTCACACCAACACATATACTATTTAGTTGGCCCAAATCTCTGCAACTGTGTGAGTATCTATCCGCCTTTAGCTGCACATTCTAAATTGCACTCCTTATCTTTTAAGTTCTGAGAAAAAGGTACGGTAGTTTATCTGCAGCTGTGGCTGCCTACAACTCCTCCCATCAACAGGTAGATCTATTGGGATCTGGGTTAGCCCCATTCGGCTCTGACGAACAGGAATTCTCCAGAGGCGATACTATGCTGGATCGGACCCCAGGCCTGACAGTTTCACTTTCACTCTAGGAAGCTAGCCTCCATGCTGTACAGAAACTCAGAACGGACTGCCCAATAATGAGAGGCCAAGAGCAGAGCGAGGCCCTAGAAGGTGGGCGGTCCTCCAAGACACTGCAGCCACGTTATGGGACCTAAGCTGACGTGAAGTGGATCCACCCAGTTGAGCTCAGGAAACCTCAGATTCATGAAAAATAATTCTTGTTGACTTAAGTCACTAAGTTTTGGGCAGTAAGAGATACTTTGAAATCATATATAATGACAATGAAGAAGCTCTAAGTATATATTTGGCTCACCCTGTAAATTAAATGTATCATATTTAGTAATAGAATCTGATATCTATTTAGAATGATCAGAAAACTAATTCTCTGATCTTTCTAGTTATGACCATACTCTCTAAAGGTGATGTTGCTAGGTGAATGAGGAAGTATTAAAAAGTGGAGGGAAGTCTTTTCTCAAAAGGTATCTAAGGAAAAGATTCAAAGGTAGGGCTGAACATAGGATGAGGCAAGATGGGAAGATGAGACTAGTTAATGACATTACAAAGTTCATGTCAGGAACAAACATAAAGGGATAAAGGGGGTGAGTAGGAAGATGGCAAATATCAAAGAAGTGTAGGAGGATTTACAAGGTAGCTGAGAACTTTCTCTGTGAGATGTGTTTTTGAAATAACAGAAGTCAATTCTAACCATGTTGTGAATAATACAAGAATAGCTGTTACCTCCTCAGCTGGGACTACCTGGAAGTTTAAAATTTGGCTTAAAGGGCTTTATAAACTCTCAAAGAGCTGACAGATAAGTTGGTGAAAGTGTAAAGTAGGCAATGTTCCATTAATTTATTCAAGCAATATTTATTGAGCACCTATTCTAGATGATAGAGATACATCAGTGAAAAACACAGCCAAACAACCCTGTGTTTTTGAAAACTGCATTCTATCTGGGGGAGAGAGATAATAAGGCTAATAAGTAGGTGAATTTTAGATAAGAGCTACGAAAAAAACAGAACAGCAAGAGATCAAAAGAGCTGTGGGGAAGTGATCATTTTAAATAGGGTGATCAAGGCAGACCTGATTGAGAAAAGGGGCATGTGAGCACAGACTTGAAGGAAACGAAGGAGGGAGCCATGTGGAAATTGTGTAGGAGAGTGCAGTGTCTAGCCAAGAAAATAGCTTTTGAAAAAGTCATGAAGCAGGAGCAGGCCTGGCCTGTGTGAGGAACACAGAGAACAGCATGGCCGGAGTGGAATGGATGAGAGGGCAAGAGCAGGAAGACAAATTAGCATGGTAACAGGGGACAGATCCTGGGGGCCTTTAGACCTAAGCACTTTGGCTTTTACCCAGTAAAAGAAGCAGCCTTTGGAAGCTTGAACAGAGGACTGATAGGACTACTTTTTCCAAAATATCTTTCCAGATACTATGTTGAGAACCAATTACAGAAGAACAGGGTTAAGGTAGTGAATTTGTTTAAGAGGTTATTTACTTGATCCAGTAGAGAATTAATAGTCACTTAGGTCAGGGTGTACACACACACACACACACACGAATGACTGGAGTATAAAAAGACTTTTGGGGGAGAACTAGTCATGGGGTCATAAATATGAAGTTTCTTTCTAACCCTGAGGCTCTAGGACCTTGGACAGATACCTGCAAGGTGAGATTCTAGGGGACTCAAGAGCCCGGTTCACCCCAACAGCTTAGTCAATCTTAGGATGCTTCCTGAAACCTTAGCACCAGTTGTATATAAATTTCTTAAGAATTCAATTCCAGTTTAGATGTGAATTACCCCAGGGACCTGAAATCTACAGATAATTGTCACTTACATATACATCTGAATGAAGAAACTGAGAAAACTTCTGCTATAGATAAAGGGGACAGGACTTGCTCTACACGTGTCCTAAGAGAAACACTTCCTTTTATGTCGAAGCTAAAGAAAAAGTGATTACTCAATATTATGTAACAACCTAAATGGGAAAAGAATTTGAAAAAGAATAGACACATGTACATGTATAACTGAATCACTCTGCTGTACACCTGAAACTAACAGAACATTGTTAATCAACTGTGCTCCAATATAAAATAAAAAGTTAAAAAAAAAAAGCAGCACAGCTGACATTCACCAAGCACTCACTCAGTGAGTGAGTGAGAAAAAAAGGGTGACTGACCATTACAATTGCCTTTGGCAGATTTTGGGTTTGTTATGGAGAAGGCTCTTCATTTTGGTAAACCATGATATGAAGGAGAAATGAAAAGCAGGGCCTGTGAGAGGTAAAGCACCCTGTTCTGCCTTCCCCATGGCTTTTAAGACTTCTAAGAGTTCATGCACCAAAACACTTACAGTGAAGGGTGTGTGTATGGTGTGTGGTGTGTGCATATGTGTGTATGTGTACATAAAGGGATGGGGGGGGTGCAAAGAGACTAATGTGACAGAAAGCACATGAGTGGGTCTAAAACACTATAGGATGCTACGGAGGCAAGTATTAGAGGCAGTGAAGCCAGACTGAGAGATGAGGAAAACTGTCAGAGTGAGAGACTTCTGAGACCTAAAGAATGAGCAGACATTCCATAGGAGGGAGGGGAGATGGGAAGAAATATAACACTCCAAGTAAGGGCAATGCCCTTGAGGTGAAAAAGAGGAGAATTGGCTGTTTGAAAGAAATAGAGAAGGTAACTTCCATGATGGGGAATGGGTCTGAGGACTGGGCAAGAGAAGTAGTGGGGGAAACCTCGCCAAAGAGTTAAGGTTGAGGCAAAGGCAGTGGGAGCCACTGAAAAGTTTTCTATAGGGGACTGCCAGGACAGGATTTTTATTTTATACGACTTTGTTGCCATGAGCAGAGAATCCACTACAGATATTGACCAGTAGCCCAAGGGAAAGATGATAGTGGCCTAGAGAGTGAAGATCCAAAAAAGTCAAGATAGTTAGAAGTACTTAAAAGATAAAATAAGTAGGGCTTCCCTGGTGGCGCAGTGGTTGAGAGTCCACCTGCCGATGCAGGGGACGCGGGTTTGTGCCCCGGTCCGGGAAGATCCCACATGCCGTGGAGCGGCTGAGTCCTTGAGCCATGGCCGCTGATCCTGCGCTCCGCAACGGGAGAGGCCACAACAGTAAGAGGCCCGCGTACCACCAAAAAAAAAAAAAAAAAAAAAAAGATAAAATAAGTAGAATGTACTCACTGACTACATATGGCAGAGAAGTGGGAGAGGGAACTAGAGATGGTGGCCAAATTTCTTTTTGTAACAAACACACAACTTGTATCAAACTTTACTCAATTCAGATTTTTAAAATGACACTTCAGATTTTAAAGATTAAGCAGTATACAGTGGGAAGAGCACAACGCAGAGTCAGGCAACCTGGATTCTATTCTCAATTGTGCCATTGGCTGTGTAACCTTCCCCTGCTACATGAAGTAGGAAATACATGGACCTCTGAAAAATAGGAGGTTTCTGCTTGGTGATGGGAGCCAGGCTGGTGCTGCACACAGAGGAGCCATCTCTCTCTCTGACATTCTGGCAGGGGGCCATATAATACGCTGATTCCATTTGGCAGCACCAAAGTAGTTAATGAAAACTCCTCTTTCAAGATGTGACATGTTCCGCGTGAGCTGTCAGAAGGAAAGTTTACATGATGAAGAGCACTGGCGTGGATCAAAGCCATCTGGAATAGCCCAGTTTCCCTTGGAGCATCTTGTGACTGGGGAGTCCTTCTGAGAGGAAAGCAGAGAGATGAATTCTGGTTCTGTGAACAGCTAGCCAAGGGGATTAGCTCACTGGACTAAAAAGGTTGAGATGAGAGGTTTGATTTTTAGGGGATCAGAGAATGTAATGCTGCACGGTGTGTATTGTTTTGGCTAGAGGACCACCCAGAATGCATTCACCGTACTTCCAGCACCAAACACTCCCCTCTTGCAAGCTGCCATCTCCTCTACCCGTTTCATGGTTCAGGTAACACAGGCACACAGGTGGCACGTCATTGCTCAAGCCGCTGTAAGTGGTTCTGGGTGGGCACGAGGAACATGCGAGTCCAAACAGAGAAAATCTCTTTTCTGGAAATTCTGTGGCCAAGGTCCTCTCCCCTCCAACCATCCTCCCTACCTCCCCCACACACTCCTCACTCTAGCTCTCCATCTGGAAAGATGTAGTTCTAGGAGCCTACTTGCACTTCTCCAACTACCCTGACAGGTGAAGTTCATGTAGCCAGTAGCAGAATTAAGACTAGAATCCAGATTTCCTGACTGCCACCCCTGTGCCCTTTCCACTGTGTGTCACTCCATCTTTAAAATATGGAATGCTCTTTAGTAAATATGAATTGAGTAACTAAATGAGGAGAGGGCTTATCCGACGATGGAGCCAATCAAGAAAACAAGGAGAGGAGCGACAGGTCATCACTTCATTATTTGAGCCCTGAAGCCAGCCCACTCTGGACTTCTTAGCTATAAGAGTCAATAAACTCCGTTGATCTTTACAGTTTGGTTGCTTGTAATACAAAGATCCCTAACTGATACATAGTCTTTTCTTTCTCTAAATCCAAAGGCTTTTCTCAAACCTAGTCCACGGTTTTACTAGCCCATGACACCAAATGTTAAAACAGAGGTAGAGACCAATCTGTACTCCTCCTTCCCTCCATCAGGAAGAGGGGCAAACGGTAAGAAAGCTTGCATCCTGACTTCAAATTCTCTCCACACTTGATTCAATCTCCCAGGGCACAAAAAAATTGACCTCTGGGCTCCTGTAAGTAAAGGACAGATAATGTCCCATGCTGTACCTTCTCACGGGGCTGCTGGGAGTATGAAATTATCCCATGCTTGTGAAAGGATTCTGGCAAGTCTAAAGCCTGACAGAACTATCTGGTATGATTATTAGGTCAAAAGAGGTGCTCTTATTCATAGGCTTTCAGTATCACAATGAGTTATGAAAAACAACATGCCAAGATAGAGTACATGTATAAGTTGGGTGCTGGACGAAGCAAGTTGAAAAAGTTCAACAGTCATTGAAGTCAATGTTAGTCATGAGATTAAAATTTAGCACATCTATAACGCATACTGCTATTTTAATGAAAAGTTCTATTTTTGCAGAACAAAGCATATGATGACATTTTACATTTTTTCTTCATCAGAGGTGATTCCCTGGGCTCTAGAACCCTGCCAATGTACCATGATTGTACAGAGAAAAAAAATACATAAACATTGCCCCCAGAGGAATCTACATTCTAAAAGGCAACTTCCTGACAATATATTTTTTAACATCTTTATTGGAGTATAATTGCTTTACAATGGCGTGTTAGTTTCTGCTTTATAACAAAGTGAATCAGTTATACATATACATATGTTCCCGTATGTCTTCCCTCTTGCGTCTCCCTCCCTACCACCCTCCCTATCCCACCCCTCTAGGTGGTCACGAAGCAGTGAGCTGATCTCCCTGTGCTGTGCGGCTGCTTCCCACTAGCTAGCTATTTTACGTTTGGTAGTGTATATATGTCCATGCCACTTTCTCACTTTGACAATTTTTAAAGTCAATGAAGCTGACAGAAGTGACAGCTGAAAAACACAGCTTTTTGCCAGCACCCCTCCCCCAGGCATTTCATCTGCATAATGACTGTATCTCCTGCATAAATCACTTATCTCTAAAGCCTGAATATCTATACATTCAGAGAAGAAAATCCAAATCGAGGATTGATAGCTTTAAAAATAGGTTATTTTAAAGTCAATTTC
This sequence comes from Stenella coeruleoalba, assembly GCF_951394435.1. Classification (NCBI taxonomy): domain Eukaryota; kingdom Metazoa; phylum Chordata; class Mammalia; order Artiodactyla; family Delphinidae; genus Stenella; species Stenella coeruleoalba. The sequence continues at coordinate 128,147,075 of NC_137148.1, read as the reverse complement.
CTGTCCTCTTCTTTAACTCCCCCATGTTTCCTCCCAAAAGCTTTCAGGAAGTAAGTGTCCTCAGACCTCATCAGCTAGCTTCCTTCTAGCAATATTAAAAGAAAAAAAAAATAGCTTCATCCTATTTCTAATCATTCATAATTAATTACTCTTATTAAAACATCAGTTCTTAATTAGTATTTAGTTTCTTATACTTCTTGCAAGTATGGGCCTCGTCTAACTTAACTTTTTGTTCCATGGTAGGCAGTGATATTTTCCTAGTGAATCACATAGCAGAACAGGCAGGTGATCAAATGTAATGGGTTGATACAGTGAGGTGCTCCAATTTGCCCCAGTTCTATTAAAAAGTATTCATTAGGAAGTGACAACTGGGCTGGAAAACAAGGACCAGGCAGGCCTCAGGAGACAGCACGGTACCCTTTATGGAACTGGCGTACACACTGACACTGCCCCCGATTTCTGCATGATATGGCTCTCGCCTCCCCCTAGCCTCCAGCTTCCACTTGTCCACATTGCTTCTCACGCAAACTCCAGCTATTCTTCTTCAGTCCCTCCCACATGCCAAGGAATTCTCCTATTTGTGGACTTTTTCTCCTCTCTGTTCCCCAAGAATCTTTCTCTAAGTGGCTCTTTCCCATCCTTCAGGTCTCATCTTGAATGTGGTGACAAGTTTTATCACATCACCTTTTGAAATACACCCTTTGCCATTTTTTCTATAACTTAGGATCTCATGCATTTCTTTCACAGCACCTAAAGTAATTCATCATTATTTATTTAAAATGTATTATTGGTTTACTTATTTAAATTTATTTATTTATAGATGACCATACCTCCTAGAACTATGCTGTGCAACTCAGTAGCCACATTAATTTAAATGAATTAAAATGACATAAAATTAAAAATTCAGCTTCTTAGTCATGCTAGTCACGCTACAACGTTCAGTAGCCATAAGTAGCTGGTGGTACCACAGTGGGCAGTGGATATAGGACAACAGAAAATTCTATTAGATGACACTGTTCTAGAATATAAGCTCCTTTAAGGCAGAGTTCACCATCCATCTTGTTTGCTGTTGCACTCTGGTGCCCATCACACAATGCCTGGAACACGGTGGGCGCTCAAATATTTGTTGAATAAATGTATGAACTAAATAAATAAAAGGATTACTAAATGACTACTAGTAAGAAAAATCTTAAATTAAGAGTAAGAACCAGAATAGATAGTTGGGGTAGATTATTTGGAAATGATTCAACCCCAGCCTGATACACAGTTTGCCATAAAACACACATCGTATATAACTGTTGTTGACTTATCCCCTCCCCATAGTAGAATATAAGCTCCCTCGGGGCAGGGACTTTTCCTTGTTTGCTGCTGTATTCTCAACACCCAGAACAGAGCCTGTGTGTGGTGAGAAAATACAGACCACCTAGTTCCTTTTCATATACTTATTTTCACATAGAGAAATAAAATGACAATTTCATTTTTAGAGAAATTGCATCCATTCCCCAAATATCCCACTTGTATCACTCCTCTTCATAATGCCTGCCCAATTTTGTCAATTCTTTTTGTTTTTTTAAATCCACAGCCCTGCCCACCCTGCTCTTGGTAGCTGTTCGATAACTCCCTGGAAGCAGATGCAGGATTCCCTCCCTGACCCCCAGCTGTCTTTCTCCACTCCTCAGTGTGACCTGCATCTTCAGCCAGTGGCTTGTTCTCAGGCTTTCCTCTTTCCATCTGCGTCCATACTGGGGTGTCTACTTTCAATTCTGACAAATAGCTGTCACCCTCCAGCTAAGCATCTAATGGCTGTAAATAGTTCCACGTGTTCCTTCTCCAAGGTGACAGGAGTGCTGAGCAGGGTTTCTTGGAGTTGAATTAATTCTGAATCTTACTCGTCTTTCAAGGGCTGAGCTTAGAACGCTTCTCCTTCATGAAAACTTCCCTTCCTGCCAGAATCAGATGTGAACATGCGTTTGCCTTTAGCCTGAGCGCATTTGAAGGAAGTCATTTACTTGTAGCCAAAAAATGCCAAAGTACAGCACTCCATAGCTCCTCTCCAACAAAGTCATTTCTTTATCCTCTCACCTCTCATAGCAATTTATCTATGCCTCTCTGATGACATATATTACTATCTATCTTGTTTTGTAATGATTTATGTTCAGGTCTTATCTCTATAAGGCAGCAATTTATCTTTACATATCACCCAGCCTTACACAGAATAAGCATTCAATAAGTGATTTTCACATGAATGAGATAGAGTGTCTTGGGCTGGGCCTGTGGTTTGGATTTCAAATGCTCACCTAATAATTTCTGTTTGAAACCTTTGCAAGATGTGGAGAAGAGAAAGAGCCTTTCAGCCCTATGAACAGACAATAACAACAGCAACAAAGGAACTTTCCATGGAATACACAAGGTCTAAAATGCTATGATTTTAAAATGATCAAACACTCCACTCTCATCTAAATTTTCATACTGACATGTCATTGTAAGGGCAATAGCCAAGGAGGGAGGAGATGCCATGTTCTAGAAAAGTGGCTCATTTTTATTGTTTGATAATAGGTTAGGATGAAGATATTGTGAAGAATGTGATGAAAGGGCATTCATGAAAACAAGGGTATGGCAAGGTAGATAGAAAAGCAGTCAAACGCAAATAGATGTTTTTTCAACTAATTACTCTTTCCCCAAATGATGGCACAGACCCTGTCATTGCTCCAATGATCCTTTTCCTCAATGTTATGACCTACTTCTGGTTATAATACCTAAAATTCCAGCATTTGAGATACATACCTCTTAGTTTTTACTTTTCACTTCTAAGAGACTCTCACAAATTGTAAAATCCTCTTAAATGGTTAAACACCAAGATTAAGACATGACTATAGTCAAATAAAAAAAAAAAAAAGCTGTCCCCTAAGAAATATAATTACAGAACTGGCTCTGTCACATTTGCTGGGGGAACCCTGGTGGCTTCTCCTCAGTTGCCTTGTATGCAAAATTAGTACTGTATGTACACACACACAGATATATAGATGTGCAGACACATCTATTGTATATAGGTACATTCAATATAAAATGGGTAATAGGTACTAGTAAAGGCTACAAAAGTCCGTTCTTTTCATAGAAAATTAAAATGATTAGGCAACATATAAGACCAACTGATTTAAATTTTCTATTTTACATATGGGGAAGCTGTGACTCAAAGCACTGACGTCTTTTCCTATAAAATAGTTATTCATTTCCTTTTCTTCTAGTGTAATTTTCCTATGAGGAACATACCACTTTCACAATTCCAGATTTATTTATTTATTTATTTTTGCGATACACGGGCCTCTCACTGTTGTGGCCTCTCCCATTGCGGGGCACAGGCTCCGGACGCGCAGCCTCAGCGGCCATGGCTCACGGGCCCAGCCGCTCCGTGGCATGTGGGATCTTCCTGGACCGGGGCACGAACCTGCGTCCCCTGCATCGGCAGGCGGACTCTCAACCACTGCACCACCAGGGAAGCCCTCACAATTCCAGATTTTTGAGCCTCAAGAGAAATCACATCTCTTCTCAACACTAAGAACAGGACTATAATCCAAGAACAGGGGAATATACAAAATATTTAATATCTGGAACAGCATAGATATCAGCCACAGACAACCGTAACTGCCCAGATAAGTACTGGGCGATATCTTCTCCGCCTAGGAGTAAACAAATCAGGCTGTTCCATTCCCACTGGCTATAGTGACAGGTGACTGGTTCAGGAATGGTCACAAGAGAAAAGTCAAGCCACAGAGTGGAGCTGAGGCCTTATGGGACTTACTGGGGAAAGAAATTTGCTCCCTCTTTGGGGTTTTGCTGAATGATCAGAGTGAAGTAATAGTAAAGTGATGGAGGGCCACCACACAAACTCTGAGAGAAGCACCAATACAGAGGGAAGAAGAACTAAAGAGATGGAGAAATACAGGTCCTTATGATACTGCTTGTATTCTAGCCAGAATCAACCTGGCACATTTTAAGCATGTGAGCCAAAAACGCTCCACCAACCTTTTTTTTTTTTTTTTTTTTTTGCTAAAACCAGTTTGACTTGGTATTGCAGACAAATAAGACCTAAATAATAACCCAGATCACCTAGGAAAAGTAGCAGGACCAAGACTCAAATCCAACAAGGTCTCTTAACTTAAAGTTGAAGTTTTCTTTCTATTATATCAGAGGTTCTCATTTGGTGGTGGAATGGGGGAGAATGTTAGGTGGAGGAACTTTTCAAAAACAGACATTTGCCCTCAACACTTCTGCCCCCAAGGAAACGAGAATAAAGAAAAAACATGGGTGTGTGGGGGGTGTAGAAGGAAAATGGAGGTGAAAATATAGGCAAATATATTTTGAGAAAGGCCCTCCAGTGACTGACACATCCTTAGATCTACAACAACTCTACAATCTTAGGTTGCTTTCTTACACTGAGGGCCAAGGGCTCAATTATGGTGTAGAAGTGAAACTGATTTAAAGCACTGCCTTATGTCTTATGAATCAAATAACTGTTTTCTGAGCTAGTAACAATGAACCATGTACTAGAAAAATCCCTTCCTAAAAGGAAACGATTGACTTCTCTGGGTCCGTGAAACAAAATTACTTTTTAGAACTGCCGGAAATAAGCGCATAACAATCATGCTTTTGAAGAACGCAATCCACCAGTGACTACCGGAAGGCCCCTTTTTCTTCTCACAAGCAGAAATGACAATATCCTCAAAGATGTAGAACAAACACAGTACCGGACCTGTCAGCTCCTGTACAAATCTCATGTTGTTTGGGATGTTTACATAATTTTGCATGAATTGTAATAATGCAGGCTATCTTGTTAGTAGGTTTCAGGCATACTAAAGGGAGTGATAAATTCTGAGTATTACCTAGAAAAGAAAATGGAGTTTCAAATATGGTTTTGGACTGAAAGGTTAAGGCAGAATTTTAGGCCAATTCTGAATATTTAGCAGTGCCTTTTGGGATGCCAAATTGAGAAGAACGAGGAAGTCCCATCTGGATACAGTGGGAAAGGGTGTCATGACTGATGATTGATGTCTACCATGGTCATGGAAAGGGAAAGTGTAGTTTGAGTGCAATTTACGTATCCACTCTAATTTAGATCACCCACAACTAATAAAGGCCTCCAGTTGTATTTTTCAACTTGCACAACCTCCTGTAAATACCCTCTAAGAAATAATCACACTGGCATTTGGCCATTATTTTTGAGCTAAATAACTAATTGGCTTATTTTGAGAACTAACCCTTAAGCTGTTTTGGCTGTTTCTATCAACTGTACCTCCACTGTCATTTCCAGGGAACCTTCTCTTTCACTATTTCCACCTAGTACAAGTGAAGAGGATGGATGTCAGCTGATAACCTTCACACTTAGGGAGAGACTCTGTTTCATTCTGGGAAAAGCTGTTATATCAGTTAAAAATTTTGGGTACCAACCCCTCTTCTTCTAAGTACTGGCTGTGCATCCTTGTGTTAATCAGTTGACCTTTCTGAGCTTCAGGTTCTTCACCTGTATCACGGAGAGACCTGTTAGCTGTGCTGATGCCCTATTGGAATAATGTACCTAAGAGTGGTTTGGATAATGAGAAGTGCTATATAATGTACAAGTGCTATGAATAGGAGTTATTACTAAGAGAAAAAATTCTGCAGAGCTCACTCTGTAACATCGAGAGACCTTTTGCAATTACAGGCCCCTTAAGGTCTATCAATTTCAGTTATGGTTAAGTAAACTCAATTCTACCACACAGGGTGATAACCCTGGTGAGAACTATTATGCTGACTCACCTGATGCCTTCAGCCTTGTCACCCTGTTGAGCATTATTCAAGTCTCTCTCCAGGCCAGTTAGAGCACGCTTTTTGAGCTCCCCTTTGGTCTGTCTTGATCCTCTACTAGATTAGAACCTATTCATGTTATAACTTTCTATCCCATTAATCTGATATTCTCCTCACTCCTGCCCAGGTTTCCACTGTTGCCTCTATCCTTGGCCTGTAAACACAGGCTCCAAACTCCTCAAACCTCTAACGATGCTCCTCTTCCACTGACTTATCTGAGCAATTTCAGTGGGCTCCATCTTTGCATCTAAACCAATATTTTTGTAACCATCACTTTATGATCTTCACATTGATATTCCTGAATAATTATGTCCTAGCTTTGTATTCTCTTTTTCTCACTCATATTGTTTTTCTAATTTTTAAAAAATTACAAAATTGAGCTTCCCTGGTGGCACAGTGGTTGAGAGTCCGCCTGCTGATGCAGGGGACACAGGTTCGTGCCCCGGTCCGGGAAGATCCCACATGCCGCGGAGCGGCTGGGCCCGTGAGCCATGGCCACTGAGCCTGCGCGTCCGGAGCCTGTGCTCCGCAACGGGAGAGGTCACAGCAGTGAGAGGACCGCGTACCGCAAAAAAAAAAATAAAAAATAAAAATTCAGAGGTACATCAGAAGCATTATCTCAGTTAATCCTCCTAACAAGCCTATGAGGTTTGTAGATGAGAGAATGAATACCCATAAAGGCTAATAAAACTGTCCAAGATCACAGAGATAGGACGTAACAGAGACGGAATTTAAATCCAGGTCTACATGACTCAGAAGCTCATACTCCTTCCACAGTACCATGCTGTGCTTCAAATCCTCATCCATCTTGCAATTATCTTCATTCTGTACTTCAGATGATGAGTGCGCCATAAAGGCCTATAATGCAATCTGTTCATCACCCAAGAAAGACACACCATTGTCGCAGGCACCACCCAAATACTAGTCAACATTACTAACACTGACCATCAGCCTCTGTATCTCTCCATAGTATCTCTGGACTTTGAAAAACAATAAGGGAAAAACTACAGGGTCAGTTATTATTGGTCATACAATTAGGACAAAGTAAGAGAAGATTAAATGCTTCTAGTATTTTACAAGTTGGAGATGAAGGTCAAATCCTTATGTTTCTCATGGGTTACGTCACAGGTTTACAACAGACACTCAATTTGTTCCAAAACCCTGGGCTCCTGGAAAACTACCGGGTTTAAAATTATAGAAATTAGTTTATTTTCCAACCTGATAATTTGAAAGTGAAATTGAGATCAGAAAGGTCAAGTGGTTTACTTATAATCACTGCAGCTAATACTATTCAGTGTCAGACTTGTAATAGAATATAAATCAGCATATATGGCTTCCTTCATCAAGAAAGTTCTGCTACCAAAAAATAAAAATCAGCTGAACCAAACAGTATGCTTAGTAACATAATTGACCAATATTCTATACATATTCCTTATGTAGTGCGGTCTAGCAGTAAGAAGTTTGTGAACTTGCAGTCCCTTATTTTGAGTAGTACTGACTGCAGCTAAGTAGTTTACAAAGTCAGGATTGGAAACTATTTCCCAGATACCAAACTTATGCTCTTTCAATTCAACTAGCATTTCCTACACAGCGCTCCACGAAGCAGTACTCCTGTAAGCCATTTAGTAATAGGTGTTCCATACTGTCAATAACTTTGGAAAACATCCTTCCAACATGTTTAAGTTTTCTTCTTTCTTATACTACTGAATCTTGGTGGTTTTACTATGTCAATTGTGCTCCATGACATTCAGAATGGAAGAGACTGAGGGCTTCCCTGGTGGTGCAGTGGTTGAGAGTCCACCTGCCGATGCAGGGGACACGGGTTCGTGCCCCGGTCCGGGAAGATCCCATATGCCGGGGAGTGGCTGGGCCCGTGAGCTGTGGCCGCTGAGCCTGAGCGTCTGGAGCCTGTGCTCCGCAACGGGAGAGGCCACAGCAGTGAGAGGCCCGCGTACCGCAAGAAAAAAAAAAAAAATGCTAGCAACAAACAAACAAAGCAAGCACAAACAGCTCTTTTCTCCTTCATGTAGGGAAGGATTGCATCTTGTTGAGTGAGTTGAGAGTCTGTCTACTCTATAACAGGCACTTCGGTAGAGGACAGAAACCAAAACACCTTGTCACAGGACTTGAAGGGCTGTCAGTGGCAGCTACTGAATTTCTATACACAGGACAATTAGGGGAACAATCGGGATGAATGGGGACCTGGGAGGAGCTAAGTGACTTACCTTGAATTTGAGTTTGCATAGTGAAATCATTGTTAGGTGGTATCATTTGTTGAAGGCTAAATTTGGTGGAGTTGAAAGAGATTTAAAGATGACATCCCCTGACCCCCCCCCCCCCCCCCCCCGGTTCTGCCATTAGAAACAGGCCTTCCGACTGGGGAGACAGATGGCAGAACAGATTATAATACAAAGAGGAGCTCTCTAAACAAGGAACAGCGTACTGCACTCAGGGAGACCAGAAAAGGGAGTAACTCATAGCCCCAGAAAACTCCTTATGACTCGAAACATTAGGATGCATGGTACACGCTGGGTCTCAGTTTTTTCCTCTGAGCATATGTGATAACGATAGATACAGTAGTCTCATTTGACAAAACATGGCCTACAGTGACATCTGGTGGTTGTTTCTCAAAGGGTCACAAATATTCAATGTTCCTTATAGGCAAGGTTTGTTCCTTAAAAGAAAGGTACATCATCTATCAAAATATATGTCACTACAGGGCTACCCATCAGGATACCAGGAAGAATAAGGTGAGATTAGGTGAACAGAAATCCCTCTATACTCAGTCATAAAAGCATGGAGCACCTCCCCCTCAAGAGGAGATACCTTGGGTCCTAAGGCCCAAATTAAAAGACAGAAGGTAAAGTCCCATATTCCAGTCCTGGCTGTTTGTCCCTACAGAACAGGCAGGAGTCATTCCCTCTCTGGGCCTCAGTTGCCTATTTTCTTCCAGTATCTGGATTAAACTCTAAGTATTTTTCTCTCTACAAAATAGAGTATCAGGGCTTCCCTGGTGGCGCAGTGGTTGGGAGTCCGCCTGCCGATGCAGGGGACACGGGTTCGTGCCCCGATCCAGGAAGATCCCACATGCCATGGAGCGGCTGGGCTCATAAGCCATGGCCGCTGAGCCTGCGCGTCCGGAGCCTGTGCTCCGCAACAGGAGAGGCCACAACAGTGAGAGGCCTGCATACCGCAAAAACAAACAAACAAACAAACAAGAGTATCATCTATAAATACATACATACATACAATCCTCCTAAATTCCCAGGGCCAAGGAGAGCTGGTAGTTACGATCTCCTATTTAAATACCGCTTCTCTTAACATTAGTCCTTAAAAAACGAACCAAAATAAAGAGGCTAAAAGTACACTCATAAAAGTAGTAGGAATACTACCATTCATACTCTTTAACTGTAGTAGGAGCTAATACAAGCCGTGCTAAGTATTTTTCTATGTGTTACCTCACATCGTTGGCTGTAGACGGTTAGAAGGCATCACCAATAGACAGTCAGTCGCAGAATGCCTATTCTGGTCCAGGAGCCACTGGGAAAGACAAGGGGACCACACAAAAGCCCGCCGACTGGGACATGCGCCATAGCCGAGGGCATCAACATTGGGTTACAAACCCTGCCTGCCCTCACCTGACTGTGCTTCCCATTCTCCGCAGCCCTTCTGTAGTCACACAGGAGCGAGCAGCAGCCTTGCAAGTGAAAGACCAGGAATGGAAAGACAGAGGAATAGGTGGCAGAGCTGACCCACCACTTCCCAGCTTTTCCACTGGAGGCACCCAAGACTGAATCAGGCTTACTAGAGGAAGGGTAAAATCTAAAACTGGAAGGAATATTGATGCTCTGATATGAGAATGAATGGATTTTTTGTGCCTGGAAAATTAGACTATTTATTATTGTTGTTGAAAGTGACAGCAAAAGCTATAAAACATGCCCAAAGAATTGTCAGGGACATCAAAAAGAGGTTTGACATAGTACAGAGGGGCAGCGATGGCGAAAAAGAATAAAGCTGTTTTCTGTTTGAGGGAGGTTTACCCCATCCAGTTCATTCACTAAACCATATTTACTCTTTGGATTCAATAGAATTGTTGACTTTGAAAGATAACTAAGCAAAAGAAACAACCCAGCACAAAACCTCTGAAAGAATGGAAGAGAGACGAAATACAAGAAAACAGTACACTCTAGTTGCTTGCTTCCGTCAAAGAAATTAAACATAAATGCTCTGAAACAGGAAATAAGTCTATAACACACAGTGAAAGGAAAACTAGCAGAGTAAAGGAATGCAGGTATTACATGAACCCTATAAAAGGATGACGAGTTACAGCAGAATTGGCGTTCATGAAAAATAATGAGTTGGTGACATGAGGGCAGGCTTGAGAAAAATCATGTCATGCTGAAGTGAAAAAAAATCTGGGGTGCTTAGAGAAAATCTAATATATTTTGGGGGAGATCATAGAGGACAATTATATTAAAAATTGCTCTCCCTGAAGAAGGGAAAAAAATAATTGCAACAGAAAAAAATCATTCAAATATATTGAAGAAATGTAATTGAGAAGAGAAGGCAGTTTATCTGAAGGTCCAATGAGTTTCCTGTTTTCCAGGAAATTTTAATAAATACTGTCACAAATATATTCTGATTGAGTTGTTATACTTCAAAATGAAAAGTATGTTCCAAGAATAGGGTACAGAAGGAGTGGCTACTGAAATGGGGAGGGGGGGGGGGAATTGGGTTGGCCAAAAAGTTCATTCGGGTTTTCCTGCAACATCTTTCAAAAACCTGAATGAACTTTTTGTCCAAGCCAATATATTAGGCCCTGACTTCAGAGTTTACATGCAAGCAGTTAACAGAGCTATGCCAACATAGTTTGGACAGGGAACTACATCTTTATAGAATATTCCACCCAGCAAATTTTTTAATATATATTTTTATATATTTATATATTTTATATATATGTGTATATGTATATATATATACGCACACATTTATGTATTTACCCTGCACTTCTTTCCTGAATTCCAAACTCATTCAAGTTCTACCCTGTATCTCTCCATGATTATCTAATAGACAATTCAAAAGTACAATTTTAAAAACCAAACTCCCAATCTTCCCCTGAAAACTAGGTTCCAGCTTTTCCATTTAGGTTAATGAAGAATGCATTTACTAGTTACTCAGACAAAAATAGTGGAGTTACCTTAGATTTCACACACACGCGCACGCACGCACACACACACTCTCACTCACATCTCTCTCTCTTTCTCTCTCTCTCTCTCTCTCGGAGTGTTTGGAAAACACAGACTCTACTTTGAAAACACAGCCCAAATTAAACACTTCTTACTACCTCCACTTCTGTCACCATTTCCATGGCACTATCATTTCTTACCAGAATTATTAGAACAGCTTCCCACCGTCTCTCTGCTTTTATCCTTGCCCCCTTATTGTCTGTGCTTAGGTAGGGTGATCCCATGTTTCATTGTCTAACTTAGGACACTGTGAAAGTGAAAGGGGCCAGGACAACAGGCATAAACTAAGACTGTCCTGCACAAGGCAGGGCATGTGGTCACCCTATTTCATTTCAACACAGCAGCCAAGAAGTCTTTTTAAAACAAAAGTCAGACCCTGTCACTCCCCTGCTCAGAGACTTCTCAGCTCCCTTGTTGAAGAAGTCACAGTCCTTCCAACGGCCCCCAGAGCTTTCCATGATTCAGCTCCTCGAGGCCTCTGACTGCATCTCCTCCTTTTCTCCTTACTCCTTTTTTCCAGCCCCAAGTTCCTGCTTTTTCTAGAAAGTGCCAGGCATATTTCTGCAGCAGAGCCTTTGCCTTGAGGTTCCTGCTGCCTGGAAGGCTTTGTCCTGCTGCATTACATCTATATGATTTACTCCCTCAACCCCTTCCACTCTTTGCCCTCCCATGTCCCTTCCCTTGCTCATTTTTATAGCACTTATAACCTACACGTATTCTACATAACATTTATCATGTTTTTCTGTCTCCTCCCATCACTGTTCCATTAGAACGTAAGTTCCATGAAGGCAGCACTTTTGTTTGTTTTTGCTCTTTCTCTGATCTGGTACTCATGATACAGCAGGAAATGGAAATAAATACCGACTAAATGAGAAGAAGAAAAGGCTATTTACTCTGAGCTTGCTAGAGCAAGTGTCTTAACACCATCATTGTCTTTTCACAGAGACTTAAAGGCAGGCAGAGGAGTGGGGAAGCTTTATAACGGAAAAGAAAGAAGGTCTGACACGTGCCCTGATTGGAGGCTGTCAGCCTGGGGAAGCTAAAAGTAGGCTAACTTAAGTGGGCATCTATGTGATTGGTTAGGAATACATACTAGGCTTTCTCTGTTGATCCCAAGCTGGAAGAGGGGACAAATACTAGGGAAACTATCAGTTATTAGTCGAGTCCTGAGCATTTGGGGCCAATTTTTAGAGACGTTTTTGTTGGCTTCCTGGAGATAGCAGTCTGACTTCCTGTAAGTCTGACTTACAGCAGGCTGGCTTTTTGGCCGTTAATGTAGACAAAGGGATTGAGTTCCTGGACAGATTGCTGTAGATGGTGGGTCAGAGTTCTGGTTTCGTATATGGTCAGGCCATTGTCCATTTGTGTATTCAATCTTTCAAGAGCCTAGCACAGGATAGGTGCTCAATTCATATTTGCTGAGTGAATGAATATCACTTCATTTCTATACATTTCAAAATTTGTAAAACTAAACAATATATTGCTTAAAGATAGAAACATACATGATGGAAATATGGCTAAAACAGAGCGATAATTGTAAACTATAACATTTAAATGAAATATATATTAAGAAAGCCTGAAATAAAAAGGATAAACCAAAATATAACTTTTGTTAATAAAGTGGTCAACATGCAATTTATAGCATAAATGTGTTGATGAAAGAGCATCTCTTTATACCGATAAAGGTTATAATCTACTAAAAAGATAAACTGTCATCTATCAATCTTTTAGCACTCAAGGATACAGTATTCACACATATAAAGTAACATCTGGAGACAGTGAAGGAGAAACCTACAAAAAGCAGTGGGAAACTACTTATCCCATAAAACTTGACATTTCAAGGGAGTAAAAGTAAATTATTATTAAGGGGACCTTAACAATATAGTAAATAAGACAAAATATACTCCTTAAAGCACCAATATAACTTAAAAAAAATTGACTGCCTAATATGGCACAAGGAAAATCTTTTTTTAAAGCTATAAAGCAGGAAAAATACCAACTTTATTTTTAATCTCTGCAATAAAACCAGATATCAATAATAAAAAGCGAAAGCCAAACAGGAGAAACAGCAGCAGTAACACTGGCAGCTTACAAAATGTAACTGAACAACTTAGAGATGCAAATCTCTATCTCCTAACAGCTCTCATATCACAAAGGAAATAAGACTTCAAGTATAGACTTTGCATCTAGCAATGTGGTGCACTCAATTCTTTAACAAGACCTGGATAAATTATAACCAACGTATTTTTTAGTTCACTGCTAAGCATTCAAGAAATTAAGGGCACGTAAACAGCAACAGTGAGCCGAAATCAGAGCCCTAAGCTAATATAAGAGCCAGGGCAGCCCTCAAGGCAAATGCTGACAGAGGGTAATGGGAAACTCTAGATCCCTGCATAGCTTTGGAGCTGAACTTGGACTCCCACATTAAGCCAGGAACCTCTAAGCGGGACTACACGCTGGAAGAGTCTGCCTACCAGCAAAGGGAACCTTCCAGGAATCCTGGCTGCAGAAGCCTTCACATCCAGCATTCTCTGAGATGACCCACTCTTAGCTTGCTGTCACCTGTGTCTGGAGTCAAAATGGATAACATCTGTCTGGTCAGGGAAAGCCCAAGCCAAGAAAACAAAGGAGTCCCTGCTTGGCAGCACTTCCTGGGGTCTAGCAGAAGCAAATGCAAGTATGACACGAACCAAAGCCTCCCTCACTTAGGGCCTGTGGTAACCTACGATCAAATTCAATCCTAAATGTGCTCATTAAAAACAAACACAAAAAAACCAAAAGAGAGAGAGAGACAGAGACAGAGACAGAGACACAGAGAGAGAGAGAGAGAGGGAAAGAAAGAAAGAAAGAAAGAAAGAAAGAGAGAAAGAGAGAAAGAGAGAGAGAGAGAGAGAGAAAGAAAGGGAAAGAAAAGAAAGGAAGGGAAAGAAAAGAAAGGAAGGAAGGAAGGAAGAAAAGAAGAAAGAAAAGAAACCATAAATGAGTGTCAGCAGATTGTGACCCCAGAGGATTTAATTATTGGAATTACCAATCGACACACCAGATAAATGTTAATATAGTAATTTTTCAGAACTATGAGATGAAGTAAAAATGAACAAGAAAATGCAAATTTAGGAGGAAGACTCTTAGAATAGAGTGGGAGGAGGATGCCATAGGAGCCCACACAGGCACCTTAACAAAATGGATACTGTTCCCTCTGTTAGGCTGCAGAGTGGGGTCACAGGTGTTTGGTTATTATTATGCACCGTAACACAATTCAATATTACAAATAATCTTTATTTCAAATATTGCATGAAATACAACTTAAATACTTAAAAAATATTTAAGAATCTTTGTGCACATACACATTTCATTTTGTTTCTTCCTAAAGCCTCAGAAAATCTTTTAAATATTTTTAAAGGTGTGACTCAAGCCACAAGAACAAAGAGAACAGGAGAGATGACAACACATACACAGAGGAGGGCGTATACTTCCTGGAGTGCTCCAGTCTCCCACGCCAGCCCCTCCCATCCCAGCTCCTCTCCAGTAGTATCAGTGCTTCTCCACCCGGCTGCTCCCAGCCCCACTTTCATCTTTTACTCCCAAAAATACACCCCACAGGCTTTTAATGCTGGGTTTCCTGTATTCTGCCAGGCTATCCTCTTGGGCAGCATGTTTTTTAAAAAATGTCTCCATGCTTCCATGTCTATCATGGGTTTTGTGTTTACACCCAAGGAGTCATGCCTTTGTATCCTCACAGGGGACTTCAATTAGACCTAGACCACTTTCTCTTGCCCAGGCACCACTCAAGGCCCAGGGCCTGTTGCCTCCAGCAATTAAACCAATCCCCTTTCTCATTCCACAAATTCAGGCAAGTGTTCCTCCCCTCCTTCCATTCTGCCAGAGCATTAGAGGTTTATCCCCTGGGAGGGGAAAAAGAAGATTGCTAAACACCAGGCACAGTTAGAAGCAGCACTACCACAACCCAAACAGGAGGATTAAGCACGATGTATGACAAAGTAGGGAAAATCACAAGAAACAGCACATCTAGGCACCGCGTAGTGTAACTGCAAAGCAGTAATTCAAAGAAAAGGATTTAAAAAATCAGTCAGACATACAGATGGCCAAAAAGCACGTGAAAAGATGCTCAAAATTGCTAATTATTAGAGAAATGCAAGTCAAAACTACAATGAGGTATCACCTCACACCGGTCAGGAGGCCATCTTCAAATAGTCTACAAATAATAAATGCTGGAGAGGGTGCAGAGAAAAGGGGACCCTCTTGCACTGTTGGTGGGGACGTAAATTAATACAGCCACTATGGAGAACAGTATGGAGGTTCCTTACAAAACTACAAATAGAACTACCATATGACCCAGCAAGCCCACTACTGGGCATATACCCTGAGAAACCCATCATTCAAGAAGAGTCACGTACCACAATGTTCATTGCAGCTCTATTTACAATAGCCCGGAGATGGAAACAACCTAAGTGTCCATCATCAGATGAATGGATCAAGAAGATGTGGCACATCTATACAATGGAATATTACTCAGCCATAAAAAGAAATGAAATTGAGGTATTTGTAGTGAGGTGGATGGACCTAGAGTCTGTCATACAGAGTGAAGTAAGTCAGAAAGAGAAAGACAAATACTGTATGCTAACACATATATATGGAATCTAAGAAAAAAAAAATGTCATGAAGAACCTAGGGGTAAGACAGGAATAAAGACTCAGACCTACTAGAGAACGGACTTGAGGATATGGGGAGGGGGAAGGGTAATCTGTGACAAAGTGAGAGAGTGGCATGGACATATATACACTACCAAATGTAAGGTAGATAGCTAGTGGGAAGCAGCCGCATAGCACAGGGAGATCAGCTCAGTGCTTTGTGACCACCTAGAGGGGTGGGATACGGAGGGTGGGAGGGAGGGAGACGCAAGAGGGAAGAGATATGGGAACATATGTATATGTATAACTGATTCATTTTGTTATAAAGCAGAAAATAACACACCACTGTAAAGCAATTATACTCCAATGTAAAAAAAAAAAAAAGTCACGTACCACAATGTTCACTGCAGCTCTATTTACAATAGCCAGGACATGGAAGCAACCTAAGTGTCCGTCGACAGATAAATGGATAAAGAAGATGTGGTACATATATACAACAGAATACTACTCAGCCACAAAAAAGAATGAAATAAGGCCATGTGCAACAACATGGATGGATCCAGAGATTATCAAACTAAATGAAGTCAGAGAAAGACAAATATCGTATGATATCACTTATATGTGGAATCTTAAAAATGATACAAATGGACTTAATTACAAAACAGAAACAGACCCATAGACTTCGAAAACAAGCTTATAGTTACCAAAGGGGAAAGGTTGGGGGGAGAGATAAATTAGGAATTTGGGAATAACATATACACAGTTCTATATATAAAGGAGATAATCAACAAGAACCTACTGTATAGCACAGGGAACTCTACTCAGTATTCTGTAATAACCTATATGGGAAAATAATCTGGAAAAGAATGGATATATGTATAACTGAATCACTTTGTTGTACACCTGAAACTACTATAACATTGTAAATCAACTATACTCCAATATAAAATAATAAATAAATAAATATCAGTCAGGGGGAAGAGATGGATTTCCTGCAAGAAAGAACAATTCGACTAACAGTAGGCTTCCTAACAGCAAAAATGGAAGCCAGAGTAAATGCCAATCTAGAAACAGGAACCCAATAAAGCTATCTAAAAATAATGTTTTCAGCAAATAAATTCTGAGAGATTGCCACCAGCAGAACCTTCAGAAATTCCTAAAGGATGTATTTCACAATTATGAAAAATTAAAAGATGACCTAGATAGAAGTTCTGAAATTTTTTAAAAGGGAGCAAAGAAGTTGATAAATGTGAAAATATAAACATTGTATGAAAAAAGTATCAATTGTGGGCTTCAAAAAGTGATAAACACTACAGAAAAATTGCATGTAAATTGGGAGCGGTCAGAGATAAAATACTCTAAATCCCTTGTAATTTTAGTAGAAAAGGTTAATATGCTAGTTAACCTTAGATTTTTAATTATGCATTACTGAGGCACTGAAATAAATAGGAACCATGAGGATTTATCATAAAAGTTGCAATTTCCTCTTTTACCCTGCTCAGTGGGTGACCTTTCTTTATCCCTGAATGAAAATTCTTGTAGTCCCCAAGACTTTTCTTGTCACATTTAGATAACAAAAAGTCAGGCCATCTTTAAGATATGAAACTTTGTCTCAATTCAGTAACAAGCAGTTTCCAGTCAAATGTGTTGATTAACACTTTAATCTTTAAGTCAAAGTGAGCTTCCTTTCCCCTTCCCGATTCAACTGTAGGTTGACTGCTTTTTGGTTATGAATGATGGGGTACTAGGTTCTTCTTCTCTTTCCTTTTTGGATGTTTCTTCTTTTTCAGACTGCCAATAGTTACTACTGAATGTTTGAGTCCTGGCATCCTCTGTTCCTTCTTGGTCTCAGAAAACTAGCAGCCTGGCCTATCCCTTCAGGCAGGACATCAGGAGAATCTCCTCTGGAAATCTGATGAGTGTAAGAGGAAAAACCTACAGATATTCACATTGTGAGGATACCCTGCCAAGAAAATGGTCCCCCCAGATTACCCTCAGTAAAACCCACTGCTGAGGAGCACCAATCTCACACCCTAAATTCCACTTGATTTCAAGTGTCCTGGTCTTAAATAAGAAAAAAACATCAAGGAACACAAATATCTTACAAAATCACTTTTAGAAAAGATCAAGGCCCCAGTATAAAATGCCACTGATAGAAAGCCAAGAAATGAAAAGAAGCTTAAATAAAATCATGATGATATCCCCCAAAACTTTCAGAGCATTAGCAGCAGATTTCTCATCAATAAAACATGAATAGGATGTGAAAATTGGTATGTTTCTGAAAACCAACAGAGTTCTTACATATTAAAAAGATCAGCAGAAATTTCAGTCTCACAAAAGGACTAGAAAATAAAGCTTAGGGAAACTAGAAAGTATAGCAAAGAGACAGAGAGAGAACATAGAAAGTAGTGACATGTACACACTGCTATATTTAAAATAGATAACCAACAAGGACCTACTGTACAGCACAGGGAACTCTGCTCAATATTTTGTAATAATCTAAATGGGAAAAGAATCTGAAAAAGAATAGATACATGTATAACTGAATCACTTTGCTGTACACCTGAAAGTAACACAACATTGTTAATCAACTATACTCCACTATAAAATTAAAAACATTTTAAATAAATAAATAAATAAAACCACTTTGGCAAAATTCACTTCTCTAGTTCAAAAAAAATGTTTTTTTCCTTTTAAATTAAGGAACCAGCCTAGGCATTCCATTCCAAATAAAAAGAATTCTACAAAGGAAAAAAAAAAAGTAAATTTAGAGAAGTAAACTGACAAAATTATTGCAAAAAAATGTTTTACACTCAAAGGGCATGTAGTGACAGATCAAATTCTCAGAACAACAGATGAAACAAACTTATTCCAAGGCACCCTCACACAATGACACTGTAGGATGCTGCTGAGAGTAGATTCTATAAGCTTCCAGAGACAGGATGGGGGGGTGTCACTATTAATGTTTTTAAGCTTAATACATCAAAGACTGGCTTTTTAATTTACTTCTCCTTAAATCCACAGATCTGTTCCTCCTCATCTTGTTCACCTTTTAAATGGGCATGACATCCATCGAGCTGCTCAAATATTTATCTTTGATCTTTATTTCCCCTCTTCTAATCCATCAGGAAGTCCTACTGACTTCATCTCTGAAATTTATCTTACCTTCATCTCCTTCTCTCCATCTCCATTAGTGCTGTCCTAATCCTAGCCCCATCTCCACTCACCCAGATTACAACAGCAGCCTCTTAACTGGTCTTATTCCCCTCTTGGTCCTCTCCAACTAAGACATATATTAGAATGTAAGATCACGTCACCCCTATGATTACAACCCTTCAATTACTTCCCGTTACTCTTAAGATAAAACTCAACCTCATTTATTCCAGGAATGCAAGGATTCTTCAATATATGCAAATCAATCAATGTGATAAACCATATTAACAAATTGAAGGAGAAAAACCATATGATCATCTCAATAGATGCAGAGAAAGCTTTCAACAAAATTCAACACCCATTTGTGATAAAAACCCTGCAGAAAGTAGGCAAAGAGGGAACTTTCCTCAACATAATAAAGGCCACATATGACAAAACCAGGCCAACATCATCCTCAATGGTGAAAAACTGAAACCATTTCCACTAAGATTAGGAACAAGACAAGGCTGCCCACTCTCACCACTCTTATTCAACACAGTTTTGGAAGTTTTAGCCACAGCAATCAGAGAAGGAAAGGAAATAAAAGGAATCCAAATCGGAAAAGAAGAAGTAAAACTGTCACTGTTTGCAGATGACATGATACTATACATAGAGAATCCTAAAGATGCTACCAGAAAACTACTAGAGCTAATCAATGAATTTGGTAAAGTTGCAGGATAAATAATTAATGCACAGAAATCTCTGGCATTCCTATACACTAATGATGAAAAATCTGAAAGTGAAATCAAGAAAACACTCCCATTTACCACTGCAACAAAACGAATAAAATACCTAGGAATAAACCTACCTAAGGAGACAAAAGACCTGTATGCAGAAAATTATAAGACACTGATGAAAGAAATTAAAGATGATACAAATAGATGGAGAGATATACCATGTTCTTGGATTGGAAGAATCAACATTGTGAGAATGACTCTACTACCCAACACAATCTACAGATTCAATGCAATCCCTAGCAAACTACCACTAGCATTTTTCACAGAATTAGAACAAAAAAATTCACAATTTGTATGGAAACACAAAAGACCCCGAATAGCCAAAGCAATCTTGAGAACGAAAAATGGAGCTGGAGGAATCAGGCTCCCTGACTTCAGACTATACTACAAAGCTACAGTAATCAAGACAGTATGGTACTGGCACAAAAACAGAAAGATCAATAGAACAGGATAGAAAGCCCAGAGATAAACCTATGCACATATGGTCACCTAATCTTTGATAAAGGAGGCAGGAATGTACAGTGGAGAAAGGACAGCCTCTTTAATAAGTGGTGCTGGGGAAACTGGACAGGTACATGTAAAAGTATGAGATTAGATCACTCCCTAACACCATACACAAAAATAAGCTCAAAATGGATTAAAGACCTAAATGTAAGGCCAGAAACTATCAAACTCTTAGAGGAAAACATAGGCAGAACACTCTATGACATAAATCACAGCAAGATCCTTTTTGACCCACCTCCTAGAGAAAGGGAAATAAAAACAAAAATAAACAAATGGGACCTAATGAAACTTCAAAGCTTTTGCACAGCAAAGGAGACCATAAACAAGACCAAAAGACAACCCTCAGAATGGGAGAAAATATTTGCAAATGAAGCAACTGACAAAGGATTATTTCCAAAATTTACAGGCAGCTCATGCAGCTCAATAACAAAAAAACAAACAACCCAATCCAAAAATGGGCAGAAGACCTAAATAGACATTTCTCCAAAGAAGATATACAGACTGCCAACAAACACATGAAAGAATGCTCAACATCATTAATCATTAGAGAAATGTAAATCAAAACTACAATGAGATATCATCTCACACCGGTCAGAATGGCCATCATCAAAAAATCTAGAGACAATAAATGCTGGAGAGGGTGTGGAGAAAAGGGAACACTCTTGCACTGCTGGTGGGAATGTGAATTGGTTCAGCCACTATGGAGAACAGTATGGAGGTTCCTTAAAAAACTACAAATAGAACTACCATATGACCCAGCAATCCCACTACTGGGCATATACCCTGAGAAAACCATGATTCAAAAAGAGTCATGTACCAACATGTTCATTGCAGCTCTATTTACAATAGCCCAGAGATGGAAACAACCTAAGTGTCCATCATCAGATGAATGGATCAAGAAGATGTGGCACATCTATACAATGGAATATTACTCAGCCATAAAAAGAAACGAAATTGAGCTATTTGTAATGAGGTGGATAGACCTAGAGTCTGTCATACAGAGTGAAGTAAGTCAGAAAGAGAAAGACAAATACCGTATGCTAACACATATATATGGAATTTAAGAAAAAAAAATGTCATGAAGAACCTAGGGGTAAGACAGGAATAAAGACACAGACTTACTAGAGAACAGACTTGAGGATATGGGGAGGGGGAAGGGTGAGCTGTGACAAAGCGAGAGAGAGGCCTGGACATATATACACTACCAAACGTAAGGTAGATAGCCAGTGGGAAGCAGCCGCATCACAGGGAGATCAGCTCAGTGCTTTGTGACCGCCTGGAGGGGTGGGATAGGGAGGGTGGGAGGGAGGGAGACGCAAGAGGGAAGAGATATGGGAACATATGTATATGTATAACTGATTCACTTTGTTATAAAGCAGAAACTAACACACCATTGTAAAGCAATTATACCCCAATAAAGATGTTAAAAAAAAAAAAACCTCAACCTCATTTTAAAGACTGTTAAAAGAGTTCAAGGCATTTTGCCACCGATGATGGGAAAAAAGTGACCACAAGGTGGCAGTAGCACAAGCAGCTTTATTTGGGTAATGCTCTGAGAGTTTAAATGAGGGGAAGGGATTGGAGGCAAGTCCCTCAAAGCACGAGACCTTCCAGTGGGCACTACAAGAGGGGGCCACCAACCACAGGGGAAGAAGGCAAGGTATTCCTGGGAGGGAATCACAAGGGGCTCGCAGGTCTAGGTGATGTTGCTCAGCAGCTCAGTGGGGAGTCTCTGGGTCAGAACATTCCAAAGAGCAGCAGAGGCTGAAGGTTTCTGTAGCTCTGGGGTTTATCGTGTCTATGACTAGCTGATGCTGGGTGCTTTGCACAGTGTGTGCAAAGCAGGCAGGCTCTATATGGGAGTTCAGCTATATGAGCTGAAGTCCCCAGGTAACCCTGGCCTTCCATAAACCTTTGAGGTATTTAAATGTTGATTTTTCATTTGATTGGTTCCCTCCCGCGCTCATTCATTCACTCGTTAGGCATGTGCTTCGTAGTAGGCACTGCTCTCTAACGGGAAACACTGGTGTGAACAAGGCAGGTTCAGTTCTTGCCTCTGCGGTTCTTATAGTCCAGTAGGCAATGACGGTAACAGCATATGGTCCTTCAGGCAACAGCCTCATCATATGGTAGGTGCTAGGACCAGTGCACTGAAGGATGTCATGGCCACATACAGAAGGGTCAGCTACCGCAAGGATGGAAGTTAGGGGAGCTTTTCAAGGATGGTGAAACTCAGGTGAAACCTAGTGCCAGACGCAGTTCCTCGGGGTGGTGTTGGGGTGAGGGCTGTGGAGGGGGCCTATTCCAGGAACAGCCTGTTGTAGAAGCCTTGAGGTCAAAGAATACGTGGAAAGAAATGGATAAAAGGTAAAATTCAACAGGGAGTGGCGTAGCCTGGGCTGGAATGCAAGCAGTGTTCCAAACAGGAAATGCCTCCTAAACCACATGAAAGAAATGAGAATTCTAGGTACTCAACCCAAGTGCACTGTGAAAAGCCACTGGAGGAGCGTCAGAAGAAGAATCATCCGGTTGGCTAACTCGGCCCACGGAGAGAAACAACGAATGGAAAGGAGCCATACTGGAGCCAGGAGACCCGTTAGGAGACAAGGATGATGTCCTGAGTCAGGATAAAGAGAGGGAGTGCTCTGAGCAGACTCAAGAGAAGTTTGTAGAGATTCGACAGAGCTTCCGACGGATTCGAGAGCTTTGTGAGTTCTGTCAATAGGACTCGATAGATTCGAGTGGTGAAGGAGAAGCGAGGCAAGGATGGAGAGCCTTCCATGGCTGGCCTTCTCACTGAGCTGACTCTCCGACACTATTCCAATCCGCGGCACCACCCTCGCCCCCAAAACAGCAATAGAGTTGTCCACGTAGGGCAGTCTAAACCCCTACCTCACATGTAAGTCAGGAAAGAGGTGTCATCAGTTAGGAGTACATTATATTATCCCTATATTTGAACATAAATTCTCAAGGGTTGGGATTTTTTCAGCTATCAGAACAAAACACTGAACACCCTAGTTAAATATAATCAACATATTTTAGAACTCAGCGACACGTCAGAGGCAACATGGTTTGATATGCTTACTAAGTAGATGAGGAAACTAAAGCCTAGGAACAGGATGGGATTTTTCCCAAGGTATGTAAATCACAGAACAAGACCCACAGTTCAGGTTTCTAAGTCTGTCCATCCCAACTGCTTCACTCTATCTAGCAGAATTCAAGTGATCATAATTCTTAGAAAGCCGACTTTGGGGTCTGAATCCAGACTCCTCTACTTATTAACTTTGTGATTTAGTGAAAGTTATAAAAAAAATTGCTGTCTCAGTTTCCTCAAATTAAAATGAGAAATATTATAATACCTACCTCACAGGATTGTTATGCAGTTTAAATGAGATAATGTATGTAAAAGTAATTAGAACAATGACTACATATATGAGTAACTGCAATACATCAGGGTTAGCTCTTACTATCACCATCATTGTTAATACTAGCATCATCTTTTATTACTATTACAATTACTCTTCGTTAGAGTTTCCTATAGAAATTGAATTAATTCACTTACCCTTTCTACCTCTTCTTTAAGTCCAAATGGGTTAAAACAAATAGATACTGGTATTCTGGATGGATGTCTAGAATTCAAACTTTGCTTTCTACTGCTCTGAATTTATCCTCTCCTCATGATGTTCTCCCTGTTACCTATTCATATCTTCTTCATATTTTAAGACCCATGTCAGTTCACAGTGTTTTAGCGACACCTTCCCTGAGCCCTCTGCCCTCTGCGTTTCCCTCTCCTTCCATTTGTAATTTACAATTTAAATACTGAATCATTGCATCTTGCACTTTTTCTTGAAGATAATCGCCATGTTTTATTCTTTAATATTCTCTTCTCCCTCTCCCTCCCTCTCTCTCTCTCTCTCTCACACACACACACGAAAAATCTCTGTATATGTATGCAGACCCCAAATCATTTTGGTGAACAAATTCAGATATTCAGGATATTAACCTGCTAATCTTTGCTTATTTCTTTTCTCTACCATGCCTTGCCTAGTTTTGGACCCCACTGTAGTCCAAACATGGGTTCGATGTCCAAAGCATTGAAACGTTTTTCTTATTTAGCACAATTGAATAAGATTTCAATTTAGTTATTTTTAATCAATCTTTTTGTGGTTGTTCTCATTCTATCAAAATACATTTTATGTCCACTGGACGGCACCCACATCATTCCATAAATCTTGGAGAAACAAAAGAATTTGTAAGGCAATGAAAAGAAGGCTTGATATAGAAGTGGCAGTAGCCTACAACCAATTAGATGTGGTAGCATATATATGACATAGAGGAGGTAATAAGAGGATGTGTGTATGGAATTTAATACAATAAAAAATGCTCCAAGTTTTTTACAAGACTAAACATAGTTTTGCCATACAATCCAGTGATCGTGCTCCTTGGTTTTTACCCAAATGAGCTGGAAATTTATGTCCACACAAAAACCAGCACATGGATGTTTACAGCAGCTTTACTCACAATTACCAAAACTTGGAAGCCACCAAGATGCCTTTCAGGAGGTGATGGATAAACAAACTATGGGACAATTCAGACAACTGAGTACTATTAAGCATTAAAAGGAAGTTATCAAGCCATGAAAAGACATGGAAGAACTTTAAACACATATTACTAAAAGAAAAAAAATTATTAAGAGGCTACATATTGTATGATTCCAATTATATGACATTCTGGAAAACAAAAAACAAAAAACTATGGAGACAGTAAAGGTCAGTGGTTACCAAGGGTTGCGGGGAGGAAGGATGAATAGGGTAGAGCACAGAGAATTTTAGGGCAGTGAAACTATTCTGTGTGATACTGTGAAGCTGGATACATGTCATTTTTATTTGTCAAAACCCGCAGATTATGTAACACCATGAGTGAAACTATGGACTTTGGGTGATAATCACGTGCCATAGATTGTAACAATCTACCACTGCAGTGAAATGTTGATAGCAGGGGAATCTGTGCATATGTTTAGGGAGGTATATATGGGTACTCACTGTATTTTCTTCTCAATTTTGCTATGAACCTAAAATTTCCTCTCAAAAATAGTCTATTAAAAAGAAAATGCTCTAAGACATTGATTCTTTGTATCCATCCTCCCTCCAGTACTATCAACCCAAATGCTCAGCCCAATCGATTGACCACATCATGACTTCTCTCAGTCACTTATTTCACCCATTAGGAAATCCCACAGCCCCTGCCTTCAACCATATACTCCGAATCTGACCACCTCTCATTCAATCCATTACCCTCATCCTGGTCTAAATCATCATCATCTCTCAACTGGATTGTTACAACAGCTTCTAAACTGGTCCCCCTTATTTTCACTCTCCCTCTTTAGTCCATTCAAAAAAACAGGAGTCAGGGGCTTCCCTGGTGGTGCGGTGGTTGGGAGTCCGCCTGCCGATGCGGGGGGCGCGGGTTTGTGCCCCGGTCCGGGGGGATCCCGCATGCTGCGGAGTGGCTGGGCCCGTGAGCCATGGCCGCTGAGCCTGCACATCCGGAGCCTGTGCTCCGCAACGGGAGAGGCCACAACGGTGAGAGGCCCGCGTATTGCAAAAAAAAAAAAAAAAAAATCTGAAAACAGAATGTTCACACAGGCCCGAAGTATCACCCCAAATATATTTAATATAACCAGAAGAATATACCTTTACAACAGAAGTAACTTGCAGTTTCCAGCTGAATCAATGATCAAATTTAGTATCACCAGGAGTTATAATCTGCCTCCTGAATCTTCAAAAAGTCAACATCATGGAAAACAAAACATTTAGTTTGAGGGGTACCATACTAAATTATAAGAAACCAAAGAGACATAAGAACCAAATGTAATACAGTAACTTTGGTTGGATCCTGGACTGAAAAATAATGATGTAAAAACATTCATGGGACAATTAAAGGAATTTGAATATAAATAATATTAGACAATATTACATAATTATTAGCAACTTTTTAGTTATGTTAATGGTATTATGGTTATATTGAAAATGTCCTTATTTTTAGGTGATGCATGCAGAAGAACTTACGAGTGGAAGGTGTAAATATACACAACTTTCAAATATTAACAACTGGTGAACCTAGGAGAAGGGTATTTGGGTATAAATTATTCTTTCAACTGTTCTACAGGTTTGGAATTTAAGGAGAAAAGGCAAGAAAGACAATTTTAAAAATGAAAACTTTCTTTTCCCAGGGAGGGGTGAGGGGGATAGAAAGAGAGACACAGAGAGACAAACAGAGAGAAACAGAGAGATCAACTGATTGGGAATTGTGATAGAGTATTGTGCTTCATCTCTTAAATCTCAAGAGACCCTGAGCTGAAGTACACATTATCACCATCTCCATTCTAGAGATGGAGAAACAAAGAAACTAACTCCATATAATACAGCCTGGAAGGAACACAGCCATGATTCAAAACAGGGGTTACATTCCTCCTCTGTATCTTAAATATGACATTTACATGTGGTAACACTCTTTTTGTCATTTCTATCCCCTCCAGCTTCTATGAAAAACATAGGCACAAGAGTCAAAAGTTAATGGCTGTATGGGGATAGAATGAAAGTCAACAAAATCACAACAGTCCCATAATACACTCTTCAGATGTGTGTACTTAGTAAATCCCTAAACAGCAGATACAGACAAACACTCTGACCCCTCAGTAAGATACTGGTATGTTTCAATACTATGCCATAAGTAGTGCTTTCATGGTATGCACAGAGATGTTTCCAAAAGAGTTGGGAGAATTTACCACTTATCACATCTATCTTCTTTTGTAACTGAATCTATAGTGGCTAACTGGGAGAACTTATAAGTTTGGGATGGATATAAAAGTCTAAGCACTGGACATGAAATTAAGAAGCCTGCTGACTAGTTACCATGCTCGGGTGAACCTAAATGAGTTGCTGTCCTTCCCTGGGCCGTAAAAGGAGGAGATTAAATACGTTAATCTCAGATTCTCTTTTGCGCTAACGTCCTATGCATCTGAACCGCTAAAATGCTCCTTAGTCTTCTGATTCTGCCAACTCACAATTCAGCGTGAGTATTGGTCTGACCCAGGTAATATTTCTCTGTCGTATATCTGAATAAATTACCCATTAGTGTTACTTACCACTTTAGATAAATTTCACTCAAACACTGCTAGTATTTTTTGAGCTGAAGTTGACTCAGAGTCCACTAGATGGCAATCTTGCCCATTTTTCTTCCAAGACCTACAAAGCTTCAAACCCTCTTTCCAACACTTCCAAAACACGCACTACGCGTCAAAGAGGTCTCAGCTCCTGCCTTCACAGACTTCACAGTGCAATAACCTCTCTGAGAACTCAGCGCTATCCACTTTATTTATTCATTTTTAAAATCAGTAATCAGTACTTAAATTCTCTCTTTACATTCAAGTTACGGCACTATCTTCTCAATTACAGTTAGACATTTAAATAAATATTGCCATTAAGAAAGAAAAAAAATCAGTAGGGAAATCTAAGTACTTCTAGCACTTCTTATCCTGTCCACACGTCTTTAATTTTCATTTGTAATGATTTGCTAATGAACTCTAAAGAGAACTCCCAGTTTGCTCCCTTCAGAGCCCTTACCTAGGTGGAGGGCAGAGAGGCTAAGAGCACCAAGGGGCAGGTTAAAAGGACACTGAACCTGGGGAGAGGTTAGCTTTAAAGCCTCTGGCACTGGACAGAACAGCTGCATGTCTCACTCTGCCGCTTACTGACTGAGACTGAGCAACTTTAACTTTTATGAACCACAGCATCCTTCTCCCTAAAATGGGGATAATTAGATAACTTCCTTATAGGATTTTCTGGTAATTAAATAAGATAATGAAGTAAAGCTCTTAGAATAGTCCCTGGAAAAGAAATGCTTAATAAACCATAGCTACTCTGTTGTTACTGCTACTATTATCAGTGTTTTTTCTTTAAACAATCAATTTAATAATTATAATCATTCTTGCTGCTAATTATCATATTGCTATTAATTGTGACTGTTCTAATAAGTATTTAAGTAGTACTATGATGATAATTCTTTTATATTTAAGTCTAACAACCCTATGAGATACATGTATTATTCACATCTAAGGATTAACTAAAGCTCAGGTAAGTTTAGTAACTTGACCTAGTCACACAGCTTTAGGAAGTAGAGCTGGAATACCAATAAAGGCTCTCTGACCATAGAGCCAGGACTTTAACCTAGAAACTATAACCAAATGGGAGGCTACAACCCTCTCTCACAGGGAAGACAAATAACATGACCTCCATTTTACAGTCCTACAGAGAGGCAGTGGCTTGCCAAGGACATACAGAGGGCTAAGTGTATGACTAGTACTAGAAATCAAGTCCCTTCGTGCTTCACCCAATGTTTTTTTATCTTATACCAGCATTGCTTCAAGTACGTATCAAATAGATGTGACTATGGAATCTTTTGACCGAACAGTATTCTGCATGCTCAGTGTCCTATGGAACACATACGTGTGTGAAACAATTCCCTATACCGATACTTTTCTTCAAACAGTACTGAACTTTCACCAGAGCTCTGGGGTAATTATTGCTGGCAGTGCGAGGCCCTGGTGGACACTGACGTAAACAGAAATAAGATAATGATTTCATTATGTCTAGCCTCTTTGGACGCAGCCTAGGAAGTAAGACAGCAAGTAATGTGGAAAACATTGACGGAAAGTCAATGTCAGGAGGGCAAAGCCAGTGACTACAGTGTGCTGGGATAAGGGTGCATAATTGGTATCAAGTATTTTAAAATTTGTTTCAAAGGTACTGAATCATTGAATCACAGACGCCAAGACCAGGAAATCTGCTCCATTTATTCTTCTCCCTCAGGAGATGTGTTCTTACAGTAAGCCATAAAGATTCCACAGCCAACATGTTCTTAAAAATGAGCAATTGGATTTGTCGGGTAATGTGAATGTCAAAATATTTTCATAGTACACGTCTACAATCCAGAACTGCATGTAGATCTAAATCTTCTTGCTTAGAATTTTAAGTCTTTGGTGAAAACAGTAAACATTTCACAGTTCCTTTACTATGCACTTACTTCTCTATATATGTACTCTTCCCATTTTCCCCATTCAGCTTTTCCACTGCTTGCCATCTTTTGTGTAATCTTCATATAAACTGACTGTAGGTCACCTAGTCTTTGCTGTGTCATGGTAAATAGACAGCAATCAGAAGCAATTACAAGCAATGACAATCTTTACTTCTGTTCCTCAAGAACAGAAAAAGAGCTCCAATTCACAGTCCATAGAAATATTCTTTCAAATCATCTTTCCCCTGTCATCACCCTACACCTGCTCCAAAGACTTTTTCTGTCCCAATTCACTCTCAACCTCACTAAAATTCTTGCCATCATTAACTCCCCTCGTGACTCTCTATTTTTTTTGCCCCGTCCTTGCATCTCCAACCTATTCGTTTCTCCTATCCCGGGTGAGGTTTTCCCTCTCCAGTTCACTCTACCTTCTCATGCTATATCCACCTCCCTCCCTAAAATGGATTACCAAGATCTGAGGAAAAGCTCGCACAATGAGCTACCAAAGACAAAGTTCTCTCGTATGGAGATAGATTGTTTAATACGTTTTCTTCTATTACTACCATATCCGGTAACAAGGAAAGGGATAGAGACCCCAATGGACTTGGCTTAGCAGCCGTTATATCTCTTCGAACTGAAAGCATTAACACCAGTTTGAAACTGCTTCTTCTTCCCAACTTACCTTCTAAAAATAAAGTACTTCTTCATCAATTTTTCTCTTAAACTTTCTCTCATTCTCTCTTCTACCTCTACACTTTCATGGCTTTTTGTTTGTTTTTTTTGCGGTACGCGGGCCTCTCACTGTTGTGGCCTCTCCTGTTGCGGAGCACAGGCTCCGGATGCGCAGCCTCAGCGGCCATGGCTCACGGGCCCAGCCGCTCCGCAGCATGTGGGATCTTCCCGGACCGGGGCACGAACCCGTGTCCCCTGCATTGTCAGGCGGACTCTCAACCACTGCACCACCAGGGAAGCCCGCTTTCATGGCTTTTTAACCCCATTTCCTCTACCAGCCTGATGGTCTTCCTTTGTTCTGCCTATTTCTCAGGCTTGCTGGTGGTTCCCAAAGGCACAGCTAAGGAATGTTCAAGGCCCTGAGAAATAGAGAATGATTACCCATTTCTCAAATGAGAAAGGAAAAAGAAAAGCAAGGAAGGAAGAGAGAGAGGAAGAGAGGGAGGGAGGGAGGGAGGGAGCGAGGGAAGATAGATCTTTTGGTCAATAGAGTTAACAGAGCCTTCAACCTGCAGAAACATGGCTTGTATTTTCATTTTTTCCAGAAAATGTTCTGAACAACAAGAGAATGTTTTCTCATCACTCAATCTTTTTTGCTAAGAAACGTAGCCCTTGAGATGTGAAGCAAATAGCTATGTGAAGGAAAATAGCTACAAGACACAGTCTGGGTATCAACATTCATTCCATCCAGCCCCGCGCAGTTGCCTAGTAACCGCTGAGTATACCAGCTCTACTCTAAATCCGATTGGTCTCTGTCCCACCTTCCCAGTATTATAACTCTTCTCCTAGGAGATTCAGACGTTGGGCCAGCAGCAATTCTAATCCAGCTACTAACTGTCTTATTTCCAAGTGAAGATGGTAAAAATGCTCAGATAGTATAAAGAGAGAAAGTCATCAGCTGAGAGAGACAGAGAAGGGGTTGAAGAAGGACCACCAAACCATCATTTCAGCTGAGTTGGCAACTTCACGTAAAGCAACCGGCCTTTGAGGATTTATATAAAAACAGGTTTACACAAAACAACTGGATAAAAGAAAGAGAAGCTAGTGACCAGTTATTGTGACCCTGTATTTGACTGATGAGGAACCTAAGGTTCCCACAAGAAAAGTGTTATGTCCAATAGCACACAGAACAACAGCACTGATGGCGGTAGAGCGTAATGATCTCTTATTCTGGTTCTCTTTCCACTGTATCAGATCTTTCAAAAACCATGTCCCCTCAGCTTACAAGTGAGCATTCTGTAAGCAAGTGAAATAGGCAGGGTTTCTTGATCAGTGGATCTAAGAAAGTGCGGGAAGGACAAAGTTAAATGTTTTTCTTTACTGCTAGACTCCTCAGAATTTTTAATATGCTACTGTGCACTGTAAATCTCTAAATGGGAGTATGTTGGGTTTACTCTCTACGCTTCTTTGACCACAGAACAATCCTCCCTGTGTCTTTTTTTTTAAAATAACATCTTCTTAAACCAGTAATCCATGAAGTGAACTAGATCTGCAACACATGTATTCTCTTTTGATGGAATCCTCACCACCTACCAGCCATTTTAACCTTGTCATACCAGCAAGAGTTTGCATGTACCCAAACACTTCATACCATCTGGTTGCTTAAGCAATAGTTGGTATGGTACCTACAGATATATGATATGATCTCTCCATCTCCATGGTAACCTCCTTTCTCCAAGCCACCTTCATCTCTTGACTGATTTTTTTTTCTGTAATTTTACTGGCTTTCCTTCTTCTACTTTCGTTCCTCTGAGACATGTTCTCTACTAATTAACCATTGTGGAATTTTAAAAATCTTATCCCCCCTTTAAACCACTTCCCACTACGGCTTCCCAAGATCTTCACCAGGACTATGAGATTCGATGGTCAAACTCCTGCTTCTTTTCTGACCTCGTATTCTACCAACTTTCCTTTTGTTTGCAATGTCACAATCAACTCGTCCTTTTTTTTCCTCCTTGAACATGAGAAACCTATTCTAGCATATGGACCTCTGCCCTTGCTGGTGTCTGTCTACACCCCTCTGTCCCCACATCATCAGTGGCTGATTGCTTCTTTCCCTTCAGTCTCTTCAAGATGTCAGTTTCTTAGAAAATTTTCCTTGTCCAATCTCTATTTCATGCCCCTATTTTATTTTCCTCAAAGTACATAATATTATCTGAAATTATTTTTGTTAATTGTTTACCATCTGTCTCCTCTACAAGGGCTTCAGATGTGTTATTAATTCCTCAAGTTTCAGTACCTAGGATAATTTCTGGCACACAGTAGGTATTCAATAGATACTTGTTAAATAATTTAATGAATACAATAACAACTCTTTGCCTTTCAGGGTTCTTAGAACATGAGCACTATGCCAAAATTGAACAGTTTATTATGTTTATATGTAGTAAAAATATGTATATTAATATATACGAATATTATAACGGTCATTTACTGGGTATAAACAATTACGTATGAAAAGCTAAGCAAGGTTTTGCTAACATCTGAAATATTTTTCCTCTCAAAAATAACAATTATTATTTTAAGAACATCTCAGTTCAAAAGTTATCAGAATATGTTAGTTTGTAAACAACAGACCAAGAAAGGCGTGATTGACAGCGCACTGCACTGCAACTGAGGAGACGGAGTTCTCCATCAACACACACCACTTGCTTTCCGTGATCCGAGGCAAGTCGCTTCCTAGCTCTGAGGCTCAATTTCCTCATTTGTAAAATACAAGAGTGACCAAGTTATATTCAAGACCCATTGAAGGCTGTGCATCCTGACTGCTGAGGTCAGAGGTTTGATTCTAATTTCAATCTTCTTTGACTTTCAGTGATACACTCTCTTTTGGGGGGGTCAGGAAGAAAATTCCCATTTCATCACATTCACAACATAAACCAAGAAATTCCTAGGTTAAGGTGGAGAAGTAACCAACAATTATGGAATAGACTTCTTTTCATTAATTCTAATCATTACTGAGCACGTAGAACCAGACACTGTTTTGTCCTGATAGAGCTTTTGTTATTTTAGTTTATGAGACAGAAAATAAGATATAGAAGTAAAGTGTGCAATAAATAGATAATGTTGGGTGCTAAGGACACAAAATAGAGCATGGAAAGCAAATGAAGACTGCTCTGAACAGGATTAAAATTTTACGTAGAAGGCCAAGGAAGGCATTACTGAGATGGTGATGGTTGAGGAAAGACCTGAAAGGACAGAGAGTGAGCCATGCAGACGTCTAGGGGAAGAACACTGTAGACAGAGGAAATGGCAAGTATAAATGCCTTGGGACGGGAACCTGCCTGGTGCGTCCAATGAACAGAAAGCCAAGTAGAGATGACACCCTGAGGATGGGGTGCCTTCCTTGAGGAGGCATTCTACTCTTAAACCAATAGTCATTTTATGTAGGCTCATTCCAAACAGGTCACTTGAGGAATACCAACATCGACTAAACTAACATTAAAATACCATTCTGTTCAACAGGTTAAAAAGCACTTTTATAGCTATAGCAGCATTTGGAATCACAGTTTTTCTGTGAAAGAGGGAAAAAAGAATGCAGTAAATATTCTAGCAACCAAGGAATGAAATTAGAAGTGAGCCTTCTCACTGTCACTCTCAGGGACCAGTAGGAGAATATGTGCTTCCTATATCCACAACTTTAGGCTCTGTGGTTCTAGAGGTGCTGATGCTCAAAGGGGGACACTTCCAGCAGTAGACACAGTAAGAAAGCCACTAAATTTAAAGCAAAGGTGCCACTTGATTACCTGCAGGTTCTGTGTCAATTGACCGACAGCCACAGAAAAAAAGTTTTCGTACTGTCAGGAAGAATTAATCCTGATGGCCGTGAGGTGACAGGATGGCCGTCATTTAAGGGAGACGGGAAGGAATTTGACACCCAGATAATCTACTGGGGCATCTCTTGATACTCTCATGTTCAATTTTAACTCTAAATGGGAAAGTAGAGCAATCACTGCCTGATAAGGGCTTATTAACCAGGGGGCTCAGACCTCTTAGGGATGAGGGTCTAGATCATCCAACACTTAAGAAGTACTGGCTGAAAGAGAATTGTCTAGAGTGGGCTAAAGAGAAGGGAGATGATGAGAATGAGTCACAGCCTCAGGACGGAAAGCAGCAGCTCTGGAGTTCATCCCACTAACCCTTCTCTTGAAAATTTCCCCAGGAAATTTGAACCTAGAATCCTGGAGATGTGGTTGGATGGAATGAACATGTGAGAAGCAAGTGGTTACGAGCAATGCAAGAAGTAGACTATACAAGACATTGCAATGCTCTGCCTGGACCACTTTCCTGGGCTGTCCAGGACCCAGACCCCAGACTCTCTGAGGCATCAGCTGATGGTTCACTCTGTCCCTCTTCCCTGGAGAACTGTTCTCCGTTGACAAACATGGCCTTGTCCAGGAAATTATGCACACACCCCCATCTGGGGGTAGCTCACAGCCAGTGACTACCTTACACGTGGTACAAAAGGCTGTCCCCTTTGCCTTAAAGAGGGACAACTCTACAGGGCGGTTTATGGTCCAGAGACTCCCCACATCTCCACAGAGCAGAGATTAGACTTTACCTGAGACCACATTGTCTCTCTCCTGCTCCACCTTTCCTTATCCTGCTTCACTCCCTCCCTCATAAGTTTGCCCCTGAATCCCTGTCTGAAGCTCTGTTTCTATAAAACTCATCCTGAGACACAGTAGTAGTATAAACAATTTGGGGGGTGGGGTCTTATATAGATGAAATCAGGGAACAAGAAGTCCCAGGCTGGTACGGCAGCTCCCAAATCATCAGAGACTGAGGCTCCTTCTGTCTTCTTCTCCCCTTTCATCGTCAGCTCATGGCTACTGCCATCACATCCACATTGCAGGGAGAAGAGAAAAAGAAGGGATACCAGCATAATAGTACACCTCACCGTGCTTAGTCCCGACTCAGTGTTCTCATGGAGGGCCTATCCAGTGACTTTTGTCCACGCCAGTGGCCCCCCCGACCCCTGTGTGTAAGAGACACTGGGAAATGCTGACGTTTGGCTGGACACGATGGCACGCACACCCAGGATCAAAGTCTGTTAGAAAGGAAGAAGGAAGGACAGAGATTCTAGCAGTCTCTGCTACAGGTCCCAACTATGACAGCTGGGCTTGAAAAGGGGATCCAAACCTTGTACAACAGGACTCTCTCATAGACCACCTCACCAGAGGCAAAACTGAGCAAGAAGTATGTGAAGAAGCATAGATACACCTATGCTTCTTAGAAGTAAAGTAGTAACAATACACATATTATTCAGGGGCAGTCTGGGGCCTATTCACATGTTCACATATCCAAATCTTTAGAGAACCCTGGCGGATACAGAGTGGATTGACATATTTTGATCCTGAATCTTTCCTTTAGAAGACATATTTTCTCCCTCTCTGGTTATATGCTCTAGTCTATAAGTAGAAGTTGCAGTACCAAGGCTTAACAAAAATGCCCAGAGCTCCATAGAGCTTATAGTTCATTTATGGTGCAACTTCTAAATGTTTAGATTCATCTGTGGTACAACCAATTATCATATCAGTGAAATCTCTGAAAGAATTATCAGAACCAGTTTACATCTTCCAAAATCACTCAATGGGGGAAATAATCACATTAAAGTTCTGCTGAACCATACAAAACAAAAATGTTAATTCCAAACTGTTTTTTTTCCCCCCAAAGGTATATTAAACCTTAAGGAAAATAATTGCTGAAGAGCCTTAGCATATAAAACCTTTTTCTAAATAACTTCCTTGCCATTTCTCTAATTTGGGAATCTTCTGTCTTCTATAATTCCACCTTGTTGGGTCCTAATAATGTGTTCATTCCAAACAGATCACTTAAAGAATAGTCACATTTGGTATAATTCCATTATAAAATCATTTAATTCAGCAAGCAAAATGACTTTTATAACTAAATCACAATATTTTTGTGAAATAGAAAAAATGGAATATAATTAATTTTTTTTTAGGACTAAAGGTAAAGTTAACAATTAGGTGACTTGGTAGAGGCCAGATAAATCAGAAAACGAAAACTTCTTGGTTCCTATTTCCATGCTCTGGCCAACAAGATACATTGTCTTTTCCTTTCCTTTTTCTCTTCACCTTACTCTAGGTGGCAGAATCTGCAATGGTCCTCCAAGGTCCATTTTTCCTTTCCTCCTTCTAGTAATAGAACATCCTCAATTTTCACCAGAGATATGGCTGCCCAGATTGAGGTGATATTTCCCATCTCCCTGACAGCTAGGTGTAGCCACTAAATAATTTTGGAAGTGATACGCAAAACCTCCAGTCATGTTCTTAGAGATAGAGCTGCTTTCCCTGCATGTTCGTCTCCCACACTGCTGGCTGGGAAATGAGGATTGTAGAAATCCTGGAAGTCTGTGCTCAAGGTCATAGAGAAATGCTACTAGCCTCAGACCACTCACCTCTGAACTTCTACGTGCTATAGAAGGAAACTTCCGTTTTATCTAAGCCCTGTATTGGGTGATCCCTTTTTCCAGCTCCATATTTCGGTCAATTAGGAGCCTCACTTTAAGGCTGATTTAAAATGAAATGAGTTCAGAAGAGAGGAATGGGACAGCAAGGTAACTAGAAATCCTGTCCCAAGAGAGACTATTTGAAAGACATGGGAATACATAACTTGAGAAAGAAAAGAAAAGGAGATACCAGTGGGATTTCTCTTTATATTCTTTAAGGATCATCATGTAAGAAAATTACCACTCTTGTTCCCACATATTCATATATAAAGATCAATAAATAAAGTTACTTTGCAGAAGCCCAACAGGAACAAATTTCAGCCTCATTAAAGGATGAGCTTTCTCATAATCACAATAACCAAAAGACAAGCAGAAGTACCCTGGGTACTAATGAGTGCCCTGTCACTGGAAAGGACAAGGAAAACTTGACGTGGGAAGATACAGAATACAAGTTGAGGATCCTGACTGAACTAAGTCCTAATTCTTGCTCTGATAATTATCCATTGTTGTTTCTTAATATTTATGAGCTAAGTCTTCATTTGAAAAAATGGGGTTACTCTTAATATTTATCTAACAGGGTTGTAAGTAACAAAATAGAAAATACATGTGACTGCCCAGTGAAGATGCTAGATAACCCTATTTGGTTGGCATATTAAAGTAGGGTTTAATCATTGGAAAGAGTGAAGAATGGGCATGATAAACAGTCCTGCAATTCTGTGATTCTGAAATGTTTACTTCCCTTTTAGCAACATATAAGCATGTTGCTTAATGAAAAAGCTTGGCTAACAAATAAAGTAAGCAAATCATTTCTCCCTCTGTACCAGATGTTTCATGGATAATTAAATTGAGTGACCCTCACTCACTCCCACCTCCCATTCCACATCCACAGGAAGCTCAGAACACTGAAGGATCCTTGTTGGGTGGGAGCATTGTACCTCCTGGACAACCCAGAAGTTCTGCCAGCAAAGTTTTCCTAGTTAGACTATTATCTGGTCCAAAACTTTGAGAGAGTAAGAGGTACCTGTGAGGCAAGTGGTATCTGTGACACAGAGGACATAATACTTGCCAGTCAAGATAGGTAAGTTCTGGTCTAATGACTGACACTCTCTGACTTTCAGATCTTGAACGCGTTGGCACCTCTTTAGAATTTGTATCCATGTCTAAAAGACAAGCGGGCTGGGAAAGATAAACTAAGGATCCTTCCAGGTTCAGAATCCTATTATTTTAATTCAAAGAAGTAAAACAACCCTCTCATTAGAAGCCTGGATCACTCCTACAAGTTTGAAAGCTACTGAAGCCCAGGGTATAGGATCTAGAATAATATCCTGAGGAATTCAGAATGTATAACACTGTCATTAGACATAGAGAGTAAAGTTTTGTGTGCAGATAGAAATAATCCCTTTTCACAAAAGCAATGCAGCCATGAGTAAGGGTATCAGGGCCTTTAAATCTCAGAAGGGTTATATTCTAGGGTGGGGACAAGGCTGTGTTCATACAGAACCAAGAGATGCCAGATGATCTCTACTGGGTACAGTGGAGAGTGGTTAAGACTATGGCATCTAGAGCGACTCAAACCTGAGTTTAAATCCAAGCCATGCTACACACATTTTTGGTTACTGTGAAGAAGTCATTTCCAGGCCTCACATTCTATCCTTGAAAACAAACCCATCACACTGTTTCCATTTTTTTTTATCACTGACAATTAAATTAGTAATAATTATAAAATTCTTAATACTTTGCCTGGCAATTTACCCACTGGACTCATACCTATTTGAGGGTAGGGACTATGGTTATCTTATTCAACAGTATACTCAGAAGATAGTCTTTATATGGTACATAATAAGTGCTTAAGAAAATTTCATATAAATGATGCCACATGCCCAAAGGTCTACTGAGCTGTCCAGCATGAAGAAAACTTCCTGACCCTCTTCTCCAATTACTCGATCTCTTTTTGACCTGTAGATCAACAAGAAAGACAGTGACACTGTTCTTTTCCTAGCTCTTTTCTTCAACAACTCACTTTATGTAGTTTAACCATATTTATTGCATATGCATGGCCACTGGGCCCCAAATGAGCGCAAACTGACATCGCTGTTCTTGGTCATATTCAAAGTTTCCTGTCTTATGATCATGGAATTTTAAGATTTTGATTTGTTTTGTGGGGATAGGGGAGTGGTTAAGCAGATTCTTCATTTTATTTGGATACTGATAGAGTTTAGCACAGGTCCTATCAACCAGATATGTACTAAAAACCTATAAGAAATTTGATAAGTCATTAGAATTAGGACATAGGCTCTCTAGGTACTATCAGCTCTGTTCTTAGTACACTCAATTTGTAGATATATTTTCTACCTGGCCAATCACTATGAGATTTTTATGCTGGTTTACAGAGCTGGAGTTTTACACAAGCCAATTTACACACATTTCTGCCTTGGGAATCAAGACAGTTATAACCATAATACCAAAAGATTACTTTTTAAATAATCAACATCATTATAATTATTTGGCCAACAAAAAGGGACACTTTCAAAGTAGGAGACTTTTATAGCCAGGATATTTTTAAATATGAATCCCAAAAAGATAATTTCATAGAAGAATGAACAATGTGTTCTACTAAAAAATAGCAATTTGTTGACAAATTCTGCACATAAATAATGGACATTATGCAAACTAACTTGGCTTTGCTGTTTCCAAAATCTTTTTGCAAAACTTTAGAATTTGTTTCATATCATTGAAAATATTGACAAAGTCTATTTATTTTTTCCAAAATAGAATTGAAATTGTTTATATTATTTTTAATTCCCATAAAATTGTACTTGTACTGATAGCTAACATTAAGGCCAATTCCTTTAGTGAAAATACAGAAATACTTTCTTATCATCTTGACCTATGCATGCTGCTCAATGTAACAGCCATTAGCCACTTGTAACCACTGGGCACTTGACATGTGGCTAGCAAAACCAAGGAACTGAATTTTGAATTTTATTTTTTTTTGTTTGGTTGGGTTTTTTTAGTAGTTGATTTACAATATTATATTAGCTTCAGGTGCACAGCATACTGATTTAGTATTTTTATACGTTCTACTTAATTAAAAGTTATTATGAGATAGTGACTATAATTCCCTGTGCTATGCAATATATCCTCATCGTTTATCTATTTTACACATAGTAGTTTATATTTAATTTTCAAACTTTTTAATATAATTTTAAAGGTTACTTTCCATTTAGTTATTACAAAATATTGGCTATATTCCCTGTGCTGTATAATACATCCCTGTAGCCTATCTTATACACAATAGTTTGTATCTCTGACTCCCCCATCCCTGTATTGCCCCTCGCCACCCCCACTGGTAACCACTAGGTCTGTTCTCTATATCTGTGGGTCTGCTTCTATTTTGTTATATTCACTACTTTGTTGTTTTTTTGATTCTACTTCTAAGTGATATCATATAGTATTTGTCTTTCTGTCTGACTTATTTCACTTAGCATAATGCCCTCAAGTCCATCCACGTTGCTGTAAATGGCAAAATCTCATTATTTTTTATGGCTGAGAGGTATTCCACATCTTTTTTATCCGTTCCTCTGTCGATGGACACTTAGACTGCTTCCAGATCTTGGCAACTGTAAATAATGCTGCTATGAACATTGAGGTGCATGTATCTTTTTGAATTGGTGTTTTTGTTTTTTCCAGATATATGCCCAGGAGTGGGATTGCTGGGTCATATGGTAGTTCTATTTTTAGTTTTATGAGGAACCTCCATACCATTTTCCACAGGGGC
This sequence comes from Stenella coeruleoalba, assembly GCF_951394435.1. Lineage (NCBI taxonomy): Eukaryota > Metazoa > Chordata > Mammalia > Artiodactyla > Delphinidae > Stenella > Stenella coeruleoalba. The sequence goes on along the minus strand of NC_137148.1, from coordinate 128,106,852 downwards.
TGCGCCAATGTACATTCCCACCAACAGTGTACAATTTCATTTTATTGCTGTCAATTTATAAACTAAAGCAATGTAAAATATTTTCCATTTAACCTAACTTTATGATTTCAGTAATACTACATTCCTCTTTAACTCTTATAAATTTAGCATCTGTATGGAGCTGTACTGAAAGAATAAACGCACCAGATTTCAAAGACTTAGTAAACAAAAATAGAAAATATCTATTAATTTTATGTTGATTATTTGCTGAAATGGTAATGTTTGGATATGTTGGCTTAAATAAAATATAGTATTAAAATTATATTTCCCTATTTCTTTTTACATTTTTTTATGTGACTACTAGAAAAATTTTAATTATGAAGGTAGTTAATATTATATTTCTACAGAACAGTACTGATCTTGCAAGTTGAAAATATCTACCTACTCAAATGCCACTTCCTGTAATGGTAGTGATGCTTATATGTTACTAACTCTGTCACATCTAACATTTGTAAACACTGGACAAAATAGGTCTGGAGGGCAACAAAAAGCAGGAAAAGAAAAAAAAAAAAAAAAGGAGGGAAGTTGGCCCTTGACAGAAGGAAACTTCCCTGGATAAGATTCCCCTTTATTAAACTTCGTACCTGTGGGCATTTTCTAATGAGCAGGGAATTGGATGGGGAAAATATAAGCAGAATTATCATAGTCATAATGAATTAAGAAGTCAGATGATGGAGTTTAGGGCTGCCAGGGCAGCTAGAAAGTGAAGGGGAAAATCTAGGAAAGGAGGAAATCCTTAAATCTGAATAAAAATACCAATCAAAACCTTGGCTTACTTGTGAACAACTGCCTGGGAAATACCAAGATTCACGGTATGAAACATTAGCTGTAACAATGTTTCACTCAGAATATGCAGCATAAAATAATAAATTAGTACACTCACAAAGAAACAAGAAAATTTAATCCTGAGTCAAGAGAAAAAGCAGTCAATTGTTACTGAACCTGAAATATTCAAGATGTTGGAATTACCAGGCAAGGACTTGAAAATATCTATTAAATCTGTTTCAGACTATAAAGGATAATGTATCATAATGAATGAAAAGAAAGTAAAACTAGGCAGAAAAATGAAAACTGAATGAAAGAATAAAATAAAAAATTTAAAACTGAGAAGTAAAATATTTGAAATGAAAATCTCCTTGAAAAGTCTCTAGAAACAGACTGGAGATAGCAGAAAGGAGGGATATGTGAAATTGAAGATAGATTATCTTCTAAATATTATTTTCTGAAGATAGAATATCAATATGTTATCCAATGTGAAGAATGGAGAAAATACAGAATAAAACTAAATGAATAAAACTTCTGAGACTTATGTGAAAATATCAAGTGATATAAAATATATGTAATGGCATCCATACCAATAACACAACTAAAACATTTGTGAACATTCCTAAAACCCGCTGGCTTTTTTGAAAGTCACATGGCAAACGCCACCTCCACAAAACGACATAGTACAAGAAGGGCAAGGAATCCATACATGCCCAGGGCAAATGACATTATGACAGGAAGCAGAGTGGCTGTGATGGGCTAAGATATTTTAGAAAAAGTCTAGAACTCTAAAGGAGATTGTGCTGAGACTTGAATGCACTGAGACTGCAGATCCAAGATAATGTGGTCTAGTAAGAGATGCAAGCATTGTGAGCTGTGAGGAGACGAGAGAAAGGGGCAAGCGATCTACTTCTAGCTTCATCTTTTGTTTCAGTATGAAGACAATAATATAAATAAATCTTTTAATATTATAAAGCAATATAATATATATGGTAGAGAGAGAAGAGAAAAAACAAGACAGAAAAAAAGAAAGAGGGGGAGTGGAAGTAGTCGAATATTCCTTAAACTTGGTCGGGGGGAAACAAATGTGCAGACCCAAGAAGCTCATCAAATCCCAGTTATGATAATTACAAAGAAAAACAAACTTAGGCATCATGTAGTCCAATTTCTGAAAACCAAAAATAAGCAGAACATCATGAAAGCAGAGAGAGGAAAAAACCTACATATAGGGAACATTATAGTCTCCTGTCAATAAAAATGACAACTGATACTGAAAACAAAAGAGGTTAGAAGACTACGGAATGATGATTAAATTGTTAAAAGAAACACTCTTTTACCCAGAATCCTAGGTCCAGTGAAAATAACCTTAAAATGAGGGCAAAACAAAGATATTTTCAGGTAAATAGGAAGTGCAAGAATTTATTGGCAGCAGACCAGCACTTTAAGAAATGCTAAAGCATGTTATTCAAACTTAAAGAAAATGATGATAGATTGGGATTCTATAAGCTAATGCAGAGCACAGAGAGTCATAAATATATGGGTCAATACCTAGAGGGCATTATGCTAAGTAAAATAAGTCAGACAGAGAAAGACAAATACTGTATGATATCATTTACACGTGAAATCTAAAAATTACCATAAACTAGTGAATATAACAAAAAAGAAACAGACTCACAGAAAACAAACTAGTGGTTACCAGTGGAGAGAAGGAAGAGGGGAGGGGCAACATAGGGGTAGGGGATTAAGAGGTATTAACTATTATGTTTAAAATAAGCTACATGGCTATATTGTACAACACAGGGGATACAGCCAATATTTTATAGTAACTATAAATGGAGTACAACCTTTAAAATTGTGAATTTCTATATTGTACCCTGTAACTTATATAATATTGTACATGAACTCCACCTCAATAAAAGAAAAATAAATAAAGATACTAGGGAACGAGGGGAAAAAATCCATATTATAATCTCTAGGACAATCAACAAAACAAAATATAGTTAAAAAGCCAATAAAATGGACTACTAAAACTATCTGATAAACCTAAAATATGGCATGAAAGAAGATATAGGGAAACCATAAATAAATAAACAAGCCAGCCAATCTGAATAAGAACAAATAGAAAAATGACAGACTTAAAGCTAACAGATTAATAACTACCTTATACAAAAATGGATTGAATAAAAGTGAAAGATGACTGGACTGCAAATAAAAAGCCAGAACTATATGCTTTCTAAAAATGATGGCATTTAAATTTAAGGTAAAGATAACCTAAAAGTAAAAGAATGAAAGATGATTTATCATATATATAATAAACATAACAATACTGGAGTGACTTATATTAATAGTAATAGAATTTAAGGCAAGGATTATTATAAGAGATAATAAAGAAGATTTCATAATGACAAAACTGTTAGTTTTTCAGGAATACAACAATCAGAAATGTATGTGCCTATTAAGAGATCTTTGAAAAACACCAAGCAAAACTGAAAGACCTAAAGGGAGAAACAGACAAATCCAAAATACTCGTTAGCATCTTTAACATTCCTCTCTGAATAACTTACAGACGATCCAGAAAAAAAAAAAAATCAGTAAGAACATAGAAAATAGGAGCATGATTAACCACCTTGACCTAGATAACATTTACAGAGCACTACACTCAGCAAATAGCAATTATAAGAATACACATTCTTTTCAAGTTTACATAGAATGTTCAAAAAAATACAGACTATATGCTGAGCCATTAAAAAAATTCTTGGGAACATATGTATATGTATAACTGATTCACTTTGTTATAAAGCAGAAACTAACACACCATTGTAAAGCAATTATACTCCAATAAAGATGTTAAAAAAATTGTCAAAATGTTTGAAAAGATTGTTATATTAGGGTCTGTATTCTTTGCCCACAGTGGAATTAAATCAGAAATCAATAAAAAATCTATAAAACCCTATATATTTGGAAATTAAACAGTATACATAGAAGTAATGCATGGATCAAAGAAGTTACAGGGATATTAAAAGTATCTCAAACTGAGTGACAGTGAAAACACAACACACAGAAACATGTTGAATGTAGCTAAAACAGTAGTTAGTGAGAAATGTATAGCCTTAAATGCTTATTTTAGAAAGGGAGATATATTTTTAATCACAATCTGCTTCCATCCTAAGAAGCTAAGCAAATTAAATCCATCATAAGTAGAAGGAAATTCTATAGATAGGAGCGGAAATAAGTGAGATAAAAAAACAAATAGTAGATAAAATTAAAGCCCAAAGCCGTTTCTTTGAAAAAATTAATAAAAATGATCAGCTCCTCACAAAAACGATATGAAAAAAATAAGAGAACAAGAAAGCACAATTATCAACATCAGGAATGAAAGAGGGAACATCACTACAAATCCAACTGCTGTTAGAAAGGATAATAAGAATACAGTGTTAAGTGGAAAAAAAAAACATCGAAGTGCAAAAAAAGAAGCTACAGGCTACCTTTACTTAAGAAAGAAGGCAAGATAAAACTTGTAGAAATCTCATTTGCACAAGAAGAAACATAGAAAGGATAAACTAGAAAGATATGGGTTACCTATGGTGTATGTTTAGGGTGAAAGGGATGGCAAAATGGGAACGGGACAAAAGGAATGGCAGAGGTTGGAGGAGTGACACTTTCAAGTATAAATTTTGTATAGTCCGAGCTATTAAAACATATTTTTTAATATACATAAAAATATAAATAAAATCAACAAGGATGGGGGAGAAGAAAATGAAATAGAAACAGAAGAACATAACTAATTCAAATGAATAAGATAACCATAATGAAGAAGAAAATTGAACCATTCCAAGTTAACTTTTGAATACCTTACTTTTGCTCTATACCCTCAAGCTGAAAACAAGAACAGTAAACGGAGGTTAAACTCTAGGCAATAGATGCGTTTTTCAGTTTTAGCAAAACTAAATTGACCAAATTTAGCATTAAAAAATACAAATATTTAATATACTCTAGGATTGCTGAAATTAGTTTGGATAATGAGACTCAAGTTTCTCAATGTCAAAGAAGAGAATTACAAATGTGGAAAGGGGCGCGGCTAGAGAGAATCCTATAACATTGGAAGTATCAGTATGAAGTCACAGTTCTAGATATAGATGTGTATATGTCTATGTACATACATACACATATCTATATAGTTCTTATCTCAGTCTACTTAGGGCACTTACAAGCAATGACACCCAGTAACATGTCACGCCCAGATCATGGTTTCTAAATATGATTCTCAACAGTTCCTTGGAAAAAGACTGACTCCAGGGCTAGGGCAGACCAAGCGACATATGAATCTGGAGACTTCCAGTAAGAAAGTGCTCAAAAAATGATTAGTATACATCAAAGGACACAGACACAGTTGAAAGTGAGTCCACGTGGCCAACAATAGGAATGTTTTAGCAAAAATAATAAATTATATCAACAGATTTTATCCAATAAATATGAATCCAAGAGACCATTACATAAATGAGAAAATTAAATGGGAGATATGCAAAAACCCTTCTTACAGGACAATGCCAACTAAAATGTAGAAGGGAATGATGAGATTAAAAAGTCACCATTTGTTAATTACCATAGTAATAATTGTTTCTGGCTAGAACCATTGATTGATGCTAAAACTAATAGGTGAGACAAAAGACCTGTATTCAGAAAACTATAAGACAATGATGAAAGAAATTAAAGATGATACAAAGAGATGGAAAGATATACCATGTTCTCGAATTGGAAGAATCAATATTGTGAATATGACTATACTACCCAAAGCATTCTACAGATTCAATGCAATCCGCATCAAACTACCAATGGCATTTTTCACAGAAGTAGGACAAAAAAATTTCACAATTTGTATGGAAACACAAAAGAGCCCAAACAGCCAAATCAATCTTGAGAACGAAAAATGGAGCTGGAGGAATCAGTCTCCCTGACATCAGAGTATACTACAAAGCTTCAGTAATCAAGACAGTATGGTACTGGCACAAAAGCAGAAATATAGATCAATGGAACAGAGAGAAAGCCCAGATCACCTTATCTTTGATAAAGGAGGCAGGAATATACAATGGAAGGAAAGACAGCCTCTTCAATAAGCAGTGCTGGGAAAACTGGACAGCTACATGTAAAAGAATGAATTAGAATACTCCCTAACACCATACACAAAAATAAACTCAAAATAGATTAAAGACCTAAATGTAAGGCCAGACACTATCAAACTCTTAGAGGAAAGCATAGGAAGAATACTCTATGACATAAATCACAGCAAGATCCTTTTTGACCCACCTCCTAGAAAAAGGGAAATAAAAACAAAAATAAACAAACGGGACCTAATGAAACTTAAAAGCTTTTGCACAGCAAAGGAAACCATAAACAGGAAGAAAAGACAACCCTCAGAATGGGAGAAAATATTTGCTAACAAAGCAACTGACAAAGGATTAATCTCCAAAATTTACAAGCAGTTCATGCAGCTCAATATTAAAAAAACAAACAATGCAATCCAAAGTGGGCAGAAGACCTAAACAGACATTTCTCCAAGGAAGATATACAGATTGCCAACAAACACATAAAAGGATGCTCAACATCACTAATCATTAGAGAAATGCAAATCAAAACTACAATGAGGTATCACCTTACACCGCTCAGAATGGCCATCATCAAAAAATCTACAAACAATAAATGCTGGAGAGGTTGTGGAGAAAAGGGAACCCTCTTGCACTGTTGGTGGGAATGTTAATTGATACAGCCACTATGGAGAACAGTATGGAGGTTCCTTACAAAACTAAAAATAGAACTACCATATGACCCAGCAACCCACTGCTGAGCATACACCTGAGAAAACCATAATTCAAAAAGAGTCATGTACCACAATATTCATTGCAGCACTATTTACAATAGCCTGGACATGGAAGCAACCTAAGTGTCCATGGACAGATAACGGATAAAGAAGATGTGGCACATATATACAATGGAACATTACTCAGCCATAAAAAGAAACGAAATTGAGTTATTTGTAGTGAGGTGGATGGACCTAGAGTCAGTCATACAGAGTGAAGTAAGTCAGAAAGAGAAAAACAAATACCGTATGCTAACACATATATATGGAATCTAAAAAAAAAAAAAAAATGCTTCTGAAGAACCTAGGGACAGGACAGGAATAAAGATGCGGACGTAGAGAATGGACTTGAGGACATGGAGGGGGGAAGGGTAAGCTGGGACGAAGTGAGAGAGTGGCATGGACATATATACACTACCAAATGTAAAGTAGCTAGCTAGTGGGAAGCAGCTGCACAGCACAGGGAGATCAGCTCGGTGCTTTGTGTCCACCTAGAGATGTGGGATAGGGAGGGTGAGAGGGAGATATAAGAAGGAGGGGATATGGTGATATGTGTATTCGTATAGCTGATTCACTTTGTGATACAGCAGAAACCAACACACCATTGTAAAGCAATTATACTCCAATAAAGATGTTAAAAATAAAAAAGAACATATGAAAAAGCAACTATGGTGAGAGGACATTTAGACTATAAATGTCCACAGTTTGTGAGGACTATTCGAGTGTTTGGTTTGGATAAGGCCACTCCTGCCTGATCTAAATAGTCCTCCAAAGACCTTGGGGCATTAGCTCCTGCCATGGTAAAGGCGACTCTTTTACTGGCATTGGCAAAAGCCGGTGTAGCAGCCCCACTAAAACAATCATCTTGCCCACTAACACCACCACATCATTCCCTAGCAACGTGCCCTAGCAACTGGGAAGTTTTCACTTTTGTTTGCCTGGCGGATGGTTAAGCCATCTCTCCCAAGAACCGACTCGATAAAGTACACCTCGAGCTAAATTTGGACTTTTATCTCCTCATGTCCCCTTGCGAGGAACAATAGTTTAATTAAACTATCATTTATTTGGAGTACGTTATTGCTTTTTTGGCTTGTTAAGACACTATTCTGTATACTACTAGCTTGTGAAATTATTGTAAGTCCCACAGTAAACCTGTGTTAAATAAAATATCGGCACACTGTCTCTGTCTCTGAGAATAATTTGCCACCCTCAAATCAGACAGACAACAAATACATGAAAAAGAAAAAAAAATGTAATTTTGGGATAAAGGAACCACAATGTTTTTAGTGGAAATGAAACATTTGAGACATTTTTATAAAAGCGTTTCTTTCTCTTTTGGTGGGATAATCAACCGGAATGGCATTTATGAAAAGGCAATTTGGCAATCTTACACAAAACGGCATTGACAGTCTCTTTAACTCAGCAGTTTCACTTCTAAGAACCCATTCTATAGAAACACTAAATGGTTTGCATATGTAAGCTCCATCAGTGTGCCTGCTTCTGCACCGCCTAAGGATAATCAGATTAGGCATGAAAGGCTTGATCCAGCAGCTCCATGGGATCAACCAAGCCCCTCAATACCCTAATTACATAAAATAAAACAAAAATAAATATGTCAACTTCCTATTAACTTTAATGGCATCATTGCTGTTGCTTTTAGTGGCATCATCATCGTTTTGAATTATCTTCTCAGGAACAAATAGGCCTGTATGTTTCTTGAGAGCCTGGGTTATCAGGACCATTTTCTTCTGCTACTATCAAAGTGTGTGTGTGCTTTCTAATACAACGGTACAAAGAATTAGCGTTAGGGGCTTTTCTGTAGTTCAATTTACTAAGAAATATAGGCTGCAGTGATGAGAATATAGCAAACACTGTGAGAACCTACAATATCTTTGAGGAGATTCGCGAAAGAATATAATAGAGTCTCTTGTGAACCTAGTAAATGACAGAGCTCTTAAACACTATAGTATATTGCTTCACTCACCTGGATGTTATTTTAAAAGCAGTATACACACACAGAGGCTATTTTACAGGGTCTATAACTATGTTACAGCCCTCTCCTACATCCCCCTCCTGACAGTTTTTCCTAATTCCTCATCTTTCACATAGAAAACCCACATTTTTCCCTCCAAATATTTGATTTCTTTTTCCTCTCAGCTGAAGGCGCCTGTTTTCCCTTGATGCAAAAGGGAAATATTTGTAATGCTCCATAAAAATGGATGACAGCTAAAACTCAGATTCTAGACCAAAAAAAAAAAAAATTACCAGCTGTGGAAGCATATCAGAGTCTCCTTATTGGTAAAATGGGCATAACTGAGGTATCTGCCTCAAACGAAAGTGAGGATTAAATGAAGTCATGCACACACGGTAGGCCCTCAGGAAGAAATGGCTCTTACTGTCATTTTAAGTAGTGTTACATTAATAGCTTCACTTGGAGAAAATGCCCTTGCCTCTTTCTTGACTATCTTTTGGTTTACCCAACCCATAGAATTCCTGAAGGGAATAGAGCTGTAAACAATCTGTATTTGTTTCTACTTCTTCCCCCCATTCCCATAATTTCTAAACAAATAAACTGTTTAAACATATTTCAGGAGAAGCTGTGGAGGGGGAATGCTCTCCTAAGTAGGGTCAACACCATCTGTGGAGAATGCATAGAAGGAGTTTAGGCCCATGCCAATGTCATGTTCATTGCAGATGTCTAAAGTAGGCTTCTTGTCTGTAGATGGGAAGGTCACCTGCTTGTCTCTTCAACTTCCTGACACTCACAAACCAGGCACAAGCCAGGTAGCCACTAGACCCTAATATAATCCCTCCAAATCCTTACACCTTACCTCCCTGACTACCTGAGGAGTTGCTCCTTCTTTGCACAAACTGCTCACAAAAACTTAAATGAGGCAGAGTCATATTCCAAGTTTCATCAGCACAACATTCATAGTTTTAAGTATGTCCCAAATATTCAGAAATATTTTATAGGAGAAATATATCATCTTTCAAGAATGATTTTCTTTGATAGAGTCCAATGGTCCAATGTAAATACTGTGTATTTTTTAATATTCATAGAATATAGTATACTAAGTTAAATACTTAGTGTCCTGTCAAATTCATTAATTTTTTTTAAGGTTATTACTACAACTGAGGTAGTCCTCTGCTTATCTCAATTTTTTCTTCCTTCTTCCAACTTTGAATTAAATCCCCATCTCTTCAAAGATTTTGGCTTATAGAGTTATGAACCAATAACCATTTAAACAACCAGTTTAGCAGGCTCTCACACACTCCTGCGTTAATAAACAGGAAACTGAATCTAAGGGAAGGGTCCTGAGTTTGGGGTGGGGAGTGGAAAGTGGCTTCTGGAGTCAGAGATAAAAACCCTGCTATCTGTTGACAAATTTCTCAACTTCTATGAGCAACATTTTACGGTCTGTACAACATGGCTAATATTTGCATCAACGTTATCAGGCTGTTTTGAGGACTAAATGAGAAAGCAAATGTCAATCACTGAGCACCATACCTGGCTTACAATAAGGACTCAATTTATTGTCATCTTCAGCAAATCAAAACTACAATGAGATATCATCTCACACCAGTCAGAATGGCCATCATCAAAAAATCTAGAAACAATAAATGCTGGAGAGGGTGTGGAGAAAAGGGAACACTCTTGCACTGCTGGTGGGAATGTGAATTGCTTCAGCCACTATGGAGAACAGTATGGAGGTTCCTTAAAAAACTACAAATAGAACTACCATAGGACCCAGCAATCCCACTACTGGGCATATACCCTGAGAAAACCAAAATTCAAAGAGGCATGTACCAACATGTTCATTGCAGCTCTATTTACAATAGCCCGGAGATGGAAACAACCTAAGTGCCCATCATCGGATGAATGGATAAAGAAGATGTGGCACATATATACAATGGAATATTACTCAGCCATAAAAAAAAACGAAATTGAGCTATTTGTAATGAGGTGGATAGACCTAGAGTCTGTCATACAGAGTGAAGTAAGTCAGAAAGAAAAAGTCAAATACCGTATGCTAACACATATATATGGAATTTAAGAAAAAAGAATGTCATGAAGAACCTAGGGGTAAGACAGGAATAAAGACGCAGACCTACTGGAGAACGGACTTGAGGATATGGGGAGGGGGAAGGGTGAGCTGTGACAGGGCGAGAGAGAGTTATGGACATATACACACTAACAAACGTAAGGTAGATAGCTAGTGGGAAGCAGCCGCATGGCACAGGGATATTGGCTCGGTGCTTTGTGACCGCCTGGAGGGGTGGGATAGGGAGGGTGGGAGGGAGGGAGACGCAAGAGGGAAGACATATGGGAACATAAGTATATGTATAACTGATTCACTTTGTTATAAAGCAGAAACTAACACACCATTGTAAAGCAATTATACCCCAATAAAGATGTTAAAAAAAATAAATATTCAAGAGATACTTGTTCTCACTTAGGTTTATCACTGACAACCTCTTTGGGGTTAGCTACTTTCCTTCCCTAGACTTCAACTTCCTCAGTCATACATGTGAATGGATAGACCAATTTTTTTTGGAGTTTTTAAAAATTGAAGTATAGTTGCTGTATGATAGACCAATTTTTTTGAGTTATTTCAGCTTTAAAATTCTCAGTTCAATTGAATCTTTTCTTACTGATTCAGTGTCAACAGGGTGAACATCAGTGATGATCCTTTTATTCTTTTTACACATTTATTGTAACAAACACTATTAAAGACTAGGAAAATCACACTGAAAAGAATATCATGTACTTGCCAGTAATATAGTGGTGACAAATGTAAATAACCAGGGAGTTATGATGCAATGTGATTCATACTCTAATAAAGGAACTTCAAGGTGCTGGTCAGGGGAGAGGGTGGAGAGTTCAGGGTGGTCTCCTAGCAGAAGTAACATGCAAACTGAGAACTGAGGACTGATATGTAGGAGTTACTCTCAAAACCTGGGGATAGGGACTGCCCTGGTGGCTCAGGAGTTAAGAATCCACCTGCCGATGCAGGGGACATGAGTTCAATCCCTGGTCTGGGAAGATCCCACATGCCACGGAGCAACTAAGCCCGTGTGTCAACAAGTATTGAGCCTGCACTCTACAGCCTGCAAGCCACAACTACTGAAGGCTGTGTGTGCTAGGGCCCACGTGACACAACTACTGAGGCTGTGTGCTGCAACTACTGAAACCTGCACGCCTAGAGCCCATGCTCTGCAACAAGAGAAGCCACCGCAATGAGAAGCCCACGCACCGCAACAAAGAGTAGCCCCTGCTCACCACAACTAGGGAAAGCCTGTGCGCAGCAATGAAGACCCAACACAGCCAAAAAAAAAAAAAGAAAAAAAAAAAACACCTCGGGGATAACCAGTGTGGATCACTGCTTGTCTCTTCTTTAGTTGACCCAAGGTTATTTTCCTTGTGTCTGCTTTACCCCCATCTTTCCTTGATTTTCTCTTGCCAGCCGTATTTTGTGAGTGTGAGTGTCTGACTGTAGTCCCAATTTGTTGCATTTAATTTGCTGTGGGTAATGAAATCAAATGACTAATTTCCCTGAAATTGTGTATTTTTAAAAAATGAGTTTTAAAAAGAATGCATTTTGGGGACTATTCAACAACTTTTGTTTTACTTTTAAAAATAGTTTGCACTGTTAGTATACTATATCACTGACCTCCAGATAAGTAAGTGTTCAGTCTTTTTCCTTTAAGACTAGGTGGAGAGACAGAGAAAAGCAAATACACAATTATTACAAGGATCTTTTTTTTTAGGTAAAAATTAGAAATTAAAGAGCCACACTTAATTTTCTTGAAAAAATAAATATTCCTGACCCAGATTCCCTAATATTCTATAACAATGCCTAGTGGAAGTATTAGGAACTTAACGTCTAAACTAATACAATAAGAAAAAAAGCCTCATAAAAATTCTATCACAAAAGGTAGAATTTTGCTTTTAAAGAGGATAGATGAGAAACATCTACAAGGCCTTTCACAGTAGTAATTTTCACCAAGAATCAGGCACATCAGAATAGAAACACAGCCAGAGAATTAACAGTAACAAGACAAAGCCAGTCTTGACTGCAAAGTGCACATCATACATTTGGGTTTGAAAAAATAGTTACTTTGGGGTATGTTTTTATTGTTTTTAGCTTTAATTTGATTCATCTTAATTAACAGACTACCTAAATTTCAGATTATTTTCTGCTAGATGAATTACTGGGTTATAATTTTTGAAATAACTATCCAGCATTTTTCTTCAGTTACCTAAGAGAAAATGAGAATGTGATGTATTTAACTACTACATATTTTGCTTTTAAAAAAACCCCACAAAATTTGTAAAGTAAAAGACATTGTAGCTATGTATTTCATGTCCACAATATTTAGAACATAGAGGCCATTTTAAAAAGGAATGTAAAATAAATCAGTACAAATTAATTATCTTGAAGTTTTATATAACTCTAGCTTTATAATGTAATTTTTAAGGGAACAGATTTCAAGATCCACTAATTATTTTGTTACTGGGATGAAAAGTCCTTCAGGAATTCTTCTCAAAATGGACTTGGGACAGATGTAGGTAAATAGCACACGCTCAATGAACATCTTTCTTTTTCTACAGCATTAAAGCAGCTTTGGCATCAAAACCTTGGATTTGAGGTTGAAACTTTAAGTGTTTATGAAACCCCCAGGTCAACTCACCAGAAGCCAGTGCAAAAACACCATGGACAAAGACATAGAAGGGTCAACTGCCCAAGATTCTATCAGACAAACTACCACTGAAACAAGAACATAAGAAAGTATAAAATACACAGGGAAACTCTCCATCATTGGTGAGAGTTAGACATAATAGGATGGTTAAAACCCCCAAGAACTTCAGATAACAGGAAATCTGAACAGAATATAAAATAACTCTAAGGCAACTGAAAACACCAGCCATTATGAAATAGAAAAGAACAAGAAATTGAGAGAAATAGAATACTAAAGAGTAACTAATGGAATACCTAAAGACAAATAATAAAATTACTGAAATGTAAAATTTAGCAGTTTTGTAACCACCAGGTCAGCAAAAATTAGAAAAGCTGCCAATTATAAGTGTTGGTAAGGATGTGGAAGAATGGAGAATGGAAACTCATATACTCCAGGTTAGAAATACAAATAGGTACAACCACATGGAAACAAATTGCTATTACCTAGTAAATGGAAGATGTTCATACTCATTTATCCCAAGCAATTCTGCCCCTAATCAAATACCTTAGAGAAACCCTTGCCTTTCTATAATAAGATCTGTACAATAATTTCTATAGAAGTATAACCAACAGGAGAATTGAAAAATTGTGGTGTATTTACACAACACAATACTATACAGTAAAGAAAAAGGAATAAACAAATATCAGTATGAATGGATATCAGGAAAAAACACTTTAGAGGAAAAAATCAAGTTGCCAAACAAGGTATGGCTCCATTTTATAAAAAGTCAAAAATGTATAAAACTAGTTACTCTATTATTTAGTCATAATTATGCAGTGACATTTTTAAAAGTAAAATAATATTAAGTTCATGAAGAGATCAAACTTTGCCTGATTCCAAAATAAAAAATATACAAAAAATTAAATTTCAAGGGAAAAATAAGTTTATTAAGGTATACTTAAAATAAGTCTCATTTCCATTTTTTCTCTACCTGTACCCATTGTCTCCTGTAGCTGATCTTTCTGGGCGTGATGGGGGTAGTTGCTAGTTTATGCTTCTGGTATCTTATACACAAAAGGCAGCATACTATATCTAACATTTTATTTATCTGCTGTATCAATCAGGGCTCTCCAGAGAAACAGAACCAATAGGATACATAAAGTGGGGAGGCTGGAAATTCAAGAAAGAGTTGATGTTACAAGCTTGAGTCTGAAACCTGCAGGGCAGGCCAGCAGGTTGGAAACTCAAGCAGGAATTCTATGTTGCAGTCTGGAGGCAGAATTCCTTCTCTGAAACCTGTGTTTTGCTCCAATGGCCTTCAACTGACTGCATGAGGCTCACCTGCATTGTGGAAGATAATCTGCTTTACTCAAGGCCAACTGACTATAAACGTTAATCATGTCTACAAAATGCCTTCACAGCAACATCTAGACTAGTGTTTGACCAAACAAGTGGGTACCACAGCCTAGCCAAGATACCATATAAAATGAACTGTCTCATCTACCTACCTTCCTATCATTCTTACTTTTCCATTTGACAATATAGCCTGGAAGTGTCTCCGTATCTGTGGTCATGTATGTCAGGTATTTTCCTTCATTTTTCAGATGGCAGCTTAACACTCCATTGTACAGATATATCATTTATTCAACCAGATGGATCTATTCTTTTGTTTCATAATTATGGTACAATAAAAAAAATCTTGCACATATGTTGTTTCATATGTTCCAGCATATTTTAGGAACAGATTCCTAAAATTCATTTCTCAATTTGCCATTGAGAAAACACATAATTTTCTTTGTTGTCATCAAATTTCCCCTCCATAGGGGTCAGATCTATTAGCAATCTGCCCAGCGAAGGGTGAGGATGGAGTGGGAAAGGGGAATAGGTGAAGGTACCCAGGATTTAACTTGGCAGGTAAGGCCTACCCTGTTGATTTGGTAGAACAGCAAAGATTTTTCAGTGGCAGCCTTTGATTACCTTCTCACTATCTTGCTCTTCTAGTGCATAAACTGTGCTCTAACATCTGGTTATCACTGTATGCTCAAGTTATGTGTCAACAATTACAATGTCTTAAAGATTGAGAAGCAACACCATCAGATGTGTTTGAAGGAAGAGTCTATTCTTTTGTTGGCATTTTAGTGACTCTTTCATCATTCCTTAGGAGCTGTCATAAATGGTCAGCAGGTTCACACTCAGTACGCAGTGACAGTCACCCTCCCCCAAAGGGTCATCAAGTTTGGACAGTGAGTTCCCTACACAACCATGGTGAGCTGAACTTTATGGATGTTCTTTGGTGATGACCCAAAGACACATAGGATATCCAGATCCTTGAGTAAAATCAGGGAGAGGGAAGGTGACTCAAAACTTAGCGGTTGGAAAGGTGGGTCTCAGAGTTGAATTCAATTTGATACAGAGAAATGAACTGATGTGGTATTTCTTATACTGACGTATGTGAAACAAAATTCGTACTCATTACACATAAATGAATTTCAACTATGTATTAGGGAATAATTCAGCTAATAATAAAACTGTAAGTTCCCGATTTTCTCCAAAACTTATTTTTAAAAGAATTTTATTTGAACTATTAAATATATGTTTGATTTCAGCAGAAAAAATTAAAGCAGAAGAGGACAATTTGTCTCATATATGTCATGACAACTGCATTTCCGACCTGGCCAAGCAGCTGTTCCACTTAAGAGACGTGGAAGGACTTAATGATCTTTCAAAGGCCCCTGGAATACAAATAATGACATCTTTGCAAATATATTTCAGTGCAAGGTTTTTGTACCAAATGCTGAAGGTAGACGGAATTGATACCATCTTTTCAGTAGACATTATTCCACCAATGCTTTCTATTTAAGAGGTCCACTGGAGACTGTGATAGTTACACCCGTTTAAGGTATGTTGGAAAGAGAGAGAAATCCAATAACCCAACTGCCATGAGAAATTAATCTAAATGTTAATACTTCCACATCCCAGACTCCTCTGGGTCTGGGTTTGAAAGAATGGTAGTGAGGCAGAATGTTACCAGGGGAATTGCTAGACTGATAGCACCTGAGGAAACACTGTACAATCTCTTTCATGACAGGGTGGAATCCAATTAGAACCTGGTCACACACGTAATGTCTTTCAAGTAAATCAATGCATGACCTTTCCCAATGTCTATACCCCGATTCCAACAGAAGGTAAGGAGGGTTTTATCCTAGGTGCTGCTAGAAAAAGAACATTCCTTAGCTGTGTGTCTCTAAATGAGAGTCTGTTCATCCACAAGCACTGATTAGGAGCCAGTGACCTACTGAACCCTACAACAGACACTAGAAGGTTATAATCAATGGAGGTTTTTTGTTTTTGTTTTTTTGCGGTACACGGGCCTCTCACTGCTGTGGCCTCTCCTGTTGCGGAGCACAGGCTCTGGACGTGCAGGCTCAGCGGCCATGGCTCACGGGCCCAGCTGCTCCGCGGCATGTAGGATCTTCCCG
Organism: Stenella coeruleoalba; assembly: GCF_951394435.1. Classification (NCBI taxonomy): domain Eukaryota; kingdom Metazoa; phylum Chordata; class Mammalia; order Artiodactyla; family Delphinidae; genus Stenella; species Stenella coeruleoalba. The sequence goes on along the minus strand of NC_137148.1, from coordinate 128,090,034 downwards.
GACCGGGGCATGAACCCGTGTCCCCTGCATCGGCAGGCAGACTCTCAACCACTGTGCCACCAGGCAAGCCCTCAATGGAGTTTTGAGGCACCTTCCTTCTCCCTAATTTTACTCAAGGATCAGAGTATCCTATGTGTCTCTGGGTCATGGCCAAAGAACATCCATGAAGTTACAATCAATGGAAATTTTTTAGGACACATTACAAGTCAGTCTCTCTCCCTCCCTCCCTCCCTCTCTCTCTCTCTCCCTCTCTCTCTCTCACACACACACACACACCACAAAATTCTATTCTTATACTTCAAGAAACTTATAGTTTAGATTGTGGATGGGAGAGTGAGAACAGATGATGAATACCCCTAAAACAATTAAGGGAAAATACATAACTCTAATTTTAAACAACATAATTTAAATGCTTACTGCTCCAGGAATTTTGTTGATTGCTTTACATGTTAAAATAATTTAAAAATATATGTAAAACAGGTGTCCTGTGCAGGGCTAGGAGGCACTGAGGATGCAATGATTAGCTTAAAAAATAACAGAGGGGGGGACCTTCAAGATGGTGGAGAAGATGTGGGGATCACCTTCCTCCCCACAAATGTATCAGAAATTCACCTACATGTGGAACAACTCCTACAGAACAAATACCGAATGCTTGCAGAAGACCTCAGACTTCCCAAAAGGCAAGAAAATCCCCATGTACTTGGGTAGGGCAAAAGAAAAAAGAAAACAGAGACAAAAGAATACGGATGGGACCTGCACCTCTGGGAAGGAGCTGTGAAGGAGGAAAATTTCCACACACTAGGAAGACCCTTCACTGGCAGAGGCAGGGGTGGACAGGGGGGAAGCTTTGGAGCCACGGGGGAGAGCACAGCAACAGGGGTGCAGAGGGCAAAGCAGAGAGATTCCCGCACAGAGGATCGGTGCCGACCAGCACTCACCAACCTAAGACGCTTGTTTGTTCACCTGACGGGGCGGGTGGGGGCTGGGAGCTGAGGCCTGGGCTCTGGAGGTCAGATCCCAGGGAGGGGACTGGGGTTGGCTGCATGAAGGACAGCCTGAAAGGGGCTAGTGTACCACGACTAGCCGGGAGGGAGTCAGGGAAAAAGTCTGGAACTGCCTAAGAGGCAAGAGACCATTGTTTCAGGGTGTGTGAGGAGAGAAGATTCCTTCTCTGTGTGCCCACAGAAGGTAGAGCACCACCTAAGCGCACTCCAGAGACAGGCATGAGCTGTGGTTAACAGCTCGGGCTGCAGAGATGGGCATGAAACGCTAACGCTGCTGTTGCTGCCACCAAGAATCCTGTATGCAAGTACAGGTCACTACCCACAACCCTCCCTGGGAGCCTGTGCAGCACACCACTGCCAGGGTCCTGAGATCCAGGAACAACTTCCCTGGGAGAACACAGGGTGCACCTCAGGCTCCTGCAATGTCACGCCAGCCTCTGCCACCGCAGGCATGCCCCACATTCCAGTTATGACTTTGTACCATCTTTCTCCCTGGCCTGAGTGAGCAAGAGAGCCCTAATCAGCCAATGCTTTAAAACCCTCTTGTCTGGGTGGGGAACAGACGCCTAAGGGTGACCTACACACAGAGGCGGGGCCAAAACCAAAGCTGAACCCGAGAAGCTGTGCGAGAAAAGAAGGAAACGGAAAATTCACCATGTAGCCTCAGGATCAGTGGATTAAATCCCCACAATCAACTTGATGAACACTGCACCTGTGGAATACCTGAATAGACAACAAATCGTCCCAGAATTGAGGAGTGGACTTAGGGAGCAACTGTAGAGTTGGGGATTGCCTTCTGCAACTGATTTTTTTCTGATTTTTATGTTTATCTTAGTTCAGTTTTTAGTGTTCTTATCATTGGTGGACTTGTTTATTGGTTTGGTTGCTCTCTTTTTGTTTTATTTTTCCTGCTTTTTCTTCCTTTTCTTCTGAGCTGTGTGGCTGACAGGGTCTTGGTGCTCTTATGGGGTGTCAGGCTTGAGTCTCTGAGGTGGGAGGGCTGAGTCCAGGACACTGGACCACCAGAAACATCCCGGCCCCACGTAATATCAGTTGGCAAGAGCTCTCCCAGAGATCTCTGCCTTAACACTAAGGCCCAGCTCCAAACAGCCAGCAAGCTCCAGTGTTGGATGCCCCAGGACAAACAACTAGCAAGACAGGAACACAACCCCACCTATTACCAGAGAGGCTGCCTAAAATCATACTAAGTTCACAGACACCCCAAAACACACCACCGGATGCAGCCCTACCCACCAGAACACAGGCACCAGTCCCCTCCACCAGGAAGCCTACATAAGCCACTGAAGCAACCACACCCACTGGGGACAGACACCAAAAACAACAGTAACTACGAATGTGCAGACTGCAAAAAGGGGACCCAAAACATGGTAAGTTAAACAAAATAAGAAGACAGAGAAATATGCAGCAGATGAAGGAGCAAGGTAAAAATCCACCAGACCAAACATATATAGAGGAAATAGGCAGCCTACCTGAAAAAGAGTTCAGAATAGTGATAGTAAAGATGATCCAAAATCTTGGAAATAGAATGGAAAAAATACAAGAAACGTTTAACAAGGACCCAGAAGAACTAAAGAGCAAACAAACAATGATGAACAACACAATAAGTGGAATTAAAAATTCTCTAGAAGGAATCAATAGCAGAATAACTGAGGCAGAAGAACGGATGAGTGACCTAGAAGATCAACTAGTGGAAATAACTACCACAAAGCAGAATAAAGAAAAAAGAATGAAAAGAATTGAGGACAGTCTCAGAGACCTCTGGGACAACATAAAATGCACCAACATTCGAATTATAGGGGTCCCAGAAGAAGAGGAGAAAAAGAAAGGGTCTGAGAAAATATTTGAAGAAATCATAGATGAAAACTTCCCTAACATGGGAAAGGAAATAGTCAGTCAATTGCAGGAAGCACAGAGAGTCCCACACAGGATAAATCCAAGGAGAAAAACATCAAGACACATATTAATCAAACTATCAAAAATTAAATGCAAAGAAAAAATATTAAAAGCAGCAAGGGAAAAACAGCAAATAACATACAAGGGAAACCCCATAAGGTTAACAGCTGATCTTTCAACAGAAACTCTGCAAGCCAGAAGGGACTGGTAGGACATATTTAAAGTGATGAAAGGGAAAAAGCTACAAGCAAGATTACTGTACCCAGCAAGGAGCCCATTCAGATTCAATGGAAAAATTAAAACTTTTACAGACAAAAAAAGCTAAGAGAATTCAGCACCACCAAACCAGCTTTACAACAAATGCTAAAGGAACTTCTCTAGGCAGGAAACACAAGGAAAAGACCTATAATAACAAACCCCAAATAATTAAGAAAATGGTAATAAGAACATACATATCGATAATTGCCATAAATGTAAATGGATTAAATGCTCCCACCAAAAGACACAGACTGGCTGAATGGATACAAAAAGAAGACCTGTATACATGCTGTCTACAAGAGACCCACTTCAGACCTAGGGACACATACAGACTCCAAGTGAGGGGATGGAAAAAGATATTCCATGCAAATGGAAATCAAAAGAAGGCTGGAGTAGCAATACTGATATCAGATAAAACAGACTTTAAAATAAAGACTATTAAAAGAGACAGAAGGACACTACATATTGATCAAGTGATCAATCCAAGAAGAAGATATAACAATTGTAAATATTTATGCACCAAACATAGGAGCACCTCAGTACAGAAGGCAAATGCTAACAGGCATAAAAGGGGAAATCAACAGTAACAAAATAACAGTAGGGGACTTTAACACCCCACTTTCACCAATGGACAGATCTTCCAAAGTGAAAACAAATAAGGAAACACAAGCTTTAAAAGGCACAGTAGACCAGATAGACTTAATTGATATTTACAGGACATTCCATTCAAAACAACAGAATACACTTTCTTTTCAAGTGCTCACGGAACATTCTCCAAGATAGATCACATCTCGGGTCACAAATCAAGCCTCGGTAAATTTAAGAAAATTGAAAACATATCAAGTATCTTTTCCAACCACAGCACTATGAGACTAGTTATCAATTACAGGAAAAAACTGTAACAAATACAAACGCAGGGACGCTAAACAATACACTACTTAATAACGAAGTGATCACTGAAGAAATCAAAGAGGAAATAAAAAAAAAACCTAGAAACAAATGACAATGGAGACACGATGACCCAAAACCTATGGGACGCAGCAAAAGCAGTTCTACGAGGGAAGTTTACAGCAATACAATCCTACCTTAAGAAACAGGAAACATCTCGAATAAACAACCTAACCTTGCACCTAAAGCAATTAGAGAAAGAAGAACCAAAAAAACCCCAAAGTTAGCAGAAGGAAGGAAATCATAAAAATCAGATCAGAAATAAAAAGAAATGAAGGAAACAATAACAAAGATCAATAAAACTAAAAGTCGCTTCTTTGAGAAGATAAACAAAATTGATAAAACATTAGCTAGACTCATCAAGAAACAAAGGGTTAAAACTCAAATCAAGAGAATTAGAAATGAAAATGGAGAAGTAACAACTGACACTGCAGAAATACAAAGGGTCATGAGAGATTACTACAAGCAACTCTATGCCAATAAAATGGATAACCTGGAAGAAATGGACAAATTCTTAGAAAAGTTCAACCTTCCAAGGCTGAACCAGGAAGAAACAGAAAATATCAGACCAATCACAAGCACTGAAATAAATATGTGATTAAAAATCTTCCAACAAACAATAGCCCAGGACAAGATGGCTTCACAGGTGAATTCTACCAAACATTTAGAGAAGAGCTATCACCTATCCTTCTCAAACTCTTCCAAAATACAACAGAGGGAGGAACACTCCCAAACTCATTCTACAAGGCCACTACCACCCTGAAACCAAAAGTAGACAAACATGTCACAAAAAAAAGAACACTAAAGGCCAATATCACTGATGAACATAGATGCAAAACTCCTCAACGAAATACTAGCAAACAGAATCCAACAGCACATTAAAAGGATCATACACCATGATCAAGTGGGGTTTATCCGAGGAATGCAAGGATTCTTCAATATGCGCAAATCAATCAATGTGATATGCCATATTAACAAATTGAAGGAGAAAAACCATATGATAATCTCACTAGATGCAGAAAAAGCTTTCAACAAAATTGAACACCAATTTATGATGAAAACTCTCCAGAAAGTAGGCATAGAGGGAACCTAACTCAATATAATAAAGGTCATGTATGAGAAACCCACAGCCAACATCATTTTCAATGTTGAAAAACTAAAAACCTTTCCTTAAGATCAGGAACAAGACAAGGGTGCCCACTCTCACGACTGTTATTCAACATAGTTTTGCAAGTTTTAGCCACAGCACTCAGAGAAGCAAAAGAAATGAAAGGAATCCAAATTGGAAAAGAAGTAAAGCTGTCAGTACAGATGACATGAATACTATATGTAGAGAATCTTAAAGATTTCAGCAGAAAACTACTAGAGCTAATCAATGAATTTGGTATAGGAGCAGGATACAAAATTAATGCACAGAAATCTCTGGCATTCCTATACACTAATGATGAAAAATCTGAAAGAGAAATTAAGAAAACACTCCCATTTACCATTGCAACAAAAAGAATAAAATACCTAGGAATAAACCTACCTAAGAAGATAAAAGACCTGTATTCAGAAAACTATAAGACACTGATGAAAGAAATTAAAGACGATACAAACAGAGAGAGAGATATACCATTTTCTTGGATTGGAAGAATTAACGTTGTGATAATGACTGTACTACACAAAGCAATCTACAGATTCAATGCAATCTCTATCAAACTACCAATGGCATGTTTCACAGAACTAGAACAAAAAATTTCACAACTTGTATGGAACACAAAAGACCCTGAATATCCAAAGCAATCTTGAGGAAAAAAAAAAAAAAAATGCAGCTGGAGGAATCAGGCTCCTTGACATCAGACTATACTACAAAGCTACAGTAATCAACAGTAGCTGATTGTACTATCAGTAGCTGTCTGTAGTATCATACAGACAGTATGGTAATGGAATAAAAAGAGGAATATAGATCAATGCAACAGGATAGAAAGCCCAGAGATAAACCCATGCACATATGCTCACCTTATCTTTGACAAAGGAGGCAAGAATATACAATGGAAGGAAAGACAGCCTGTTCGATAAGTAGTGCTGGGAAAACTGGACAGCTACATGTAAAAGAATGAAATTAGAACACTTCCTAACACCATTCACAAAAATAAACTCAAAATAGGTTAAAGACCTAAATATAAGGCTAGACACTATAAAACAGAGGAAAACATAGGCAGAACCCTCTATGACATAAATCACAGCCAGATCCTTTTTGACCCATGCCCTAGAGAAAGGGAAATAAAAATAACAATAAACCAATGGGATCTAAAGAAACTTAAAAGCTTTTGCACAACAAAGGAAACCATAAACAGGACAAAAAGACAACCTTCAGAATGAGAGAAAATATTTGCAAACAAAGCAACTGACAAAGGATTAATCTCCAAAATATATAAGCAGCACATGCAGCTCAATATCAAAACAACAAACAATGCAATCCAGAAGTGGGTGGAAGACCTATATAGACATTTCTCTAAAGAAGTTTTACAGATTGCCAACAAACACATGAAAGGATGCTCAACATCACTAATCATTAGAGAAATGCTAATCAAAACCACAATGAGGTATCACCTCACACCAGTCAGAATGGCCATCATCAAAAAATCTACAAACAATAAATGCTGGAGAGGGCGTGGAGAAAAGGGAACCCTCTTGCACTGTTGGTGGGAATGTAAATTGATACAGCCATTATGGAGAACAGTATGGAGGTTCCTTACAAAACTAAAAATAGAACTACCATTTGACCCAGCAATCCCACTACTGGGTATATACCCAGAGAAAACCATAATTCAAAAAGAGACATGTACCGCAATGTTCACTGCAGCTCTATTTACAATAGCCAGGACATGGGAGCAACCTAAGTGTCCACTGCCAGATAAATGGATAAAGAAGATGTGGCACATATATACAATGGAATATTACTCAGCCATAATAAGAAACGAAATTGAGTTATTTGTAGTGAGGTGGATGGACCCAGAGTCTATCATACAGAGTGAAGTCAGTCAGAAAGATAAAAACACACATATATGGAATCTAAAAAGAAATGGTCCTGATGAACCTAGATGCAAGACAGGAATAAAAATGCAGACGTAGAGAATGGACTTGAGGACACAGAGGGGGGGAAGGTAAGCTGTGATGAAGTGGGAGAGTAACACTGACATATATACACTACTAAATATAAAATAGATAGCTAGCGGGAAGCAGCTATACAGCACATGGAGATCAGCTCGGTGCTTTTTGACCACCTAGAGGGGTGGGATAAGGAGGGTGGGAGGGAGGTGATATAGGGAGATAGGTATACATATAGCTGATTCACTTTGTTATACAGCAGAAACTAACACAACATCGTACAGCAGTTATGCTCTAATAAAGATGTTAAAACAAAGACATTCTTGCTCTCCTGAAACCCACACTTTTGTTGGTAAGACAGGTATTAAATCAAATATAACCCTACCCATGAATGCATAAAAAAATTGGGATGAGTGCCCTTTAAAGAAAAGATTTAGGTTGTATTTGAGCGTGTAAAAAAGAAAACTGGCCCAATAGTAGGTATCAGGAAAGCTTCCCTGAGTAGGTGACACTTGAGCTAAGGTTAAGTAGTACATTAATTCTCTCTTCCAATTTAATCCTCACCACAACAGAATGAGATAGTGTTACTGTTATTCCCTATTTCAACATTAGGGAAACTGAGACTTAGAGGTTAGAGAACCTTCCCTAGTTCTCAGAGCTGATAAGCAGACGGATTCATACCCAGGATTCTCCAACCCCTGAGGTCACCTGCAATATACATACACCGTGGCAGTGTTTCTCCAAGCATGAGCCCATTAACAACATCAATCTCACCTGGGAACTTGTTAGAACTACAAATTCTCCATTCCTACCACAGCCCTGCTGAATTATTTTGTAAATGGTTTAACTACTTAAGATTGGCGTTTATGTTTGTTGTAAGAAATGATTTACTTCAACTACAAAACATTATACGAAATTGAATTTGCTCGCTCCGGCTGCAGATTAACCCAACAGCCTACTACTCTGTAAAATTCACCAGATGAGTATGGACATAATAGACCATGCCACATTCTGGGGAGGCAGGGTGGGAGTACTTTACTTTAAGTAAAGGGCATGTTAACTGATTATCCTCTCCAGCTATAGAAATGACTTTAAGTTGCCAATGGTAGATTTTGGTAGACTTGCTCAAACCAATGCAAAGCCTCATTTCTCATCAACTCACTTCCCTCCCCTCTTTTCAAATTTGTGGGCAGCATCCTGATGATTCTCTTTGGAATTTTGTTGATCTTGGTCACTGTGGTTATCTTCTCAAGGTGCATTCTCCCTTCTCATGTTCTCTCTTCCTTCAAGGTATCTAAGCCTCTCTCCTGCACCCTAGGAGCTGTGAAAGAAGCCTACCCCACCCCTCCTTTAAGGGTAGGGCATGCGACTCGGGCATAAACTCATCAGGATATTCTCATCTCTGATCAATCAAAATCAGACCAATAAGAGGTGAGGCATGGTTTGCTGAAATTTTAAGGAAAGCAGCTTTCTTGTTCTTGGCAAAGCATCTGAAAGAGACCCTTTCTCTCACTGTATCTGAATGAGGAAGACTGCTGTCTCAGGAGCTGTTGGCAGCCTTATTTTGAGCACAGAAAAAGCTGGTATGGAAATAGTGCTAAGGGGAGAGATGAAGTGATGTAGACAGATCCTTGATGGTATCATTGAAACGCTGAATCCAACTAGCCCTAAAATTCACTTAGTCTCTAGATTTGCCAGTTATTTAAGCCAATAAATCTCCTTTATTGTTTAAGTCAATCTGAACTAAGTTTCGTCTTATTTGTAGCCCTAATACATCCTAAATGATATTGATGATTCCATTAAGCAGGGCAACTTGGCAATGTTCAAAAGCCTCCAAAATGGATGTACCCTCGGAGCCAGCAGTTCCTGAGGAAATAGTTGAACAGCTATAAAGCTTTAGAAGTACAAGTCTCTTTGCAATATTCTTTACACTAGTCGAATACTTAAAATGACTTAAATTTCTAATGTGCAGCTAATCAAATAAATTGGAGTGTAACGATACTGAGGAATACCATGTAGCCATAGAAACTGATAAAGAAGGTAGTGACACATACTTGGCAATAAAAGCTGTACCTCATATAGAAAATAAAAACAAAAATACAGATGATAGCATGTTTTACTAATATATTTTATTTTTTAAAAAAACACAAAACAATCATGATCCTTGTGCCTTTTTGAATTCTAAGTATCGAGAGCTTTGCATACATTATTGCACAGCTTTTCAGTCCTGACTGCATCACAGTCATCTAGAGAACACTTGAGAAAAAGCAGGACAACCCAAGGCAGCACAATGAAGTCCAGCTCTCTGGGGAAACGGGGTGCATGTTATCCTTGGGACAACACTCTTAGTATTATTTGTATAGTAGTTGTATTCCTTGTACAGTTGAGGAAATCTTAGAAAAGTTAAGTGACTGGGTTCCTGTAACACAGAAGAAGCCAAATTCTACTCGGGCCTGTCTAACTTAGAAAATGATGATCTTGATGATGATATTGAAACATCTTTTAGTGAATGAGGGTGATTATGTGAGGAATTTGGGTGCCACAAAAAAAGACCAGAAGACACACAGAAGTGTCACGTCTCTGGGTGGTGAGATTACAAATAATTTAGATTTTCTTTCTTGTAGGTTGAAAATGTCATTTTTAATACCCAGGATGCCTCTGTATTACAAATATACTTACAGGTATATGTATGTATGCATATATTTACATGTATATGTAAATGTGCATATACATATACACATACATACGTGCCACGTCAGGGTCACTGCTGTGTCACCATCATTTCACCGCTCTTCTAAACCTATGCTCCATCTATTACTAGCTCATCCCTAGAACAGCTGTTTAGAATATCACCCCATCTTCTCCTGAGAGAATTATGTTGCTTCTGAATATCAAGTTTCCCCCTATCCACAGTTTCTCAAAACATTAGCTTTGAGTTGCCAGGTAATATTTCCATTTGTATTGAAAATAACCATCAAAAAGCATGTAGCACAATTATTAGACAAATGCAAATCAAAACTACAATGAGGTACCACCTCAGACTGCTCAGAATGGCCATCATTAAAAAATCCACAAATAACAAATGGTGGAGAGGTTGTGGAGCAAAGGGAACCCTCCTACACTGTTGGTGGGAATGTAAATTGGTGCAGCCACTATGGAAAACAGTATGGAGGTTCCTCAAAAAACTAAAAATACAGTTGCCATATGATCCCGCAATCCTACTCTTGGGCACATATCTGGAGAAAACCTTAACTCAAAAAGATACGTGCACCCCCATGTTCAAAGCAGCACTATTCACAACAGCCAAGACATGGAAACAACCTAAATGTCCACTGACAGAGGAATGGATAAAGATGATGTGGTACATATACACAATGGAAAATTACTAGCCATCAAAAAGAATGACATAATACCATTTGCAGCGACAAGGATGGACCTAGAGATTACCATACTAAGGGAAGTCAAGTCAGACAGAAAGACAAATATCATATGATATCACTGATATGTGGAATCTAAAATATGACACAAACGAACTTACCTAGGAAACAGAAACATACTCACAGCCACAGAGAACAGACTTGTGGTTGCCAAGGGGGAGGGGTGTTGGGGGAGGGATGCTTTGGGAGTTTGGGGTTAGCAGATGTAAACTGTTTTATGTAGAATAAACAACAAGGTCCTACTGTGTAGCACAGGGAACTATATTCAATATCCTTGGATAAACTATAATGAAAAAGAATATGAAAAAGAATATATATATAACTGAATCACTGCTGTACAGTACAAATTAACACAGCATTGTAAATCAATTATACTTCAATGAAATAATTTTTTAAAAAAAACAAGCAGCACAAGAATACTACGGTTTAAAGAATTAAGGTTGCTAACAAAAAAAAAAGATCACATGTGAATCAGAGGCTAGCTCCTAAATCCAAAACACACCCATCTGAAAGTTAACCATATCGTCAAATAAATTATTTTCATATTATTTAAAACAACAGAATGTTGTTTCACTGAACTTTTTACAAACTTGATTCAGCAAAATCATGTTCTATGTTAACATAGCTTCAGACAAGTTTTCCTGTCTGACTTCATCCTAGTTTCTTAAGGAAATACAGAATGTGCTTTCTCAAGGAGAGGAACACCTCATTCAAAACAGGAATGCACTATGTTCAACTTTCTGACAATATAATTTTCAGAATGCTTGCTCTGATGGTCAGTCCTACCAGATATATTTCCCTTAAAAATTTCCCCATGGAGGATTAAGAGATACAAACTATTATGTATAAAATAAGCTACAAGGATATATTGTATACCACAGGGAAAACAGCCAATATTTTATAACTATAAATGGAGTATAACATTTAAAAATTGTGAATTGCTGTATTGTACACTTGTAACTTATATAATATTGTACATCAACTATACTTCAATAAGAACAAATTTTCCCATGTATATTATTCAAGAAGTCCATTGCTTATAAATACAGACCCGTGGACCTATAAGGCCCACTGCCTTCCCTCAGCAGGGGCTGCTTTCCTAAATAAACCCTCCTGGCAGCCTGCCCTGCTCCCACCCACCAGGCTCCACATGTCCCTGCTTCAACAGAGAAGCTCCATCTTCTGTGCAACGTTTCTTTTGAAGAAAAGTTATGTGAGTAAAAACGTTTGAAAACAGCTCATCAGAACCAACTCCTTTATTTATCAGATGCGGAAAAAGTAGCTCACATTGTGTCACAGCTCACGGAGTACAGCTTCCTGCATGATGAAGAACACCAGGCCCCAGGCCCCGACCCTCAAACCAGGACAGTGAGTGTATTTGTTTCCATTGCTGCTATAACAAATTACCACAACCTTACTGGTTTAAAAACACCACAAGTTTATTATCTTACAGTTCTGGAGGTCAGAAATCTGACATGGGTCTCACAAGGCTGTGTTCCTTCCCAAAGGCTCTAGGGGAGAATGTCTTCTTGCTTTTCTCAGCTTCTAGAGGCTGTCTGCCTTCCTCGGCTTGCGGTTCCTTCCTCCAACTTCACTAGAAGCCAGTGACATTGGGTCCAGTCCTGTTCATGCTGCAGTCTCTCTGGTTCTCTCTTCCATAGTCTTACCTCCCTCTGACCACAGCCAGGAAAGGTTTTCCACTTTTGAAAACTCATGGGATTAGATCGGGCCCACCTAGACAATCCAGAATAATCTTCCCATCGTAAGGTCCTTAATTTAATCACCCCTGCACAATCCCTTTTGCTATGTAAAGGGACATTCATAGGTTCTGGGAATTAAGATGTTGACATCTTTGGGGAGCCATTATTCTGCCTACTACTATATTGATACTTCAATATTATTTTCTGTCCTAGCAGGACAGACATAGCATACTCTTTAACACCAACTTGCCAGGGCAATGATTCCCAAGCATAGAAATGCACACCCCTAGAGAAATCCATAAGGATGTGGGCACAGATGAAAGAGGAAAACCAGTTTTCAAAGGTTTTGGGGGATTGGTTTGGTTTTATTTTGTTTTTTTACATCACAGATGCCCTCTACTTCACACATGGTACAAACTCTTAACACAGTGATTATACCAACATTCCTTTTTGTATATTCTCATAGAAGTTTTTAAATTATATGCAGGAGACATTTTACTGGCATGGGGTATATAACTAAGGCAAGAAAGGGAGATTAGGAGTATTTCTCTTTAAAAAAAATGTCATGTAGATTTTAATGTGACAGCTCAGCAAGTTAGAATTTCAGGTTGCACACTATCACATATAATTTATTTCAGACCCGTCTCATGCAAAATGTGAACGTTATTGCCAAGACAACATATGTCCTTAAAGGCTGAGTAACAAGACAAAATTTTTTGGAAGACAAACTGGTGACTCAAGTTCCTGAGGGCAAAAATGTTGAGTCTCTTAGTCAAATAGTCCTTTCGCACTAGCAAGTTGCCTGAAGCAATGTCACAGGGGTCTGGTAATTCTTAACCGGAGGTGAAAATCCTCCAGGAGCTCTGGCATCTTTGCTATCTACATGCGCTCCATACAGATCTTGGCTGTGCTGATCACACTGACAGAGATATGACATTTATCCTCAAAGCCGCCCTTCCTTTTCCTACCTTCGAATTTCTAGTTCTTTCACTCGCAATCTTCCTCTTAAAGGTTATTGAGTATCCTTCAGTCACAGAAAATGATGTCATTCCCGCTCTTCAGTCAAACACAAGGAGATTTAGAGAATGTGAGATTATGCTTCAAACGATTTCATACATTCATGACATTTCTGGAGCACCCCAGAGGACTTTTCATTTAACAAACATACACTGAGGACCTAATATTTAGCTAATTTCTGGGAAGTAGGTCTTAATCTGGGTTACACCATAGAATCACCAGGCACATTTTTAAAACAGTACATTGATGCCTGTGTTCTACCTCTAAGAGTCTGACAAAGTTGTCTGGGATATGACCTGGATGGCTAAGAATGCAAATCCCATGGCTGCTGTACACACCCCCTCCTTCCTCATGAAATTATTTTCTAGCGGAGGGAGGTGAGCCCCAGGAATAAGAATATTAATAAACACCTCAGGTCAGGGGTAGTGGTTCTCAGAATACACTTTGAGTATAAAAGTGATGGGCTTCCCTGGTGGCGCAGAGGTTGAGAGTCCGCCTGCCGATGCAGGGGATGCGGGTTTGTGCCCCGGTACGGGAGGATCCCACATGCCGCGGAGCGGCTGGGCCCGTGAGCCATGGCCGCTGAGCCTGCGCATCCGGAGCCTGTGCTCCGCAACGAGAGAGGCCCGCGTACGGCAAAAAAAAAAAAAAAAAAAAAAGGGATGGGTGACAAAGAATTTTAGGGCAGCAGAGAAGGTATGAACTAGAAGGTATGCTCATTTGAGACATGGAATCTTTGAGGGACGATTACAGGGTAAAAACAAAGACAAAAACATAAAGCCTAGACTTTACAGAATGAACTAAAAGTAAACTGTTTTCTGCTGAACTGAAAGTAAACAGCAAATCCGGAACCCAAACCCAGAGATTCTAACTTCTATACTGTTTCTCTCCATACTGAAAGCAGCCTTAAATCTTGATGGTAACTTTTGCACCCTGCCTAGAAGATAGTAATTCTAAAATGATATCAATAACTTCAAGCTTTGCCATCACTTAATGAAGATCATTTTCTAAGCCATGCCCTTTCCAGACTGGTTTGTTCCTTATAGACCCTGCAGCTGAAATTTGGACCCTCTCTCATTAGAAGTCACTGAATGTGCAGTCTCTGCATTCTGTACTTCTTCATGAATACATACAGGGAAAATAGCTAATGAGTTGCATAGTTGGGGCTTTCTATAAGAGTTTTGATTAAAAAGTGTGTATGTCATTTTAAGGCATTGTGGGTATTTAAAGCATTGCAGAAATTGCTATTTGAAGCAAATGTGAAAGAACAAAAAGTCAAAGAAAAGTTGACTCCAGTCTTTCAACTTGATTAAAACTCAGCTTAACCCTTAAATTTATTCCCCAGGCTAAACAGAACCAGGCTAATTTTAACATCAGAGCCTGGAGTCTTTAATACAGTATACTGTCTCTAGCTTTCTTTTTATTCCTGGGCACAATTTCTGAGAGGCAAACTGCTTGTTCCTGGCAACTCATAAGGACAGAAAAGATCATGACCTTTGCTCTCATCTTCATTTGTGAAGCATTAAGCTAAATGACTCATTGGCTGTATCCAACACACCTGTAAAAGGAGTTCAGTTACAAAGAAAGCTTCGCTTACTTTGCATCTGATCTTTATAAATGACCTTTCAGTCTTACTCTGCTATTTCCTCTTTTCCTAAAGGAAAGAAAAAAAAAAAGGAAGCCACTTGCCTAAGGGGTGACCTACCTGTCAGTTCAATGTTCCCTAGCTTAACTTAGTAGTTATAAATGTAGAGTAGCTCTTCACATGTCTTTGACTTGGTCACTTAATGAGAATTCAGTTCAATCAATCTTTCCAGGGCTCAGGGACTGTTCCACTGTTATCTTTCCCAAACCTGCATCTAGGTTCTTAAGAGGATGTATCTTTTGGCTCTTATTAGCACCGCACACTCCCCCAAAATAGTATTTTTATCTAAAGATACAGGTACATAGCCTAGGAGTCAAACAGAACCGTAAACAAGAGTAAAAATTTAGATGCCTTCTGCTTGATTCTGCCAAACTGTAGATTCCCACTCCCCAGACGCAGTGACTGCCTCAGTGACTTACTACCCAAGCAAAGTCAGCTGTTGAGCACTCATCATGAGCTAGAGAGAAGAGCTATTTTAAATTTCTCCATCAAACCAGCGTGAGGGGACTCTGGGAAAGTTTTCTTGAAGAGGCATATTTGCAGATAATGATGTGATTCCCACAGGGAAGAAAAACGGTTTGAAGACAGTCAGGCCAATATCTGGTAACCCTGCTTCTAAAATTTCCTCCACAGCATTGCAACCACCCACCTGCTCTCCTAAGCCCACTTCTGCAAACAGCTTCTGCTTAACAGCCACCATGCATACGCCTCCCTCTTGGGATGGTGGTTTGCAGGTAGTGAAACTGACAGCAGCAAATTCATCTTTGTATTTATTCATTAACTTCACTCTCTCACAGATAAGAGTAAGACCCCTTCTCCTCTCTCCTATAACTAAAGAGTGGGAAAAAGTCTATTCTTTTTCCCCTTCCCTCCCGAGCACAGAGATAGGTGAGCACAAATAATGTGAATTTCCATCAGTCATTTGTGCCCCTTTGCTGACCATAGCGTGGTCCTTCTTGGAATACAGACACAACAATATTCTCTCTAACTTTCATGTATTGATAGGAACATCTAGATCTGTGAGAATATTTCCAATTCATGTTTCATCATGCATTCAGGTCAGTCTTTCCACCTTTATCAGCTCGCTTTATTGTTTTCCGAATAATCTTCTGTGTGGGTGTATGAATTATTACTTCCTGAGTATCCATCCTCAGGATATCCCCCTCTGTTGTCGTGTCCTTCCTTCTCAGACACTGTTTAACTCTTCCTTGCCTGTTTCATTTTCAGCCACCTCAGCCTCTTTGTCCTTTGGAAACTGCTGGCCCCAGTGCTAGGTCCCTGTCTCTGTTTTTCTCTCTCCAGGTCTCCCTTGAACATTCTCTGAAGCTTTGGTCCCCAACACCCTCAGGATATGCCACATAGATAGCTGGGTTTTCTGCCAACACAGAAGAGAAACCTATTGGCTTCAACTATTTATTTGTTCAAAAATGAAAATAATTTCCCACGGAGACAGCAAGAAGCTGATTCCCTTCACATCATGAAGCTGATTGTGTCTCTCTCCTCTGAACCTGAACACAAGATATCTTTTCACTCAGAAATCTCACACCAAGCTCCTTGGTAATTCCTTCCCTCTGAGACAGGAGGGAAAGGGGCAGGACACAACCACTAGGTAAATGAAGAAGGGGCACAGCTGTTAAGATGTGCTAAAAACCGGCTGGAATCAGCTGAAACTAAGAATGGCATCGAGAACAGTGTGGTCATTGACCTTTAGGTGATTATACCTTCATTGTAATACTAAAATTGCTCCCCCTTACACCGTGACACATAGTTCCAAGGTGGACCATAAAAGGCCAAAAAGTGGGTAGTGGCCCAATTCCTGGGAATCTCCACCTTCCCTGAAATAGGAAGAATATTCCTCCCGCTCATTAGCATATGAAATTACTCAGCCCATAGAAACAAATGACCCCATGCCCTGGGGCTGCTCTCACTTTCTGAGATGGTGGGCATTCTGCCTATGGAGTGTCTCTCTCTAAACAAACTTACTTTCACTTTATTTAGACTTTTCTTGAATTCTTTTCTGCAGGAAGCCAAGGACCCTCACTGGTGGTCAGTCCCAGGGACTCGCGAGCACCCTAGGATGTGATATGTCCCTCTCCAGCAACGCCTCTATCACAGTCAAAATACATGGGCATCTTATAAATTCAAGTGCTTGCAATACACAGGGGAATTAGGTAAGAATCACCTCCACTGTGGAGAAATCAGAACAGTCACAGAGTTGGATACCATATAAATCCTGTTTGTATTTTCATCAGTTTCTACTCAATTGAAAAGCAGCCATCGGAACTTACTGCATCTATGATGTCCCCAGTTAACCCCTCCCTCTCCCTCAGTCCTCTGTGCACCGTAAGCCTTAGCCCGAGTACAAGCTTCAATGGAATGCAAAATCCTCCTGCCACTGGGACCTGGGGGCAACGTATCAGGTTCTGCCTGAATGACCTAGAGATACAGCTGGTTTTCAAAACTCACCTAACAAGCTTTCAGGCATCTATTTCAAGGGAAGGAGGGCACCATCAAAGACACAAAATAAAAGGCTTTGGATCATCCAAGCTTGCCTCTCTCTTCCCAGTCTCCCCAAACTTACACCAGACATCCCTGATCAATTAAAACTTCATCATGGGCCAGCACAAGGCAAGACCACTCCAACTCCTGCAAGGCTCCTGACTATTCAAACAGGAATGGAAGACTCTACAGACCCTGTTGAGACCCTAAGTGCCAGAAACCAATGGAAATAAGCCCAAGCTGATGCTAGGCTCTAGAGAGCTGCTGCCTTGGGTCCAGGTTCATCCACGCTGCCTGTGACTCTGGAGCAAAGAGACATGAGTCCAGGGAGGTCGGACTCAGACATACCCCAAAAGCCTCACTCTCAGTGAGGTCTAAGG
Organism: Stenella coeruleoalba; assembly: GCF_951394435.1. Classification (NCBI taxonomy): domain Eukaryota; kingdom Metazoa; phylum Chordata; class Mammalia; order Artiodactyla; family Delphinidae; genus Stenella; species Stenella coeruleoalba. The sequence goes on along the minus strand of NC_137148.1, from coordinate 128,072,139 downwards.
CAGGCACTGGCTGCAGTCAGCTCCATCCTCACTGGTAGCAGTGGGCCTTCTGCTCTAGACCTGACTAGCTCTCCAAATGAAGGACACACAGATATCAGCCTTTCTGAAATTTTATTCAACTACCAAGGCTTCTCACTGAAGGTTCATTCTGTTCCCAGAGACCTTCAGTCTTCCCTTCACCCACCTGCCCAAAGGTGGTTCGGTTATCTTTGCAAAACCTGTCCATCAGCAAGCCCAGAACAGGACAGACCAGTACTTACCCCCAAACCAGGAGAGGAGACGCCAACCTCCAAGTCAGAGAGACGATCCCATCCTCTTGCTGGGCTCTCCAAGCCACTCTACTATAAAGGGAGAAGCCTGCCTTTCTAGTATAGAAGCCTGCCTATATAGTGAGTTTCCTGTAAGTTACAGCAGCTGTGAGGAGGACAGAGGATTACTTCAGAGAAACACCTGCACGCAGAGGGGAACACTGGGAGATTGCAGGGCTGGTTTTCAGAGCCCTACTGTGTATGAAAATCACCTGGGAATGGTTAAAATGCATAGTTCTAGGCTTGGGTCACAAAGATTCTCTTCAGTGATAAACACCTTGGGTATTCCTAGTGCATGTAACTTGCCAAAACCAAAGAGGCAAGTCTAGAATGATGATTAACCCAAGAGGACAGAACTCTCTACTTTATGGGAGGTTTCTATGCCCAGGGAAAGAGTAGCTTTGGCCTCTGCCTGAGTCGATGATAATAACAATAATAAAGTTACCTTTTACAGAGTGCTTGCCTTCGGCCAGGTACTATGTGGGGTGTTTGGAATATGCACTAGTTAGTTAATCTTCACCAAGAGATGGTAATGTCATCCCTATTTTATAAAGGAGGCCAAGATTGGCTGCTACGTGCCAGAGGTTACACAGCTGTATGTAATTAAAACTAAGTGAGACTCTTATTGGTCTGACTCAAGTCCCTGATTTCTGTTAATAGTAACCCTCATATCCTTGTACCGTCCTTCTGTGTTACTGAAAATACTGAAACATGTCATGACCACCCCATGTCATTGCCAACAGCTGCTTCCCCTAAACTCTGTGCTTCTCGTAGGGAGGTCCGGACCCTTTGTTATGGCTGCCTGGGATGACAGCCTCTGGACAGAGCTGTAGAGGATGACGGTGGCAAATATTTAGTCCTCACTCCCTGTTAGTAAGATTCTAAGAGCCCTACAGGAGTAACTCATTTTATCTTGACTACAGCCCTATTGGCAACATTATGTAGATTAGGAAAGACTAAGGTCCAGAGAAACTTACAAGTTGTGAGAGAATGATTATACAACTGGACAAGGCAGGACCATATGTAAAAATAGAACTCTCACCCACAACCTGCAACAACCTGCCCAGGAAACCAACTGCCTTATCCATAATAAGCAGCCCAGGAAGCCAGCCTGCTGTAAGTCAGACTTGTAAGAAGTCTGATTGCTATCTTCAGTAACAATTCAAGACACTAAACAATAACTTTTATAACAGTCAGCCCCAAATGGCCAGGAATTGACTAATAACTGAGTTTCCCTAAATTTTGTCTCTGCTTGCAACTTAGGACCAACCAGAAAAAGCCAGATAGGCTCCCCTAACCAATCATATAGATGCCCCACTTCTATTCAGCCAACAGACTCCAATCAGGGCACACCTGAAGTCTTCCCTTTTTTCCCCACTTCTCTGCCTGACTTTCAGTCTCAGTAAAAACACATGTGATAGTGGCTGATTCCCTTGCCACAGCAAGTTAAGAATAAATAGCCTTTTCTTGTTCTTATTTGGTTTATCTTTGTTTATTTCCACAGTTGCTTAAGATGACACAGCATCTGAGTAGCAGAGCTGGGATTCAAATCAGGGCATTTGGACCCCAGAGCTCACCCTCTTAATTCTAGTTTGAGAATGCAGAGCTTGCTCAAAGCCTTCAGATTTGCTCCCAAACCATAGCTGCTTCTTCTGAGCCTTTGAAGATGGTCAGCTCCTCAGACTAGTCCACCACTCCATCACAGTCATCTAGCCCAAGGTTTCGCAGTATTGGTACCATTAACATTTTAGACCTAATAGGCCTTTATCGTGAGGGGCTATCGTATGCATGGTAACTTGTTTAGCAGCATCACTGGCCTCTACTTACTTAGGTGCCAGCAGTACCTTCCAGGTACGACAACCAAAAATATCTCTAGATATTGCCCTGGGTGTGTGGGTGAGGAGAGTGGAGAGCAAAATCTCCCCCAAATGGGAACCACTGATCTAGAACACTGCTTCTAAAACTTTTAATGTGTAACAAAATCACTTGAGGATCTTGTTAAAATTCAGATTGATTCAGGACATCTGGGGTGGTGCCTGAGATTCTGCATTTTTAATTGCTTCTTGGTGAGGCCAATGTTGCTAGTCTGCGAACTGTACTTTAGAAGCAAAAATCTAGACTGGAGTGTTTTCTTCTCTTTTTTCTTTTCTTTTTTTTTTTTTTTTTGCGGTACACAGGCCTCTCACTGTTGAGGCCTCTCCCGTTGCGGAGCACAGGCTTCGGACGCGCAGGCTCAGCGGCCATGGCTCACGGGCCCAGCTGGAATGTTTTCTTTAAAGTGTAGGTTGTGTAGACCCAACCCAGGAGATGCTAATTCAAAACACCTGGGCTGGGGCTCAGGCATCTGTATTTTAACAAACTTCTACGGTGTTTCTTATGCACAATCAAATGTGATACAACCTTGGTCTTATTTTGGTAACCTCAGGCCTGGAACTCAAGATTTCAGACATTCTGAGATCAGTTTGGAATTCTCTGGGAATACCATCCTAAACAGGGTCCACAGCTGTGATCAAAGATACTGCACTAGCAGTAATGTGTGTTTGACTCTCTGCCCCAAGGGAAGACTCCTTATCTTTTTCTGGGGGGCCCATGCCACAGGGCCTGCAGGATCTTAGTTCCCCAACTAGGGATCGAACCTGGGCCCCCTGCAGTAGAAGCATGATGTCCTAACCACTGAACTGCCAGGGAATTCCCAAGACTTCTTATCTTGAGATAACTAGAAGGAAAGCCCAAAGAAGGTCAGCACCTCAGGGTTCTATGAGTGTAGACGAGAGAAACTGACTCTGGCTACCAGAAGCAGATATGGGATATCCTCTGGGGGTAGGGAGGCTTCACAGAAGCTACAGAACCAGGATCAAGAAGGGGATGGAGGGACTTCCCTGGTGGCACAGTCGTTAAGAATCCACCTGCCAATGCAGGGGACATGGGTTCGAGCCCTGGTCCGGGAAGATCCCACATACCATGGAGCAACTAAGCCCATGCACCACAACTACTGAGCCTGTGTGCTACAACTACTGAAGCCCACATGCCTAGAGCCCGTGCTCTGCAACAAGAGAAGCCACCGCGATGAGAAGCCCGTGCACTGCAATGAAGAGTAGCCCCCGCTTGCCGCAACTAGAGAAAGCCCACGAGCAGCAATGAAGACCCAACGCAGCCACAAATAAAATAAATAAATAAAATTAAAAAAAAAAAAAAAGAAGGGGATGGAAAGGAAGCTCCAGAAGATCCACATAGCCAAGGGCCAGTAAAGAAGAGTCTCCTAAAGTGAATAAACTCCCAGTATTTCTTCTCTCCTAAAGTCACTTGGCTTAAGATTTAAGGGAGAGATGCATAGAGAGAGAGGAACACACACACACACACACTCTCTCTCTCTCTCTCACACTCACACCACAGAAAAGGATTTGCCTAGTTACGTATTGCTTATAGACTGGTCATAACTTATTTGAAATCTTTTTATGACTATGGAGAGTCCCTACCAGAAGACTTAATACAATGATTTACTGCATTAAGATCTTTGAGTTGAAGTTGTGTTTCTTCACATGCAATACAATGATCTAATAGGGATGAGGGCAGGCAAAAGGAAGAGATGATCATAGAGAGACAGAGAAAACCTAACTTTCTCTCCAGTTAACTTGATTCTCGAATAGGAATGCACCCTAAATCCTCGCTGCATACAGGGGAAGTCAGGAGGGGATTACCACTCATAAACTAACCCCTGTGTTACATACTCTATTTATATTATCTAATTTGACCTCAGAACACCCTATGAAGTAGGTGTTGTTGCCTTCATTTTTCAGAGTAGGAAACCAAAGTCCAAAGAGTGTAAGTAATCCTTCTATGTCACGTGGCTAGTAAGACTGACATCTGAGTGTCCTCCTTGTTTTCTCTCTCCTTTCTCTGCCACATTCATTAAATTAGCCATCTGCCATTTTATCCCTAATTATGCCTCCAATGACTATACATGCTCCACAGTCCTAGCCACTGCCACATTTTACCTGGATTACCCTGATTGCCACCTTGCTTGTGTTCAGGCTTCCAGTTTTGTTCTCAAGCAATCAATCTGCTGTTCATGGAGCCACTGGAGCCAAAGTGCAAAATGATCACGTTACTCAATTCCTACTCTCCCTCCAATAACCCTACTTCATGCTTAAAACACTTCAACACCTTCCTACTGCCCTTGATATAAAACTTAAACTGCTTATGTGTATTACAATGCTAAGATCTGACTTCTGACTACATTTCTAGCTTCACTTCTCCCAACTCCTTCCTCCTTCCTCTCTCCCCTCCCTGCCCCTGCACCCTCTGTTCACATCAGAATTCATTCCTTTTATTTCTTTCATCAATTCCATATTGTCTCTCATGTCATTCCCTCTGCTTGAAATGCTTTTCCCTCTTGGTTTGCTCCTCTCTCTTGGGTAATTTGACTTATTGCCCCAAGATATCACTTCCTCAGGGAAGCCTGTAGTCCCTCATGCTTTATGTTTCCACAGCACCCTATACTTTCCTCATCATGATGTTCAAAACATCTTGTTGTAGGAGCCATGAACATTTATTTCTCAGATCGCTGACTGAGGGGTGCATAACTCGACATCCCCAGCATTGAAGTCATACTTCCCACCAGGTGCTCCCAGTCCATGACTGAGCCCAGAAGAATACTAAGGCAGCTCCATTCCTGAAAGATGTGACTCCTCTGATTGCTGAGTTGGCTGGAAGACTCTCATCAGCTTTGCCAAAACTTTATGAGACTAGCACAGGAGATTTTTCCTACACACATTCCTTGCTTCCTTCTCTACTTCACAGGTATCAGACATGCATTTGGTTCTGATCGCTCTACTGTGCTCTCCCAACCTCCACTAGCTCCCTCTCCATTCTTCACAAGCATGTTCTCCAATAAATCTTTTTTTTTTTTTTTACTGAAGTATAGTTGATTTACAATGTTTCAGCTGTACGGCAAAGTGATCCAGATATACAGACATATACATACATACTTTTTCAGATTCCTCTCCACTACAGGCTACTACAAGACAATGAATATAGTTCCCTGTTCTATACAGTAGGCACCTGTTGTTTTTCTATTTTGCATATAGTAGTGTGTATCAATAAATCTCTTGATGCCTATTTCTCAGAGAACCAGAGCTAGCATACTCATGTAATTCTCTGTCTCTGCTCAATGAAGTATGAGCTCTGTGAGAGAAGAGCCAAGCCTGTCTTACAGAAGTCACTATTATAACTCCTGTGCCTAGCACAGTGTCTAGCATATAGTAGCCACTCAAGAAAAATGTAAGTGAACATCATTAAATAAAGGTTTGGATCCAGTGTTCTTTTCAGTGTGACTCCACAGCCCAATTTTTTCACCCCTCCATGCTTCTTCCCCACTGTCCCTACATCACGCACACACACACACACACACACACACACACAGAGACAGCACAATACTCTGTGCTAGGCACAATGGGATAACCAGATATAAAGAACCATGATTCTTACTCTCAATAAAGCCAACTGTATAGGGGCACTAAGTATGATTTGGAAAGAGCCTTTGTAAGGTGGGGGTGAGGGACGAGGACTAAGAGAAAAATAGCCAGCTATTTGGTAATAATGTACCCCACCACCAAGACTTTGTTCTGTTTACTGCTGTATCCTTATTGCCTATAACAGTGCATGACACAGAGTAGACACTCATTTTGCAAAACGGATGCATGAATGAATAGGACCATTCAGTTCCATGGATTTTCTCTATTCTCTTCATGTATTTGGATGCCCTCTACCCAAAGTGCTAAAACTAACACAACACAGATATAATGTAAGAGTCTAAACTTAACCTTTATTTTCTATTTTGTTGATTACATTTCTCACCATTTTGTTCTGGGATAAACACAGCGCTTGACAAAATGTCTCGAAGTTCTTGTAGTGTTTGAACTGTCTGAGAACGGGGATTTGATTCCTGAGATTCTAGGAGACATACTTACAGAGTTTCTAAATTGAAAGGTTAGAAAGTCAACTATTACCGATTTGTCCTTAAGAAACTAAGAAATCTTGCCAAACAAAAACATCCCCAATCAAAATAATGTGACTAAAACACCATGAGCACACACAATGCCCAGGGCCTGTTCTGTGTACAGTGAGCACTGAAAAGAGGGATGAGAAGTGGCTCATGTCATTGATGACTCTGATGTAGCCGGAGATGAGGAAATGATCGCAAAGACCTGATGCTCACTTAATGTTCCTCACAGATGCTCAAAGTCTTAACCATCTTTGAAGATGCAATTGAATCGCCATCACCTCCATATAGTCTTCCTAGATCCCCAACTTTGGAATTAATCTCTCCTTCTTTTTCTCTTTCCATTGTTCCACATATCACAGTCTCTACCTTGATTTAGAGCTAATTTGTCACATATGTATCTATTTATCCCCACTATTCATTTAAATTCATTTTTAAATTTTGATATAATTTTTAAAGGTTACACTCTATTTATAGTTATTACAAAATATTGGCTATTTTCCCTGTGTTCTACAATACACCTTTGTAGTCTATCTTACATTTCTTAGCATAAATCCATTTTTTTAGTATATTTCATGTGCCAGGTACGGTTGTAACACTTTATAATTCTACAGTAATTTATGGTTAAAAGAAAAAAGTAATTCCAACCCCCAGTTTCATTTTCTTTTCAGCCTTGACAAAAACTCTCTGAGGCAGGAAGGACAGATATAGCAATAGGTACTTTACAGATAAGGACATTAAGGCTTGAAAAGGTTGGGATTAGACAGCCCTAGATTTGAATTCCAGCTCTGCTGTTCACTAACCATGTGACCTTGAATGCTCATTTTATTACTCTGAGCCTTAGTTTCCTGAAAAATGGGGGATAATGTTAAGTTTTACTTCTTACAGTTGTAAAGATCAGGTGTATTATTTAAAGATCTCAGCACAAAGTGACTGATATCTAATAAATAATTAGTTAATAAACCATAGCAATAAATCAATAAATGAGGTATGTTACATGGCTAATTAAAAGGCATATTTTGAACCCAGATCTCAACTCTAAGTGCAGAGCTCTCTTGAATATACACTACATTGACTATCTTATATTATAAGCTTCTTTGTGGCAGAAAATTCTTTTTTTTTAATTGAAGTATAGTTGATTTACAATGTTGTACCAATCTCTGCTGTACAACAAAGTGACTCAGTTATACACATATATACATTCTTTTTTTTATATTCTTTTCCATTATGGTTTATCCCAGGAGATTGGATATAGTTCCCTGTGGTATACAGTAGGACCTTGTTGTTTATCCATTCTAAATGTAATAGTTTGCATCTACCAACTCCAAACTCCCAGTTCATACCTCTCCCTCCCTCCCCCTTGGCAACCACAAGTCTGATCTCTATATCTGAGTCTATTTCTGTTTTGTAGACATGTTCATTTGTGCCATATTTAAGATTCCTTTTTGGGCATCTTTGTATCTATAGAAAGGTTTGGCATAGTATTTTTCATTTAATAAGGACTCAACGTTGTTAATTAAAGACAAAAAGTTATTTTGCTGAATTGCCAGGCATCTTTATTCATTTCTCTAATGTCCCAGAGTACCTAATATATATCACTGAAGTGTGTATTACTTAGGATTGTGTTTGGCTGTGAGCAACAGAAAGCAAGACAATAGTAGCTTAAGTTCATGGGAGATTATTTATCCCATGCAAGAAAAGAATGGGGATACATTGCCCAGGGCTTGTACAAAAGCACAACGATGCCGTCAGAGAACCAGGCTCTTCCTATAGTTTTTGCTCTAGTTTTTGTTTTCATTGTCTTAAAATGGCTATTGAACCTTGAGCCAACATCTACATCAGCAAGTCCATATTGCAGGCAGACAGAAAAGTAATGAGAGATGTGTAAACAGCCAAAGGGCAAGAACTGTATTACTGGCCACACTTAGCTGCAAGGGCGGCATCAATTTAGGATAGATATAAACTAGATAAAGATATAGATACAGACATAGATATAATAAGGTATCCAGCCTCTAAGGTTATAAATAAGACAAAGAAGAGGAATTAGGATAAAGAGGGGTCGGATAGGTGTAGAGTGAGCCAACATACAGTATCTGTCTCAGGAAGATCTGATAAATTTATTTTACACTAAGTTGCATAAAATATTAACTTATTGTATCCTTCAGAGGAAATTGTATGGAATTGTTCTATATGCTACTGCAGTGTTGGACATATGACTCCATGCATTTGTAAAAATTCATAAAACTTTACATCACAAAGAGTAAACATTGATATACGCAAATTATAAAATAAAAAACAATTAACTAGAATGTCAGGGGATCACAAGATAAAATTCAGACTGTGAAAACATTAATCTAACTATATTACAAATATACGATATAACTGCACTATGGGGGTAGGGAGAAATAGAAATGACCTAAGTAATTTTGGAAATTGTGTTTAGACTGGAAACTGTAAGGGCAAAGAAAAAAGGAATTGTACATAAGCAATATATTCTACTTGTCAAAGTTGTTTATCATGCAGACATATGAAACTGCTTTATATGTATACTGGGGTCGAACAAACAAGTAAATGGATGATGGATGGTAGGTGCCAGAATCCTCATTATTGGAAAGAAAACTTACTGATAAACAAGAATAGAAGGCTGGAATAACCTTGTAGTACGTCAATATAAATTTGTGTTTAGCTTAATATACATATTTAGATGGATAGATATGGAAACAATAGTAGATAAGTGCATGGGTTAGTATATGTACATGTACTACCAAGCTCTACCAAGCAATGTCACCCCAGTAGTAACCATCATTCCCAGGGCCCAGACCTTGGTTTCAAAATACCATCCTCCAATAAAATAAACCAAGCCTCCCTGAAGAAACGGCTGATTCTAGGGTCATGGCAGGGAAATTAAACGTTAAGCCTGACACATTTGGTAGTATCAGGAAGTTAGAAAATGCTCAAGAAATAGAACAATGAGGACATCTCAAACGGACACAAGAACTAAACCAGTGGAACTCCCAATGACCAGAGCTGGAAAAACTTATGCAACAATATCAATAACAGCATATTGGATCATAACACAGAATATAAACTAAATGTGCACGATGTTCGCCAATTAGGTTTGCCACAACAAAATACCACATACTGGGTAGCTTATAAACAACAATAATTTATTTCTCACACCCCTGGAGGCTAGAAATCTAAGATCAGGTCATCAGCGTTGTCATGCTCTTGTGAGGGCCCTCTCTCTGGTTCATAGCTGGCAGCTTCCTAATGTTTCCTCACATGGTAGAAGGGGCTAGGAATCTCTCTGAAGTCTCCTTATAAGGCACTAATCTCATTCATGAGGGCTCTGCCCTCATGACCTAAGAACCTCCTTCAGGCCCCACTTCCTAATACCATCATCTTTGGGTGTTAGGATTTCAACATATGAGTTTGGGGGAGACACATTCAGACTATAGCACATGAATTCATACTGATATAATAAATAAATGACCAGTTAAGTAAATAAATGAGAGAGAAGACACAAATCTTCCCTACAGAAGAATCCCAAATTCATGTAGAAACACTCCCTCCAGAAGGCCTCTGCCTTCTCAATCTCTCCCACATTTTGAGTATGGGCTGAACTTAGTGACCGCAGGTGAAAGGGATAAATAGTAACTTTATAGACTGTAGAAATCTGACAGGCACTTCCTAACCAAGTGATCAGGTTGGTATCCGTGATGTCATGAACATCTGAAATGAAGTGGTAAGAAACGTACTTTATACCTGTGGTGTTCTTTCCAAAAACCCATAACTCCAGACTAATCATGAGAGAGAGATCAGATGAACCCAATTTGCGGAATATTCTACTAAATGCTTGGCCAGTACTCCTCAAAACTGTCAAGGTCAAGAAAAAAAAAAGTTTGAGAAACTGTCATAAACCAGAAGAAACTAGGGGGACATGACAACTCAATGCCATATCCTGGATTGGTTCCTGGAACAGAAAAAGGACATGAATGGAAAAAATGGTGAACTCTAAATAAAATTTAGAGGTTAGCTAATAATAATGTGTCACGGTTGGTTTCTCAGTTTTGACAAATGTACTAAGATAATATAAGGCAATAACATTAGGGGAAATTTACCAGGTGATACAAATTTAGGTAAAGGATTATGGGAACTCTCTGCACCATCTTTGCAACTTTTTAGTAAATCTAAAGTCATTCCAAAACAAAGAGTTTATTTTTTTTAATGTTACACTCTTACTTTCTCAACTTAATATTTACATTTAATTAAATTAAAAATAATTTAACTTCAAACCCTCAAATGTCAAGATGGAAAAAATTTTTTAATTGTCACAATTGAGTACCACCTTTGTGGTATCATTTATGCATTGAGGTGCTGGTAAGCGAGGGGGTACTTACATGTTACCAAGAAAATAGAGAAAAGATAGCTCTGGTCTTCAGTCCATTATGGCTGCCATTACATTGCTCACTGTCCATGACCATCTGATCTATGTGAAGATGGTCCAGAGTTAAAGGTAGGTTCACCTTGTAATATTCATTAGACACCTCCCATCCCCACCCAGTGTATAACCTCAACAGAGGTCCCATCTCCTCTCTGGGTGCTTTGAGGAAAGACACAACAGTACAGTTTAGACACACATGGTTTCATTGCCCTATCGACTCATTCTAGTAGGAGCTAAACCTCTTTTCTTTGGGACAGGCCAGTTCCACTCTGTGTCTGGCAACTTTCATTTGTAGTCCTGAAAAACAAGTTTTGTTTGTTTGTTTGTCTGTTTATCAAATCCTCGACAAAACGGCAGGTTCAAAGGCTTCTATGCGTCTGGGAAGGGGATGCCCTCACCCTGTCTCTCTCTGTCTCTCTCTCACACATACATACACACACACACACACACACACACACACACACACACATTTTTGCTCTCCTGTAGCTGGAAAAGATCACAGTAAAGCAATGTTTCAATAAATTGATACGGCCCTCCTTTTTTATAATAATGTGTGAAGTAGTATTCATTATACTTCATACATTATTATATAGTTGTCTGTCTCAACCCCACTCTGTGATTTTCTTGAGTTTAGAATTGTTTCTTATTTTTCCTCATGAACCCAGAACATAGTACAGTGTCTGATACATAGTATACATCATCGGTAAAAATTTGTCAAATGTATAAATGTGAACTTAATAGGTCAAAGACCTCAGTCTCCCCAATTTGGCTTGATTAACAGAGCCACATGTTAGAAACACTTAGCAAATTCTGGAGCTCACTGATCATCATTGAGCTGAAAGCCAGCTGAATTTCTGCAGGGATAGGGTACCAAAACACTGGGGTCCCACTTCTGAATTCCTGACTAGCACTGCCTTCATAATGCCAGTGATGCTGACTAGACCAGGATCCCAGAGGCAAACTTTTTTCTTGGTATAAATGGCCATCATCCTTATGCCCAGCACTATGCCCAGCACTATCCTAATATTCTTCCCAAGAAATATTTATTGGTTATTACATAAGCGTCACTCTACTAACCTATGCCAAGAGTTCTTTCTGGAAACCTCACAGTGCCAACTCAGAGTTGCCTGCAGGAACTTGTGTTGCATCTGATAAAAACAATCAGTGCTATGGCTAAGGTTTTTCATTAAGGTGGAGGTGAAGTACAAGACACACACACACACACACACAATTTGCTAGAGCCTGCTAATCTCTCTGCAGCCAGCAGCTAAGATTTTCAAATTGAACACGAAGTTTAATGTAATTTAGTATATTTGCTCAGTGTGCCATTTTACCCCTGGGTTAACATGGGAAAATGAAGAAAGAGCTAATTGCACCATTATCGCTTTAACATAATGGGCCAGTACCCCAGAGCAACGGCTGTTCTTATTAGACGGTGTCACCAGGGGGAAATACTATATTTCCTCTTTCCTTAGGTTCAACTTCTTTTGTTCAGTAACTGTGTTTACAGGACACCCTTGTCTGGTTTGCCACTCTGGGTCCAGTGGCATTGCCATACCCTCACAGTAGCTTTCCTTCTCCCATGCTCTCAATATCAAGTTTTTATCTCTAATATGACTACTCTGCTTTTGAAGGTAATGCATCTCTGGAAATCATTAATAAAATGTGGAAAACAGAATACTTCAGCAGATCCTGAGCCCTATTCCTGTTTCTTACTAACTGCAGGTTCCTGGGCAAATTACATAATTTCCTTGAACCTCAGTTTCCTCATCTGAAAAATGGGGATAATAATAGAAGCTACCTCTGAGGGTTGTGAGGAACAAAGGAAGAAAGTGAATGGCTTAGCCCTGTGTCTAGTATATGGTAAATGTGCAATTGCTACATATAACGATTTTAATTAAAAATTATGATTATTAATTTAAATTATTAATTTAAAATACATTTTATACACCACCCAAAATTATTGAAAGCAATGGCAAAGGATAATAAAGGGTAATGACAAAACATGAAGAATAGGTGTTTTAGCAGCATTCTCTAAGTAAAGCAATAAAATGAAAAGTAGCAAAGAATAGGGGTGACCTTTGTATTTCCCTTTTTAATTTATATTATAGCAGATTACTCTTTCATTGTCTGTGCTTTGTAGGGGGGATGGATGTAGTGACAAAGACAATCAAAAACAACAACAACAAGAAGAAGAAGCCCTGGTTTAATAAAATAACTAACATTTGGGTAGTATATAAGAGTTTTCAATTATTTTCTCAAATAATTTACTGAGAGCTAGATAATACATGAATTATGAATTAATAGAGGAACAGAGATTTGGGGTTAGAAGATTTACCTTCATGTCTTAGCTCTGCCTTTTACCAGTTGTACAAATTGAGGCAAGAACTTCATCTTTTCCATGTCTTTTCCAATGTGTAACACAGGTATGATGTTATTTCATTTACCCTACCCCCAAATGTTCTGAAAATCAAAATGAAAAAATGAAGTTAAAAATGCCTCAAACACTCAATTGCCACACAAAAACCTGCACACAAGTGTTTACAGTAACTTCATTCATAATCTCCCAAAACGGGAAGCCACCAAAATGTCCTTTATAAATGAATGGATAAAAAACAGATGCTGATCTTTTTTTCTAATACCATTCTCCAATAACAGGAACCAGGGCTCATTGTAGAAATGACAAACTCTACAACTCAGGCAGTAAAGTAATATATAAGATGAATGTGGAACATCTTGCAGTGCCAGAAAGTAAAAGAAAGTGCTAAAGAGAGAGAGAAAGAGAGAAGAAAGAAAAGAAAGAAAGAAAGAAAGAAAGAAAGAAAAAAAAAAAAAGAAAGAAAGAGAGAGACAGAAAGAGAGAAAAAAAGAGAGCAAGGGAGGGAGGGAGGGAGGAAGGGAGGAAGGGAGGAAGGGAGGAAGGAAGGAAGGAAGGAAGGAAGCCACAATGATTGGGTATGCTAAAGGAACACAACAGCCAACCAATGACCAAAGCTGGAACAGTCTGAGAAAAACTTAAAGTTGTACTGGAAAATAACCCAAATAAGAAAATAAATATCATGAGTCCATGCTGATATAAGTAAGTGACTGAATAAATAGATGGGGAGAAGAGACAATTCTCCCATGCAGAAAAATTCCAAATTCTTTGTGTAAATACTCTGCCCTCAGGGAGGTAAAAGATAACTCCCTACACCTTAAGTGAGTGTGTATAGAGACTCTTTTCCAAAAAGTACAGTAGGGAAGGAGGGGATGGGGAGAAATAACTTTATAGTGGAGAAATCTGACAAACATTACCTCAGCCAGGTGATCAAGGGCAACGTCGACAGTCATAAATCATGTTCATAGTATGCAGCCTGAATATGACGTGATAAAAATGCAAATTTATGGCTGTGATCTTCCTCCAAAAAACCCATAATCATAGTCTCGAGGAAAGCAACAAATTCCAATAGAGGGACATCATATAATATACCAGTATCTGACCAGTGCTGCTCAAAACTCTCAAGGTTGTAAAAAACACAGAAAGTCTGAGAAATGTTCACAACCAAGAGGAACTTACGGAGACATGACAACTAAATGTAATGTGACACGGTGGATGGGATTCTGGAGCATCGAAAGGACATTAGGAAAACCTAATACAATATGAATAAAGTACAAACTGTAGTTAACAATAATCCATTAATACTGGTTCATTACTTGTAACAAGTTTACCATACTAATGTAAGATGTTAATTATAGGGCAAGCTGTGTACAGAAGCATACAGAATACATACTCCGTATTATCTTGTCAGTTTTTCTCTGAATCTAAAACTGTTCTAAAAAGTTTACTTTAAAACAAAATAAAACAAATAAGAAGCTAATGTGCTGCACAGCTATAATGTTTTATTATTTCATGTGACCCTTACGGCCTCCCTAGTAGCAACAGGGGACTTATTAGTATCCCTGTTTAACTGGTGAGGGGCTTTAGGATGAAAAAAGTGTCAGGAATTTGCCCAAAGCACAACAGCTATAAAGTTCTGAATGCAGATGTCATGCTCAGGCTTTCTCACCCACACTCTTTCCGTTCTACCAAATACTAAGATTCATGAGTAGGGATTGTGTATATTCAGGTCATCACCACTGTATCCCCATCACCTAGGTCAGAGGTTGGCCCATGATGGCCACTTAATAAGTAATTCATTATAGAGTGAGTGATCACTTCCCTGAGATATGAGAATGCAGCTCAATAAGGGCTGACTCCCAAGACATGCCCACAGCCACAGGTCATACTATTGGCAAAAGTTTGTATATGTAAGCATGTCCTTAAGGGTTGGGGAACACTGCCAATACAGTATTAAGTGACCGAAGTTCAACTACATTTGTTAGACATCACAAAGAATGTCTTGTATACATGAAAGAATGCCTTCTATCAGGAAAAGGGGTATAGACAACCCAAAGTCCTGTCTGGGCAAATGAAATGAGGATCAAAAAGTACGGTGCGCAGACAGATCTGTAAGAGAAAAATAAAGATCTAAAATCCAAGATTAGGCAAGCATGAAGAGAGATGGGGGGTTGTTAAACAAAACCTCAGACCCAGCAAGATATTGTAAAGATTGAATTAAAGACTTTCGAATAGTAAACAGACTGACCAATCTGACACTGTTCCCCCTAATTTGATCTGGAGAAGAGGAATGTCAAAGGTATATAGTCTTTGGATAAAGGCAGTGTGGTATGCTTTTCTCAACTCTCCCAGTCATCAAGGTCAAAACTTACCTTCTTCCATCCCCTTCCCAGACTGAAGAAGTAGGGGGAAGAAGAGGTTGTGGTGGTTAAGGCAGAGAGAGAAAACCTCACTGCAGGTACCCATTGTCTTCTATGTCAAAAGGACTACATGTTTGCCGAGTATACAGCTGTAGAAAGTATTTTCTCTCTCAGACCATCTCACTCACTCATCAGCTCAAAATGCTCCAGTGGTTTCCCACGATACTTAACATAAAACCCAACTTTATCAACATGACCTACAAGATCCTCCGTGATTTGTTCCCTGCATTCCTTTCTGAAATTCCCTCCTAACGTTCCTTCCCTCACTCTCCACATTTCAGCTCGTTGTCCTTTTCCCTGTTTCTTGAACATGCCAATCACACACATGCTTTATAACCTTTGCACCTCATGTTCTGTCTTCCTGACATGCTCTTCCTCCAGAGCTCACCTCAGCCATCTTCTCCTCCAATAGGCATTGGCTGACACAAACTGAAATTACCAACTCCTCCCCTGAGTTAGTTGAAGTCCTCCGAGAAGCAGGCACCAAGAGATAGACATGTAAGAGATGTATTGGGAGACGTGCCTGTGAGGGAGCTGGGGGAGCCATCACACTGTGATGTAAGTTTGACCCCTGTGAGAAGAAAGGAAAGGAAGGAGGTTTGGGTAAGAGGCATCTTAGCCTATGCTACAGTTCTAACAGAGTTTTGGCAAGGCTGATGTCAAGTTCTCAAGCCATAGTCACCATTGGAAGAGTCCTTCATCCTACAGCAATGGGCCAGCATTAGTACCCCCACCATGATGAGTGACTGGTGGGGAGCAGCCCTTGGAAAGTGCAACCCCAGCATGAACGTGGCAGTGGATTCTGGGCGCAGCAGATGAGGCCATCAGTCAATGATGTTCTTCAGAGCAAGAGATTCTCATGGCCACCACACCCCCTACTGGAGCCATGCTCCATCACATCCATTTATTTGCTTCTTCATAGCACTTATCAATATTTGACAGTATCTTATTAATTAATTCATTTATTATCCCCCCTTTCTCTCATCACCACTGAAAAGAGTATAGAAGTTTTAGCTGTCTTGTTCACCGTCATATCCTAGTATCCAAAACACTTCCTGGTACATATTAGGTGCTCAAAAAAGTATTAAACAAATCTTTAGGTCTTTGGCAAGGGGAAAAGGAAAGAAGGGTTATTCCATGTTTCTTCTCTTTACTGGAACATTCTAACAGATGGTACTCTGTTATACAAACCAATCAACTTCATATAGGTTAAAAAAGAAACCTGCTAAACTATAAGTTTTTCTCTCCCCCTTCACGCTTAACTAGATTATCCATTATAACCACTCTTTTCCCTGATTTTGTCTATATTCTCCCAAGTGAAAAGTATTCTATTTAATCCACACTCAAATGAGAAAAGCTATAATAATACAATATAGTTATACAGTATTTTATATTCTTAGTTTACAAAGCACATCCACCTACATTATTTCATCGAATTCTCTCAACAGTCCTACATGGTACTTATTATTATCCTCATATTCTAGAGGAGGAAAGTCAACATAAACACACACACACACATACACAAACACACACAAAGAAGCAAAGTGGACAGGTCAGGATGCACACGCTAACTCGCTCAGTAGAAGGGAAGAGAGTACATTTGGTCCATGTGGAATTGATTGATTATTCCGCCAGAGGTCCAGTCTGAGTCAATGCAGCAATTCTAAGATCAGAAAATGATTTTTAAAACAAAATCTGTTATCTGACCTATTTCTGTTTGAAGTATTTTGCTTTCCTGACTCCAGTTTTTTAACACAAAAACTGATTACACAACTGTAATTTTCTGGGTAACCACATTTCTGTGCTAAGAGATTCCTGCCCTGATCTCTAAATGGTATGTTGCCTAACTAGCAAACTCTATGCGTCAGCATTTCCTGATGAGGCTCAGGAAAGTCCTCATTCATCCCTTTTTGTGAAGCTATTTTTCTCTTTTGCAGACTGTGGACTTTTTTAGGACTCAAGAAAAATAAAGCCATTTGGACAACAATAAGATCCTTCTGCTTGCTCACTTTTCTCTATATTTTCTTTAAAAATAAACTCAACTAAAAATAAAATCAACATTAACCATCTATATAAGACTTCTTATATTGCTAACATATATTTACGTTATGTATAATATACTATGTATTTCTTATAGTATAGCTAGTGATTCATCTATTGGTTGATCCAATTATTGACTTACTGTGTGAATATCCCTGTGTAAGATGTCATGAGACGTCTTGCCTGTGTGGGAAAGTTAAGCTATGATCTCCTCTAAGAGCTTCATGGAAAGGCTGGGACATGAACTGGACCATGAAAGACAGAAATCAGGAAAAAAAGTTTCAAGCCTAAGAAAAAATAGGCAAGAAATTCTAGGATAAAAAGAGGAATAGATCCAAAGCACATGTATTTCTATCATGGTATACATGTTTCTCACAGATGCCAATTTTGACTGGGTTCATCTTTTTCACTGTTTTTGCCTGAGGACTTTCCAGATGCTCCAAAGACACATATAACAGACAGAATATCACAACCTCTGGATCAACTTTATCTATGGGTATGTATCCTCTCAAAAAGGTGGACATGTCAAGTGCAGGTGAGCCGACATGTGGAGGACATGTTGTTATGTCCCACTCCAGGCTACATGCCAGGCATGGCTCACAGATCCCAGCCCTTACACTTAGCCCCCTTACATTTCCTCACATTCAACAGCCACTGGAATCTACTAGAATCGGCCGTATAGATGAAACCAACCTGCCACTCCAGACCTTACTCTGTTTGGGACAAGGAGACAGTTAGTGCATCTTGTCACTTTCCTCTTTTTACATTGATTCAATCTCAACTTACCATCCCAATAAAATCTCATAATAAAAGTTAAAGTTCCTTAGAAGTTTCATTTTTTTGCAGGCCTGCTTGCACATTGTTATCAAAATAACATGATGAAGAGATATTAGATGTGTTCAAACTTAATTTGACTCTCAGGAGAGTCACAGGATGTTGATGGAGTAAATGACAAATGAGAAAACTGAGACAGAAAATGAGTGCAAATGACACACCCAAGGTTACACAGTAATTTTCTGCAAACCTAGATCTCCTCATTCTTACTCAGTCCCTTCAATAGCAATCAAATAACAAGCTTTTGCATACATGTGCTCCACAATTTGTGATATTACAGATTTTCTGAATATTTAATTCTGAAATCAAGTTAGGGGATATACAACATATTAGAAATATCTAAATTGTGGATTCCTGCATGCAATTAGTTTCAGGTATTTTAGGTGTTCTAGGAAATACCAGTTCAGAAATACGGATCTAGTTCAACCTCCTCTCATTTCATTGATGAGAAAGCTATGGCCCAAGAGGTTATGACTTCATTATGAAGAAATATACAGAAAAGCAGAATCAAAACTAAAAATCAGGTCTCCTCATAACCACTCTTCTTTTACACTCCACCTAAAAGTATCTTTAAAGGCTGCACGGGGTGTCTATTAAGACACACCAAATAAAGAGTTAATAATAGAGCTCCTGGGTAAAGCGATTGGAAAATTGGAGTCTCAATCCAAGCAAGGCTTTATAACAAATATAATTGAATTTGTTTATAAGCATGGCACAGTCTAGGTTTCCAGACTTTTCTTCAGAAACTGCAGGTTAATTCTGTATCCTATTTTTACAGGTACACAGTCTAAATTGAAAATAAATTCTGAAGAAGCTCTAAGGGGAAGACTGCAGTAATTTCAGCCTAGTTGAGTTGAAAAAAATCACCTCTGAGCTAGACCATAAATCCCAGCTATTTTATAGCTTTCCCTGTTCTACTCTTCTGCTTGTTGAAAACAATCTAATTTCTTTAGTGAAAATGCATTTTTAAAAAGTTCAAAATGCAAAAGTAGCTCTTAGAGTCAGAGTTTCTAACCAACGGCTATTAAACCCCAGATGGCTATCTCTCGAGCTTTCAGATAGTCCGTCTGGGAATAACCTGGGTTTTCATGCAGCATAAAACTCAGGCAAATCTTGAGGTCAATACTTCCCTAAAGAGAAAGGCAGTGCTGGACCAGGTGATGGCAGCTCCCACCGAGGTACTCTGCTCACTGCCATCACGTGAAGCATAGCCCACTTCAACAAAGCCAACAGCCTCTTGCTGGGGGCAAGGAAATGATTTACCCTGGGTTCTCCTCTCCCACTATGAGGTACAAGGAGATACAAGAAAGGTTACCCAACTAGACAATAATTGAGGGATTAATATAAATCTAGTTAAGAGATGATAAAGGTATAGATTTCCTCTTTACTTTCTGTGTGTGAGCACATAAGACATTTAAAATACTGTATAACAGGCCTTACATTTGTATGGAACACTGTGCTCAAATTCATTTTCTTTTTTCCAGCTGCGGAGATTTCTTCCTTTGTTCAGCAATGTGTCTCAATCTTCCTGCCTGAATCCCCATCCACTTATTATACACACTCAACAACATGACATAATTTTCTTAAAAGGCTGGTGAGTCAAGCCTTAAGCAAACTACAGAATTACCAGTCAGGTAGATATTTGCCTTCATCCATGCGTCCTTAGACTACTTAGATGCTGCCCCCTGTAGAGGTGGTTCTCTAGAGAGATTTTTGAGCCAAGAGGAGCAAAGACCAGGACAATTTGGGTACAAAAGTAAATGTCCTTAAGACTGCATTTATACAATGCCTTACACTGTATAAAGCACTTTTCCAAATCATTTAGCGGTTCTTAAACCTAAATGCACATGAGAATCACTTGGATAAAATGCCTGCTCTGGGAGCCCACCGTCAGAGATTCTAAATGGAGAGGTCTAGAGCAGGGCCCAGGAATATGCATTTCTATCAAACACCTGCATGAGATCTGAGGCAGGTCTACAGACCAAGTTAAGAAAAACTCTGACTTAGTATATATAGGCCTGACAATGGCTGTATCAGCTAATTATCACTTTTAAGATAATTTTAGAGATTTTAGAGATAAAGAAATTAATCCTCAGAGTGACTTAGATATTTAACCAAGACCTTACCTGTAATGGGATAGCTAGATCTCAAAATCTAATGTTTGTTCCCAAATCCAAAGAAATTCACGTTAAAAAGGCTGACTTTATTGTACATAAAAATCAAGACGTAAGCATGAAAGAAAACATTGCCATATTAAAGAAAGGAACTGTGTGCATGGATGAGCCTGAGAGGAGAAAGAGAGAAAACATTTGTGACAAAGAAGGACAAAAAGGAGGTTTTTTCTTTATCACGAAGGTGTCAGATGGTCCCTCCCCAGACTTTGCCCAAAGGGTTACATGGTCTCTTTCCTTGGTCCCTGGCTGAGACCTGCTCAGTCTAGAAATACTAGACCTCCTCACTGTTACCAGAATATAAACCGATCTTGTATGAGGAGCAAGTGAGTATATTTATTTCATTTTTAACTCGATACCTTCTCTTTCTATTGTTTTCTTCTCAAAGCCCTAGTTCCTTTCCTATTTCATATAGGATTCCAACTCTGAACAAGCGGAAAGAAGTCTTTATTCAGTAATTTCTTGAACCATTCACAAACTGTAGCTGGACTCAGAATGTTGACTTTAAATCTAATCTCTATCGTTAATTTAATGTGTGATCTTGAGTAAATTGCTTAACCTGCCTGGGCTTTGCAAAAATACAGTGATCAAACTAGATTTCCTCTAAGAGCCCTTTCAACTCTGAAATTCTGCGATTCAGACTCTTTATAATGAGCATTAATGTGTATAAGGCTCTACGCTGGGCATGGAGGATAATAATCAGACATGGACCCTCAGCAAGTTGCTGCCCAGCTCATCAGGCAGGATGCCGTAGGTATGGGATTTAATGGATTACAGGAAGAAATTTTAAGATGTCAGGGGATTCATGAGAGAAAGAGAAAATATGAAGCTGGGAGATAAGGTATTTCTATCAACTCTTGCCTGTTGCTATAATAGCGTCTACACTTTTTAAAATTTTTATTGAAATATAGTTGATTTACAATGTTGTGTTAGTTTCAGGTGTACAGCAAGGTGATTCAGTTATATATATATAATATATATATATAAATATATATGTATTCTTTTTTATATTCTTTTCCATTAGAGGTTATTACGAGATATTGAGTAGAGTTCCCTGTGCTATATAGTAGGTCCTTGTTGGTTACCTGTTTTATATATAGGAGTGTGTATATGTCAATCCCAGACTCCTAATAGCATCTACTCTTGACTCTTTCAATCCATCTGCCACACACACCCTGAGTCATCTTCTCAAAATGCAAATCTGATCACAATCCCCACATAAAACCCTTTGAAGTCTTCCCCTTGAACCTACAACCTAAATTCCTCAATGTGACCTAAAAGGCAGGGTCCATGCTTGTTTTGTTCTCTCTTGTATCTTCCCCCAGGGCCTAACACAGGATAGGTAAATATTTCTTGAATAAATAAATGAGTGAATGAATGAGTGAGGAAAATGCAACTTGGCACTTGGGCTGGCTCTTAAAGAGAAGGAGAGCAGCCTGGGGAAAAAATCTAGAAAGAGAGAGGGGCAAAGTTACAGGGATGACACAGGGGAGCAGGAAAGGGACTCATCTCCTGTACAAGACAAAGAATCAGCAATTGAGGTTTGAATGCACAGAAAATCCTCCTTACTCCACTCTGAAGAAATACCTAAAATGCCAAGTGGGAGCCTGTCAACATAGGGTAGGTTTGCCTTCTTTTCAAGAGAAAATTCTCAGAGCTCTTGGTATGATTGGCACCAAGAGGGCACTGACTAGTTTAGTCACTGACACTGATGGACAGTTCTGCTGTTTTCAGAGCCAAGGGACTTGTAGGGAAGACCCAGGAATCAACTCTATTATCTTGCAGACAGTTTTCACATCAAAAGCTCATTTCCCCTCATTAGAGTCCATGCCTTACTCCTTTCTTTACCTATTTACTCCTTTTATTTTGTCAATCTGACCGCTTAGAGCTGGTACAAGCCTGAGTCTAGGGCTCATTGGAGCCTGAGAATGGATAATCAGTGCTTCAGTTTCACAGTGCTTCTCTTATCTGATGAGATCTCCTAGGAAAAGTGGGGCAAACTAATTCAGAGTTGTCATAAACCTGTAGTAGCCAGACAGACACACCTTGTATTGAGCACAGTGCTGAGCCCTCTGCATGCATTATCCAGAGGCAGTTAACAGCCAGGTTGTTGAGAGCTTGGGCTGTAGACCTAGGTACTGAGGTTTCTCTCCTGGGTCTCACCAGCAAGGTGACATTGGTCATGAGGATTAACCTCTACGTGTCCCCTTTACCTCATTTGTAAAATAGGGATAATACTAGCATCTACCTCGTAGGTGGTATTAAATGAGTTAATATATGTAAAGTCCTTAGAACAGTTCTTGGCTCATAAGAAGTATCACATAATCACCAGATGCTGCTGGTGGTAATAATGGGGGTGATGCCACTGCTGCTACTATTACTACTACTCCGTGGTTAATCCTTTTTTAAAAAATTATGAAGTATGAATTGATATTCTTCAGGAAACTGAGAATTGGTGAGTTTAATTGACTAGCCCAAGATCACACCGCTAATAAGGGACAGAATGCCATAGATCCGAAGTCATGCTGACCCCAAAGCCCATCCCTACACCATGGCCAAAGTTTTCATTAACACAAATGCTGAGACAAGTGGAACCAGAACTGCAAAAGGAAGCAGGAGCTGAAAACATGAATGAAGGAATAAATGAATGAATGAGGCCACTGATGCAGTCCTACTGTGTAACTGTCAGGTGAACTATCTAGCCTGTTTCTGGAATCTGCAAAATGAGGACAAGTGCAGTTCAAAAAGTAAATCAAGGCAGTGAGTACACATCTGAACCATCACTCTGAACCAACTTACACTTAGAAAAATACTGTACAGAGGGATCACACAGCATATGAATTGCTACTGTAACTGAGCAGGACCCTATGGGGCCTTCTTGGGGCAGATCCTTGCCCCGTATCTCTTCTGCTTTAGCTCCTCTTTGAAGTACCTAGATGACAGTATCTGATGCACATTTCCTGAGTTGTTTTACAGATGTGAAAACCCCCCAACTGGAAGATGTTAACTACTTGATGACCATGAGCACATAGCTCCCAGGCCTCCAGGAGCCTAAGGATTGATAAAGTTAACCCCTGTGATACTGCCCTGTTACCGTACCATCAACCAATCAGAGAATGATGCACGAGTCGATCACATACCCTGCGATTCCCCTCCCACACTCGGCCTTTAAAAATGCTTTGCTGAAACCCTTCTGGGAGTTGGGGATTTTGGGGGTACGAGCCACCCGTTCTCCTTGCACGGCCCTGCAATACACCTTTCTCTGCTCCAAACTCTGATGTGCCGGTTTGTTTGGCCTCACTGTGCACCAGACACACAAACTTGCATTCAGTAACGCTGTAAGAGATGAAAGTTGAGGAAAAAAGGATGAAAAACTCCACTAGACTCTAAATCCATCAGGAGAAGGATTGAATCTCTCTTGTTCAAAAGTAGAGTAATTGGTACTCGGGAGTTTATCCATAAAAGTTTTGAATGGAATGAATAAGCACAGTGCCCAGGATATATATATATGAACAAGACCTATAAGTTCTTGCCCTTACTAGAGCATTTATCTTGGAGGAAATGTGAACATTCAACATATCATTATGTAATTGCTGCCATGGATGTTGTGGATGCAAAAAACAGGGGAAACTGACCTTATCTAAGGTGTGAGAGAAGGTCTTTTCAGGAAAGTGATGTGTGACCTAGAACCTGAAGAATGAGTAGAAGGAACTAGGTCAATGGATGGAACCAAGACGGGGAAGCAGAGTATGTGATTTGTGATTGTTGCTTCCTAAAAGATATACAATTATATCTTCCAGGTTGTCCATTTTATTGGCTTACAGTTGCTTGTAGTAGTCTCTTAAGATGCTTTGTATCTCTGCAGTGTGAGTTGTAATTTCTCCTTTTTCATTTCTAATTTTATTGATTTGAGTCCTCTCCCTTTTTTTCTTGATGAGTCTGGCTAAACGTTTATCAACTTTGTTCATCTTCTCAAAGAACCAGCTTTTAGTTTTACTGATCTTTGCTACTGCTTTCTTCATTTCTATTTCATTTATTTCTGCTCTGATCTTTATGAGTTCTTTCCTTCTACTAACTTTGGGTTGTGTTTGTTCTTCTTTCTCTAGTTCCTTTAGGTGTAAGCTTATGCCATTTATTTGATATTTTTCTTGTTTCTTGAAGTAGGATTATTAAAAAAAAATGTTGCGATATAAGCATTATTAACCCTATTTTATAGATGAAGAAACTGAGGCAGAGAACAGTAAACAACTTGTCCAGGGTCATACGGCTTGTAAGTGACAGAGGAGAGATTTGAGCCCAGGTCCAGCTGCCCGCACGGAGCTGGTGCTCTCCACCGTCCTGTCACTCACCCCAGAGGGTGGCTTCAGAGATAACAGAGGCATTTTGTAAAGTAAAAGTAAATCCATAAATAAAAGGCTTGTGATTATTCATAAAAAAAAGACATACAATTATAGCTTACTATTATATTGAAAAACAAGCACAATTTTTTCCTTGTTGATCAACAGAAAAGAATAAAACAAAGGAAAGTCAAACTTGATATAAAGAAGGAGCTTTGAAACACAGAGCCAACCTGAGGGCTGTGGTGATTTCAAGGTCAAGGAGGCAGTACAGCAGAGACAGGGGAAAGAAAATGAACAATTTACGTTGTTTTAGAGCGGTGCCTTCAGCAGAGGAGGGTGGAAGACTACACTCTCCAAATTCTTTCCCAGCCCTGAGCCTCTGTTAATTCTAACTGGAATCAGGGTTGCCTTGTCTCCCAGCAGCAGTCCCAGCAGGAGAGCAAAGCCAAACAAGGAAAGGCAAGTTAATCTCCATAACCCGCCCAGCAAAGTGGGCTTTCAAGGCATTTCTCTCTCTTTTTAATTGGTCACCCCTCCCACACAGCTGTGTTCTTCAAGCTGTTCTAGTCCTTCCTCTTGTGGAGGAAATGACAGGAGAAACGAATGAATCCATATTTATGTAATAATGACTCTATCCTAATTCTTCCAGGCATATCTACTGGTGACAGAATGGCAGAATGGTTACGAGTATAAGTCTAGAATCAGAAATGTCTGGATCGAATCACAGTCTCACCAGTTGTAAGTTGTATGATCTTTGCCATCTCTCTGAACCTCATTTTCCCATATTTAACATGGGAATAATTACTGGAGATATTCTGTGTGTGCATACCTTACATGGTTGTCATGAGTAATAAATGAGATAATGGACATGAAGTGCTTTACATCTTGCCTGGCATAGTATAATCCCTCAACCCAGTCAACGTTTTTATTATTAATAAGAGGACCTCACTAAAAAGATAACACTTTACTCGAAGGAACCCACATTATAATGCTGACATTTTAGGCACTGAAATAAAGAAGGTAGCGATATTCTGGGAGTCAAGTAATCAACGGCTATTGATTTGTAAAGCAAAGCTTACTATGGCAATATTTTCTAGTACAAAATTTGTTATTAATGCATCTATAGTCTCAGAAGGGTTGAGTAACTTGCCCAAAGGCACTCATAGTGTAATGGAGCTTTCATTAGAACACACGCAATTCTGACACCAGAGCCCAGGAACCTAAGCAATTTCAATTAGTTCTAGCCAAGCCAGCTGTAAAACAAACCCACTGCTTCGAAAAACAAGGCAATATAGCCAAGAGGTGATGTGTGGAGTCAGACTTCCTGGGTTCACCTAGGTTTTCCACCTACTTCATTCTAAGGTTTCCACTTACTAGCTTGCTGTCTTCAATTTATTTAACCTTGTTACGCCTTGGTTTCCTTATCTGTAAAATATGAGACACAATAATAGTACTTGCCTGTTTCATTTTCATGAGAATCAAATCACATTCTTAGCTGAACGCCTAGCCCATAATAAGTGATAATATTTTAAAACTAGTAAACTTTAAAAATTAGGTAAACCTTAAAAACCATCTCTAGTTCCTGGATTTATATTGAGATCAAGCTAGAGGACCAAGAAGTAAAACCCCTTGCTCAAAGTTATCTAGATCATTAGAAGGTGCTGTTGTAACTCCCACTCCAGGTCTCCTTAGTGTCGATGAATTGAGTCTGACTCATCCTGCAATAATACCTCAAGTGCCTAGTGCTCCAAGGGTGCAGGAGAGGAAATGAAGGAAAGGAGGAATGTACGGAGTAGAGGGAGAACCAAAGGCAAGAAGAGAGGCTCCCCAGAGGAGTCCATGGTCTACTCTGAGCAACTCCAATCACGTTGAACTTCTAGATCTTGTTCTGACCTCAGCATTAATGATTTTCTCTAGTAGCACTCTTCTCCAGGCTGCAGCCAGTTCCTTTCCTATTCTCACTGCTGTCAGCTGCTGTACAACTTCTCAGCAGAAGCTTGGAGATAGGGAGATTCTAACGCAGGGGGGCACTGGTTGGGATCTGGCCAACAGTGAAGTCTACAACTGAAGTTAAAACCTGCTGCATAAAAGACTCCACCTCTTTCACTTCACTGCCCTGTTCACCCTCTGGACACTGGAATGGCTCTGCACACAGATGCCTGCTGTGCCATTAAGCATGCAGGGATAACACCGCCAGTCCATCCACGTGCCAAGAAGATAAGTTGCATGGTGACAGAGGGTCTTTTCTGGTTCATTAAGAGGAACAGCGATTTTCCATTATTCTTCAATTTCTTAAACATTGAATGTTGTACATGATAGCTTTAAAAGCATCACCACTGCACAATGGATAACATCTCTGAGTACAAACCCTTTCCATACTTTATTTTCTTTAAATGACCAACCAAGTTAATATGTTTTCAGAGAACAAATAATACTGTTTCAGTCACTTTTCTTTTTGGCTGTGCCACATGGCTTGTGGATCTCAGTTCCCTAACCAGGGATTGAATCTGAGCCCTGGCAGTGAAAGCGCCAAGTCCTAACCACTGGACCACCAGTGAATTCCCAGTCACTTTTTTTTTCTATCCAAATTTCCATCAGATCCCAGGTTTTAAGATTAAGAATGAGTTAACAAAGAGAATAAAAGAGATGAATATGCAAAGCTGTATTTTCTGTGAGTTTCAGTCTACCAGTTACCACAACTCTCATGCCCTTCTCAGTTGTGAAAGTCATTTTCTTACTGTCTGTTTGCATTTCACAATATTCACTTCTACCCAGTTGAGAGCTATACAGGATGGGGACCAACACAGATATCAGAATTAAGTGGCCATTTTAGTATTTGTATCAATGTTGCTTTTGGTCCAGCATTCCTATCTGCATAATTATGACCCAAATAAGCATGGTTAATTGTCCTGAAAAAGAATCTCTTTCTAAGCTTGCTTTACTTACCTATGCTTTGTTTGAATTTGGTTGAATCTAAATTCCTTATTTTTTTTTAATTTTTATTTTACATTGGAGTATAGTTGATTTATAATGTTGTGTTCATTTCAGGAGTACAGCAAAGTGATTTAGTTATACATATGCATATATCTATTCTTTTCCAGATTCTATACCCATATAGGTTATTACAGATTACCGAGTAGAGTTTCCCGTGCTCTACAGTAGGTCCTTGTTGATTACCTATTTTATATATAATAGTGTGTATATGTTAATCCCAACCTCCTAATTTATCCCTTCCCCAACCCTTCCCCTTTGGTAACTATGTTTTCTAAGTCTGTGAGCCTGTTTCTGTTTTGTAAAAGTCCACTTGTATCATTTTTCAGTGACTCTAAATTCCTGATCTGCCTCTTATTCAAGGGTTGCAAACTATATTTTTGCCTCACTTGCTTGATCCTCTGAACTTGTCTCTTTCATTGTGTGATAATGTAATCTGCACAACAACATCCTCCTTGGCAATGGATCTACACACCCTCCAAGGCTCTAGATCAGTGTTGCTTTCCAGTAAGCACTGGTTAACTACATTTGGCTGGAGTGCTTTTTATATATGTATCAACCCACCTTAGTAAACCAGAATAACGGTAACAGCTAACATTCATTGAGCATCTCTATATGCCAAGCACTGTGCAAAGCATTTTACTTGGATTACCCCAACGAAACCTTACAATAGCCATATGGTGTAGGCACTATCATTGTGCCCAGGAAACTAAAACTAAGAGAGGTTGAGTAGACCAGCAAATGATGGAGGTGGATGCTTAAGTCATGAGAGTGGAGCCCTCGTGAATGGGGTTAGTGCTTTTAGAAAAGAGCTCCCTACACCTCCCTCGCCCCTTCCACCACATGAAGACGCAGGGAGAAGCCAGCAGTCTGAAACCTGGTAGACGGGCTTCACCAGAACCCAACCATGCTGGCACCTGATTTTGGACTTTCAGACTCTGTAAGTATGAGAAATAAATTTCTATTCTTGTTTTTGTTTTGTTTTATTTTTTTTTTGCGGTACGTGGGCCTTTCACTGTTGTGGCCTCTCCTGTTGCGGAGCACAGGATCCGGACGCGCAGGCTCAGCGGCCATGGCTCATGGGCCCAGCCGCTCCGCAGCATGTGGGATCTTCCCAGACCGGGGCACGAACCCACAACCCCTGCATCGGCAGGCGGATTCTCAACCACTGCGCCACCAGGGAAGCCCAAATTTCTATTCTTTATAAGCCACCCAGTCTGTGCTATTTGTTAATAACATGAACACAGAGGCAGCCTGAACAGACTAAGACTTTCCAGAGAAAGTCTGGAGAACCAGGATCTGAAGATGGGCAAGAACCAGGTTGTTCCCCACAGGCACGGTCTCTTTGAGACCCTGACACAGGCCAATGCACCCCTGGGCGCTTGCTCTGCTGCTACTAACTTCTGATTCTGCCACCACCCAAACTGTACTTGCGTCTCTGCTTTACTCTCTCAAAATATCTCAGTAGGTAGGAGCACTTAGCTAACAATCGTAAATCCTATGCCTATACTCAGGGAGTGGGGAGCAGTCCTAGCACTTTTAGGAAGAAATGAGTCCCCCTTCCCACCAACAACCCCCAAAGGAGAATTCTCCCACCACACGAAGGGTGTTCAAAGGCTGAATGGCCAAAAATATTAAATGTATGTATAACTGCACACCAGTTGACTTGACTGTATCTCTGAGCAGACTGTGAGCCTCATGAGAGCAGGAGCTGGGCTGTCTTCGTCACTGAAGGATGCCTAACTCCTAATCTAAAGTCTGTGTCATAACAGGTACCCAGTGAATGCATGATTAATGAACAAAAGAAAAAAATGGTTTTTGGGTGGTCTCTAGAAAAGGGGTATATTTAAGAGGAAAAGAAAGAAGTAGGCCTTCTACATAGGGGAAATATCATGAACAGAGGGTCAGGAAGGCAGGAACCTTGTAGGGGAGGGAGTGAAGTAAACGGTCTCAGTGAGCAGAGGTTCAGTAATAGATGAGGCTAATCAGTAAGATGGGGTCAAATTAAGGAGAGCCTTCCAGGCTTAAAAGCATAGGAAAGGCAGTGGAGGTGGGAGCCACTGTATGTTCTTTTTTGTTAATAGCTTTTTTACGGTATAGTTGACCACTATGTTTAAAGTATAAAATTTGATAAGTTAAACAAAAGTATACACCTGTGAAACCATCACTATAATAAACACAATCAAGATAATGAACATACTCGTTCCCTTGAAAATTTCCCCACATCCCTTCGTAATTCCTCTTTCCTGCCTTTCCTCATTCCCTTCTTACTCTATCCCCAGGCAACCACTGATGTGTTTTCGGCCACTACGGTTTGCATTTCTGGAATTTTATATAAATGTAATATACAGTAAGTGCTCTTTTTGTCTGTCTTCTTTCACTCGGCACAATTATGTTGAGATGCATCCGTACCAGTGAGTGTATCAGTAATTAAATTATTTTTATTGCTGAGTAGTATTGCATTGTATGGATATACTACAATTTGTTTATTCATTCAACTATTGATGGAAATTTGGGGGTTTTCCAGTGTTGGCTATTATAAATGAACATATGAATGTTTATATATGAAGCACTACATGAACATGCATTTTATTTCTCTTGGGAAAATACCTAGGAGAAGCAAGATTGGGCCATGTGGTAGTGGTATACTTAGCTTTTTCAGAAAGTGCCTAATTCTTTTCTAAAGTGGTTTTACAATTTGCATTCCCACCAGCAGTGTATGGGAACTCCAGTTGCTCCAGATCCTTGCCAACACTTGCTATGGTCATTATTGTAATACTGTTAATTGGTATCAAAATTGTAGCCATTCTGAGAGGTATACAGTGGTATCTTATTGTGGTTTGGATTTGCATTTCCCTAATGAATAATGATGTTGAACATCCTTTCATATGCTTGTTTTCCATCTGTATACCTTATAAAGTGTCTTTTTTAATCTTTTGCTCATCTTAATTGGGTTGTTTGCTTTTACACCATTGAATTTAGACAGCTTTTAATAAATTCTGGAATCAAGCCCTTCATCCAGATTTTTTTACAGTGGTAGTAGTAATAGTGACAGCAACAACAACAACAAGAACTAGTACTTATTTGGGGCTAATACTCTGCTACTTACTTCATGCACATTGTCTCAACACTTCCAACAATCCTATGAGGAAGATACCATAATTATCCCAGTCCTACAGGTGAGAAACCCAAGGCTTACTGAGATTAGGTAATGGTCAAGATCTCACTGCTACTAAGAAGTGGAGCCAGAACTTGAACTCCAAAATCCTTGCTTTTTATTTCATCTCCAGAGACTTAGGAAAATCAATCCTCACTAAAGCAAGCTCTCCAAGAAAAAACAATTAAATAGAAATATTTTTACTGTCAGAGAAGAAACTGTTTGTAAAAATATTTTCCCATATACCTAGGAAATATTTTCCTAACGTATCTAGGAGGTTTTTGAAGAACTTTGGACCTGAGTGTCCATAATCCATTTTGGAACAGAGAGTTCTGTTCCAGAACAAAATGGGTAAGGTTAATCATAGCTTGGCTGTAAAGGAATGAAATTGGGTCATTTGTAGAGATGTGGATGTATCTAGAGACTGTCATACAGAGTGAAGTCAGAAAGAGAAAAACAAATATCGTATATTAACACATATATGTGGAACCTAGAAAAATGGTACAGATGAACCGGTTTGCAGGGCAGAAATTGAGACACAGATGTAGAGAACAAACGTATGGGCACCAAGGGGGGAAAGCGTCGGGGGAGGGGGTGGTGGGGTGGGATGAATTGGGAGATTGGGATTGACATGTATACAGTGATGTGTATAAAATGGATGACTAATGAGAACCTGCTGTATAAAAAAATAAAATTCAAAAAAAAAATCGTAGCTTGGCTGTGCTTAGCACTGTTCCCTTAGCTGAGTACACCTGCATGAATCAACCGTCAATCAACAGCAACGAGAAAGGTATAATCTCAAGAGGAAGACAACATAAGAAATTGTGGTAAGGGCACTTTAAAATTTGTTAAGGGAACAAACTGACATCTTCATGCTTCCTGGCCAAAGTGACGGAACTGTCCTTAGAAATAACTCATTCCACCGACTTTTGAAATTACCTTCATTTTCACTCAGTCTGTCCTGGGGTAGATGTTCATATATTCTACCCACCTTGTTACATGAACTCTTTAATTCAACAACTATTCCATGCCCATTTTTCTGCTTAGCACTGTAAAAAGATATGGAATATATAATAACAATTATGAAACATAATATTCAGGGGTTCTATTAAAAATATTTAAACGCTGATATGGCAATGGACACTGGTCAATCAGACCAGTGCCTGCCAGAATGCCATGCTGATATGTACCAAAGAAATACTAGCCCTGCAACAAGCAATATCATATTATTATATTGTTTTGCAGGTTTCAAGACTTTTTATATCAAGTATCTCATTTGAATTTCATAAAAGGAAGCTAGGCATGATTACCCCCACTTCATATATAAAAATGATCAGAAAGGTAAATGATTTTTTCCACTGTTTTTCAAAGCTAGTTAATGGTAGAAATGAGAATTAAAATCAGGTGTTAGGACTCATGATCCAAAAAAGTTGCACTCTTCCCTACAGTTTCTGGCTCTAAGGACCAAATGATCCTGTTGGAATAATGCACACACAGCATAGGAAACAAAGACAATACACTTAGTAGAGCAAATGTGTATTAAACACAGGTGCTTCAGATTCAGAGAAGGAAAGAGGAGGATCGAAGGTGTAACAACCGATCTTCCAAAAATGGTGGCAACCACTAAATATTTCTGTAATGAAGGAGGCTCCAGAGCTCCAGACATCCTCGATCAAATGCATCTGTGACATCCTGTCCCAACCTTGATACTTTCACGCTAGTGAAAGCCTATAGAGCCTTGGTCCTCAAAGTGTGATACTCAAATCAGCCGTCTCAGCATCACCTTGGCACACGTTAGAAATGCAGAATCTCAGCCCCCTGCCTCCTCCTCTCCCTAAGACCTACTGAATCTGAATTTTCACAATATCCCAAGGAGATCTGTAGGTACCTCAAAGTTTGAGAAGTACTATTCTAGATCACCAATCATTACTCAGATGAGCTATGGGCATCCTCCAGTATGATTTCACAGTCATTATTCACCACCACCACCCAACTCAGCTCTTCCACTAAGTGCTCTGGAACTTACGGTCTGTACCAGAAAAATCCCCTGGTTCTTCAAGCTTCTTTTTAGCTTCTCCATCACACAATGAACTGTGTGCTCATTATGAAACCAGGCTCCTTCCTGTGGAACTGCTTCCCCTGCAGGCCTCTCAAGTAAAGGTTGTTTTTCCTTCCACACTGCACAGAGCCTGGAGGTGAGGTTGGGCACCTTGCATGTTCCTCACAATCATTTACAGTCAATTATTTCCTTCTTCTTCTTTCAAAAATCCTGCCAATTTTGAAGCACCTGCCATCAAGCTCTACCAGCCATTATCCTGCCTCACTGCAGTCACGTGCCACTCTCCTTAGCTTCCTTAGTCACTGAAGACCTAATCTCAAATTTGCTGTCTCACTCTGCATCCTTTCTATACTACTCTCTCACTGCCGTATCACTACTCTTCACCTCCTCTAGTCTACTACTATGTTTGCAGTCTTGACCTCCTCCACACCAATATCATGGTCATCATCCAACCCCTGTGCTTCTCCACCCTTTACTACCTCACCTCCTGTTTTCTCCTTCACCCCCCCCCAAGCCACCCAATACCGTGGCCATACACTATACCTTGTTGTTACTAATAACTGCATTGCTTGTGAAATATTTTTTCAAACATCTGCTCTTATTTTTGCAACTAAGTTAATTTTGTACCCTCCCTTCTTCTCTACAAATCATTGACCCTCACATCAGGACCTCCAGCCCACTGGACCCACCACTTTTCATTGTTCATTATCTGTCTCATGTCCTCAGTCCCTTCTTTTTCTCCAGTTCAATGATCAGTCTCTACAGCCACTCCTTTTATATCATCCCCAAATCCCTGACTCCTCTCTCCTCCTTCACCCTAGTTTGGCAAAACCCCAACTTTAGTTTAACTCAGTCCTCCCCCTATTTTGCAACAACACTCAACCAGCTGAAGGGGGCTGGAGAAAAACTCACTAAAGGTCTAACTTGTCTCTCTTTAGATTTATGACCAATATACTCAAGTGGGCCTGAAATACTACCCAGCAATTTCACTCTATCCCCCTAACTAACCCACTCTTCCAACTTCTGAGATGGATGTTCACATGTTTTCACCTCTTCTGAAACCTTCAGCACTGTCTCCCTTTCCTCGCACTCAGCTTTAGACTTACTTTTTAAATATTTCATTGAGAAAATCAAAGCAACCAAAAGAGAACCATTGCATCTTTCCACCGCCAAATCTCTCAAGCTACCTGCTTCTTAACCCATAAACTCTGTTTTCACACCTGTATAAAACCAAACCCTCCATTTGTGCACCAAATCACATCCCCTATCACAGACCCAAGACTTTGCCCTTGTGATCAACATTTCTTTCTCCTCACCATCAATTTCCCCCTAAATATGGGCTCATTCCCAACAGCACACAAATATGCTGTGATTTCTTCTATATTTTGAAAGATCCCTCCCTCCATTGGCCTCATGTCTCTCTCCAGCTATTTCATTTCTCTACTCACCCTCTACTCACCTTAATATTCTATGAAATATTAGTATCCTTTCATTCCCTCATACCCTATTCTCTTTTTACCCCACTTTGGGCAGGTTTTCCTTCCACCATCACACAGAAGCTACTGTAATCAGAGTCACCAACAAATCCTATCTTGCCAAATCCAGGGCTAGCGCTCTACTCCAGTCTATGCTCTGCATTCCTTCCCTCACTTTCTGGTCCCTCTTGTGCCTCAGGTATTTTGCTGGGTCCTGGTGTGACCTCAGTAACAACTGATTCTCAACAAACCTGAATGAAGAATTAATACTTCCAATTTAGCATGCTCCTTACCCTAAGAAATGCAAATTTAATAACAGGCTTTTATTAAAAACAAAAACAGATAATCAAAAAGCAGCAATACTCCAAGGAATGTATCATGTAATGATACCTCAGGTATTATTATGAAAAGCTTTGTCACTTATTCACTGTGGAGACATCAAGTGAACCATGTCATCTCTCTGGGCCTCCATCTATCCATTAGTAAAATGAGAATGTTAGAGTTAGAACAATTCTAAGATAGTTTATTTAAGTGTGAGAGAGAATTTCTAAGCATCCTTGAGAATGAGCTGTATTATTGGTCAGTGGCTGAAGCCAGAACCAGTTATGTGTGAAGGTTAAAGAACTGGTCATATCACTGGTGTAAGGGGGGGTGTGTGTGTCATAATACTCTGATCTGTCAAATATGAAAAAAATGATAGCCACCAATTTGGATTTATATCAGGATCCTGGGAGGCATGGTCCAGTCACACAACGTCATTGAAATATGCCCCTTCCTCACTTCTCAAAGCATGAAATTTATTTAATAGGAAACAAGAGCTGTCATTTTACAGTTAGATATAAGGCATATCATTCTGAGATCCAGGCAAGTAAGAGGAGGGAAAAGGAGAGCACGAGAAGAAGGCTAGGATGTGCAGGAGAGACATCTCAGGATGGATGAAGACTGGGAAGGTCTGCATTTCCCCCAAATGTAACCTACTTCATAGTTTTACCACACACTTGCTTTCTGACTTCCACGTTGTAACTGAGAAAGTCGTAGCTAGTTGTGTATAATATGTGATGACCAGTGCTCAAGAGTTCTTAGATGATTTAAAAAAGTAAAATGTATATTGTTTATCTTCTTATAATGCTAAATATGCCTTTTTGTATTCACTTTAGTATTCTAGAGCTGGAAGGGATATTAAAGATCACAGTCCAAACAACAACTTTACAGATGATGACACGGAAGGTGAATATATCAGAAATAGGTAAAACTAAGACTCTGATCTAGATTAGAATCCTCCAGTTTTTACTCAAGAAATAAAAGAAATAAAAATTGCAGGTAATGACTGCTTTTTATGGAGGCATAACTAAAATATTAGTAGAAGTTATATCTGGGTAGAGGAAAAAATGAACGATAATTATTTTCATTTTCATAATTGAAAAGTTTGCAGTGAGTATGAATTTTTCTTATAATTAGGAAAGATGACATGGCCATTTTCATGAAGCTGTTCTAACTAAATAAGTACTAAATGAACTAATCCTTTTATGTATTGACTTACATACACTATTTATTTAGTGTATGCTAGTGTCCATGGAAGTTTTCCCATTTGCAGTGACTTTGTCACTCTTTGTACTTGGAACTCTCCAAAAAAATGACTTTACTCATTGTAGATAACTTTATTTCAAACCATATGCATCACTTGGGAGTTGTTAAAATATTTAAATAAATGACTGAAATTTGAAAACAAAACGAAAAACTGTTAAGTTTTGCATGTTGATTGCTTACCACGGGCCAGAGATAGGCAAAGTATTTTAACGTGATTATTTGACTTAACCCTGTCAACAATTTATGACCTTGTTACTATTAGTATGCTTCTCTCATAGACAAGGTAACTCATCTTAGAATGGTTAAGTCATTATCGAAAGTCTTACTGAATTCAAGTCCAGGCTCCTGGTTCCATAGACTCATCTCTTAACCACAAGACCGTACCCTCCCTGTTTTGCCATTGGATACACGGTAATGAGTACTAAAAACTGAATCTATGTCAAACATTTCCACTATTTCCAAAACTGGCTCTAAATGGGGACCTTCCTGCCAGGGCTGATGTGTGTGTAATCTGGGATGAAATGGGAAATTTGGAGGAGTCATGCTGGGAAAATTCTGGCAGACCTACAAAACAGAGCAGATGGAGAAGAACGTGAGGACATGATACTGTTCCCTTCTGTTTTGCCAGCACTCTTGGCTCCTAATGTACTCCTGAAAGGACCCAGCACGCATCAAGGGCAGAGAATATTTTGGCAAGACATTTTGAAGCCTGGTTTCTCCTCAGGGATTGTAAATTTTATAGTACGACTATAAACTCATTAATGGAATTCTATTTTTAACCAGTACACCCAGACTTGACTCAAGATGTCCACTGCTATTTTAAAAGTAATTGCCTTGTGAGGCTGTCCAGATGAATTGATGGAAGGGAAACCAACAATCTAGGTTAGATAATGCTCCAGGTGGAAAAGATCTTTTTGGCTCATCTGGTCCAATCTCCTCATTATAACCACAGGAGAAACTGAAGTGCAAAAGTAGGCATCTAACTTATCCAATATCATATAGTAAGCAGAAGCCTATCTAAGTCTAGAATTCAGATTTCCTGACTTCCAGTCTTGTGTTCTCATCACCAAAACTTGTGGTTTAGTAAATCCTGTATGCCAAACTGAACGTATGGCTCAAGCAAGCAGAGGAAAAATGTAAAAGAAAAAACAAAGAAGAAGTATGTCTGATCGAGACCAGGAAGTGACAGCCATAGAAGGGAAGAGCCACACCTCCTCTCATATTTGTAGCTGAGAGAATAACCAGGAGAGGTGCTGTTAGAGCATATTCCCATCTATCATGAATCTAAAACTCAGAGAGTGACATATCGATTCACTCATTTGGTCATGTAGCAAATTTTATTGAGTGCTTGCTAGGTGCTAGTCACTGTGCTAGATGCTGGAGACACAGCCATAAATGGAATGTAGTTCCTACTTGCATGAAGCTTACATCCCAAAAGAGTAGACAGACCAAAGAAGATAAATCAAATAAACACAATAGAAGAAAGTGATTATTACAAAAGAAATACAAACTGAGATTGCTGTGAAGATAAGAAACCCAGGATTGTAACAGAAAATAATATGGTACACATGCTTTTAGGAAGGGTGTTCAGGGAAAATCTCTGAGCAAGGGACATTTAAGCTGAGAACTGAAATAGGAGAGTCTCCAGGGGAAAGAACATTAGAGGCTGAAGTCGCTGCATAGGGAAAGACCCTGAGGCAGGAAAGGAAGGCATGCTGGAGGAACTAAAAGAAGTCTTTTGTTGTTGAAATGAATTGAATAAGAATGAGAAAGGAGAAAGATGAGGTAGAAGTGGGGAGAGGCCAAATGGTACAGGACCTTGTAGAACAAGTTGAACAGGTTGGGATTTATTCTAACAGCAAAGGGAGGCTAATGGAGGATTTCAAGCTGGGGAAGGACATGATTCTTTCTGCAGTTTATGAAGATCACTTCTTCAAGATCAGACTGTCTACTTTAAAACCCAGCCAGGACTAAAACTCTGGAATCCCCACTCTGCATGGTGATGAACATTTCAGTTCTCTCTCTCAAGTTCACCTCTCATCATTAGTGGCAACATTAAGTGAACTGATGGATATGAAATCCCTTTGAAGAAGCAGGCTGAGCTAAACTGCCCCTCAAGAGTAAAGAAACACCTCATATCTTTCTCCACACTGTCCCAGCACACAGGGTGCAGAGTAAAGACTGGAGATGGTGATAACCTCTAACCCAATTCTCTTACATTTTCTCATCACTTCCTTACAACAATCCTAACAGGATATGCAATTCTGAGCTTGATGCATATATGCGGAAATTGAGGCTGAGAGAGGTTAAAATAACTTCTCCATCAATAGAAAATCAGCATTTGTTTCTAAGACCTTTGGCGTCTATCCCAAATCTCATTATAACCCTTATTATGTCTCTTCTCAAGCAGAAAGCTCTTAAGATCATCAGCCTTTGACAGTGGGTGAAAAGGCAATACAAGTCCCAAACCACCCTTAATATTAATAAAATAGATATACATTTCTACCAAGGTTTGCCAATGTCTCCAGGAGACCCACATGTTTTAGTTTAAATTATAACTAAGTTTAATAGTAATACTCTGATATCATC
The DNA here is from genome assembly GCF_951394435.1 of Stenella coeruleoalba. Classification (NCBI taxonomy): domain Eukaryota; kingdom Metazoa; phylum Chordata; class Mammalia; order Artiodactyla; family Delphinidae; genus Stenella; species Stenella coeruleoalba. Next base: position 128,033,346 of record NC_137148.1, on the reverse strand, counting down.
CTATGGTGAGAGGTCACCAAGACTTATTACAAATAGCAATTGAGCTCTAGAAGGGACAGAGAGAAATATATCAAAGGATGCCTGTGCTAATGGGTTTGGAGACTTAAGAAGCCAGAGATAAAAAAGTCTTGCTGTCAGCTTGACTGGGACATGTATTGAGAAGCCTGCTCTGAGCAATGATACTGCTTATCTCCTCAAGGGTTCAGGTCCATTAGTAATAACTTCAAAGTGAGCCAGGCTCTATTAGGAGGCTCAGGTCAGTGGCTTTAAATGACTAGATCAATCTTAATGTTGAGAGGGATCTCTGGATTTATTTTTATCTCCATAAACTTTCTTCCCACCAAGGAAGAAAAGGTTTGTTCTCTGAAAGCCTTTGGTTAAAGAAGAATGTAGTGGAAGAGCAGATCAGAAAAAGAGAAAGAAAAAAAAAATGTTTCCCATTCTACAATAGATTAATCAACTTGCCTCTTAATTACTGGCTGCCTTAAAGGGGCTCTTCTCATCTCTAGGCCTTGTTTCCTCATCGACAAGTGAAAAATTCAGCTTAGATTATATCTAAGGGTTCTTCTGCTCTAATGGTCCTTGATCTTGCTACAAACACCCGAATTAACTATTCTCAATAGATCATGAATCTGAGATATTTAGTTAGAGTCAGTAAAGTGTTTATAGGAAGCCATCCATGTACTCCCAGTTCCAATCGTTAACAGTGATGCATACTTGTGACACTTGGAGTACTATAGCCTATGCAATGGAGAAGAGCAAAAGACTGTCTGTTCTTCAAGGAACTGGTCTACGTCTTTACCAATCTGTGAATCTTCATGAAATAGCTATGTGAGGGCCTGCATCCATCCCATTTGCTGCTAAGGGCTCCTCTCCAGTAACTCCAATACCTCTTCATTAAGAAGCTCATCCATGAGGAAGAGAGGAGAAGGATTTACCACTCCTTACTGATCCACTGCCTCTAACTTGGGATAAGTTCATGACGGTCTGTATTTTCAGGCTTATGTTCTAGGATCACCATGGCAACACTTCCCATCAGTAAAAAATGAGATGGTAACGAATCCAGCTGCTGTATAATGAGCTGGGCATAAACAAAGGCAAAGCTTCTAAAGGGTAAAGGGGAAGGAACACATATTTGTATTCTGGGCTTTATCAGAAGGGTTTCCCTGGGAGAGGTAAATTGCTTATATGCAGTTCTTATGTTAAGACTCAGAGTCAAATGTTACATTTTGTTGCTGATTTGTGGCATTGTCATCGGGCTTGGTCCCTGAAGCCTACTGTAAATTGCATCTTGATCACCCACTCGTATTTTCAACGTGCCGGTATTGGGGGAACTCATCTGGTGGCATATGGAGCTTTACTCGTCTGCAGGGTCCAAGTCTATCTTTTCCTCACTTGTAGTAAATTAGAAGGAATCAAAGAGCTGAAAATCTTCTGGGGATGCAGGAGGGAGTATCAGTTGGGGAAACCCAACAGTCTTACTTCATCTTTCTATCCTCACCATGCAGCACAAGGCGTTGCACTTGGTAGGCAGTGGCCAGTGTTTACCAGATGCATAGACGGACTGATAGACAGACAGATGGACAGCAGGTTTCCCTTGCTGCTACTCCTATTATGCCGTTTTGTGCCTCTGCCAGCAAATGTTGTCTAGTTTCTCTATTCCTGCCTCCTCTGACTGGGTAATCAGTCTGGTGCTGCAGCACCTCTGGGACTGGGATGTAACTTAGCCATTAGATTAATATAACCAGAGTCTGAATGACAGCTCTGTCTGAATGACAGCTCTGTGATGGCTAGTTTCCCTATTGCATGCCTTTCTGCCTGAACTGCAAGAACGGCTGCTCCATCATTTCCATAGTTGGGTACAACTTACTACTGCATACCAGCACCCTTACACCAGTCACTTGGTGACACTTCAACTTGCTGCCGTCTTCTTCCAGCAGTATGTTCTGCCTTCTAGACAAGAATCTGTCAGAGTACCACCACAGTCTATGTTTCCTTCCAGTGGGTGTGACCACGCTCAGTCATCTCAGAGGCCACACATCTCAAACTGCTAGTCAGGAGCCTTGTGGCAGAAGGGAAGAGCTTCCATGTTTCCTGATATGCTTTACCTGGGGTCCACTCTGCATGGACCTGCTTGGAATGTTTCTATTGTATTGTCTCTCCATGAATAGCCAGTAGGACAATTCAAAAACTACTACTTCCTCAACTGAAAAACTAAAAACTGAATTTTCAAAAAATTCCGACCAGACAGACCTGGGTTCTCGTCTCAGTTCTCCCAATTATTAAATCTGTAGCTTAAAGTAACAAAGTCTCTGAGCATCACTTTCCCTATTTGCAAAATGGGATGACACTAATGGAAATATTTTGAAGAATAAACTATATAAAATGCTAGGAATGACTGACACTCTTAGAAGGAAAAAAAGCCCAGCTGAGAACAAAGCAATCACATACACCATCCTTTCTCCCTACTCATTGTGGTTATAACTGATATCCCAGGCATATCTTTCAGTCCTCAAAGACTTTGGTACCTGGTGGAGAGCATCCCTCTCTACAAAGTCCATCATCATGTTGGGTGTTTCACCTCTACACGTATAAATCCATTCAACACCCTGACCATTCTATTTCACGACCATCTCACCTCTAGTGACCCCCTCCACTCCATCTGAGACAATCTGTCTTGCACCATACTCTAGATTTTTCCTTTAACCATAACTATTCTCTTTCCAAAATCACATATTTATGAATCCCATTCAAGCCATAATTTCCTGTTTTTCCAGTTTGCATCTTCAACTATTCCCAATGCAACACCCAGTTCATTAATTCTTCATTAATCCCCTTTTTCTATTTATTTCTCTTATTATTTTAGTCTCCATGATCAATTATTTAAAATACTCAATGATACTCAAACTCCGTTGTTTCTCTGCTTTTTTTATTACACTTTTCAGACAAATCTCTATCTCCATTTGTAAAACTTTATCTAGTGTCTCTATGAGTATAATCTGACAGTCAAGTATGATTGGTTAAAATCATAGTATAAGGAAGAGTAGTTTAGTAAGACATCCATGCTTTAAAGAAACACCAGTTCTCTTGTGGAGCTAAGAAGCCTACATCACTCACCACCTTGTCACTAACGAGTAGATTCCTCAATAGGAGAGTCTTCCCTCTCACTCACTACTATATCCTGAGGCCAGAACAATGTCTGGCTCAACCAATCTGTGTTGACTGACTGACTGATCAGCCTAAAGCGGGCCTTCATTAACCAAGCAACCTTACAACTTTTACTGATTAACTTAGTTTCCTACTTGCTGATAAGCCTAACTGACTTGTCCTCCACCCTCCTCATACTTCCACCTGACCTCTGACCCTTCCTCCACTTCAACCCCCTCTGCCTGTCATCTCTTTGATGACTCTGAGCAGAAATCATCTCTGTACTTCACAAAGAAACTAGAAGCCACTAGACACTGGCTGGAGGCCCTCTACTTTCTGCTACAAAACCTAGAAACCATCTTCCCTTGTCTCACATTAAAGGAGCTGTCTTTTCCCCTTAGTCTAGGTCAATTCTCCCAACTATAAGGTGTATGTCCCCTTTCCCACCTAGTCAGGAATCTTGTACACACACAGTGTTCCTCTGCTCTTTTCATGTTCTCTCTCTTTCATCTTTCTTCCATTTTTCTCTTTCTTTCAAAGGGATCCTTTTGTCTTTTAAATAAGTCTCTTCCATTAAAAAGAGTAATAATTACCAGAACTCAAAATTATCCTCTAGTCTCATTCTCATCACCCTTCTTCCCCTTCATAGCCAAACTTCTCAAAATAACGTCTACAATTGCTGCCTGTTAATAAGTCCCCATTTCCTTACTTCCCTCTGACTCCTAAGATTCAGTGCAATACACACCCGCCACCACTATGATTATACACTTTTCACAGAGTCAAGAATGATTGTGTCTTGAATTCTTAGAGGATCTCTTAGACTCTTGGGCGAGGTTCATATTCTATCTTGCTATTAAATGTTGGAATTTCTCAATGCGCCAATCTGTATCCTGGTCTCATCTGCAGTCTTTCCCTAGGCAACCTCACCCACATCGACAGCTTTAATTATCCTCTACAAACAAAGTCTCACACATTTACAACTGTAGCCAAGATCTTCTTTATGAGTTCTAGTTACCTATATTCCACCACTTCTGGATTTTTACACATAGCTGTCATCAAGATTTATCAAAGCCAACATGCTTAAAATTAAACATAATTTCCCCCCTAAGTTCAGAACTATTCTCATGTTCTTTATTAATATGAATAGACCTATATTTTGGCTGGTATAACTTAATAGATTGCCCTCCATTCAGTTATACCAGCCCAAACCTAGGAATCATAGTGGTCACTCTCCTCTCCTACACACACTCTATCCAAACCACCAAGTATGTCTGTTTTACTCCTTAAATATCCTCCAAATCTAATTCTCTTTACCTCTACTACACATATCTAGGGTAAGCCCTCCTCATTCATCTCATTGACTCCTACAATTGTTTCCTGATGCACCCTACAACCACTCCTAACACCTCAAACTATTCATACAGCAACTGCAGGTATTGTTTTCAAATGTAAACTTGGTCTTGTCACTCCCATGCTTATGATCCAACAGCTTCTCATTGTCTTAGGCTAAACACCAGAACACTTAAAATGACCCAGTAAGTCCCACTTGACGGCACCACATGCCCCAGGATGTTTTCATACCCAACTTTCATTTGCTCTCCGCATTCCAGGCGCATGGCCCTTCATGTGGTTTCCCAAATAAGTCACGCTTCCACTAGGCATGGATTTTTTTCATGCTCATCTGTGCCTAAAATTTTATCCCTGAGCTCCCTTCACCTGGTTAATTCCTACACATCCTCCAATATCCTTACCTCTTCAGAGATTTTTTTTTGTCCTGCCAGATAAGACCAAGTCTCCATATTACATGCTTTCTATGCCCAGTGTATTTTTCTTTTCATCACACTTATTCCAATTGTCACCATACGTCAAAATTTAAGTGCTTATTTCGTTAAATGGCTGTCCTGCCACCAGATTCTAAGGTCCATGGGGGCAGAATTATACCTAGCATAGTGTTTGATAAATAGTTTAAATAGTAATACCTGAAGAAATTACTCAGTAAATCCTGGTGGTGGTCGTGGTAAGAGTAATTATAAGAGTGGAGCCATAACACTCTTTCTATGTAGACAAACAAATCTAGGGAAAGAGAATACCCAAGCCCAGCCACGTTCTCTTTTGTAGCTAACCATGTTCTCATTTTTCTGAGTCCTAAATACACCCATGGCTTAATCTGGCAGATCAAAGAGAAACAGGGAGATGAAGATATAAAGATGTGACCTTCACAGATCACGTAGTGGACCTCTGTCCTTATTGCCTGTTTGGTTCCCTCCTCCCATCTTTGAATGGGGCACTGGACTACCTCTGTAATTCACAGAATTAGGCAAGAAATATAAGCTAAGCCAATCTCATTCTTTCTTTGGGGAATGTGATTCTTAAGCAGAGATAGAGAATATAGCTGGAATTAAGCATCAGACAACAGTGTCCCAAAGATGCTGTTCATGAGCGTCTACTGCTTGGCTCTTCAAAGTTAACCTGGTTCCTTTCCTGCTTGAGGCTAGGCTGTTTAGTTCTGTGAATTACCTTTAATTTTGTGAATTACAGAACAGGCTACAACTAAACAAGTTGTGTTTATTTATTTTCTTCTACAGCATTATTAGTGCTCTCCATCAAACAAAATTACCTCATGTAATTAATAAGAGGAAATTAATACAGATCAGATTTTTCCATATCAAAAATACACCTTCTTTTTGAGTTTTCCTACATTTATAAAAATGAATCATAGATCAGACCAAAGAAAAAAACTCAATAATTTCAAAAGGCAGAAGTTAAATCAACATGTTAACATAAAAGCCTAAAAAATTCAATCATGTAAACAACAGCACAGACTTACAAACTGCCTTCAACTAAAATGTGATTGAAGACAAAAATCAATATTATATTTATGCATTCTACTTCAAACCACTTATTGGATGCCTCCCGGGTACCAGTATAATGGCCATCGATCACATCTTTTTATTAGTAGATCAAACTCCTTGAACTGTTAGTACAGGAAAATAGCAGTTATTGAATGCTTACTGTATACCAAACACTATGCTTAACTATTTATATCCACTTTGCCATTTAACCCTCACAACAATGCTAACGAGTTAGGAATTATTAATCCCATTTCACTGATGAGAAAATTGATGTTTAGATAGGGTATGTAACTTGCCCAAGGAAATATAGATTCAAGCAGCAAAATTAAACCTAGGTTTTCCTGACCAGTTCAGTATCATCAATGAAAGAGCAAAACCTATGAAAGAAACATCAGACCAGGAGACCAGAAAGAAACTTGTAGAAAACCTGATTATCGCAAATAAGACTTCAATGCCACACAAGCTGTCAACCTGCCGTCCATCCATCTTTCTTCCCTCCTTCTTCTTTCCTTCATGTATATACCTATCCATTTAACCAAGCTCGAGTTAGCGCTCTTTATGCTTTTACGTGGCAGCACTGTCCTAGCCATGGAAGTAGAATAGTAAGTAAGAGTGCCCTGCCGTTTTTCATCTTAATGTCTTTACTGAGAAGACTGACAGTTTAAAAAAGAAACTACAAAATCTCTCGGAAGCCACCAACTATTTTCCCAAAGTGTTATTGGAACTCACAAAAACCCTGTGAATAGGTGATATAAGAATAACCCAAATTTTCCGCATAAGGACACGGAAGTATATCCATATAAAATAACTTGGCCAAGGACGCACCCATTATGCTAAACATTCCTTAGATGGTGGAAGTGGCGTTTATATACAGGTCCTCTGACTGCTGGGATTAGGACTGCTACTTGACTCTTCCCCGTTTTCTTCTCTGGTCTAAATCATGATGCTAGACTCTTTATTGAAACCAATGACAAACCTCAGCTGGAGAGTCTGAAGGCGAACTAAAGAAGGGCACATATTATGCTGAAAAGTGCTGGCATTCTTAGTTTATATTCCTTTCCACTTCAACTGCTGTTCATACTGCTCTTCACAGCCTGCTTTGCTAAACCTGGAAAAGATTCTTTCTGAGGTATTTACAATACCCCCCTCCTTGGTTTTGGTGTTTGACCCTGAGGACAGCCATCAGATTTATCTAAAAAGCAGATTGACTTATGAAGTGTGTGTGTGTGTGTGTGTGTGTGTGTGTGTGTGTGTGTGTGTGTGTGTGTTAGAGGTGGGGTTGGGGAGAAAGAGATGGAGAGGCAGAGAGATCGCAAGCTAGGGAGAGAACAAACTTGGTTAGAAAATGAAATATAAAGAAACTATCAATTTGCATTTTAACCTGGGCAAGTCACTACCTCTTTCTGACCTTCAGTTCTTTCTGCATAAAATAAAGCTGTAAACCAGATAATCCCTGGGTGTCTTCCACTCGGAGAGTCGACAGTTCAAAATTCACTCTGTAAGAAACAACACTCACTTCTTCCTGTATCACCGCAGGCACTGCTGAGAACTTGGTGCAGAAATGAGTGGAGAAGTTTGAAAAACCCTACAAGCCCTGCCAGCTCAGCAGGACCTCTTCCACTGTCCTCATGCCACGTCCAAGTTCCCTGCTCTAGAGATCGTACCTGGGCTCACAGGATAATTCCAATTAACAAAGAACTACGGAAGTTATTTAGTCTAGTGTTCCTCACACTTTAATGTACCAACAAATCTCCTGGGAGTCCTGCTGAAATGCACACTCTGATTCAGGAAGTCTGAGCTGGACCCCAAATTCTGCAAGTCTAATAAGCTCTTGCGTGACACTCACGCTACTGGTCTGTGGAGGACACTTTGAAAAGGAAGAAGCCCACTCATCGTTGTCTGATTTATAATCCTTTCCAGCAGCTCTGAGCAGTCTCCAGGCTCTCTTAAATATCTTCCCTGCTAGGAAAGTCCCTACCTCTCAGAGAGCTTCCTTTATTTGTATTCAGAGAATTCAGAGAACCATTAGAAATCTTTTCCTTGCTTTAACTTAGTATGTACCTGTTTGTAGCATCATTATTTGGATCAAAGAAGCAGCATTTTGGAAAGACTAAAATGTGGAAAATAAATTAACTTTTTTTTAGTCTCTAACACAGGCTTTACAAAGAACTTACAAAGGAAAGTTACAAAAATATATATTTAGGGTTAATTATTTTGAGTCCTATCTTTTTGACCCAGGAATTCTACTTATATGTATCCAGTTATTGAAAATGGTTTCATTCCGGTTAACTCTCCTTCCTCCTAAATTTGGTAATATGACCATTACTACTATAATGACTTCTTCTACAACTAATACTAACAAGAGCTAACACTTACTTAGCACTTACTATGTGCCAGGTACACATGTAAACTCATGATAACCTCGAAGTAGATACTATTATGTTTCCAGTTTCTACAGAGGTGGAAATAGTGACTCAGAGAGGTTAAGCATTTTCTCAAGGTCACACAGTCAAGCATGGTGGGCTTGGACACAGTAGTCCTGCTGACATTTTTTTCTATTTCTATCTCCTGCCATCATCTCCACTGCCATCATCTAAGTCTAAGTGACCACCATCTCTCACTTGGACCACCGGAATAGCCTGTGCCCCTCATCTTCCCCATCTCCATTCATTTCCTTACTGTAGCCAAAAGAAATCTTTCTGAAGATCGTATCATATTCTCCTGCTTAAAAGTGTCATTGGCTTCTTTAATAGCAAACTGAAACAAAACCAAAGAAAGCCCTTGGTATGGCCTATAGGTCCCTGCATGGTCCCCATCTCACAGCATAGGCCCCTGATTCAGTGGCCCCTACACTTCCTCCTAATGTACTAGACTGCCCCCCTCCCACCACAGGGCATTTGCACATGCTCTTTGCTTTCTTTGGACTGCTCTTCTCCTAATCCCTACCCCCAAAACTTCCTTTTAGTTGCTTCTCATCTCTGAGATCTCAGATCTAGATCACATCTCATAGTTCTGTTAATAAAGTACCTCTCTTATGTGACCCTGCCATAATTTTACATTATTTATTAGATTAGTTGATTAGTCTGTCTCTTCATCCGGATCACCCCAAAACCCTGCGTACTTTCATTCAAAATACTTTCCACGGTGACAAGCACACTGAATGGTGTTATCTACAAGTAACCCTGTTGTATAAATAGCACTGATACGGAAAATTGCCATCTACTTTATTCTGTGGACCAATTTACATCAGAACAATCTGGATATGCTCCTATGTGAAAGTTTGACAGGTTCTATTAACTTGAGTGCATAAAATTTTATTTTTTTAACTTAAATCAAGAGGTCCTTTAGAATGTGAATTCCAGAGTTGAGTACATGTCAGCTATGGACTGATCTTTGTGTGAGTACGTTGTGTCCATAGGAATACTCTATTTAAAGGTAGATATCCCAGAAATGCCTGGCTCGGTAGTTCATGTGAGAATAAAATAACATTTGTTGCATGATCATTCTGACTCACGAATCAGGGCAAAGGCAATGCTTAGGTTCGGTTCCGGTCCTCACACTGATGATAATTAACTATGTGCGTTCATAAGGTTATTTAACCTCTCTAAGTACTGGATTTTTTCATCTGTAAAATGGAAGTACTAAAAATACCTCCTCATTGGGTTGTCTCAAGGATTAGATTAGAGAATTCAATAAAGCTCTTAGCTCACTTCCTGGCACACAGTTAATACTCTATCAGGGAAGCTGGCACTGCTGCAGATTCTACCGCTACTGCTCCCAGTGATGAGGATGATGTTATTTTCCCTCAAAGTGATGAGAAGCTTAAAGAAATGATAAGACTTTAAACACCTATCAGGGCAGGACATTCAGCCAGTGGGGGCTTTTCCCTACTTGTAAATCATACCACATAGTCTGGTGTTGACTTTCACTGAGTCCCCTTCTGATGTGCAGAGAAAACCGCTCTGCATGCCGCTCAGGTATTCACCTTCATGAAGACAATTACTAAACCCTCCATTTGTTAGTGGTTTAAGCACCCTTAGTCATTTTCTGTTTCCAATCAATGAAAGTCATTGAGACTAGGGGACTAGAGCTGAAACTAACTTCATTTCCATCAAACAGTTTAGAAAGAAATCAACAGCTACCATGATTCTCTTCCTGGACATGTGACATCTCCTGCCACAGAAGCCCCCACTGACTTTCTGGGAAACTGTGAATGCAGAGAAGTGTCTGTGAAAATTAGGCTAAATCAAGGTCCTCTTCTTCTTTCTCTCCTGTAAACCTGCCAGAGTGCAGCCCCACTGGGCTTTGTAAACAAAGGACAAGATTAGTCATCAAAGGTAGAAGGATTACCATATTAGCCAAATGCCATCAATAGTCTGGAATATTAGTATTTTAGGGACCTTGGCCTTGATGATGAGGAAACTCAGACTTTGGGAGATTTAGTAACTTATTTAGGGTTTACAGGTAACCCAAGACAGAGTCAAGACCATGATGAAAACATTCAGAGATCTAGAAGTAATCATGAAATGGATTACAATAAGTATATAAGGCAGCATAGATATGGTAAAAAATGAGATGTCAGGTCACCAGGGGGTATCTCAAAATCATTTATTAACTAAGCGAGTATTTACTGAGTGATTAGTCTGTCCAAAGCATCATGCTAAATACTGGTGATACTATCATTAGCAGGACCTGGGTCTTGCCCTTTGGGATGCATGGTTGAGTTTTCTGTAAAGAGCCTGTTATGGGCTGAGTTTTGTCCACTCCAAAATCCATATGTTGAATTCCTAACCCCCAGAACCTCTCAATGCCATCTTATTTAGAGATAAGGTTCTTATAGAGGTGATCAACTTAAAATGAGGTCAACAGGGTACGCCCTAATTCAATATGACTGTCCTTATAAAAAGAGGATATTAAGAGACAGACAGGGACACAGGGAAAGCAACATGTGGCCATCAAGGCAGAGACTGGGGTGATGATTGGTGTCTACAAGCCAATGGATGCTGAAGATTGCTAGCAAACCATCAGAAGAGGGAATAGGCATGGGACAGATTCACTGTCACAGCCCTCAGAAGGGACCAACCCTGCCAGTACCTTGATCTTGGACCTCTAGACTCCAGAACTGGAAAACAATAAATTTCTGTCGCTGAAGCCACACAGTCTGTGGTTCTCTAATATGGCAGCCCTAGCAAACAAATATAGAGCTCAATAGTAAATATTTTAGGCTTGGTGGGCCATTCGGGCTCTGTCACAACCACTCAGCTCTGCCGCTGTAACACAAAGGCAGCCACAGACAAAGCATAAACAAATAAATGTGGTATTCTAATAATACTTTCTTTACCAAAACATGTGACAAGATGTATCTGGCCTATGGACTGTTTTGCTGACCCCCACTATAAAGTGTTAAGATGAAGGCATGTAAAAGGTAAGAGAGTAGCACACCAGAGGGACACCTCATCCAGTCTGGAAATATGGAAATATAGGAGATGTCTTCTCATAAAATGTGTTGAACAAACTGAATTCTGGATGACTAGCACATGTTAACAGAGTGAAGGGAGATGAAGGAGGAGGGAAGAACACCTCGAGCACAGGGAACAATATACACAGAGGTTTGATGCTCTTTGTGGGGCAATTCCCAGCAACATAGTCTGGCAAGAGCATGGTGTACAAAGGAGACTCAGGAACTGAAGATACAGAAGAGGAGGAAACAGATCACGAATTACCTTATGAGTCATATTAAGGCAACTGAGACCCTTGAAGGACTTGAAGCAGAAGAGATATATGATCATATATGCATTTTAGAAACTTTATTCCAGCTACAAGATAAGATGGTATTGGAGAGGGAGCAAAGTAGAAGTGGGGGACCAGCTAGAAGTCCAGTGAAGAGATGACGGTGGCCTGGAAGAGGGAAGTGGTAGTGAGGATACAGAATAGTGGATGAAATATACATATATACACATATATAAATAGTGGATGAAATACACATATATACATATATAAACATATATGTATTTGAGATATAATGGTTATATATATTTGAGATATAATGGTTAACGGACAGGAAGATTTGGACATTGATCAGATGATAGTGGGTAAATGAGAGGGCAGAGTCAGTATGATACATAGGTCTCTAGCTTGGACAACTAAGCACATGGTAATTCACTCACTGAACAGAGAATACAGGAAAAGTGCAGCTTCAGTGGGAAGATGATGCATGAACTTGGTTTTAGACATGTTAACTTTGAGATGCATACTGGACACCAAGAGGAGATACTGAATAAGCAGTAGGATATATGCAGCACAAATATGACTGTTTACAGGAACCCCAAAGGTAAACTAATCCTAGTTTCCATAACCTGATAAAATATTAACAGATGGCCATTCAGCCTTAGTTGAGTGCCTTTAGTGACATGGGTGACCCATTTCTAATTTAGTCTGCTCCAAATGCTCAAAATCTTCTTTATACTGACAACCCACTGCTCTCAGTTCTGCCCTAAGAAGTGAATTAGGATAAATTAAATTCTTCTTTCATTAAAACTATATACTTTTAATAGTTGAAGGCAGGGATCATGTCTAAGGCAGGTCTCCTCTTTCCTAGGACAATAACTCCAACTCCCTCTACTATCCCAGTTGTCCTCAATAGACTATACCAACTTATCAAGTCCCTCTTTACGTGCAGGAGTCAAAACTGGAGCCAATACTCTCGGTCTGGCCTAACTAGTGTATAATACGACCGATGATAATCTTCCTTCTTTTAGACACTATACTTTCACTGATGTTATCCAAGGTCACATGAGCATTTCCTGACACATGAGGATGCCAAAGTTAAAAATTGGGAATGTTATGCCTCTTAACCAAGCTTCTGTTCCCACTCCAGAGTCTCTGGGAAATGTGTTCAAACTGCTCACATCTATAAAAGAAACACTTTCTTATGAGATGGTAACAATTTTCCTAATTACCTCTTCAACAAATATGATTTCTTCATAGCCAGTCTAGTTCCTACAATGCCTCTTTATTTATGATCCATTTACTGAGTACATTCTCAATACCCAAAACAGTACTAGATGTTAAAGGATGGGGAAAAGTCCTCCAGAAGGATGGGATTGAGAAGCTACACCCCCATGTCAGGACTTCCCAACAGTTTCATCATTGTGTTTTGAATGGTAGAATATTCCGTATTATCCTGGAAAAAGATAGTGCTGTACAAAACTTTCTCTCCCCAGTCACAATACACACACAGCACAAAAAAAGAAATAAGCTTTTGCTGCTTAAAGTCACTGAGGGTTTGATGTTGTTTGTTACTTCAGCATAATGTAGCCCAATTTATTGACTCAAAACTGGATATGGAAGTAAAGCACTGCTGTAACAAAAAAACTCTAAAATATATGGCATTAAATCAAAACTACAATGAGGTACTACCTCACACCATCATTAAAAGTCAGAATGGCCATCATTAAAAAGTCTACAAATAACAAATGCTGGAGAGGGTGTGGAGAAAAGGGAACCCTCCTACACTGCTGGTGGGAATGTAAATTGGTTCAGCCACTGGGGAGAACAGTACAGAGGTTCCTCAAAAAACTAAAAATAGGATTACCATATAATTCAGCAATCCCACTCCTGGGCATATATCCAGACAAAACTATAATTCAAAAAGGTACATGCACCCCTATGTTCATAGCAGCACTATTCACAATAGCCAAGACATGGAAACATGCTACATGTCCACTGACCGATGAATGGATAAAGAAGATTTGGTACATATATACAATGGAATACTACTCAGCCACAAAAAAGAATGAAATAATGGCATTTGCACCAACATGGATGCAACTAGAGATTATCATACTAAGTGAAGTAAGTCAGAAAGAGAAAGACAAATACCATATGATATCACTTATATGTGGACTCTAAAATATGAGACAAATTAACTTATCTACAAAACAGAAACAGAATCATGGACATAGAGAACAGACTGGTGGTTGCCAAGTTGGAGGGGGTTAGGGAAGGGATGGAGTAGGAAGTTGGGGTTAGCAGATATAGGCTTTTATATATAGAATGGATAAACAACAAGGTCCTACTGTATAGCACAGGGAACTATATTCAGTATCCCATGATAAACCATAATGAAAAAGAATATTAAAAAAAAAGAATGTATATATGTGTATAACTGAATCACTTTACAGTAATAAACACAACATTGTAATTCAACTATACTTCAATTAAAAAAAAGGCATTAGTCTAGGGGTGAGATGGTGGGAAATGAGAAACCTGTTATTAGCAGATGGGAGGATCCATACGGGGAGCTGGTAACTTGTCCTTTCGTTTATAGGTCTCAGGGACAGACAAGAGGAGTCACATGTAGATCTGATGGAGAGAACACCATGTACCACCCAGAGTTCCTGGACTTTTAACTTAAAGCTGTGCCTGGATAGGCAGGTTGAGGCATCTCTATTTGGGCAGGGAGAAGTGTATTTTTCCTGCCAGAAAGAACACAAGCTAAATCTTTGGTATCCAGAGGGGCAGAATGTACAGTCACTGATTCAGTTTGCCAGATACTGTTGGTTTTCTCTTCCTAAACACATGGTAAAATTGTTCTTCTTATCCTTTTGGGGGTTAGGAGTGGCCATGTAATTTGATTTGGCCTATGAAATGTGATTGGTTGTGATATTTGTCTTTTCCAGGCAGAAAATTCAAGAGCCAAGGTCCCCTTTGGGCATCTTCCTTTGGGGATTATGGAAGCATAGGTTGGAGCCCGCATCCCAATGTGAGAACAACGTGTAACAGAAGCTACTAGGCAACCCTGAATGGATAGGTAGAATAAGCAGGAAATAAACCTTTGCTTACTTTAATACACTAAAATTTGGGAATTTTTGTTACTGAAACATAACTTAACCCAAATGACTGATACACTATGTAAGCTTCAACAAGCCCTATAAGTGTGTGCCTCTGTTTCCTCACCCGTGATGCAGACATAAAAAAAGAACCTACCTCATAGAATTATTGTAGAGACTGCATGTGCTATATATAAAATATTTACAATAGCGCCTAGGAAGAATAAGTGCTTAATAAATATTAGCTGTTTTTTTTTTATTTGAAAGATTTTCACAGATGACACTGATACCCCCATATCATATCCCCTTGGCCCACCTGGTTTCAGCCACAGAGGGTAGCCCTGTGTTTGCTCAGACTTACCTCTGCTGATAAATTCAATGCTGCATTTCTATTTTCTATCATAATATGGAAGCCTGTTCAATCTATGGGCAGAAACAGTCCAGAGACACTGGGGAGTTATTGGCCCTAGGAGCAACCCTCCTGCTCAAAACCCTCCAAAGATTTCTCTGCAGCTTGAATCAGATCCAAAGTCCCTGCCTTTTGAATAAGATCCAAACTCTATCAAATCCTAGAAAAATTTATATAATCTGGTCCCTTCCAGTCATTTCAGTCTAAACACTCATACTCTCCTGTCCACTCATTAAGTTCCAGCTATACTGGCCCTCTTGATGTTTCTAAAACACATCAAACTTGTTACTGCATCAGAACCTTTGCACTTGCTATAACTTTTGCTGGGAATACACTTCCCTCAGCTCTTTGATGCTTGACTTTTCATCTGACAGAACTCAGCCCAAATGACATCTCCCGAGATAAATTTTCTTTGACCATTCTTGATAAAAGAATGCCTCCAGTCTTATGTTTGTAGGTCCCTTATCCTTCTTTTTCTTTACAGCAAAAATTATGATCTGAAATTATATTAATTCATTCGTTTGCTTGTACATTTTCAGAATTCCCTATTATAAGAAAAGTTCCATGTAGCCAGAGACTTTGTCTTGCTTGTTCACTGATGTTTCTACAAAGCCTAGAACACTACCTGGTACACAGTAAATCCTCAAGAAGTATTTGTTGAATAAAACAGAATGAATGAACCTCCAATTTACAGATAAGGAAATGTGGCTCTGAGAGTTGGAGTAACTTTCCCAAAGTCTTACAGCGTTTCTACAGATGTTCCTGATTCTAAATCCTACTGACTTCTGCAACAGCAAGGTACTGTCTAAAGAGATTGAAGTGTCAGGCAGCAGGCAGGGCGAGATGACATGCAGGTGTTGGATTCTATCGTGGACACGATCAAAACCAAAAAGGCATATTGATCACACTTTCCCCAGGGAGCCCTGAATTGCCAATGGAACAAGATAACTTGAGAAATCTATTGATCTCCCATTTTTGTTATGCTGTACAGGTGACAAGGATCAATGGAGATTTGTACTCTTCTACCCATGACCTTGCGACCTAAATTTGTATTTCCACCCAGATTCCCAAAACTTTGCAAAATGCACAGCTCCGAGTGCCAACACCTTATTTAACTTAGTGTCACCGTCTGTGACAGCTCTGCTTTCCCAGCTCCTGTCAATTCAGAGAAACGTCTCCCCGCCGTCTCCTGCTTCCTGCACCGGAAGCTAGCACGCCCCACCCAGCTGTCCTCTTACTGAGCGTCTGACACACACATTGGCCCACAGCCCGCAGAGGGGCGGGGCTTCTGTCTCGGGGGGCTCTTCAGAAGGGATCTGAGGTCTGAGCAGCCCAACGTTGCTAAAGCACTAGCCCTCTCCCGGCCTCCTTCACTGAGCCTGTGCTTTGCCTGCCTGCTTTCTCTTTCTTTTCTGGCTCAGCTTGAGACAGAGGATCATTCCAGAGGAGGCTCAGGTCTTGGATTTTAACGGCAGTGATGGAAAAACATGAGAATGTTTCCTGGATCTACCAAAAGGAACTGGAAGATCCATTCAAGAAATACCTGAACAACACTGATGACTACCTAGCTTTGCTCTGCGGGCCTCCACGCAGCCACCTCTTCCTGCCGGTGTCTGTGGTGTATTCTCTGATTTTTGTGGTGGGGGTCGCTGGCAATCTCCTGGTGTGCCTGGTGATTCTTCGGCACCAGACTATGAAGACACCCACCAATTACTACTTCTTCAGCTTGGCAGTCTCCGACCTCCTGGTCCTGCTTCTCGGGATGCCCCTGGAAGTCTATGAGATGTGGCGCAACTACCCCTTCCTTTTTGGGCCCGTGGGCTGCTACTTCAAGACGGCCCTCTTTGAGACGGTGTGCTTCGCCTCCGTCCTCAGCATCACCGCGGTCAGCGTGGAGCGATACGTGGCCATCCTCCACCCGTTCCGTGCCAAGCTGGAGAGCACCCGGCGGCGGGCCCTCCGAACCCTCGGCCTCGTCTGGGGCTTCTCTGTTCTCTTGTCTCTGCCCAACACCAGCATCCACGGCATCAAGCTCCGCTACTTCCCCAATGGGTCCTTCGTCCCGGGCTCTGCCACCTGCACGATCATTAAGCCCATGTGGATCTACAGTTTCATTATCCAGGTCACCTCCTTCCTCTTCTACATCCTCCCCATGATGGTCATCAGTGTCCTCTACTACCTCATGGGGCTCAAAGTGAGTATCCAAGCCGGCTGCCACCGTGATGGCAGCATCCCTTCTTTTTTCTCTTACTCAAAGTTCGGAGAAACATTTAGAACTGGAGAAGTTCAGAATTGGAAGGGAGCATAGAGAAAAATAGGATGAGCTCAGAGGGGAAACTTGCAAGTTAAAGGACTGGATTCAAATTGGACAAACAGTAACCACAACTGTAAGTCATTTCCTTTAAGTCACCTTCCATTGTTCTTCCCTCTATACCTGTGGTTCTCAAACCTAGGTATTCCTACAAATCACCTGGAAACCTCACTATGGGTACCCATGGGCAGGTCGCTCCCTCCAGGAAAATCTGATTCAGTATGTCTGACGTTGAGCCTCATTTTAAATAGCACAAGGTAGCTGCCCATGGAGAGACTGTTTCACGCCCTGCTGTCTCTTTCCTGCCCTCACCTGCTTTGCCTGCATTGAAATTTTCCTCTGCAACAACTTGGTCTGAGTATAAAATAAACAATCCCTGCCTGTTTTATACTCCAAGACGAATATAGTTTTAAAGTCAGACCCTTCTTTGTGGTTGCTTTGATCCTTTGGTTGAAATATCAGATTAAAATGCAAAAATATGGCCTAAGTGAGATCAACCTGGACTTCTTTTCAACAGGTGGAGATTGAGGGACGAGGAATTAAACAGAGTACATAAAATAGATTAGAAGACAGTGTGAATAAGAGATAGCTGGAATTAACAGAATATTATTACTTAGTTTGCAACATTTTATAATTAGAGCTTTCTCTCCTGTGCTCATCACGGTAAACCAATTTCTTTCTTTTCTTTTCTTTCTTTCTTTCCCTTTCTTTCTTTCTTCCTTCCTTCCTTCCTTTCTTCCTTCTCTCCTTTCTTCTTTCTTTCCTTTTCTTTTTTCCTGGATCTGAATTGTCTGAAACTGTTGTTTTGTTTTGCTTTTGATGAAGTTAGGAGTGAGTCTATATGATTCCTTTCCTGGTATATTCTGCAGCCAAATTCATAGAGATGAAATCTAACTGTGACAGTTTTATACCCATTTAATAGGTAGGTTGTGTAGGAAATAGTCATGAGACCACTTAGACTCCCAGGTCTGAAGCTCACATATAATATGCCTTTAGGCAAAGCCCCTTAATTCTTTCCTGGAGTTAGGTTTTACATTTATAAAATGAAAAGGTTACATCAGATCATATCTAAGTCTCCTGATAGCTCTAACAGCCTGTGATTCCCTAAAAAAAAAGGAAAGGAAAATCTGTGAGTGGGAGCAATGTGAATTATAAATGAAAGTAAAACAAAGCAGACATCACATTCACATCATACATACCAAGATGGCTCTGATACCATGTATTATGTGATAATTAATATACTCCCATCTCAGTGCATCTCTGAGAAAGGTGTGTGTCAGAAATGAGTGTTCCACAGATGGTCCTTTCAAATAAATACTGTGCCTAAGCAGAGTGGCAACGTCTAAGGAGAAAGAATAGATTTTAAGTACAACAGATGTCTGGACACAGGAGTAAATCTAATCAGGCAGAGTTATGCCAGTCTCCGGGAGGGCTGGCCCCTATAATTCCCAGAGACAAGTGTCAACCCAGACTAGTTCACAGTCATCATGTCTTTAGAAAGCCCTGTGTATCCAACTGTGGCGGAAAGGACTTCTGCATGATTCCAAATATCATGAGCCCTATGAGAAATATCCACCTCAAATTTATCAATACCATCTCTTCAAACGGCAAACAATCACTTGCCTTGGATCAATTTAGAGGAAATATTTAACTGTGAATAGGAAACACGTTTCCCCCCCAAGCAATTAATTTAAGTGTCACTTTGTTTGGTTGTCATGAATCTACAGCTACCTTGTATCAGAAGCTAAGTGATAGCTCAGACAACGGCTTAGAAACCACCCTAGTTTGCTTTGCGTGTGTAGTGCAACTTACAGCATCCTATTCTCAGGAAGGATGAGGTGTTACCCAGAGGACACCAGGAAAGGAACTACGGCTTAGAATGTCACTTCTATAGTAACATTTAATTTAAAGACCTCTAGACTGGGAATCAGAAGTAGGCCTTAGTCTGTGGCATTGGTCTCAAGACCTTTGCACCTTTTGCTCTGTTTTTGCCAGAAATGTTCCTTCTGTCTACTACCACAATCGTTTTTGCCTTTCTAACTCCCACTGATCCTTTAAATCATACTTCACTCACACTTCCTCCAGGAAGCGCTCCCTGATTCCCTAACTACCTGGTTCCTCTCTAGGTGCTCATGATTCTTAGCAATTTCCCATCATTGCATTTATCACAATTTATAATTCTATATTTGTGGGTTCCTTAACTTCTTCCTCTCCAACTAGACTGTAAGCTCAATGAATGAGTGAATGAGGCTAAATTATTTCCTTTATTGCTGGACTTCAGCTTCTCTACCTTCAAAATGGGAGACTTGGAAACACTGTCTCAAAAAGCCTTTTTGATCTAAAAGATTTTTGAAGAGATTCAATCAATTCTGAGGAGTACTGATTCTCATGGCAAGTCGAAAGTTATGATTGACTGTGGGCCCCATTGCCTTCAGAAGGCAGAAAACCAAGACTGATGTACTCCCAGGACCAGGGAAGAATGAGGGGAGCAATACGTATGCTCAAAGTTGAGCAATCAGAGCTGCTTCATCGTTACAGGACACAAGTGTCCACCGAGCTGCTCTCCAGGGTTCGAACATAATGGAGTTGGGAAACAGGCAATCCCAGGGCAAGTTCCTTCCCACCTGGGAAGCTCTCACCTAGTCCTTGTATCTCCCACATGCAGCATTAAAGCTTGAGCCAAAGAGGATGGATTATGAATTGTAGCAGAATTCAGCCAGGACAAACAGGGTTGGACTGGTTTTTTTTTAAATAAACGGATTTTGTTCAGATTATAGAGATATTTACACAAAAGCTATGATTATATCTTGGCATCCTAAAGCTATATAAATGAATCACAGTCTACATAAATGAACAGCTGGTGAAATGATTTTAAGCAGTATAAACAACTGATCAGGATTATACGTCAGTCTGAATGATAATCAACCTCACGTCTCCCCTTCACCTTTTATCTTACATAAAAATAACTAAAAGGAGTGAGGTAGGAAGGGTTCTGAACTTCCTATAGAGTGATGACAATGTTCCTCTCCTATTTTTGTAAGTTGACTTTTAAAGTGTTTAGGCGTGGGTGAGAATAATTAATGGACAAATATCTACTCTACCAAACATCTGAAGGGAAATGAAATTATTCAACAAGAAATAAAGCAGCATTTAATATTGGCTAGACAAACTGGATTCTATTCTACTATGTCAACCCCTTCAAATTCTGCTGGAACAATGTATAATATGCATAAACATTCTGTTTCTGACTCTTCTTCTAGTTGGCTAGTTGTGTCACTGTAACCTAAGGAAGCTGAAATGTGATGATTAAGAGACACATAATTTTTCTTTTCAGTGCAAACTGAGCTGTACAAGAAGCCTGTTCATAAAAAGATTGTGTGCACCATTTGCTTGCTGTTTGATTTAAAGAAATTTTTCCCTGGGGTGAAGAAATTCCCAGTGAGAATAGTTAGACCCACCGAAGAAGTGACTAACAGATCTTAAAAATCTTTCTTTGTTCTTGACTATGGACTGAAATCAAATAATGGAATAACTATCTAGTAATAAGGACAACATTTTTTAAATGGTATGAAATCATTAGAACATAACTGAAGATGAGTTAGGAAGATGTGCAGTTTGGTGCATTGCTCTAACCTTCAACACCAGTGGTTTTCTTCTCAGTGTATCTGGACGCTTCTTTGCATTAGCACGGGTACAGCTTGTGGTGAATGGTACCATGAGAAGGAGAATTTCTAGAAGGGACTCAGTAATACACATGAGTGGGCCTACAGTTACAAATAAATATTTCATAAAAATGCCTTTCGAGTAAACCCAGGACAATAATCAGAACCACAATATATGAAACTTTTTTTTTTTTGGCCATGCTGTGCAGCTTGCAGGATCTCAGTCCCCCACCCAGGGAATGAACCCGGGCCATGGCAGTGAAAGCCCGGAATTCTAACCACTAGGCCACCAGGGAACTCCCAGAATCACAATCTATAACTTACTGAGTATCATGTGCCAGCCATTGAGTTAAGAACTATACCTGCATTATTTTGTTTTACTAGTATATTAATAACATCACCTTTAGTTCTCTCCCATTTATTCCTAATAACTGCACAATATTTTCCCCTATTTCCTTCAAGTTCTAGGTGACTCCGAAGGGTCAAATCTCACAGAACTTCAATCCCTCACTTTCTGAAGACACAGGTATATGTAGGGAACACCAATATATCCGAGAGACAGATGGCCAGTTTTGTTAATCATCTGTGTGGATACTTAAGGGCAGTGCAATGCTGAAAGCAACCTGACTTCTAGGAGCTTACATGTTTGTTAGAGACAGGATATTGATTTGTTGAACTTTGGAGGCAACTATTAATGATCTTTTCTTCCAAGTCTTATTTAATTTTAAATACCTTCTCTAAAATATTCTGTAGGGACTTCCCTGGTGGCGCAGTGGTTAAGAATCCACCTGCCAATGCAGGGGACACAGGTTCGAGCCCTGGTCCGGGAAGATTCCACGTGCCGTGGAGCAACTAAGCCCACGAGCCATAACCACTGAGCACGTGCACCACAACTACTGAGGCCCACGCACCTAGAGCCCGTGCTCGGCAACAGGAGAAGCCACCACAATGAGAAGCCTATGCACTGCAACAGAGAGTAGCCCCACTCGCCGCAACTAGAGAAAGCCTACATGCAACAATGAAGACCCAATGCAGCCAAAAAGAATAAAATAAATAAATAAATAAATTTATTAAAAATAAATAAATTAAATATTCTATAAAAATGCCATCTAGCCCAGGAAGCTCACTGCGTCTTAGAGCATTCTGTTCCACTGTTGCACACAGCACACTAATTTCTTCTCTATACTGAATTGAAATATGTCTCCCTATAATTCAATAAATTGATCCTAATCTACCCTGAGACTATATAAAACAGGTTGAATTTTCCTTCCACTGATGGCCTTAGTTTGTCAAGACTTTCTACATTGCTAATGAGGGAACTCCAACTCAATCTGACAAAATATGAAAGACAGCATAGACCTGAAAAATCCAGAGGGAGAGCTGGCTCTTGGGAAAGATTAATCCAGTAAGACACACAGTGTCATCAAGGACCTAACTTTATTTCTTTTTCTTTGCTCTTCTTTCTATGGTATTGGTTTCAACCTCCAAATCTGCATAGCAGTCCACTGGTGGCTCTAAGCACATTCCTTATGGTGAGGAAAAAACAAAAAGCTCCCTCTGGTAGTTCCAATAAAAGAGAAATGAAACTTTCATTCCTAAACGTATAAGCAAATATCTGAAATCTCATTGGTCTCAATTATCCAAACACTGTGACTGAAGGAGAGCAGCTAAGTTATCTAGGGACTAAACCTGTATCTGGAGATGGGATCATTCCCACCCAAATTAATGACTATGAAATGGAGAAGGAGTAAATCCACCAGGAAAATCAGGGCACAGTTGGTAAGAGAAGAGGAGAATAAATGCTGGAGAACCAATCGGCAAATATATACTATATTATCTTCCAGATATATGATGGTAGTTTATCATGAGACCTTAAAGCTTTTTTTATCTGGCTATCACCACAAATTAGAAACATATGAATTAAAGAGAAAAAATTCACAACTAGATGAATGATGTAGCTCTTCAGTGGTATGTGAGTTCAGAGAAAGGAGAGGACAATGGGCTACAGTGGCCACAAGTAGGTGGGACTTGAACTGGGCAAGAGAGATTGCATGTACAGGAAATGTTAATATTTGAAATTTTCAGATGCTACTTTAAGGATCACCATATCTTCCAACAAGGAGGAGTATATTTTAACATCTAAACTCAGAAACACATATACCCTTATGGGTAATATTTGTAAAGCAGAGTTTCCCAAATTGTGCTTCTCAAGATGGTACCAGGTGTTCCACTGAAATGGGTTGGGAAGGGTATTGTTTAGTCAAAGAAGCACTATCCCCTTTGAGGGTGGGAGATGTGGGATGTGCAAGGTAGGGGTGGAGGAAAGGTGATACACTGTCCCCCATGGAAATGTGTAATGTCCATTAGCACTTTAAGGCTCTGAGAAGACCCAGAATAAAGACTATAAACTTCATGAAGCAGAAATAATACCTGTTTTTGTTTTCTACTGCCTACCCACTGCATGGCAGAGGGATGCCATTCTAATAGATGTCTAATAATTATTGAATAAATGAATGGATGAATGAAAAAGACTAACATTTTTTAACTTCAGAATTTCTTATTTTTCAAGGAATATCTATTAATATGCTACAAAACTAGGGTTCTACAGAGTAGCATAGGATAAATGGTTGCCTGGAACTTGGCCACAACCATCTATCCAGTTGAGTTAGGTGACCTTGATCCAACTCCACCTCCAACTTATGGTTAAACATATTCTTACATGTTAACAAATTCTTACATTTCTTTAAGTCCAGTTTTTTGTCTGCAAAATGAGTGTTAGAGTCACACTTCTCAGCTCTTAATGGGAGGAAAAAATGTTTCCCTTTCTTTATATCTCTTTGCATTTCTCTTGCAGCTGAGGAAAGACCAACCCCTTGAAGCAGATGAAGTAACTGCAAATATTCAAAGACCATCCAGAAAATCAGTCACTAAAATGCTGTGTGAGTCCTCCATTTTGTATTTTGCTTGTTTGTTAAAGCAAAGGAGTTATATTTGGTATTGATCAAGTGCTGCTGGGATCTGGATCAAAATTCTCCTGAAACGTAGTGTCATGTTCTGATCTTCCGTGGCTTACTCAAGCATCTAGGACCTGTCTATTTTGTTCTATTTTGGTTTTTAAACCTCAGAATAACACACTAAATTGCAACCATTGAAATACACTCTGTTCAATGCTTGGTAAATCATATCCACTCTAAGAGCCTTTAAGTACCTCTTTTCCTCCCTAAAATGAGCAGGTGGTTCTTACCGATTTTGTGTTATGGGTTTCTTTAAAAATATCGTGGAAACAGTGAACTCTCCACTCAGAAAGTGTACGAACGAACATACATCAAATGTTTTACAATCCATTTCAGGGGGCTCCGGAGCCCCCTGGTACCCAAGCTTGGACTCCATGGGATCTTTTACTTCCAGAATAAGGACATCTGGCTAAGAATCCTTCTAAGTAGTCATTCCTCTTATGACATTGTATGATTTTATATAAACGGTACACTCTTTTATATAGATAAGATATTTTAAAACACATCCAGGCACTGATTCACACTCTCCCAAAAGAATGTTATAAAAATATATGATCCAACTGGTCTAATGAGATACCAATCAATTAGAGAAAGGAGGTTTATAATATACTTTTCAAGTCACAGCATGAAATTTGGAAGAAACAAATCCTCCAGGCGAATATGCATATGAAACACTCACTGTAACTATGTGACGTCTATGAACCAAAAAAAAAAAAAACAAACCCAAAAACCTGTGAGGTCACTGTATGTCTTTTCAACTCTACCAATCACCTTCTTGAAATATTTTAGCCCCTGTTAGCACGTGACTTTCCCTACTAAGAAATCTAGTGTCTTCAATATTTCTCCCCATTTCTCTTTGATCATAATCTCTCTGATCATAATCTCTCACAAAAGGACTTGAAGTGTACTCACATTAAAGTCACAATGATAAAATATACTGTGAACTATTTGCCTTTGGGGGCAGAGAGTTTAATTATAACACGAATTAAATTTTTAACTAGAGGGAATTGTAGGCAGTAGTAAGCAGATTAGGGACTTTTTCTTGGGAGGTAAATTCAGAAGAATCTTCCAGATATTCCTGAAACCACATCATGCAGGCAGACAACTTACTCTGAGTGTTTTAATGCCAACAGGAAACATATGTACTATTTACTATGGAAAACATCAAATGTGCTCTTGAGTACAGAGAATTGTAAAATGAACACCAAAATACCCATCACCCAGCTTTAAAAGTTATCAGCTCATAGCTCATCTTGTTTCCTCTATATCCCTATCTCTCCTTTAGCCCCTACTAGATTATTCTGAGGTAAATCTCAAGCCTCGAAAGGAAAGGAAAGGAAAGGAAAGTATTTTACAACTTCAGGAGAGAAAAAAACATACATGTTTATTTTTCTGGAGAATAAATGCCCCTTAGAGAAACTATGGTAGCACCAATCTCTGTCATGGGAGCTGAAAGTAAGAAACTGGAAGGTGCAACTTCCTGTAAATCTGTAATCATTTGAAAATAAATGTAAAAACAAACATAAAGGAAGTGGAAGGAATTCTGTGCTCTAGCAATTTATAATATAATAGACACATCCCCATCCCAATCCTAAGATGCTTGTATTACACTCATGGTTGTTTGACCTTTCTCCTTCCCGACACCTTACAGAATTTTAAATGACTAAAATCATAGAAACTTCTAATTTTTTTCTAGAAAAACAAGATAAATTCATACTATACTTCATAGTTTGTTATTAATCTATAACTTTAAAGAACACCAAGTTGCTTGAACACAATCATTTTACTTATATATCCAGTTTATGTGATTCCAACAGTCTACCTGCAACATAATTTATTTTCCACAATAGAATGTTTTCAGAACTTTGAATACATTCAATACTATTCTAAATATCCTGAAGGAAACTTACATTACACAAGAAATCCTTTACAACCGTATGGAAAACTGATTCTCAATCCTATAAAATTCATTCTTATGTTTACATATTCTATGTAGAGTCTCTTTAGGATCTAGGTGGCCTTTAGCAATTATAACTTAACAAAGATGGAGGGGAAATGCTAGAAGGAATGGATGAACTCAGGGTGGGCACTGTATACCTGTTCTTGCTTTGACTGCCTTTGACTCTCCCCTTCATCATCCCTTTCCAGTTGTCTTGGTCTTAGTGTTTGCTATCTGTTGGGCCCCATTCCACATTGATCGGCTCTTCTTCAGCTTTGTGGAGGAGTGGACTGAATCCCTGGCTGCTGTGTTCAATCTCATCCATGTGGTATCAGGTAAAATTTAGCTCGTTGGGGTGTATCACAGGTGTCCAGGTAACTGCAGCTTCTTCATCTTGCTTAGAGCAGTAGGTTCTATCTGTATATACCAATTTATCATGGGGATCTGCCATACTGTAATGAAGACACTTGATTTTTATTTTATTTAAGTATTGATTACATATGTTACAGGTTCAAAAGAAATACACCGTATTACTATTTGAGACACTACTTTATGAAAGACCTCAACTCTAAGCTTGATGATTACAGCAGGAAAATGGTCAAAGGAATGATTCCTTTGGTTCTCCTTTCAATGGCCATGTGATTTAATTGGTTCTTATTTATTGAACATCCATGTCCCTGAAATCCTGTATTGTCTTCAGCAAGTGTTAGACCCTCATGAAAGCCAGCCAAAGCGTATTCATGGGGCCTCAAGGTCTGCTTTTAGGCTACTTTAATGCTGCTTGTTAAGGACACCATAGAATATGAGAGAGAGAGAGTGGTTGAAAGGTTACTAAATCAGAGGACCTGGATTTGCATCTCAATACCACCATTTATATTCTGAGTGATACGCAGAATATGGATTTCTTCTTGCCAAAGTTTCCTCAACTGTAAGGTGGCAATAATGCCTGCTCTATATACAACACAGGCTGATGGTAAGAAGCAAATAAAATAATAGCTATTGAAGAACTTTTTAAGCTGTAAAATGCTATAGCCTATCTTCTACAACCATCACAAGTTTGTAAAGTGGATATTATCATCAACATTTTACGGTTAAAAAACAGTTCTACAAAGAAGAAATGACTTGTCCAAAGACACTCAGTTGGCAAATGGTAAAAACAAGGTTCAAGCCTGAGTCACCTAACTTCAAGTTCAGGGTTCTTTCCTCTAAAATGGAGCAAAGAATGGCCACCTGAGTCTTTCTTTCCCAGTCAGTGTAACTATTAGTCTTAGGGTCACACCACTTCTATCCCTCTACCTCTGCTAGTCATTGGACGGTCCTATGGGCTCTTTATCAAAGACATCATTAAGGAAGAAAGATAAGATCAATTTATGCAAGTTAAGCTCCAGATGTGCACAGAACAGAAACAATAGCATTCATATGTATACTGAATACCATATATATTATCTATTTTCTACAACCATCTTTTTTGTACTCAGCAGGGCTTGTGTACAGTTTATACCTGGACATTAGGACTTTCCTCCATGTTAAACTATTTATTATTCTGGACAAAAAAATCAAAAATGTTTATGGCTCTGATCTTTGTGGTTAGTCTTAGAAAATGGGAGTGTTTAAATAATATATACACTACTATATGTAAAATAGATAACAAATAAGGACCTACTGTAGAGCACAAGGAATTCTACTCAATACTAGAGTGGATATATGTATAACTGATTCACTTTGTTGCACACCTGAAACTAACACAACATTGTAAATCAACTCTACTCTAATAAAACATTTTTTAAATAAAATAAGTTATTCTTTAAAAAAATTGGAAAACACACAAGATCACATGAAGCTTGATCTACACTCCTCCAGAGGCATCAAGACAACCATTTTAAGATTCCCAAGTTGTTCATTTGCAATAACATTTTCCTGTTAAGATGTAATTTCTCCCTTCCCCACCTTGCCAACCAGATGATGTCTAAACCTCTTAAATGCTACCCCAGAAATGGCCCCAACTTGCCTTTTGACCCTCAAGTTATAGTATTTTCATTCATAAACCATGTATTGAATGCTTGTCAAACTGGTGAATTAGGGATTTCTGCACATTCTGCATTATTCTTGCACAATAATCATTCTCTAGCACACTGGTGCACGCTAAGCCTTCTACTTGCAGCACTCTCTCCTCTCTTCCCCAATATCTCCTACCCATTTCATGGTCTCGCTAGAGTCCAATCACCCCCATTAAATTTGTCATGACCATTAGAGTTCTTGTGTTTATGCCATTACGTGAATTTCCATAGCATGACTGTTGGTGTCACATATTTTGCTCTTTTCTTAACGGATACTGTTTGGTACCATCCTTTTGTTAATTACTGAAATTAGGCATAAATCTTGTTCTGCAATACTATTCCAAGTCCTTGGAGAACAAAGTCTAAATCCACTACCTTCCAATGTGCCTCAAAGTCGTAAAATGAGTTCAATCAGTATTTATTTATTTATTTTTTGCGGTACGCGGGCCTCTCACTGTTGTGGCGTCTCCCGTTGCGGAGCACAGGCTCCGGACGCGCAGGCTCAGCGGCCATGGCTCACGGGCCCAGCCGCTCCGCGGCATGTGGGATCTTCCCGGACCGGGGCACGAACCTGTGTCCCCTGCATCGGCAGCCGGACTCTCAATCACTGCACCACCAGGGAATCCCAGTATTTCTTTATTGAACAAATTAACAGTCTATAGAAATATTACCGTCCTACACTCCTCCCTGCCCAATTCTGTCCACAGGGCATATGGCACTCCGAATGTCCTGAACTATATAAATGAGGACAACAGTGAATGTGTTGAGGACAGCACCTACCACTTGTTTTATATTCTTATTCTCAGCCCTTCTGTAGACAGTAACTCAATTTAATCCTCACAATAATCCAGGGAGGTGAGTTAAAAAGGTATTATCATCCCCACTTTACAGAGAAAAGGAAATTGAAGTGCCCGTTCTGTCCAGGGTCACAGAACAAGCAAAGGCCAAGATCAGAAACTAAGTCCTCTGATTCTCAACCTTAGGCTCCCCTTGGGCCTTGCGAAAACAGAATAGGATATGGTAATAAAGGAAAAGTGAATACCAACCAAGAAAATGGCAGTGTGCAAGACATTTGGAGGAGAAAACAAATGGAAAAATACAAATATTCAATAAGGTGGGAAATAAGGTGGGAAGAACCATCAAGGGGAAAGGCTAGGTAGGGAAAAGACATCGGGGAATACTTCTTTGACGAGATATTTAGCATTTTAAGAAGTCTCAGCAGAGACTATGCCTTGACTGATTTACTATTCCTCCATTACTTGCAGTTTCAAATTATAGATTTAAGCAAAACTCCAATGAGATAAAAAAAAAAATCTCTCTTTCCTCTGATACTTAAGCATCTCTCGTTAATGCTATGGGAACATGTTCGTTGATTAAACAAGTGGGGATCAAAGGAAGTTGCCAAACATCTCAGAGAGATCCCATGCCAGCCTCAATTTTTCCAAGACTCTTTAATCTTTCTGGGTTTGATTCCTAAGTACACAGGTGGTAGATCTGTTCAGAGCATTTTGTATTCTCAATTAGAGTCTTATGTATATTATCACTTCCAAACGAGGCAATCAAAGGGATTCAAGACCTTTGTTAAATAGTTATGCTTCTCCCTGTCATACCTCTCCCCCAATTTCTCCTTGGCATGTCTCTTAATCTCCTGCATTCCAGGTGTCCTCTTCTACCTGAGCTCAGCTGTCAACCCCATTATCTACAACCTACTCTCTCGCCGCTTCCGAGCAGCATTCCGGAATGTGATCACTCCTTCCTGCAAACAGCGGCCCTCCCAGAACCACCCACAGGGGCCATCTGTGCAGCAGAACATCTTCCTGACAGAATGTCACCTTGTGAAGCTGACTGAAGATGTGGGTC
The DNA here is from genome assembly GCF_951394435.1 of Stenella coeruleoalba. Classification (NCBI taxonomy): domain Eukaryota; kingdom Metazoa; phylum Chordata; class Mammalia; order Artiodactyla; family Delphinidae; genus Stenella; species Stenella coeruleoalba. The sequence continues at coordinate 128,003,264 of NC_137148.1, read as the reverse complement.
CCCAGTTCCCTTGTCAGCTGTCCATCTGCAGCTCTCATTTCCCCACAGCCCTCTGTACTGGACAGGCACTAAGAAAGGAACTCTCAAAGAGCTGACGTTCCTCTATGGCTCCACACTAGAGGGAGGGACATCCCATAATTTACGCCTTCCTGTATGATATTAAGGAGGTAAAATGACCCTTAGAACTTATATATCCAATTCTAGGTTGTTTTTTTTTTAACAAATGTGAAAACTGCTACTTAAATCTAGATCTAAAACCCAGAACCTCCTGATTTTTAGTTAGCTTTCCACTATCTTAACTGCTTCATGCCCCTTTATTAGTTCATGAAAAGAACATGACTAGCAAAGCATGGCACATATACTTTGAGCCATTTCCACTATTGGGAATGGTTTGTCCTGTTATTCACACTCTGAATCAGGCTGTCTTTCCTACAACCAGTGGTTTCTGTGAGACACAGAGGGAGACATGGAGAAGCTGTTTATATGATTTGAGGGGTCCACGCCAGTTCTTCCATAGCAAGCTATTTACCCTACTGCCTCATATGGTGCCATCATAATGTGATTCCTTGGAGTCCTGAAGCCTTTGACTTTAAGAGTCCTCCTGATAACACAGGAATGCTCCTCAGAACTATTATTCCCACCTGTTCCAATCCCCAAGTCATTACCAGACATTCCTCACCAGGGGTGGAATTAGATACAAGTTCCACTTAGAGAAGAATGGGAAGAGGGAGAAGGCTATGGTGGAAGGTCCAAAGAATCAAACCATACCAAACATAAACTTAGTTGCTTCATAATTTGGTCTAGACTTGGATTTCTAATAACTTACGCCATAACAGACAGAGGTACGTCTACTGTCTCAGAACAGAGACAAGTCAAATGGTGACTACTGGTCTCAAACCCATGACTTCCCCCTACTCAATCCTTCATTACCTCTATAACACTGTCACTCATATAATATGGGTAAAATCTACCTTCCAGACTCACCTTCCATTGTATCATCACAAATACTATATATTTCTACTCAAATTGAATTACTTGCTCTTATGAAAACACACCCCAGTTTCCCCAGCTGCATATATATGTTTATAGAATGCCTTCTGTATTTCCATTCTCCATCTGATGAGATCCTACCCATTCTTCAATGTCCAGCTCAAAGTGGTACCTCTTCCATGAAACCATGCTTGATTTATTCAAATAGAAGTGGTATCTGACTCTTCTATCAGTTTATGTCTCTTAAGCTCTTTCTTCACACTGCTCTGTATTTCCATGATTTATATTCTTGCTTTGCCAGAATGTAAATTTGTCAAAGGCATGAAGTAGCCTGTGTTCCTTTTTGCTGTTACTGGAATCCTGACAATATCGATCACAGTGGTAGATATTCAATAAATATGTGATGAGTTGTCTCACATTCCAATGTACTGAGCCAAATAAACAGCTCCAAATGAAACCGTGTTAAAGAACTGAAAGACTAAGATTCTGTTTCTGACAGGGTCGTCTGACCTTCAGTTGGCCGTTTAATCAGCCATGATTATAACGGCATGCCTGCTGTGCTTGCCACGTGAGAAGGCTCTTCTCAGCCCCAGGCTTTACTGATGCTGAAACATGCAAGCTCTAGCTTTTTAGTCTCTGAATTCTCCCCAAGTTGAAAGAACCATTCTACTAAAAAATGAGAATATTGGTCTCTGACATCATTTCCTAACTGAACAGTCATCTTCAAAGTGATTCAATATATTTTTTAAATCGCTTAGCTAATTATAAGTCAACTTTAGGGAATCTGAATTCTTAGTGATGGTTTATGTTGGTGAGCAGAAATTCTCTGGTCATTGAAGAATTCAGCTGAAAAGACTCAACAAAACAAAAACCTCAAAAATGGAGGAGAAATGAGTTTCCTTCTTGCCTCTTGAAGGTCTAGTATGATTATTCTCATCAACGTCAACTCCAAATGACCAGGGCTAAAAATATTGCTGTTGTAGCTGGATGGATAGAAAATGAAACAACACTGAAACTGAAGCTAGTAATTTGGTTGCTTCATTAAAACTTTGGTCTCTTTTTTTCTCCTTGTTTATCTTTTCTCTCTTAAACATTTATATCCAAAATATTATCATTAATTCTTTCATTCAACAAATTTTCAGAACCCATTAGGTAATGGGCATGTGGCATCACCTGGCCTTTAAATTATACGTATAATAGAAGAAATGATTATTTTTGAAAATCATTACAAAATTAATTGTTTAAATCTAACTGTGAAGTGCGCCACAAAATCCACATACAAGTACTATGGGACTATGTAAAAAAGGTGTTTGACCTAGTCAGAGGGCAATAGGTTTAATTAAGCCTAGCACTAGAAAAGGGAGAAAAAAGTGTTAATTTTGTCTATATAGACATACATACACATGCCCATATGTACATATAGGAAGCTTGTATTTAAAAATGAAGATTGAAATATCGCAAGTCCTAGATTAGCTTATATAATAGTTCACACAAAATTAGTAGAATAAAGGGAGAAACTAAAACTAAATTGTTCAATGTTACTCAACTGAACTCGGTAATGGACCACATCATCTCCTCTTGAATTCCCTGTGATCACTGAATTTTAGAATAATGACAGAAGAGGCCAGATAGTAAACATGATTAATAAAGTATTGGTAATTTAACTTTTCTGCAGTGCGATGGTGATTTTGAGCTCTCTAGTCATTCACAAACTTAGTGAACTGAAGCAATGAAATTCACAATGTTGCTTGCCAAATTAGTTTGGCCCAAAGAGATAGCAGAGATTATTAATCTGAGACCCATGGACAAGTTTCAGAGGTAGAAGAATTCCCTGAAATCGTATTCATAATTCTTAGTGTGTACTTTTTTTTTCTTTTAGAGAACGTTTATAGCTTTGATTAGCACCTCAAAGTAGTCTATGACTTAAATTATTATAATCATATTCTAAAGGGCCCTTAACAGTCTTCCATAAAGACACTCTCTTAATGTATGAGTTATAGTTGAATGAAGGCACTGCAGGATAATTAAAAAGCATCGTTATTCTACATAAGAGTCCAGTATGTATAAGAACTAACTGTTTAGTGGTGTGCTGGCTTGGACTGGCTTGCAAAAGTTTATTATTACATATTTAGGAATTTTGAGAGGCTGTTGTCAAATGATCGGTCGCTTGAAATCAGCCTCAGTGGAAATATTTACACCATAGAAATTGGTAAACACTGCCCATCAGAGAGGTGGCTTATCAGCACATGACTATCTATCAATACGCTGGCAATCTGCCATCTTGCTGGACTATATGTGATTTGTTTGTAGACTAAATCCCCTATAGCACCATTATAATTACAGACCACTTAAAGCTGCAGTTAACTCATTGAAAAAAAGTCAATGGACCAGATTTTGACCAAAGAGGTAAGAGATAAAATAAGCTAAAGCATACTAATTATGACATGAAAGCCTCGTCAGCATTTCACAAGTAACCCAGAGTGGAAGAATTACCCTTGGATGCTGTCCATTAATATTAGCACAGAAAATAGCAACAGATCTACTTTTCTTCCCTATACATCTGTTTTTAAATATCCCAAAGGGTTCACTGTAAAAAGATGCAAAATTTCCACATTCTCTCTACTTGGCTGGAGACCTCATTTTTTAAGTATGTGGAAAGGTACTATATAAACATTGTAAGGAAGCTGAAGCTTGTCCAGGTTTATGCCAGCCAAGGGAAGGTTCAGTTCATCTAAACAATCTATTCCCCCCCTTTTTTTCACCCCTTTAAATCATTACATCACATTTAAACTCTACATTAGATATACATATATGTTATACTTTGGAAATATTTTCTAGGTAATGTCAACATTCGAAAGTTTTAACTAACCTAACACAGCCTAGAAATTGTTGCATATACTCAAATTATACCATTGCCCATGAAATATACACACTGTGAAAAAATATATACACCGTGAATTTAGAAGGCTAGAATGGTTAGACTGAGCTGGTTTAAAAAAAAAAAAAATTCAAAAAGAAAAGCACTTCATTAATTTCAAAAACATGAAATTACTTTTATGTTAAGAAGCCCACGTTAATGCATGATAAGAATGTTTTGTTAGTAAAAAGATATTTTGAAAATATGTCTTAATAAGGCTTGGGTAAACCTCGCTTATTTAAATATATCAACAGAAGGAATATCATAATTTCATGCTTCCCTCCGTAAACACCGAAAATTTTAATACTGATCCTAACTTGATTACCAATTCTTTAACAATAGGAACTGAAATGTTTTACTTCATAACATTCATTTGTACTCTTAGCTCAGTAAGTTCTCACAGCTTCACTAAGAGGAAGGTATTGCTATTATTCCCCCTTTATGGTTGACAAAATAAGACTTAGCCTCACTTTACGCTTGGGAAAATAGACAAGCAAGCACAAAGTCTGAGTGAGACATACAACAGTAAGTGTTTACACCTCACTCATATATCTGCAGGGTAGCTGGGCTGGCTCCACTCCAAATGAGGCTGGGGCACTGATGGGGACCCAGTGGCCACCTGGAGTATGTGTTTCTCATGGCAAGCAAGTCACATGGCCAATCCCAAAGTCAGGGGGCCCAGCACTACACTCCAATCGCCATGAGGTCCTCGCCCACCAAGGGTGGGAGGTAGAACACTACCAGAGGGAGCAAACTGTTGGGACTAAGGACACACATCTAGTAAGCAGTACAGTGACTGTGAACCCAGAACTATCTGACTCCAATGCCTGAGTTCCCCCATGGGACTGGGGGATTCCACATGGGACTGATTCCACATGAGACTGATTCCGCATGGGACTGATTCCACACGGGACTCTATTTCATCGACATCACATAAAAAGCTTCTCAGTTTAATGCCATCCCCAAATGTTACCTTTTCATTGACTTCCCACTAAATCACTAGTACAGATGGGAGAGCAAACACAGAAGTCAAGAGCATGAGTACTGGAGCCAGATGCCTGCATTCAAATCCTGGCTGTAAGATGGTTAGTTGTGTGACCTTGGTCAGGTTACCTAATCTCTCTGTGGCCCAGTTTCCCTGTCTGTAAAATGGACATAATGACAGCATCTATATCACAGTGGTGACATAAGGATTAAATAAGTTAATATATGATTTATGATTTGTAACACTCTTAGGACAGTGTCTGGCACCTAGGAAGTGCTGTAATGAGAGTGGGAAAATGATACACAGGAATGGGAACATGTGTTTCAGGAAGATATATGTCTTTTAAAACCATTTCATTTTGTTCACACTTTTTAGAAGCTTACTCTCTTTGGCAGCATTCAAATGTAAGATGATTTAAAGGAGCTCTACACCAAGAAATGTGTCGGGTGTTTTTTTTGTAGACATTTCCGCCAGATAAACTGCCCAAAACGTCATCACCAACTACTAAGATTTCATTAATAATGAAGGCACAAGTATGTATTAAAGACTGCTTCTGTGTTATATGAAAGATTAATCAATATTATGACAGGGCAGTCAGCAAAACCACAAGGTACCCAGGCTGCTAAGGATGGCCATGCATAGTAATTGTTTCTGAAGACCTTCAGCCTGTCTTCATCTAGGGAATTAAATGTCTGATTTTTGGCTTTCAGAATTAGAAGACAGGGTTAAGGCTCCAACTAATGTCATAGTTCTAGCATAAACACCAAGCTCAGAGATGAACACCAAGGAGACAAGCCACTGGGTATTAACTGTTACACTATTTCTGGTACATGTAGAAAAGGATATTTAGCTGTATCCCCGATCCTCAATATCGAATTTACATCATATATGGCTATTTTATTGAACACTTTCTAGGAGACAGATACTAGGCCATGTGCTTGACAACTGCATCAAGTAAATCTTATAACAATCCCCATTTGACACATGAGATAACCGAGGCTTGACAAAGATAACTGAGCTGCCATTCATACAAACAAATAAGTGGAAGGGCCAGGAGTCAAAGGCAGGAAGTCTGACCTGGAAACTTATTAACTGCTGTACATCTGTACTCTATTCAGTGCCCCACTCCAGGAAATACTAAATACATATCAAGGGGCAGATACTGAGCTAGATATAAACACACAAGGAATGAATAACAAATAAGTCCTTATCCTCAACCTACTGAATCTATGGTTATTCAAAGTTACTGACTGAAAGGAAATTTATATTCATTTTCCATTATATATTCTCAGCTCCACCCCTGACTGAATGGAAACATGTAGCCTGCTTTACACTCCTGTATAACTTATGAAATTTATAAAAATTTAGAACGTGGAGGCTTCTAGATCATCTAACCCAACATTTCTTTCATATATCCATAATACTTATTGAGAGCTTTATATTTATTATCTGACTTAACCTTGCCAACAATCCTAAGAGATGAACAGACGAAAAACACATTGAAACAGAGAAGTTAAGTGACTTGCCCAGGGTCACACAACTAATAATTGTTGAAGATGAGGTTTAACTCAGTTCTAGGTCTAGACCTCCAGCTCTGAGCTACAAATCTATACCACCTGCCTAAAGCAAGAAAAAGAAAGGTTGCTTGTCTGAGATAAAACAGTGAGTGACAGGGCTGGTATCAGGACTGATTTTCCCTCACTCTAGTCCATGACTCCTCCCATATCTCACTACATTTGAATGAATGGGAAGAACCCACAGCCTGGATAATTCAGAAAATAAAGCATCATCTAAAAACAGCATAATTCTTAAACTTATAATATTGGTCTTTGGATCCCATTAAAGAGGATTTCATCAATAGGTTTATATCTATTTGATTAGCTATAAAATTAGTTTGTATTCCCTACATACAGACCAATTCTTGACAGCAGCTTGTAGCTTTAAAACATGGCTAGGTAACTGTTACATGGTTCATGCTAAGACTTAAAAAAAAAAAAGAAGAAGAAGAATCTAAATCACACTTTGACTCAAATTGAAGAAATGTCTAAGAATCTAGGTTAAATCTGTCCCCTGTGATTTTTACTTACTGGAGCTGTCATTGCATTGTGGTATAAAATGAAATAAAAATTCCATCAGACACTTGTTAAAAATGGCAAGAAAGACTTTCAAGACTATTGTAATAAGGGACAGAGGCTATTGCAATGGAGGGGAAAGACTGAACTCAAATACAAGAGGACCACGTGAGGATTTATGGACAAAGACCAGGGTGAGGAAGTGGATATAAAATTGCTAAGAGAGGGCTTCCCTGGTGGCATAGTGGTTGAGAGTCCGCCTGCCGATGCAGGGGACACGGGTTCGTGCCCCGGTCCGGGAAGATCCCACATGCTGCGGAGCGGCTGGGCCCGTGAGCCACGGCTGCTGAGCCTGCGCGTCCGATAGGCCACAACAGTGAGAGGCCCGCATACTGCAAAAAAAAAAAAAAAAAAAAAATTGCTAAGAGAAACATGATTAGGTATCAAGGGGAGGGAAGGGGAAGAGCAACTTGATTAGATAAAGGATAGAGGAAAGGAGCTTGATTGGATATCAGTGGTAAGAAGGATGATCTATAAACTGACTTAGCAAGATTCTTTGCTACAACTAGACTCAGACAAGGATGGGGGCCAAGGAGAGGCCTCATACAAAAGAGGGCTCAAAAGAGCCTGATGAAAGTTTGGCCAAGGAGAACATCCTTGTCAATGGCTTTTATGAGTTGAGAATGGCAACAGTAGGACCCTGTGGCAGATGCAGAAAGGTCCCAAATGTTACATAGTGCTGGGCCCTGGAATGTGATGCTCAGAAAAGTTGTGACTTCTGTGAAATTCTTCTATCCATCTTCTTGAGAGAGACAGAAAGAGATGTATCATAAGGTATTAGTTCATGTGATTATGTAGGCTGAGAATATCCAGGATCTGTAGTGAACAAGCTGGAGACCCAGGAGAGCTGGTTGTGTAATCACAGAGTCTGGGTCTGAAAGCCTGAGAACCAGGAGAGGCAGGTCCGTGGTATAATTTCTAGCCCAAGGACAGCTCAATCAGTCAAGCCGGCAAAGTTCCCTCTTACTCAGCCTTTTTGTTCTATTCAGGTCTTCAATTGATGGATGAGGCCCACTCACATTACAGAGAGCCATTTGCTTTACTCAGTCTGCTAATTCAAATGGATTCAAATGTTAATCTCATTCAGAAACATCCTCATAGAAACACCCAGAATACAGTTTGACCAAATGTTTGGACACACCCCCTTAATCCAGTCATGTTGACACATAAAATTAACCATCACAGGACTAATGTGGACTTTCACACAACCATTTCTGTGGAGCCTGGAAATTATTCTCTAGTAGTTTCCTTTTTTTCAGTAGGATAAGTATTTTTTATGGTTAATATGAATAGTGTCCCACCTCCACCCCACTCCCTGACAGTGTCACTAAAAACAGCTTCTCATCTCTAGGCCTTGAATTTCTGCCTCAAAAGATCCCTTCCCTTTTAAACTGCAAATACTTATAAGTTATTAACTCTTGTGTATTAATTAATTTATAGACTTTTTTCTTAATGGAAAAGAAATCAAAATATTACAGAAAAGGAAATCATTTTTGTATGCTAGATTAATTATAGCTCTGCCTATATCTGTGGTCCTCAAAGTCTGGAGACATTTTTATTGTCACAAAGAGGGGGCTGATCCTGACGTCTAGTGAGTAGAGGCCAAGGATGCTGTTCACTATCCTACAATGTCCAAGACAGCTTCCCCCTCCAACAACAACAAAGAATTATTAGCCCCAAATGTCAACAGTGCTGAGGCTGAGACACTCTTGCCTAAAGGAAAGAGAGTTGGACCCCGTTAGAACAGAATTTTGTTTGCTGGAAAAGAATACCCAAACTAGAATGGATCTTAAAGAGTATAATCCCAAATTCCCAATTTGGGATTAACATATATACACTACTATATATAAAATAGATGATCAACAAGGACCTACTGTATAGCACAGGGAACTCTACTCAATATTCTATAATAACCTACGTGGGAAAAGAATCTGAAAAACAATGGATATATGTATATGTAAAACTGAATCACTTTGCTGTACACCTGAAACTAACACAACATTGTAAATCAACTATACTCTAATATAAAATAAAAATTAATTTTTTAAAAAAAGAACATAATCAAATTGCCTCTCTTTGTTGACAAGGAAACCAAAATTCATGACTTAAGTGCCTGAGATGCTGCAGCTCATTGGCACAGAGGAAGGACCAGAATCCCTGTTTACTGACACCAGGGCAAGACAGGTTCTGGTTACTCTGCCATAAAAACGTAAATCTGGGGCTTCCCTGGTGGCGCAGTGGTTGAGAGTCCGTCTGCCGTTGCAGGGGACACGGGTTCGTGCCCCAGTCCGGGAAGATCCCACATGCCGCGGAGCGGCTGGGCCCGTAAGCCATGGCCGCTGAGCCTGCGCGTCCGGAGCCTGTGCTCCGCAGCGGGAGAGGCTGCAATGGTGAGAGGCCCGCGTACCGCAAAAAAAAAAAGGAAATCTGATTAAGCACTGAATGCTGTTTTAGTAATTTTTCAAAAGAGCAATGATTTAAAATCATAGAGTTGTAAAATCTGTCTAGTGTTGGGCAGCCTGTGAAATGGTCCCCCGCAATGATCCCCATTCCTTGGAACTCATGTCCTATGCAATCGCCTCCCCTTGAGTGTGGGTGAGACTAGCTTCTAACTAACAGAAAATGACAGAGTATCACTTCCAAGATTAGGTTACAGAAAGACTCTGGCTTCTCTCCTGGCATGTTCTCCCTCTCCCTCTCTCTTAGCTAGCTTTCCCTGGAGGAGCCAGCTGCCAGTGAGCTTAGAAGCAGATTCTCTCCTAGGCAAGTCCTGAAATGACCGCAGGACTGTGGACACCTTGATTGCAGTCTCCCGAGAAATCCTGAGCCAGGGGTGCCCAGCTAAACTGCACCAAGATTCCTGACCCGCAGAAACTGTGAAATAATAAAGATTCATTATTTTAAGCCACCAAGTTTTGTAGTAATTTATGTTATGGTAAAAAAAATATAAAAATCCTGAAATAGTTTAAAAGGAGGAGAATAATTCAAGTGTTGGCATATCTTTACAACTCAGGAATTTTCAAACCATCTCAGGACTATCTCACTGAATTGAATTTAATTGAATATAATGAAACTACCATTATAGAATTAACTCAAATATCATTCAGCTTCTGGGCATATATGTTGCTGATAAGAGTTTTAATTTGTATGTTTTTAAATCTTTGGGCATTACAAGAAAAAAAAGGAAATGAAAGCTGCGGTTGCTCATAATTCCTATTGTGTTTATGCACTAGAAGAAACAGTCACTTACAAAATACAAGAAATAACACAACATCTAGTTGGTACTATTTTCACTCACATGTGTACTCATGTATTCACAGAGAAAATGCTGAAAACTCCCTGGAGATACTGAAAAAATACTTTACTACCCCCAAGTGGACATATTATTTTTACAGAAATAAAGTGCAAAATTGATGTTGTCTTCGAAAAACAACAACAAAAATGGTATGCAATGATTATACAAAAGACTCAGAATCTCAGAGCTGGTTGGGACTTTAAAACATAACTTTAAAATTTAGAATCCTAGAATGAGTGAGATATTTGAATTACCTCTACAATTTATCTTATGCTTGTACATTTTTAGTTATATGTTTGCTGCCTACCAAGACAGCTCATTCTCTTTGCAGACAGCTCCATTTAGCTATTCTATTAAGTCTTCATTTCTCCTGCAAACTGTCTGCAAACCATGCAAGATCTCTCATGTCGCCTACACTGTTCTTAATGTTCTTAGTGATTTCAAAAAAGGAGATGCTACAACTCTCCAGAAAACATATTCAAATAATGCAGAGAACTGGATTTTAACATTTCTTGAATCTTACCCTAAAAACCTTCCAACACTGTTTCCTCTGTGAAAATGACTGAACTGTTCCTAATATACAAAGAACCCCTGTAAAAAATTGATAAACAGGGGCTTCCCTGTTGGTGCAGTGGTTAAGAATCTGCCTGCCAATGCAGGGGACACGGGTTCGAGCCCTGGTCCGGGAAGGTCCCACATGCCGCGGAGCAACTAAGCCCGTGCACCACAACTATTGAGCCTGCGCTCTAGAGCCCGTGAGCCACAACTACTGAGCCTGAGTGCCACAACTACCGAGCCTGAGTGCCACAACTACCGAAGTCCATGCACCTAGAGCCCATGCTCTGCAACAAGAGAAGCCACCCAATGAGAAGCCCACGCACCACAATGAAGAGTAGCCCCCACTCGCCGCAACTAGAGAAAAGCCTGCAAGCAGAAACAAAGACCCAACGCAGCCAAAAATAATAAACAAATAAATAAATAAAATTTTTAAAAAATTAATAAACATAAATCTTAAATAGTCTTGGGATACCAGGAGGGGGAGTTCTCATGCCCTCCAGTGATAGTAGAACCCTACAGGAAGAAGAAAGATTCCTCTCCTTCCCTGGCAAGGACTCAACCAATGAAAAGCCGTATGGACTCTTTGTTAACTACAGCCCTCCCAACTTTATTTCCACCTCTATAAAAGCATTTTCCTTCCTTTGCTATGTGGGCCTCGCTCGTGTCTCGCCATGGTTGCAGACCCTGAATTGCAATTCCCTGCTGATCCTGGATAAACCCATCTTGGCTGGAGAAATATCTGGCAGTCTATTTGTTTTAGGTCAACATTTTGATGCCCCATACAGGGACAAGACAAGACACCCCAAAGGCCCCAGGGCTGGTGAGCAAAATAGGTATGGTACCCAAAATTGAGCCCACTGAGCTCATTGCTTTTCTTGCTGATCCCTGGAGTTTAAAGGTATCTTTCTCCTGGATCCAAGCTTACAACCTCTTTTCATTTGAAGTTCTCCAGGCTCTATTAGGGATCTGTTTTAAGGTTTCATCTTTCTGGTTAAAGCCTTCTTCTGTATGCAAGTACTCATTTGACACTTCAGTCTAATTTGGAGATCAGATTATTTCAGTTGAAGCTGGCTGAGATGCCTTTGGCCCATTCCTTCAGGAACAAGGGCTGCTTCACTGAAACTGCACCAGTTCAGCCATTGACCCACTCCTTTGGAATAGGGGCTGTCAGAGAATAAACTGCGTCCTTAGAATTGGCTGGTGTTAGGCCTGCAGGCGTATGAGTTGCAAGCTGTTTGAATTGAACTGTATGAGCTATGTGAAAATTACTCTTTTACTCTAGAGAAAAACCTCTGAGAAATGGCATCCCAGTTATCTAAACATTTTGAAGGTGCCCCCCCCGCAAGGACTCTGATAGATTTTATGTTTAAAAATTGTGTTCCTTCCTCATGTGCATTTTTAACTAAATGGACCAGCCTGACCAAAGGTAATTGAGAATATCAATGACCATTATGGGGAACTTTTGAAGTCCTCAAACTTAAATTTCTTAAAACCAAATCGGATTACAATAGTTCAAAAATGTCCAGAATTGAATGGAATGCCTATTTCAACTGGTATTTTGAGGCTTTACAACCTTTTCAGGAGTCTAAAATTGCCTCTCTGCAAAATAAGATTTTAAATTAACTGAGATAAACAAATCATTCAAGAAAGAAAAAAATGGCCCTTGAAGCCTCAGTCTAGTCTTCCTCGGCTCCTGTGTCGCAGGCTTGCCTCTGGCTCCAACTTGTTTCTCTCCCTTCGCTCCTCATGATCAGACTCCACCTCTGGTGCAACCCTTCCCTTTCCCTTCTACGCCACCTATGCCTCTTCTATGCCCTCAATTCTCCCATACTAATTCTCTTTCTGAACTTCCCTTTTCCTCTGAACACCTCAGAAGCTGTCCCTTTAAAATTAAGCTTTCTAAGGATCCAGAGGCTAAACCCTTAATTTCTTATATTCCCTGGACTAAAGCTGATATGGGAATCACAGTCAAAGGCTTTTCCAAAGTAACCAAAGATCCTTACAGATTGGCTGGGGAATTTAATATAGTCATTCAAACGTACCAACCTGGTTTCTCTGACTTATATCAGCTAGCTCATATGCTTGTCAGTGAAGGCCAGCCCAGCGTTGGATGAAAACTGCTGATTGGGAAAATCCTAAAACGTCTCTAGAATTACAACTGGGAAACCAGTCCACTGACTTATTATATGATCAGGCTAGGCAACTTCATTGAGCAATTCTTAGGGCTTTTCCAAAGCCTGTGCATTGGAACAAAATTTTTAAGGCCTTAAAGGAGAGTTTGATGAACCTACCTGCCCTTGGGCATCCCAACTATCAGATTCTCTTTTTCCTTTTTCTATATGAAAAGGAAGGGATTGCCCTTGGGTACTCACCCAGAAACATGGGGACCACCATAGATTCACAGAGTATTAAAACCAGCAACTGGATGCTGTGGCATGGGGATTCTCCCTTGCCTGAGAGCCATTACAGCCACTGCTCTTTTGGTCATCATCAAGAAATTTGCTGTGGGATCCCCTTTAACCATTTGTGTACCTCATGCAGTAGAAGCTTTCCTGACTTCTTATCACACTCAACATTTCTCATTCAGCCACTTCACCTATGAAGTCCTTTTGTTAACTGTTCCTTGCATAACTCTTTATGTTGTAATAACGTGAAACCTGCTCCTCTTCTGCCCTCCATCACTGAGGAAGTCCCTTATGACTATTTAATACCAACACACCACCCCCAACTCCTCGTGGAGATCTACAGGAAATTCCCCTGGGTAACACTGACTTCTCATGATTCAATGATGGTTCTTATTCAAAAGATGACAACGACAAATATTGTGCTGGGTACGCTATTGCAACTCATTTTGATGTTGTTGAGGCAGCATCTTTACCTATGGCTACTTCAGCCCTACAGGCTGAATTATATACTCTTACACAGATTTTTACTTTAGCCAAGGGCAAAACCGCCAATATTTCACTGATAGTAGGTATATTTTTCAGAGTATCTCATAATTTTGGAATGTTGTGGAAGCAACATGGCTTCCTTACTTCCAGCAAAAGTAAAATTAAAAATGGTTCCTACGTTCAGGAATTATTGGATGTAATACTTTTACCTGCACTTCAGCTATTATTAGATTCTAGGACAGTCTAAACTTGACTCTCTGGAAGCTAAAGGAAATCATCTTGCTGATATTTCTTCATGAAATTCTGTCCTTAAAGGGATCAAGAGCAGTCAAACCTGTATCACGGTCCAAAGGGATAGTTCCCCAAATGATAATTTGGAAAACATGGCAAGAGAAACACACAATTGACTTCAGAAAAGGAAAAATAAGATCGGAAATTCAACAACTGTTGGTCTGATAAAAAGAGAAAACTCTGGTTTGGACCAAAAACCAACCCAGTTCTACTAGAAACTCTAAAATTTCCACTCCTCACCACTGTACATGCATTAAACTATTGGTCTACTAACAAAATGACAGCATTCATGAATCAATATTGGTGGGGAAAATGAACAAGGCTGCAAAAAGTACCTACCTCACTTATCCCACTTACCCCAAATACAACCCAGGGTGGTCTATTTGAACTACTATTGGACATTTAAAACTGCCTAATGGACCATTTGCGATCTGGCAAATGGATTTCATACAACTTCTTCCATCTAATGGACATAAATAAGTTTTAGTTATGAACTGTATGTTTTCTCACTAGACTGAAGCCTTCCCTTACAGATGGGCTATTTCCTCTTCTGTGGCCAAAGTCCTTTGGGGAAAGATTGTCCCTACCTGAGGAACTCCTGTCAAACTTCAGGAGTTTGTGACCAAGTGACCAAGGAACCCATTTTACTTGTCACACCCATTTTACAAGTACCATTCAGGTACTTCGAAAAGCATGTGCTGTTTGGCTGGTTTTACACTTTCATTGCACTTTCCACCCTCAATGCTCTGAAAGCATTAATTGCATTATTAAGACTTAACTGGCAAAATTTGTAGACCCTCAAAACACCTTAGCCAAACGCACTGACCTTGGCCCTTCTAAGTGTCAGATTCACCCCTTTTGGAATTAATTACCTCTTACCCTTTGAGATAGTCACAGGACACCCAATGTACTTTTCTCCTGTTTCTTTTGACCCACAACGGATAGAAGGAGAGATACTCCAATATGCAAAAGACCGATTGCTTCTATTAAAAATAACCGTATTTTGGAAGAGCAATCTTTTCACAGTGCACTCTCAGAAGACAGAGACCTGAAGCATCGCACTTTGCAACCTGTAGATTTCATCTATTGGAAAAGATACCGCTCGAAGAACTCTCTTCAACCTGGTCGGAAGTGCCCCTATCAGGTTTTGCTAACCAACCCTTGTGTAGTCAAACTCCAGGGAATAGGCTATTGGATTCACACCTAAAGGAAGCACCAAACCCTGAATGGACCTGCACATTATCTGGTGACCTGAACATAAAGATTTCCCAGAACTGAAGCAGACAACATCTGATGAGACAGTTTTCCCAAGATATCCAGACCAGTCATGTTGGAAATTTGTTGTCAAACTTCTGATGATGACATAATGCTTCGATGATCTCCATTGTCTATGATCTTGATAACATACGGACTTTAGATAATAAGTGCCTGACAGTTCTCCCTCCTAACCTCTCCTTGTTACTCATACGTGACCTCAATAGGTTTCCAATCTGTGCACTTTTTCTCCAACACTACACCCAGGAATGGTTCTTCCTAGCATTGAGGGACAAGAAGACACTGAAACTGAAAAATCCGCCTCTTGATCAGCGATGCTTTTAAAGAAAGACTTTGATCAAAAGAGGGAATGTAAAAGAATTAATAAAAGAAACCTCAATTAAATAGAGTAGGGAGACCAGAAAGGGAGCTCTCATGCCCTGTAATGATAACAGAGCCCAACAGAGAGAAGACTCCTTTCCTGGCAAGGACTCAGCCAGTGGAAAGACATGGACTCTTTGTTTAGGACATACCCCTGCCAACTTGCTTTTCTCCCTTGCTTCCCTTGCTTCCCTTGCTGTCTGGGGACTTGCATGTGGCTCACCATGGTTGTAGACCTCAAATTTCTATTCTCTGCCGAACTCGAATAAACCTATCTTGGCTGCAGAAATATCTGGCATGTTGCTCCCCATTCATTCCCTTCAACTTCCTTTACCCATTCCAAGATTTAAATCGGGGGGAGGATAGAAAGCCTTATGTGCCTTAAGCTATGAATTGTGCATCTCACTGTGGTCATTTACAGGAGAGCCCTGCACTGGAGCTTTGGACACCTGAGCAACTATTAATAAAGTGGCATTTTGTTCTCACTCCAGTTTTCCTTATACATATTACTTGTCAAGGGAACTTATGGAAGGAAGTTCTTTCAGGCCAGAACTGGGCATTTTTAGGAATCAGAACCATAATGCCATCCTAATTCCCCTAAGATCTGATGCTTAAACGTGTAAAGCACATTTTATCCCTCTTCTAGAGACTCACATTCATAGTGGCATTTTAAGGCTCTGCAAAGTCCTGCAATGAAGAGATTTGCTTAACCTCATTTAATTTGGAGTTTTCATGCCTGTGTATTCATTGTATCCCACTGTGGTAATGTCACTGAGGGCACAGTTCAGGAAACAGTATAGACTAGGGGGTCACCAAACTTTTTCTGTAAAGGACCATATGTATTAAATATTTTAGGTTTTTACAGCCATACACATTCTTTCACAACTACTCAATACTGTCATTGTAGCATTAGAGAAACCACTGACAATATGTAAATTAATTAGCATGGCTGTGATCCAATAAAACTTTACAAAAAACAGGTCGTAAGCCAGATTTGGTGTTGGATTATGGTTTGCCGACTCCTGGTTTGGACTAAGAAAAGTCAAGTGATTTTTGTTTTCTTTTTGCATTTTCTCCTAGGTTCACAACCTAATCCTGTTTCTTAAGGTCTTATTTCTTTGACGGGGAAAAACATTGGAAGAAAAAGAGAGAACTGATTCATCATTTTGACCTAAACCAATGAGAGTTAGTTTTTGCTTTGAATTTTATTGTTCTGTTCCCTCTCTCTCTCTCTCTCTCTCTCTCTCTCTCTCTCGCTCTCTCTCTCTCTCGCTCTCTCCCCGCCCCCCATCTTAATCTGTAATTAGTTCTGGCCAGGACATGGGCTTCCCTGGTGGTGCAGTGGTTAAGAATCCGCCTGCCAATGCAGGGGACACGGGTTCAAGCTCTGGTCCGGGAAGACCCCACATGTTGCGGAGCAACCAAGCCTGTGTGCCACAACTACAGGAGCCTGCTCTCTAGAGCCCGCGAGCCACAACTACTGAGCCTGTGTGCCACAAGTACTGAAGGCCGTGCGACTAGAGCCCGTGTTCCGCAATAAGAGAAGCCACCACAATGAGAAGGCTGTGCACCGCAAGAAAGTGTAGCCCCCACTCACCGCAACTAGAGAAAGCCCGCGGGCAACAATGAAGACCCAATGCAGCCAAAAATAAATAAATTAATTAAAAAACCAAAATTGTTCTGGCCAGGACAGCTGGCTTTCTGGAAAGTGAAATACAAAAGCACTGGGCAGAAACCCAAAACAGAAGAAAAGAGTATCATGGCCAAGAAAAAATGAGAACAAGAGGGAGAGATCCTAAAAGGGGAAAGAGAGCCTTTGCCCAGTACCTAGCTGCAGTTTTTCCCTTTATGCTTTTCTCTAGAACCTTTACCATTAGCAAGGTGGCCTGGCTGGTCCTTAGTGTCTATTTCATCCCTTATCCATAGGGAAGGTCTTTCTCCTCCATGTGGATAGAAAGAGGTTAACAGAGTAGAGAACGAAGACAGTCTCAAGGGTCCATTTAAAATTAGAGTAAGTGATCAATAATTATAAATGAATCCATTCCCTCCCTTGAGTGTTATTTTTGAAAATTTTGGTTCATTAAACAATCTTTTTATGGACACTACACACTTTCCCTCCATTTATCTGCTTCTCTTTTATAGCAAAATTACATGAGTCTATATTCTCTGCCTCTACTTCCTCATCTCCTACCTTCTCTTGAAATCATTCCAGTTGAGCTTTTTTTCCCACTACTCCAGGGAAACCACATTCCTTAAGCTCTTCAATGACTCCAGGTATCAATTATCAAGCCTCTCTTTGCTCATCCTCTCCACGGGAGAAGGACTGATTTGATCCTCCTCCTTACTGAAATACTTTCTTCACTTGACTCCTCGGACACCACACTCACCCTCCAGCCACTTCTCAAACATTTCTTCACTACCACTCTAATCCAAACCTTCCTCCCTTACGTTATCTATCATGTAGCTTCGTAGTTAGTTTTCTTGATTCCGCTTTGGTCCTCCATAGTCTATTCTCTACACAAGAGATGCAGGGATAGTTGATTTGATGCTTTAAAAAGTCTCGATCTGTTTAAAATCTACTAACGACATGCCAACACACTTAGAACAAAACCCAAAACTACTGCACGGCCTACAGAGGCCCTGCATATAATGTGATCCCAACAGCTCTCCGACTTGCTCCCAATCGTACTCCACCCACAGGACAATGGCCTTACAGTTCATTCCCATCTCATGGCCTATGCGCCTCCTGTCCTAGCTCCCTGTAACACACTTCTCCCAGATGTTTTGCTGCCTTGCATCTTACTTCATGCAGATCTCCATTCAAACATCCCATCTCAGAAAAGCTTTCACTGACCAATACTCCATCTTCACTGTCTATCCTCCTTATCTTACTTTAATTTTACTTGAAATACTTATCACATCTTAATTATGTCATATATTTATTTCTTGGTTGGTCTGTCTGCCCCAATAGAAAATGAGCCCCATGAGGGCAGAGACTCAATATGGTTCACGACTCTATTTACAGCACCTAGAATACTGCCTGGAATATAGATGTTCAGTAAATATTTGTTGAATGGGCTGGGCACTGGGATATAAAATACTTATAATACTTGGCCTTAAAAAGGCCCTGCAAATCTAATTCAAAATATGGAATAGGAAGCAATGGAGAATCATGCATACAACTGGAAAGATATAAGGCAGAGTTATGGCTATACATAAAAGAATATGTTATATTTTATAAAAGCATGGTTGATTGGACATTACCTCTTACTAGGAGAAGACTTTACAGAGCAGATGACATTAAGCTGAATGTTAGCGAATGCATAGTGTTTTGCCTGAAATAAGAGGAAGAAGGAATAGCATGAAAAATGCTAGGGAGGTAAGAAAGGATGTTCATTCATTCGTTTAATGAATATTTATTGATTTTCTATTATGAGTTTGCTAAGCATTGTTCTACATGCTAGGGATTCGGGAATGAATAAAACAGAGAAGAATACAAATCACAGCCTCAAAAAGTTTATGTTCAAGTGGGAAGAGTTAGTCAATAAGAAAATTAGCAAAGAAATATACCAAACAATTTCAGATTATGAAATAAGCAGGGTCACAACACACTGGAGGATGGGATAAAGAGCTTAAAAGGACTGTGCAGAGGCACTGCGTGGGACAAACTCATCACAGAAGTTCTCTCAGGGAAGTCCTGGAAACTAAAGGGTGAGAAGGAGCTAGCTCAGCACAGAGATAGAGGAAAATCACACCAGGCCAAGGACACAGCAAGGGCATAGTCAGAGGAGTCATTAGTATAGTATGCTTGCTGACCATTTCTGGTTCTTCACCTCCCAGGCACGTGTAGAATTGCATTGCCTTGTTCTTGTATTATATGGGGGACTGTGATTAATTCTAGCCCTCTAAATTGTGAGCAGAAGTAATATGTGTCACTTAATTGCTGATGTGAGATCTGCCAGAGTTATGTTTGCCCTCTGCGATAGCAACTAACAGTTGTTGGCCACTTCATCATCCTAGGTCTCTGAGTAATAGCAATAAACAGAGCTCCTCTGCTGATCTATAATGAGCAGATAAGAGCATTTATGGTCACTTTTTGTGTGGACATATGTTTTCATTTCTCTCGGGTACATATCTAGGAATGGGATTCCTCGGTCATATGGTAACTCAAGGTTTAATATTTTAAGGAGCTGCCAAAGAGTTTTTCAGAGTGGCTGCACCATTTTGCATTTCTAACGGCAGTGTGTGAGGGTTCCAATTTCTCTGCACCTTCACTGATACTTGTTATTGTCTGTCTTTTTAATTAAAGCCTTTCTAAGGAGTATGAAATGGTATGTTGTGGTCTGGACCTGCATTTCACTAATGACTAGTGAACACGTGATTTAATTGACACTAGGCAAGAAATTATGCAAGGACCACTAAAGAGGTTCTTTCGAAAGTCCAATGATAAATGATGGATGAGGCAGTAATAGTGAGGAGGGTGTGAACTGTGAACCCTCACAGCACAAACAGTGTGCTGAGGGACTTGATTAAACTCACGCTCTGCCAAACCATTTTCGGTAATTCTCCACTCATTCCTTTCTGTAGGTTTCCACTTTCCCACAGCCCCCAATTCCTTTTTGTTCCCCCTTTTTTACCTTCCCATAGCCCCTTTGTGATCTCTCTCTGTTTTCCCTTTAAAAATCTCAGTTACCTTAATATATGACATAATTAAGATGTGATAAGTATTTCAAGTAAAATTAAAGTAAGATAAGGAGGATAGACGGTGAAGATGGAGCTGGAGTTGAGCTCAGTTTATACTAGAGTCTCTCTCCCTTACTGCATCGGTCTGAATAAAACCTGCCTTTTTGCCACTTTTAACGTCTAAGTTTTTGGTGCTACTGCTCTTTGACCAGGTAAAGAAAATATATTTCAGAACTAGAATGAAACATCATGATGAAGGATTATAAGTAGGGAATGAACATAAGGAACAAGTCAAGGTCGACTCCTGGGATTTCAGCCTGAATAGTCTCTGAGAGGGTTCTTAGGGAGATGAAGACTCCATTTAATGATATGAAATTGTCTTGGTGGGGGTGGGAAGCATGGAAGAAGAGGAAGGAAACGTTTTAAATTCTGTTTTGAAAATGCTAATTTGACATGCCTTTCATATATCCAATTGTAATTAGTAAAGAATCAGAGGGATATATTAATCTGGAACACGGGAAAGAATGCAGGATGCAGATACAGATTTGGGAGCCATTTCCATCTGTTTGGTATTTAAAGCCATGAGGTAGATGAGATCACTGTAGGAAAATATACAGACAGAGAATTGGTCTGGGACCAGTTAGTGGAGAACTCAAACAAAGGTAGGACTGTGAAGGTAAAATCAGGGGAATAAAGGAGGATATAAAGAAACAAGTAAAATATTATGAGAGGGTTGTAACCTAGATACCAAGATAAGAGTTTTAAGAAGGAAAGTGTGGTCAACAGTAAACGATGAGTAAGAAGTTTGAAGACGTGTCCATTCGTTTTGGTAACATGATGATCATGGATAGGAAAGGTTTAGAGAAGTAATGATGGTGAAAGCCAGATTGAAGTAGATTAAAGAAATAGCGGAAGATAAGGACCAAGGTCCAGTGAGTGTAGACCAATTCTTCAACATTTACTGTGAAGGAGGATAGAGAAGTATGATGGTGGTAGAAGTCAGATCATGAGAAGGTAAATTGTGAGAAACTGGAGTACATTTATATGCAATGGGAATGATTCGGATAAAAGGAAGAATTTGTGATGCAGGAGATGGGGAAACTACAGAAACAAATGCATAAGGAAGTTACAGCGGCTGGGACAGAGAGCACAGCGGGAGACTGGATAGAAGTCTCCTTAGATAGAAGCCGAGAAAGGATGGAAAATAGAAAATACAGGTCTAAATAAAGATATGTTCTGGATTTGTAATGTATATATGAGAGTTCCCTCTGCTTCTATTTTTCAAGTAAAGTTATCAGGCAAGAGTGAGGGCATGGAAGTAGTAAGACATCTAAGGGAGTGAATTATAAATGACTTGTCCCAGAGAGGAGAAAACAAACTTAACAGGATGAGAATTCTCCGCAGTGTGAGTGCCCATTTGATGTCTGTAGTCTTGAATTTAAACTGCAGTGGATTCATCACCATACTGTATGTGTCTTTTCCATTTAGGTGCAGATGTTTACCTGTTTAGGTAGAGATTAAGACAAGGTAAGTAATAAGATTCAATCTGCTGCCTTGGATTTCGCTAGGCAAACACATCAGAGGGTTAGTAAGGCAAAGTTTTGAGGGATTTTGTAAGGGAATGATTTTCATGCTGGACAAGAGAGGCTGAACTGAGTAAAGAGGCAAACATAGATAAAAGGCGAATGGTCACTGGTGTAAAACGGTGAGGTCAGTGCGTTGGAGACCTAGTTGGGGTGAAAATATTTTGGGGAGGATGAAATGACTAATCAAGTCAGAAACACAGAGGCTGGTGATCAGAGAGAAATGATGCTCGAAATGAAGATTTTAGAGGTGAGAGTGAATGATGATAGCAAGGTCTAGGATAAGGTGGGGTGGAAGACAAGAACATTAGTGGAGATGAAAGTGACCAATGGACCATCTTTTTAGGCACTGAAGTCACCAGATATTCTGATAAGCACATAGTTTTTGCAAATTCTCCACGTTATATTTAAAAGGGGGAGGCTCTTAGCCTACAGAGGTTCACTATTGAAGGCCAAAGTCATGGATTGCAGATATTATCAAAATCTGCCATAAGTTGTCCCAAGCTTTATTGAAGTCTACGAGAATGGTGCTCCATGGAATTGTTACTACACAACTTGTGTAGCTGTAGCACAGCCCTGTGGACATACTGAGCCTGACCAATGGTCTAGTCCAGTTGTTCTTAAGTGGGGAATCATCTGGGGATGCTTTGCTCCCTTTCTCCCCAGGGGATAATTGGAAGTATCTGGAGAAACTTTGGGTTGTCATAATTTCAGGGGGTGTGGGTGCTACTTGTGGGTAGTGGCCAAGGATGCTGCTAAACATCCTGTAATGGACAGGATCACGCTCTACTATAAAGAATTATCTGGCTCAAAATGTCAATAGTGCCAATGTTGAGAAACCCTAGTCTAGTCCCAGGAGCTATTTTGGAGCATTTCCTTTAATTTTCTTCTACTGGGCAGAGGAATGCATAGCTCAGACATAAAAGCCCATGGTGATTTTTGTATCACAGCATGGGGTTCGTGTAGACTCCTATCAAGTGGTCCTTGCCCTAATCTCTCCTCCTCTTCCCACTGATGCTTCTTATGCAACTTGTTCTCATTCCTGGCTAGAGATAGAGAAAGCAACTGTAATCACGAAGTCATTCAACTCATTACCTGATACATAAAATTAACTTAATTAAAAAGGAAGAATTAGGTCAATCCTTCTCAACTGGCCACACTTTAGTTAACCTATAAACTGTTAATCTAATTGTGGAGCCTCCCTGGACTCGAGAAATGCCCCAGAGGTATTCCTTGCCTTCTCTCAGACATTGGCAATTCACCAAAGGGCTTGCAAAGGGAGATCTAGGTTAAGTATCCAATACCTGGGGGCCAAGTTCTGAATGAAGTGCTACTTGCCCTAAGAACTTTACCTTTACTTGATGTTTTGTGCCAGAGTAGGTATTTATTTCTGAGACTAGTTCCTAGTCAGCTCTGCCACTAACTTGCCATGTCACCACGGAGAGGTCACTTTCCCTCCCTGGATTCAACTCACTGCCTGAAGCTTGAAGCGGAGGGACAAACTAGGTTCTGTCCAAAGCTCGAGTATTAAGAATCTCAGATTCATTTTGATAGGTGCCAATAAATTTAGCAGATTTGATATGGTCCTCTAGACATAGTCTCCAGTGAGAGAAATACAGTTACTAAACACATAACAATGAAAGGTGATGAATGAATATAGGAGAAGGTCATAATATCATCAGGGTCTTACCATTCAAAGTGTGGTTCCTGGACCAGCTTTATCAGCCTGACTTGTGAAAAAGGCAAGAACTCAGGTTCCCATCCCTTACTGAATCAGAGTCTGCATCGTAGCAAAATCCCCCAAGTGACTCATACATGCATTAAAGTTTGGGAAGCACTGGTCTAGGGGGTCAGGAGGACCTTCATGCACTTTTAATCAGCAGGAGGTGGGAATAAAGCCGGAAAGATTGGCTAGGGCCAGGTTAAGCAGTTTGGGCTTCCCTTTGTAGATATTTGAAGACAGGATAGAGCATTTAAGTGGGGGAAACATAATCAAAGCTGAGATTTAGGAAGATTCAGTTGTCCATATGTATTGAAACAGACAATAGAAAAGATTGCAGGAAGTAACTAGAAAAAGGGAGACAGTTACTAGGCTATTGCAACAATGCAGGTAATGGTATCACAAAGACAAAATAATGAATAAAACCTAATGTAATTTTATATTTCAACGGCGTACTCATAAAAACCACAAGATTTTCCTAGGATTTTAGAGCTCGTTTTCAGCCTCTGAGACACTTGAGATCAGCAAAGGGATTTTAAGTCTCTTTTCAAATTGCTAGGGGTAAAAATTTTAAATGAGAGCAATATGTAAAATAATGTATATAATATTTCAGTTATACAAGTAAAACCTATCATCAGCCACTTATAGACATGGGTATTTTATCATCCATGGGTTGCTCTCCATTGCCAAAGTGATCAAGTTTAAAAAATAAGTAAATAAACCCATGTATTGGGCAACATGAATAAGTAAATTAAAAGCATACAGGTAAGACACTTCCTTTTCTGGAACTCTATCATCAGCCAATTGTGATAGTTAGGTTTGTCTCCTAAGGGCAGTTAAACTCTGACATGATAGAATTCAACCATTCAGTGGTATCCATTCATTCCACAAAACTTACTGAGATCCTATTAAATAGGTTCTGGTACCAGTGCCAATGTGTGTATGTGGGGGGAGGGGTGGTCCCACACCAAGAAGCAATTCTCAGGACACCAGCTGGGTGTACTGAAATTCAACCCAATTCTGACACTCTCTACCCAGAGACAGCATCAGATTCCACATGTTAAGGGTTTAATCCTACAAGACTGCCCTCACTACCTCCACACTTAAGACATCAGTCACAAGACCAAGTTCTTACCTGTTCTTCTAAACAAATGGCTATAAATCAGAGATTCCCAAGACCTCCTCCTTTGATTTGATTGACTTGCTAGAGCAGCTCCCAGAACTCAGAGAAATAGTTTACTTACCAGATCACCGGTTTGTTATAAAAGGATATAACCCAGGAACAACTAGACAGAAGAGATGCATAAGACAAGGCATGGGGGAAGGGCAAGGAGCTTCCAAGCCTTCTCCAGGCATGTCATTAGCCATTCTCCCAGCGCCTTCATGTGTTCACCAACCCCAAACTCTCCAAACCCTGTTGTTTACGGTTATTATGGAGACTTCATTACAGACACAGGAACGATTGAATCATTGGCTATTGAAACCTCCAGCTCCACCCAACCCTCTAATCACAAGGTTGGTTCTTCTGGCAACCAGCCCCTCACCCTTAGGTTACCTAAGGGCTTTCAAAAAGTCACCTCATTAACACAACAAAAGACACCTTCATTTCTCTTACCACAGGAAATTCCAAGGGTATGAGGAGCTGTGAGCCAGAAATTGTGGACAAAGACCAAATGTAGATGAGAAATACATTTTGGTCATCCGAATGACCAAATGACCAAATACACACTTCTTATAAATCACAGTGTCACACCTGTGATTACCCCAAGTAGCTTTCCAGGTGTGCAGACATGATGGTGAGTTCAAGCAGATGTGATTGCTGCCCTTCTGGGTAGACAAATCTTAAACTGCCAGAAAAACACCCTGAATATTTATTTCAAAACTTAAAGTGGAAAATTTAGAAGAGATGGTAGAGTAGTAGCTTACTGTGACTGCTGTTACAAATTTAGTGGTTTAAAACAACAACAAACTATTTTCTCCCAGTCCTAGAAGCCAGAGTCCAGATCAAGGTGTCAGCAAGGCCATGAAGGCTGAAGCCTCGAGGGGAGGATCCTTCCTTTCCTCTTCCAGCTTCTGCTGCTCCAGATCTTCCTTGGCTTCTGCCAATGGAACTCCAATCTCTGCCTTCATCTTCACATGGCTCTCTCCTCTCCTCCCTGTGCCTTCTCCTCTTCTGTCTCTGATAAGGAGGACACCTGTCATTGCACTTAGGGCCCTCCTGGAAAACCCAGGATGATCTCATGTTGAGATCCTTCACTTAATTACATCTGCAATGACACTTTTTCCAAATAAGGCCACATTCACAGGTAACAAGTGTTTAGACTTGGACATATCTTTTTTGGGGAGCTACCATTCAACCCACTACAGATGGCAGGCATGCTCATAAAATGATTAGGTACTGTTAATCTGGTTATATAAATAAAGCTACAAGTCCACCAAGAGAGTCAACCATTGGTACTGTCCCCCAAGTTGCTCCAACTTGAGTAAAAAGACCTAAACCAAGCAGAGAGCTGAGGTATTAGAGAGGCACACACACCTTGCCATTTCTGTGAAAAAAAAAAAAAAAAAACACTTATCCCGGGGCCCATGAGGATGACTTCAGTGGCCCTTCAGAAGTGCTTGAATAAACTGACGGAGCTTCAGAAAAGCAGCATTTAAGTGAGGGGCCAATAATTTAACCGTCTTAGGGAAAGCTTCTCAGAATACTCATCAGTAGCGCTCTGTTTAAGTGACGAGGGGAATAAACCATAGCCCCATTATGCGTAGGAGAGTGAGAAGAGTCAAGGGAATTAATTTTAAAGCCAACAAAGTCTCAGTAAGGTTGATAAGCTTCAGATCCACTTGAGTATTTTCAACCCACTGCCATTTGTAGCTGTCAATAATGTTTATTGAATGGGTGTCAATGGACATTGGAAGTATGTAATAATACAATAATAATTATGCTACCTAATAATTATGTTATTATCCCTAATATTAAGTAGTACAATTTTACATCAAAATATGAATAAAAATTATTAGATAAAATACATTATCACATTTAATCACTCATTATTATTTGAGACAATAAGTTAGATAAAAGGCATTCATCTACTATGAATCAATGAAATCTTTCAAGCCGAGAATATCTACATTATGCTTCTCTGAGCTTTTATACTAACTACAAAATTATCTAAAAGTGGATATATATATGTCATGTACAAAAGTGACCAAAATATATTTACAGCCACAATATAAATAGGTTGCTAGCCCAGGCCTCAATCTTAATAAAATTATCAACTTAGCCTGGAACAAGACATCTTCTCCTCTGTGAGGGTCACTGTTTTCTTCTGTTAAAAGAAAGGAATTCTCTCTGGGGCCATGCAATACAGGCCCAGAAAGAAAAAAAAAAAGAATACTGAAGTCACATAAGTTGAGAAATGCTGCAAAGCATATATTCTTCCTAGATATTCATAATTCACGTTAGTATACTAATGGTTCTGATGTAGATGTTTTGTAGATGTCAACAAACTAATTCTAGAATTTACATGGAAAGTCAACAGACCTAGAAGAGCCAACGCAGTACTGAAGAAGAACAGTTTCAAGACACACTACCCGATTTCAAGGCTTATTACAAACTACAGTAACCAAGATGGTGTGCTATTTCTGAAAGAACAGAAACACAGATCAATGGAAAAGAACAATGCCCATAAATAAACCAGGACAAATATCATCACGTGATTTTTGACAAAGAAACAAAGGCAATTAAATAGATAAAGGGTAGTATTTTCAACAAATGATGCTGGAACAATTAGAAACCTATATGCAAAAAATGAACCTACACACAGACCTTACACCTTAAACAAGAATTAACTCAAAATGGGTCATAAAAATGTAAAACTATAAAACTTCCAGAAGAAAATATAATGCACTTTGAGTTTGGTGATAAGTTTTGAAATATAACACCAAGATTACGATTATAAAAGAGAAAAATTAATAAGTTAGACTTAATTAAAAATTTCTGCTCTGTGAAAGCCATCATTTTTAAGACAATGAAAAGACAAGCCAGAAACTAAGAGAATAAACTTGTAAAACATATATCTAATAAAGGACTTGTATTCGAAATACACAAAATTTTAATTCAACAATAAGAAAACAACTTAATTTCAAATGTGCAAAAGATGTGAAAAGACATTTGATGGAAGATATAGAATGGCAAGAAAAATTATTCAACATCACTTATTATGAAAATGCAAATGAAAACGAGATACTACCGTGTACCTATTAGAATGGCTAACATAAAAATTAAAAAAACAGATAACAGGGATCGAAGGGAAGATGGCGGAAGAGTAAGACGCGGAGATCACCTTCCTCTCCACAGATACACCAGAAATACATCTACACGTGGAACAACTCCTGCAGAACACCTACTGAAGGCTGGCAGAAGACCTCAGACCTCCCAAAAGGCAAGAAACTCCCCACGTACCTGGGTAGGGCAAAAGGAAAAAAGAATAAACAGAGACAAAAGAATAGGGACGGCACCTGCACCAGTGGGAGGGAGCTGTGAAGGAGGAAAAGTTTCCACACACTAGGAAGCCCCTTCGCGGGCGGAGACTGCGGGAGGCGGAGGGGGGAGCTTCGAAGCCGCGGAGGAGTGCACAGCAACGGGTGCGGAGGGCAAAGCGGGGAGATTCCCGCACAGAGGATCGGTGCCGACCGGCACTCACCAGCCCGAGAGGCTTGTCTGCTCACCCGCCGGGACGGGCGGGGCTGCGAGCTGAGGCTCTGAGGCTAGGGTTTCGGTTTCGGACGGAGCGCAGGGAGAGGACTGGGGTTGGCGGCTTGAACATAGCCTGAAGGGGTTAGTGCACCACAGCTAGCCGGGAGGGAGTCCGGGGAAAAGCCGGCACCTGCCGAAGAGGCAAGAGACTTTTTCTTCCCTCTTTGTTTCCTGGTGCGTGAGGAGAGGGGTTTAAGAACGCTGCTTAAAGGAACTCCAGAGACGGGCGCGAGCCGCGGCTAAAAGCGCGAACCCCAGTGACGGGCGCGAGCCGCGGCAGAAAGCGCGGACCCCAGAGACGGGCGCGAGCCGCGGCTGAAAGCGCGGACTCCAGAGACGGGCGCGAGCCGCGGCTGAAAGCGCGGACCCCAGAGACGGGCGCGAGCCGCGGCTGAGGGCGCGGACCCCAGAGACGGGCGCGAGCCGCGGCTGAGGGCGCGGACCCCAGAGACGGGCGCGAGCCGCGGCTGAGGGCGCGGACCCCAGAGACGGGCGCGAGCCGCGGCTGAAAGCGCGGACTCCAGAGACGGGCGCGAGCCGCGGCTGAAAGCGCGGACCCCAGAGACGGGCGCGAGCCGCGGCTGAGGGCGCGGACCCCAGAGACGGGCGCGAGCCGCGGCTGAGGGCGCGGACCCCAGAGACGGGCGCGAGCCGCGGCTGAGGGCGCGGACCCCAGAGACGGGCGCGAGCCGCGGCTGAGGGCGCTGACTCCAGAGACGGGCGCAAGCCGCGGCTGGAGGCGCGGACCCCAAGGCGGGCGGGAGACGTTGGGGCTGCTGCTGCCGCCACCAAGGGGCCTGTGCGCGAGCGCAGGTCGCTCTCCACTCCCCTCTTCCGCGGAGCCTGTGCAGCCCGCCACTGCCGGGTTCCCGGGATCCGGAGACGACTTCCCCGGGAGAGCGCACGGCGGGCCTCGGGCTGGTGCAGAGTCACGCCGGACTTTGCCGCCGCAGGCCCGCCCCGCATTCCGTGCCCCTCCCTCCCCGCCGCCGGCCTGTACGCCAGAACCCCCGAATCAGCGGCTCCTTTAACCCCGTCCTGTCTGAGCAAAAAACAGACGCCCTCCAGCGACCTACACGCAGAGGCAGGGCCAAATCCAAAGCTGAGCCCCTGGGAGCTGTGAGAACAAAGAAGAGAAAGGGAAATCTCTCCCAGCAGCCTCAGAAGCAGCGGATTAAAGCTCCACAATCAACTTGATGTACCCTGCATCTGTGGAATACATGAATAGACAGCCAATCACCCCAAATTAAGGAGGTGGACTTTGGGAGCAAGATCTATGATTTTTCTCCCTATTCCTCTTTTTGTGAATGTGTATGTGTATGCTTCTGTGTGAGATCTTGTCTGTATAGTCTTGCTTCCACCATTTGTCCTAGGTTCTATCCGTCCATGGTTTTTTCTTAAAATTTTTTTTCTTAATAATCAATTTTAATTTTAAGAACGTTATTATACTTTACCTTCGTCCTTTCTTTCTTTCTTTCTTTCCTTCCTTCCTTCCCTCCTTTAGACAACGAATCATCCCAAATTGAGGAGGAGGTCTCTGACAGCAAGATTTATGATTTTTCCCCCTTTACCTCTTTTTGTGAGGGTGTATGTGTACGCTTCTGTGTAAGACTTTGTCTGTACAGCTTTGCTTCCAACATTTGTCCTAAGGTTCTATCCGTCCTTTTTTTTTTTCTAATTAAGAATTTTTTAATTCAATAACTTTATTATACTCTATTTTATTTTTACTGTATCTTCTTTCTGTTTTCCCTTCTTTCCCTCCTTCCTTCCTTCCTCCCTCCCTCCTTTCGTTCCTTCTTGCCTTCTTTCCTTCCTTGCTTCTTTCTTTCTTCCTTCCTTCCTTCCTTCCTTCCCTCCTTCCTTCCCTCCTTTAGACAACGAATTATCCCAAATTGAGGAGGTGGTCTCTGACAGCAAGATTTATGATTTTTCCCCCTTTACCTCTTTTTGTGAGGGTGTATGTGTACGCTTCTGTGTAAGACTTTGTCTGTACAGCTTTGCTTCCAACATTTGTCCTAAGGTTCTATCCGTCCTTTTTTTTTTTTTTTTCTTCTAATTAAGAATTTTTTAATTCAATAACTTTATTATACTTTATTTTATTTTTACTGTATCTTCTTTCTTTTTGTTTTTACTTCTTTCCCTCCTTCCTTCCTCCCTCCCTCCCTCCCTCCTTTCGTTCCTTCTTGCCTTCTTTCCTTCTTTGCTTCTTTCTTTCTTTCTTCCTTCCTTCCTTCCTTCCCTCCTTCCTTCCCTCCTTTCCTTCTTTCTTTCCTCATACGTCTACTAATTCCCTCTACTTTTTCTCCCTTTTATTCTGAGCCGTGTGGATGAAAGGCTCTTGGTGCTCCAGCCAGGAGGCAGGGCTCTCCCTCTGAGGTAGGAGAGCCAACTTCAAGACACTGGTTCACAAGAGACCTCCCAGCTCCAGATAATATCAAACGGCGAAAATCTCCCAGAGACCTCCATCTTAACACCAGCACCCAGCTTCACTCAACGACCAGCAAGCCACAGTGCTGGACAACCTGTGCCAAACAACTAGCAAAACAGGAACACAACCCCACCCATTAGCAGAGAGGCTGCCTAAAATCATAATAAGGCCACAGACACCCCAAAACACACCACCAGACGTGAACCTGCCCACTAGAGAGACAAGATCCAGCCTCTTCCACCACAACACAGGCACTAGTCCCCTCCACCAGGAAGCCTACACAACCCACTGAACCAACCTTAGCCACTGGAGACAGACATCAAAAACAGGAGGAACTACGAACCTGCAGCCTGCAAAAAGGAGACCCCAAACACAGTAAGATAAGCAAAATGAGAAAACAGAAAAACACACAGCAGATAAAGGAGCAAGATAAAAATGCACCAGACCTAACAAATGAAGAGGAAATAGGCAGTCTACCTGAAAAAGAATTCAGAATAATGATAGTAAGGTTGATCCGAAATCTTGGAGATAGAATGGACAATAGAATGGACAAAATGCAAGAATCAGTTAACAAGGACCTAGAAGAACTAAAGATGAAACAAGCAATGATGAACAACACAATAAATGAAATTAAAAATACTCTAGATGGGATCAATAGCAGAATAACTGAGGCAGAAGAACGGATAAGTGACCTGGAAGATAAAATAGTGGAAATAACTACTGCAGAGCAGAATAAAGAAAAAAGAATGAAAAGAACTGAGGACAGTCTCAGAGACCTCTGGGACAACATTAAACGCACCAACATTCGAATTATAGGGGTTCCAGAAGAAGAAGAGAAAAAGAAAGGGACTGAGAAAATATTTGAAGAGATTATAGTTGAAAACTTCCCTAATATGGGAAAGGAAATAGTTAATCAAGTCCAGGAAGCACAGAGAGTCCCATACAGGATAAATACAAGGAGAAATACGCCAAGACACATATTAATCAAACTGTCAAAAATTAAATACAAAGAAAGCATATTAAAAGCAGCAAGGGAAAAACAACAAATAACACATAAGGGAATCCCCATAAGGTTAACAGCTGATCTTTCAGCAGAAACCCTACAAGCCAGAAGGGAGTGGCAGGACATACTGAAAGTGATGAAGGAGAAAAACCTGCAACCAAGACTACTCTACCCAGCAAGGATCTCATTCAGATTTGATGGAGAAATAAAAACCTTTACAGACAAGCAAAAGCTGAGAGAGTTCAGCACCACCAAACCAGCTTTACAACAAATGCTAAAGGATCTTCTCTAGGCAAGAAACACAAGAGAAGGAAAAGACCTATAATAACGAACCCAAAACAACATAGAAAATGGGAATAGGAACATACATATCGATAATTACCTTAAATGTAAATGGACTAAATGCTCCCACCAAAAGACACAGATTAGCTGAATGGATACAAAAACAAGACCCTTACATATGCTGTCTACAAGAGACCCACTTCAGACCTAGAGACACATACAGACTAAAAGTAAGGGGATGGAAAAAGATATTCCATGCAAATGGAAACCAAAAGAAAGCTGGAGTAGCAATTCTCATATCAGACAAAATAGACTTTAAAATAAGGACTATTAAAAGAGACAAAGAAGGACACTACATAATGATCAAGGGATCGATCCAAGAAGAAGATATAACAATTGTAAATATTTATGCACCCAACATAGGAGCACCTCAATACATAAGGCAAATACTAACAGCCATAAAAGGGGAAATTGACAGTAACACATTCATAGTAGGGGACTTAAACACCCCACTTTCACCCATGGACAGATCATCCAAAATGAAAATAAATAAGGAAACACAAGCTTTAAATGATACATTAAACAAGATGGACTTAATTGATATTTATAGGACACTCCATCCAAAAACAACAGAATACACATTTTTCTCAAGTGCTCACGGAACATTCTCCAGGATAGATCATATCTTGGGTCACAAATCAAGCCTTGGCAAATTTAAGAAAATTGAAATTGTATCAAGTATCTTTTCTGACCACAACGCCATGAGACTAGATATCAATTACAGGAAAAGATCTGTAAAAAATACAAACACATGGAGGCTAAACAATACACTACTTAATAATGAAGTGATCACTGAAGAAATCAAAGAGGAAATCAAAAAATACCTAGAAACAAATGACAATGGAGACACAACGACCCAAAACCTGTGGGATGCAGCAAAAGCAGTTCTAAGGGGGAAGTTTATAGCAATACAAGCCCACCTTAAGAAGCAGGAGACATCTAGAATAAACAACCTAACCTTGCACCTCAAGCAATTAGAGAAAGAAGAACAAAAAAACCCCAAAGCTAGCAGAAGGAAAGAAATCATAAAAATCAGATCAGAAATAAATGAAAAAGAAATGAAGGAAACAATAGCAAAGATCAATGAAACTAAAAGCTGGTTCTTTGAGAAGATAAACAAAATAGATAAACCACTAGCCAGACTTATCAAGAAAAAAAGGGAGAAGACTCAAATCAATAGAATTAGAAATGAAAAAGGAGAGGTAACAACTGACACTGCAGAAATAAAAGAGATCATGAGAGATTACTACAAGCAACTCTATGCCAATAAAATGGACAATCTGGAAGAAATGGACAAATTCTTAGAAATGCACAACCTGCCAAGACTGAATCAGGAAGAAATAGAAAATATGAACAGACCAATCACAAGCACTGAAATTGAAACTGTGATTAAAAATCTTCCAACAAAGAAAAGCCCAGGACCAGATGGCTTCACAGGCGAATTCTATCAAACATTTAGAGAAGAGCTAACACCTATCCTTCTCAAACTCTTCCAAAATATAGCAGAGGGAGGAACACTCCCAAACTCATTCTACGAGGCCACCATCACCTTGATACCAAAACCAGGCAAGGATGTCACAAAGAAAGAAAACTACAGACCAATATCACTGATGAACATAGATGCAAAAATCCTCAACAAAATACTAGCAAACAGAATCCAACAGCACATTAAAAGGATCATACACCATGATCAGGTGGGGTTTGTTCCAGGAATGCAAGGATTCTTCAATATACGCAAATCTATCAATGTGATAAACCATATTAACAAACTGAAGGAGAAAAACCATATGATCATCTCAATAGATGCAGAGAAAGCTTTTGACAAAATTCAACACCCATTTATGATAAAAACCCTGCAGAAAGTAGGCATAGAGGGAACTTTCCTCAACATAATAAAGGCCATATACGACAAGCCCACAGCAAACATCGTCCTCAATGGTGAAAAACTGAAAGCATTTCCACTAAGATCAGGAACAAGACAAGGGTGCCCACTCTCACCACTCTTATTCAACATAGTTTTGGAAGTTTTAGCCACAGCAATCAGAGAAGAGAAGGAAATAAAAGGAATACAAATCGGAAAAGAAGAAGTAAAGCTGTCACTGTTTGCAGATGACATGATCCTATACATAGAGAAGCCTAAAGATGCTACCAGAAAACTACTAGAGCTAATCAATGAATTTGGTAAAGTAGCAGGATACAAAATTAATGCACAGAAATCTCTGGCATTCCTATATACTAATGATGAAAAATCTGAAAGTGAAATCAAGAAAACACTCCCATTTACCATTGCAACAAAAAGAATAAAATATCTAGGAATAAACCTACCTAAGGAGACAAAAGACCTGTATGCAGAAAACTATAAGACACTGATGAAAGAAATTAAAGATGATACAAATAGATGGAGACATATACCATGTTCTTGGATTGGAAGAATCAACATTGTGAAAATGACTCTGCTACCCAAAGCAATCTATAGATTCAATGCAATCCCTATCAAACTACCACTGGCATTTTTCACAGAACTAGAACAAAAAATTTCGCAATTTGTATGGAAACACAAAAGACCCCGAATAGCCAAAGCAATCTTGAGAACAAAAAAAGGAACTGGAGGAATCAGGCTCCCTGACTTCAGACTATACTACAAAGCTACAGTTATCAAGACAGTATGGTACTGGCACAAAAACAGAAAGATAGATCAATGGAACAGGATAGAAAGCCCAGAGATAAACCCATGCACATATGGACACCTTATCTTTGATAAAGGTGGCAGGAATGTACAGTGGAAAAAGGACAGCCTCTTCAATAAATGGTGCTGGGAAAACTGGACAGGTACATGTAAAAGAATGAAATTAGAACACTCCCTAACACCATACACAAAAATAAGCTCAAAATGGATTAAAGACCTAAATATAAGGCCAGAAACTATCAAACTATTAGAGGAAAACATAGGCAGAACACTCTATGACATAAATCACAGCAAGATTCTTTCTGACCCACCCCCTAGAGTAATGGAAATAAAAACAAAAATAAACAAATGGGACCTAATGAAACTTCAAAGCTTTTGCACAGCAAAGGAAACCATAAACAAGACCAAAAGACAACCCTCAGAATGGGAGAAAATATTTGCAAATGAAGCAACCGACAAAGGATTAATCTCCAAAATTTACAAGCAGCTCATGCAGCTCAACAACAAAAAAACAAACAACCCAATCCAAAAATGGGCAGAAGACCTAAATAGACATTTCTCCAAAGAAGATATACAGACTGCCAACAAACACATGAAAAAATGCTCAACATCATTAATCATTAGAGAAATGCAAATCAAAACTACAATGAGATATCATCTCACACCAGTCAGAATGGCCATCATCAATAAATCTAGAAACAATAAATGCTGGAGAGGGTGTGGAGAAAAGGGAACCCTCTTGCACTGCTGGTGGGAATGTGAATTGGTTCAGCCACTATGGAGAACAGTATGGAGGTTCCTTAAAAAACTACAAATAGAACTACCATATGACCCAGCAATCCCACTACTGGGCATATACCCTGAGAAAACCGAAATTCAAAAAGAGTCATGTACCAAAATGTTCATCGCAGCTCTATTTACAATAGCCCGGAGATGGAAACAACCTAAGTGCCCATCATCGGATGAATGGATAAAGAAGATGTGGCACATATATACAATGGAATATTACTCAGCCATAAAAAGAAACGAAATTGAGCTATTTGTAATGAGGTGGATAGACCTAGAGTCTGTCATACACAGTGAAGTAAGTCAGAACGAAAAAGACAAATACAGTATACTAACACATATATATGGAATTTAAGAAAAAAAAAAATGTCATGAAGAACCTAGGGGTAAGGCAGGAATAAAGACGCAGACCTCCTAGAGAACGGACTTGAGGTTATGGGGAGGGGGAAGGGTGAGCTGTGACGGGGCGAGAGAGAGTCATGGACATATACACACTAACAAACGTAGTAAGGTAGATAGCTAGAGGGAAGCAGCCGCATGGCACGGGGATATTGGCTCGGTGCTCTGTGACAGCCTGGAGGGGTGGGATAGGGAGGGTGGGAGGGAGGGAGACGCAAGAGGGAAGAGATATGGGAACATATGTATATGTATAACTGATTCACTTTGTTATAAAGCAGAAACTAACACACCATTGTAAAGTAATTATACCCCAATAAAGATGTTAATAAAAAAAAAAAAAAAAAAAAAAAAAAACAGATAACACCAATTGCTAGCAAAGATGTGGAGCAACAGAAACTCTCATCCACTGCTGGTGAGGACGCAAAATGGTGCCACTACTTCAGAAGATAGTACGGTAACTATAGTTTCTTATAACACAAAACATGGTCTTACCACACAATCAAGCAATCACACTCCTAGGTACACAACTGATTAGAAAACTCATGTCCATACAAAAACTTGCTCACAAATGTTTAGAGAATCTTTGTTAATAACTCCAAAAACTGGACGCAATCAGGATATCCGTCACCAGGTGAATGGATAAGTAACCTACAGTATGTTCAAACAATGGAATACTATTCCGTGATTAGAAAAGAATAAGCTCTCAAACCATGTAAAGACATGGATGAATTTTAAATGTATTTTGCTAAGTGGAAGAAGCCAACCTAAAAAATCTACAGACTGTATGACTTCACGTATACCATGTACATAAAAGAGTTAACACAGCAGGCCTGAGACTTCTATCCTTCGAAAGACCTGCTTGCAAGCTGCTCCTTGGCTGGTATCTCAATAAGTAGATTTCAGAAGGATTCCCAAAATTCCAAGAATTCATAAGAGTGGATCACTATGTTGAAACTGCTTGTGAAAACAATGTGGTGTATGCTGAACACCTTCTTTTCTTCTAAGAATGTGGAATTTTGGTACGTGCTAGACAGAGAATGCCTGTGTGACCAGCCTCTGATAAATCCTGGACACTGAGCCTCTAATGAGTTGTCCTGGTAGACAACACTTCACACATGATGCCATAACTCATTGCTGGGGGAATTAAGCACATCCTGTGTGATTCCACTGGGGGAGAAATCTTGGAAGCTTGTGCCTGGTTTCATCTTGACTTTGCCCATGTGCCTTTTCCCTATGCTGGTATTACTTGGTATTCTTTCACTGTAATAAATCTTAGCTGTGAGTATTACATTCTGAGTCCAACAAGTTCTCCTAGTAAATCATCAATCCTGGGAATGTCTTGGAGATCACAATACACATTACATTCTGGAAAGGCAAAATCACAGAGTCAGTAAACTGATAATTTGTTTCCAGGAGTTGAAGAGGGTGATTAAAGCACAGTGGAGTTTTCAGGGCAATGAAACTGTTCTGTGTGATACTGTAATGGTGGATATGTGACACTATGCCTTTGTCAAAACCTATAAAACTTTGTAGCACAAAGAATGAACCTAACATACACAAACCTTTTAAAAATAATGATTTAGGAAATCAGGGAATCTCAGGATGGAATGCAAAATGTGACGGAGGAATCTACTATATTGCATATGTATGAAGCATCCTTACTTGTGGGAATGGAATAAACCTAACTTTGGAAATTAGTGGAGCCTGTAAGATTAAAGGGAAAAGAAACTATACATAAGCACTGGACTCTAGCTAATTTTTTTCCCCATGGGGGTGCAAGTCAACTCTGAAACCATTAAGCATGTATACTGGAGTGGAATAATTAAGAAACTGAATAACAGATGGTGGGAGGAAGGTTCTTCATTGTTGAAATCAGAAATTACACATAAGCAAGGGGAGAAGCCTAAAATGATCTATGTGGAAATGGATTAGAGTTAGAGACACCAAGATGAACTCTTATTTATCTTAATATAGACACAGACAGTTAAATATAGAAATATTTATAGATATGTATATATACACCAAGGTAGTATATTTCCTTGCTCTGTCAGCTGAGACTGCCTAGCAACCATGGCGCCCTAGTTGCAAAAAGCACATCTAGCACCCAGATCTTGGTTCCAATATCATTCATACACACACACACACAGAAAACCAACTAAGCCTCTTTTGTAAAAACGGCTGATTCTACTGATGCTAGGACTGGGACAGGAAATGTATAAGATGAGCCTGAAACATCCTATAGTGCCAGAAAGTAAGGAAGTGCTAATTTATTAATAAATAAATAAATACCCACAATGATAAAGGTATGTCAAAAGAATACAGGAAACAACTTAAAAAGCTCCCAATGGCCAAAGATGGAATAATTTGAGCAACAAAATAAAATCACATTGAATAATAATAATAATTATTATTATAATACCTGGATTTCTGGTACAACCTTTCCAAATGACCACACACAAGCTATTACTTCCCAGGAGTAAAAGAATGGTCACTCCTGCCTTTCAGTGGTTTTGGTTGGTTCACAGTGTCCTTGAAGATTCCTCTAAAACCCCCACTCTGCTATCCCAACTTCAGGTTTCTCCCTCTAGGATTTACAGTTCAAGCATGACTTGATTCTATTGTTAAAATAGATTCTTCTTGGAGAGAGCGATTTCTGTCCAGGTCCTTACCTGACAGATGAGCTGCAACTGACTGACCTTCCATTTGGATCCAGCTTCATGCTGCATTCTATCTGGTGCCATGTGGGTTCAAGCCATGATTCTTCTCCTTACAAAGTGGGGGGTTTGGAAGCATCATTTTGCCCAAGTGTCAGCATCTTCACCTCTGAAAAGGAGATCATTCAATTACCATGTTCATGAAAACGTGTCACAGTCAAATGAGAAGACGAATGGCAATAAACACCATGAACTGCAAACCCTTACCTACCTATGAAGGTAAAGGATGACTCCCTTATACATATACACATCACTCTCTTCCAAGCATGTGCTAACAATATCATCCTCACAAAGAGCACAACCAACTCTCCTTCTAAAAACTAACCCAACTCTCAAGGCTTACCTCAAATACTACTTCTTCCATGAACCTTTCCCCAGTTCCCAAGTCAATACTCCCATAGCTCTCAGTACTGTTTCTTACTGCTAATCATCCCTTCCCTTGTACTTCATTTTCTGTCCTGTAGTCGTCATCTCATTTGAGATGTATCTGAATGGTATTTTTTTTTAACATCTTTATTGGAGTATAACTGCTTTACAATGGTGTGCTGGTTGCTGCTGTATAACAAAGTGAATCAGCTATACGTATACATATATCCCCATACCTCCTCCCTCTTGCATCTCCCTCCCACCCTCCCTATCCCACCACTGTAGGTGGTCAGAAAGCACCAAGCTGATCTCCCTGTGCTACGTGGTGGCTTCCCACTAGCTATCTATTTTACATTTGGTAGTGTATATATGTCCATGCCACTCTCTCACTTTGTCCCAGCTTAACTTCCCCCTCCCCATGTCCTCAACTCCATTCTCTACATCTGCATCTTCCCTTGTATGTTATTTGTTGTTTTTCCCTTGCTGCTTTTAATATTTGTTCTTTGTATTTAATTTTTGATAGTTAGATTAATATGTGTCTTGGTGTGTTGTTCCTTGGATTTATCCTGTAATGGACTCTCTGCCCTTCTGGACTTAAGTATTTCCTTTCCCATATTAGGGAAGTTTTCATCTATAATCTCTTCAAATATTTTCTCAGTCCCTTTCTTTTTCTCTTCTTTTTCTGGGACCCCTATAATTTGAATGTTGGTGCATTTAATGTTGTCCCAGAGGTCTCTGAGACTGTCCTCAATTCTTTTCATTCTTTTTTCTTTATTCTGCTCTGCAGTAGTTATTTCCACTATTTTATCTTCCAGGTCACTTACTCATTCTTCTGCCTCAATTATTCTGTTATTGATTCCTTCTAGAGAATTTTAAATTTCATTTATTGTGTTGTTCATCACTGTATGTTTGCTCTTTAGTTCTTCTAGGTTCTTGTTAAACGTTTCTTGTATTTTCTCCATTCTCACTCCAAGATTTTGGTTTATCTTTACTATCATTAATCTGAATTCTTTTTCAGGTAGACTGCCTATTTCCTCTTCATTTGTTTGGTCTGGTGGGTTTTTACCTTGCTCCTTCATCTGCTGTGTGTTTCTCTGTCTTCTCATTTTGCTTAACTTACTGTGTTTGGGGTCTCCTTTTCACAGGAGGCAGGTTCATAGTTCCCATTTTTTTGGTGTCTGCCCTCAATGGCTAAGGTTGGTTCACGGGTTGTGTGGGCTTCCTGGTGGAGGGGACTAGTGCCTGTGTTCTGGTGGATGAGGCTGGATCTCGCCTTTCTGGTGGGCAGGTTCACGTCTGGTGGTGTGTTTTGGGGTGTCTGTGAACTTATAATGATTTTAGGCAGCCTCTCTGCTAATGGGTGGGGTTGTGTTCCTGTCTTGCTAGTTGTTTGGCATAGGGTGTCCAGCACTATAGCTTGCTGGTTGTTGAGTGGAGCTGGGTCTTAGCATTGAGATGGAGATCTCTGGGAGAGCTTTGGCTGTTTGATATTACACGGAGCTGGGAGGTCTCTGGTGGACCAATGTCCTGAACCCTGCTCTCCCACCTTAGAGGGACACCCAGCCGGAGCACCAAGACCCTGTCAGCCACACGGCTCAGAAGAAAAGGCAGAAAAAAAGATAGAAAGAAAGAAAAACATAAAATAAAATAAAGTTATTGAAATAAAAAATAATTATTAAAAATTAAAAAATTAAAAATAAAAGAAAAGATTTAAAAAAGAAAGAAAGAAGAGAGCAACCAAACCAAAAACAAATCCACCAATGATAACAAGTGCTAAAGACTCTCCTTAAAAAAAAACAAAAAGGACAGGCATAACCCTAGGACAAATGGTAAAAGCAAAGATACACAGACAAAACCACACAAAGAAGCATACAAACACACTCACAAAAAGAGAAAAAGAAAAATATATATATTTCGTTGCTCTCAAAGTCCACTGCCTCAATTTTGGGATGATTTGTTGTCTATTCAGGTATTCCTCAGATGCAGGGTACATCAAGTTGATCGTGGAGACTTAATCTGCTCCTGAGGCTGCTGGGAGAAATCTCCCTTTTTCTTCTTTGTCCACACAGCTCCTGGGGTTCAGCTATGGATTCGGCCCCGCCTCTGCATGTAGGTTGCCTGAGGGCATCTGTTCTTCCCTCAGACAATGAGTTGTGCTACCAGAACATATATATATATATATATATATATATATATATATTTTTTTTTTTTTTTTTTTTTTTTGGCGGTACACGGGCCTCTCACTGTTGCAGCCCCTCCCGTTGTGGAGCACAGGCTCCGGACGCGCAGGCTCAGCGGCCATGGCGCATGGGCCCAGCCGCTCCGCGGCATGTGGGATCTTCCCGGACCAGGGCACGAACCCGTGTCCCCTGCATCGGCAGGCGGACTCTCAACCACTGCGCCACCAGGGAAGCCCTATATTTTTAAATTCAGATATAATCATGTCACTGTTAATATCTTTCAGTAGCTCTCCACTGCCCTTGGGGTGAAATGCAAACTCCTTAGTATAGCAGGGCTCTGCCATTTTTTGACGCTGTAGGCTCATTTCTTCCCACTCTCATCTTGTCACACAGGATTTTCTAAAGTTTTCTAAATGCATTAAATTTTTCATGGCTCAGCCTCTTTACTGCCTAAATTCTCCCACCCAAACCTTTGCCACAACTGCCCCACTCCCTTCATGTGAATAATCTCTCCCTATTTTTTAAGATTTTATCCAGGTGCCATCTTCTCCATAAAAATTTATTTGGCCTCCCTCAAAGTCAAACTATATGTCTGTTCTATGGTTTACAGTGCTCTGGACATAATGCTATACACACTGAGGGAAAACAGAATATGTCACCCCAAACTGTGTCTCTTCAACATAAAACTGTCCTGAGCTGAAGGCAATCAAGAAGCAGTAAACACAGAAAAAACTCCTTTTCTGTTTAAAGACAGAATATAAATCCTTCTTTTTCCAGAGACAGACTCTTAACAGCCCAGAGGAATCTGCAAATCAACCTTGTTAAGCTAACCTTTATCACTACCTAGTCCTAACTGGACTATCCCTAGCTCAAATCCCTTGTCTTGTCAATTCTTCACAAATGTATTCTTTCTTTGTCTAAAAGGTACCAAACCTGAGGACTTCCGGGAAGATGGCGGAAGAGTAAGACGCGGAGATCACCTTCCTCTCCACAGATACACCAGAAATACATCTACGCGTGGAACAACTCCTACGGAGCACCTACTGAACGCTGGCAGAAGACCTCAGACCTCCCAAAAGGCAAGGAACCCCCCACGTACCTGGCTAGGGCAAAAGAAAAAACTAAAGAGAGACAAAAGGATAGGAACGGGTCCTGCACCAGCGGAAGAGAGCTGTGAAGGAGGAAAAGTGTCCACACACTAGGAAGCCCCTTCGCGGGTGGAGACTTCGGGAGGCGGAGTGGGGGAGCTTGGGAGCCGCGGAGGAGAGCACAGCAACAGGGGTGCGGAGG
Source organism: Stenella coeruleoalba (assembly GCF_951394435.1). NCBI lineage: Eukaryota > Metazoa > Chordata > Mammalia > Artiodactyla > Delphinidae > Stenella > Stenella coeruleoalba. The sequence continues at coordinate 127,960,634 of NC_137148.1, read as the reverse complement.
GCAAAGCGGACAGATTCCAGCGCAGAGGATCGGGCCGACCGGCACTCACCAGCCGAGAGGCTTGTCTGCTCGCCCGCCGGGGCAGGCGGAACTGGGAGCTGAGGCTCCGGCTTTTGTCGGAGCGCCTGGAGAGGACTGGGGTTGGCGGCGTGAACACAGCCTGCAGGGCGTTGGTGCGCCGCGTCTGGCCGGGAGAGAGTCCGGGGAGGGATCTGGACCTGCCGAAGAGGCGAGAGACTTTTACGTCCCTCTTTGTTTCCTGGTGCACGAGGAGAGGGGATTAAGAACGCTGCTTGAGAGAGCTCCAGGGACGGGCGCGAGCCGCGGCTAAGAGTGCGGAGCCCAGAGACGGACATGGGACGCTAAGGCCGCTGCTGCCGCCGCCAGGAGGCCTGTGTGCGAACACAGGTCACTAGCCACACGCCCTTCCAGGGAGCCTGTGCAGCCCGCCACTGCCAGGGTCCCGGGATCCAGGGACGGCTCCCCCGGGAGAGCGCACGGTGCGCCTCAGGCTGCAGCGTCACACCGGCCTCTGCCGCTGCAGGCCCGCCCCGCACTCCGTGACCCTCCCTACCCCCCGGCCTGGGTGAGCCAGAGCCTCCGAATCAGCGGCTCCTTTAACCCCGTCCTGTCTGAGCAAAGAACAGACGCCCTCCGGCGACCTACACGCACAGGCGGGGCCAAATCCAAAGCTGAGCCCCTGGGAACTGTGAGAACAAAGAAGAGAAAGGGAAATCTCTCCCAGCAGCCTCAGAAGCAGCGGATTAAAGCTCTACAATCAACTTGATATACCCTGCATCTGTGGAATACCTGAATAGACAACGAATCATCCCAAATTAAGAAGCCCTGTGGATGAAAGGCTCTTGGTGCTGCAGCCAGGACTCAGTGCTGTGCCTCTGAGGTGGGAGAGCCAACTTCAGGACACTGGTCCACAAGACGCCTCCCAGCTGCACATAATATCAAACAGCAAAAATCTCCGAGAGATCTCCATCTCAACGCCAGCACCCACCTTCACTCAACGACCAGCAAGCTACAGTGCTGGACATCCTATGCCAAACAACTAGCAAGACAGGAACACAACCCCACCCATTAGCAGAGAGGCTGCCCAAAATCATAATAAGTCTACAGACACCCCAAAACACAACACCAGACGTGGACCTGCCCACCAGAAAGACAAGATCCAGCCTCATACACCAGAACACAGGCACTAGTACCCTCCACCAGGAAGCCTACACAACCCACTGAACCAACCTTAGCCACTGGGGACAGACACAAAAAACAACAGGAACTACGAACCTTCAGCCTGCAAAAAAAAAAAAAGGAGACCCCAAACACAGTAAGATAAGCAAAATGAAAAGACAGAAAAACACACAGCAGATGAAGGAGCAAGATAAAAGCCCACCAGACCTAACAAATGAAGAGGAAATAGGCAGTCTACCTGAAAAAGCATTCAGAATAATGATAGTAAGGTTGATCCGAAATCTTGGAGATAGAATGGACAATAGAATGGACAAATTGCAAGAATCAGTTAACAAGGACCTAGAAGAACTAAAGATGAAACAAGCAACGATGAACAACACAATAAATGAAATTAAAAGTACTCTAGATGGGATCAATAGCAGAATAACTGAGGCAGAAGAACGGATAAGTGACCTGGAAGATAAAATAGTGGAAATAACTACTGCAGAGCAGAATAAAGAAAAAAGAATGAAAAGAACTGAGGACAGTCTCAGAGACCTCTGGGACAACATTAAACGCACCAACATTCGAATTATAGGGGTTCCAGAAGAAGAAGAGAAAAAGAAAGGGACTGAGAAAATATTTGAAGAGATTATAGTTGAAAACTTCCCTAATATGGGAAAGGAAATAGTTAATCAACTCCAGGAAGCACAGAGAGTCCCATACAGGATAAATCCAAGGAGAAACACACCAAGACACATATTAATCAAACTGTCAAAAATTAAATACAAAGAAAACATATTAAAAGCAGCAAGGGAAAAACAACAAATAACACACAAGGGAATCCCCATAAGGTTAACAGCTGATCTTTCAGCAGAAACTCTGCAAGCCAGAAGGGAGTGGCAGGACATATTGAAAGTGTTGAAGGAGAAAAACCTGCAACCAAGATTACTCTACCCAGCAAGGATCTCATTCAGATTTGATGGAGAAATTAAAACCTTTACAGACAAGCAAAAGCTGAGAGAGTTCAGCACCACCAAACCAGCTCTACAACAACTGCTAAAGGAACTTCTCTAGGCAAGAAACACAAAAGAAGGAAAGGACCTACAATAACGAACCCAAAACAATTAAGAAAATGGGAATAGGAACACACATATCGATAATTACCTTAAATGTAAATGGACTAAATGCTCCCACCAAAAGACACAGATTGGCTGAATGGATACAAAAACAAGACCCATATATTTGCTGTCTACAAGAGACCCACTTCAGACCTAGAGACACATACAGACTGAAAGTAAGGGGATGGAAAAAGGTATTTCATGCAAATGGAAACCAAAAGAAAGCTGGAGTAGCAATTCTCATATCAGACAAAATAGACTTTAAAACAAAGACTATTAGAAGAGACAAAGAAGGACACTACATAATGATCAAGGGACCGATCCAAGAGGAAGATATAACAATTGTAAATATTTATGCACCCAACATAGGTGCACCTCAATACATAAGGCAAATACTGTCAACCATAAAAGGGGAAATCGACAGTAACACATTCATAGGACTTTAGCACCCCACTTTCACCAATGGACAGATCATCCAAAATGAAAATAAATAAGGAAACACAAGCTTTAAATGATACATTAAACGAGATGGAGTTAATTGATATTTATAGGACATTCCATCCAAAAACAACAGAATACACATTTTTCTCAAGTGCTCATGGAACATTCTCCAGGATAGATCACATCTTGGGTCACAAATCAAGCCTTGGTAAATTTAAGAAAATTGAAATTGTATCAAGTATCTTTTCTGACCACAACGCCATGAGACTAGATATCAATTACAGTAAAAGATCTGTAAAAAATACAAACACATGGAGGCTAAACAATACACTACTTAATAATGAAGTGATCACTGGAGAAATCAAAGAGGAAATCAAAAAATACCTAGAGACAAATGACAATGGAGACACAACGACCCAAAATCTGTGGGATGCAGCAAAAGCAGTTCTAAGGGGGAAGTTTATAGCAATACAAGCCCACCTTAAGAAGCAGGAAACATCTCGAATAAACAACCTAACCTTGCACCTCAAGCAATTAGAGAAAGAAGAAAAAAACCCCAAAGCTAGCAGAAGGAAAGAAATCATAAAAATCAGATCAGAAATAAATGAAAAAGAAGTGAAGGAAACAATAGCAAAGATCAATAAAACTAAAAGCTGGTTCTTTGAGAAGATAAACAAAATAGATAAACCACTAGCCAGACTCATCAAGAAAAAAAGGGAGAAGATTCAAATCAATAGAATTAGAAATGAAAAAGGAGAGGTAACAACTGACACTGCAGAAATAAAAGAGATCATGAGAGATTACTATAAGCAACTCTATACCAATAAAATGGACAATCTGGAAGAAATGGACAAATTCTTAGAAATGCACAACCTGCCAAGACTGAATCAGGAAGAAATAGAAAATATGAACAGACCAATCACAAGCACTAAAATTGAAACTGTGATTAAAAATCTTCCAACAAACAAAAGCCCAGGACCAGATGGCTTCACAGGTGAATTCTATCAAACATTTAGAGAAGAGCTAACACCTATCCTTCTCAAACTCTTCCAAAATATAGCAGAGGGAGGAACACTCCCAAACTCCTTCTACGAGGCCACCATCACCTTGATACCAAAACCAGACAAGGATGTCACAAAGAAAGAAAACTACAGGCCAATATCACTGATTAACATAGATGCAAAAATCCTCAACAAAATACTAGCAAACAGAATCCAACAGCACATTAAAAGGATCATACACCATGATCAAGTGGGGTTTATTCCAGGAATGCAAGGATTCTTCAATATACGCAAATCTATCAATGTGATAAACCATATTAACAAACTGAAGGAGAAAAACCATATGATCATCTCAATAGATGCAGAGAAAGCTTTTGACAAAATTCAACACCCATTTATGATAAAAACCCTGCAGAAAGTAGGCATAGAGGGAACTTTCCTCAACATAATAAAGGCCATATATGACAAGCCCACAGCCAACATCATCCTCAATGGTGAAAAACTGAAAGCATTTCCACTAAGATCAGGAACAAGACAAGGTTGCCCACTCTCACCACTCTTATTCAACATTGTTTTGGAAGTTTTAGCCACAGCAATCAGAGAAGAAAAGGAAATAAAAGGAATCCAAATCGGAAAAGAAGAAGTAAAGCTGTCACTGTTTGCAGATGACATGATCCTATACATAGAGAACCCTAAAGATGCTACCAGAAAACTACTAGAGCTAATCAATGAATTTGGTAAAGTGGCAGGATACAAAATTAATGCACAGAAATCTCTGGCATTCCTATATACTAATGATGAAAAATCTGAAAGTGAAATCAAGAAAACACTCCCATTTACCATTGCAACAAAAAGAATAAAATATCTAGGAATAAACCTACCTAAGGAGACAAAAGATCTGTATGCAGAAAATTATAAGACACTGATGAAAGAAATTAAAGATGACACAAATAGATGGAGAGATATACCATGTTCTTGGATTGGAAGAATCAACATTGTGAAAATGACTCTACTACCGAAAGCAATCTATAGATTCAATGCAATCCCTATCAAACTACCACTGGCATTTTTCACAGAACTAGAACAAAAAATTTTGCAATTTGTATGGAAACACAAAAGACCCCGAATAGCCAAAGCAATCTTGAGAACGAAAGAAGGAACTGGAGGAATCAGGCTCCCAGACTTCAGACTATACTACAAAGCTACAGTTATCAAGACGGTATGGTACTGGCACAAAAACAGAAAGATAGATCAATGGAACAGGATAGAAAGCCCAGAGAAAAACCCACGCACATATGGTCACCTTATCTTTGACAAAGGAGGCAGAAATGTACAGTGGAGAAAGGACAGCCTATTCAATAAATGGTGCTGGGAAAACTGGACAGCTACATGTAAAAGTATGAAATTAGATCACTCCCTAACACCATACACAAAAATAAGCTCAAAATGGATTAAAGACCTAAATGTAAGGCCAGAAACTATCAAACTCTTAGAGGAAAACATAGGCAGAACACTCTATGACATAAATCACAGCAAGGTCCTTTTTGACCCACCTCCTAGAGAAATGGAAATAAAAACAAGAGTAAACAAATGGGACCTAATGAAACTTAAAAGCTTTTGCGCAGCAAAGGAAACCATAAAGAAGACCAAAAGACAACCCTCAGAATGGGAGAAAATATTTGCAAATGAAGCAACTGACAAAGGATTGATCTCCAAAATTTATAAGCAGCTCATGCAGCTTAATAACAAAAAAACAAACAACCCAATCCAAAAATGGGCAGAAGACCTACATAGACATTTCTCCAAAGAAGATATACAGAGTGCCAACAAACACATGAAAGAATGCTCAACATCACTAATCATGAGAGAAATGCAAATCAAAACTACAATGAGATATCATCTCACACCAGTCAGAATGGCCATCATCAAAAAATCTATAAACAATAAATGCTGGAGAGGGTGTGGAGAAAAGGGAACCCTCTTACACTGTTGGTGGGAATGTAAATTGATACAGCCACTGTGGAGAACAGTATGGAGGTTCCTTAAAAAGCTACAAATAGAACTACCATATGACCCAGCAATCCCACTACTGGGCATATACCCTGAGAAAACCATAATTCAAAAAGAGTCATGTACCAAAATGTTCATTGCAGCTCTATTTACAATAGCCCAGAGATGGAAACAACCTAAGTGTCCATCATCGGATGAATGTATAAAGAAGATGTGGCACATATATACAATGGAATATTACTCAGCCATAAAAAGAGACGAAATTGAGCTATTTGTAATGAGGTGGATAGACCTAGAGTCTGTCATACAGAGTGAAGTAAGTCAGAAAGAGAGAGACAAATACCGTATGCTAACACATATATATGGAATCTAAGGAAAAAAAATGTCATGAAAAACCTAGGGGTGAAACAGGAATAAAGACACAGACTTACTAGAGAATGGACTTGAGGCTATGGGGAGGGGGAAGGGTAAACGGTGACAAAGCGATAAAGAGGCATGGACATATATACACTACCAAACGTAAGGTAGATAGCTAGTGGGAAGCAGCCGCATAGCACAGGGAGATCAGCTCGGTGCTTTGTGACCGCCTGGAGGGGTGGGATAGGGAGGGTGGGAGGGAGGGAGACGCAAGCGGGAAGAGATATGGGGGAAAAAAAAAAAAAAAAAAAGGTACCAAACCTTCCTGCCATGGTCATTTTTTAGAATCTTCACTCTCTTGTGAAGACTCCCATATACATGTAAAAATTCAACATAATTTGTATTGATATGTTGTTTTCCTGTTAATCTGTCTTTATCAATTTAATTTTCAGACACAGTCAGGGACCTTAGGAGGGTCAAGGAAAACTCTTTCCTCCCTTACAGTGCAAAAACTAAGTGAATATCCCATACACTTATTATTATCATTATTTTTTCTTGGCATTGAACCCAAAGTTTTTATTTTATTTTTTAACGTTTTTATTGGAGTATAATTGCTTTACAGTGGTGTGTTAGTTTCTGCTTTATAACAAAGTGAATCAGTTATACATATACATACACTTATTATTATTTTTATCTGTCTCCCCATTGGACTGTGAGTTCCTTATCAGATAAAGCAACAAATGAATGAAGTCTATACCATATTCCAGGAAGTTCCATCACCAGGGTGGTTTGTGCTAAGAAAGACTGCTCTGAAACTAGTATTTTCCTTTTGAAGTACCTGGGCCCATGGCCTAGTTTCTGGAAAATTAGCCTAGTTTATTATAAACTATAAGCTAGTCTTCCCCTGGTTGTTGGTGACCTGGAACAAATTAATTTCAAATACTAATGTGTTACTCAAGGACTTTATGTCCTAAAGCCAGTTGAAGGGCTGATAAAATAATTTAATTCAGTGAAACAATGTGTTACTTACAGTCACTAATTAGGTGTTTTCAAACCAAATTGTTGTCTCTGCCAAAAAGAAAACTGTCCAATTTCACAGAATCAAATTCCTGGTCAGGTGGCCCAACACCTCCACATTTTTCTCAAGAAGCCAAGTGACATCCTCTCATGCACACGCTGAGTAGATGGAAAACTACCCAGTGTGCGATGAGGGGTAAGGAGAAGGCCTATGAGGAAGGCCCCTACAGTGCTCCATCTAGGAAAATCTTTTCCCTTTAGAGAATTTTTGATTCCAAATTTGCTAATTCATTCCTTTTGCTACAGCAAATTAAATTCCTGCAATTGATCTAGAGCAAGGGTGTTGTAGGGTGGTTTGGTATGATGTCAAATCTACCTGTTTATGACAAAAATGAAGTTGTTTTTAAGAGTGAAGCTGTTTCCAAGAATGAAGTTATTGTTTTGATATAAAGGTGAAACTGTGTGTCAGGATGTCATCACCCACATCTGTGGTTGTCGATAAACACTCAGGAGCTCAGCTGGGGGCTTATTAACAAGAACATATGAAGAAGCAACTGTGGTGGGGACGTTCAGACAATAAATACTCAGAGTTTGTAAGGACTATGGGATAGTGTTCAGTCTGGGCAAGGTGACCCCTTGCTGATCTAAATAGCTCTCTGACGACCCTGGGGCATTAGCTCCTGCCTTGGTAATTGCGATTCTTTTACTAGTAGTCATGCAAGCTGTGCCATGGTCCCTAGGAAGAGATCATCTAGCCCATCAACGGTGATGCCACTGTTCCCTAGCAACACGCTGTAGCAACAGGAGACTTTTGTTCTTTGTGCTGACAGCTGGATATCAGCTCTCAGTTGACTAAACCACCTCCCCTGAGAACCAGTTGGTAGAAAGGCACATCTCAACTAAATTTGGACTTTATTGCTTCATGTCCCCTTGCCTGGAGCAGTAGTGTAATTAATCTATCATTGATTTGGAGTATGTTATTTCTTTATTGGCTTGAGAGACATTATCCTGTACGCTACAGGCTTGTGAAATTATTATAATTCCCACAGTGAACCTATATTAAATAAAATATTGGCAAAGACAATCTCAGTCTCTGAGCAACCCTTGCCCCAAACAAAACAAGGGGTCGGCAAACTTTTCTTAAAGGGCCTGATAATAAATAGTTTGTTTTGTGGGCCAAGCAACAAAATTGAGGCTATTACACAAATACTAATATAACCGTTTAAAATATAATCAGTTAAAAATGTATAAAATACATCCATAGTTTGCAGGCTGTGTGGCTGGATTTTGCCCTTGGGCTGTAGTTTGCCAATCCATGTGCTAGAGTGTTGTCTGTCTTCCCCATGATAGCTCTTCAGGTACCTGAAGGTAGCATTCACGCTAGCATACCCCCAAATGCTGACCATACTCAATCCCCACTCAGAGTGTTGGCTTCTTTATCCCTCCCCTTTCAAGGTTTCCAGACCCCTTGCTCTTAGTATGAGTTATAATGAGTTATCTATTTAAAGACATGGCACTCTGATGAGATGTAATACTCTAGCTCTTGTTTGTGCAGCATAAATTTTGGCCAGCACCACTTATCCAGAATCTATACTTCTATTTAGAATGCTCTTTCGTTCTCCCCTCCTACCTCTGCTTCACATAAGTAAGGTCCTATTCATTATTTAAATCTCAACTTAAAACTCCTCAAACCAGCGTCCTTTGACCACCATAATCCAAAATCCTACACTCCATCCCCACATTTCCCCTGTTTCAGTGCCTTTGTTTTTCTTCATAGAATGTATCCTAATTGTAATTATTTTCTTAATTTGTCTGTTTGCTTGGAGAATTTGTTTGTTTGTCTCCTCGCCCAACAGGATAAAGTAAAAGTGTCTAGACACCTAGGATAAATTCTAGTTCTGCCCTCGATGGAGTAGATGGTATCAGATTTAATCTCTCCTATAAAAGCTGAACAACTATATATATATATATATATATATATATATATATACACACACACAAATAATTGTTTACAGATATTGGACAATTACTAAAGCAGGGCTATCAGAAGGAAAGCACATGAGGTAGAACCCTCCCATTCACAACAGCTTTTTTCTTGAGGGCATCTTCCAAATTGTGATGCAGAGAGAGTCAGGCAGACAGCAACAGTTTTGCTGCATTGAGTAAAAAGACCAGAGTTCACTGCTGCTAAGATGACTGGGATTTGAGATGCAGAGAAAGGAGAGAGCAGCAGAGAAGGAACCCCATAGAGCTATGTAAAAATCCCTCTTGGGTCCTGGAGTGGCTGTTAGCAATAATGATAAGGACAGACTATGTCCTTTGTAGACATAAAATTTACTGACTTTTATCTACTTCTGGGTATTTATCCAAAAGAAGTGAAAGTAGGATCTGGAAGAGATATTTATATAATCATATTCACTGCAGCATGACGCACGACAGCCAAGAGGTGGAAGCAGTGCAAATGTCCATTAATGGATGAAGAAAAATGTGGTCTATACACACAATGAAATGTTATTCAGCCTTAAAAAATACGGAAATTCTGACATATGCTGCTACATGGATGAACCATGAAGACATCATGCTAAGTGAAATAAGCTAGTACAAAAAGCTAAATATTGTATGATTCCACTTATATTTAATGTAGTCAAATACATAGAGACCCAGAGTAGGATTGTGGTTACCAGGGGCTGGGAGAGGGGGTGGGGGAGTTTTTGTTTTATGTGGACAGAGTTTAGGTTTTGCAAGATGAAAACGTTCTAGAGATCTAGTAAATATAGTTAACACTACTGAACTGTACACTTAAAAACTGTTTAGATAGTAAATGTTATGTTCTGTGGCATTTACCACAATTAAAAAGACAATTTTTTAAAAAAATCATCCAAGTTTATAAATTGCTTACACACACCTCACCTCACTAACCTTTAGAACAATCAATGCAGAGGAGGTGAAATGAGGAGAGGAAAACTCGGAAAAGTTTTAACTCATAATGGAAGACATGCTTTCAGTCAGTAGAAGAACTAGAACCTATAAGAAGGTGATAAGACTAATAGTAACTTATTTATAAATATGGCATATATATTTATAACACTAATAATTATTTTGACTAACATTTATCGCCCACCTCCTCTATGCAGACACCATGCTAAGCCCTTTCCATCCAGTACCTCTTTTTAATCAGCAAATCTGCTCTAAGAAGTACTACTACACCGTGCTCCACCCTCATCACCATAGCCTTTGCCTCTGGTGCTTTTTCATGGCAATATGACTTTGTATTTGTGCTTCCTTGGAACTGAGATTGTCAGAAACTGGACTCATTAACACCATTACTTTAGTTTATTTGTCTGGATGTGAGAAGTAAATCTGTTTCCTAGCAACTCTGTCCCCTGTTCCCTCAATTCCCCCGACTCATTATCTTTCCCACAATCAACTACAAATTAGCCGAATTATGGGCAGGTTTTAGACTTCCCAGAAACAGAAGGGGCACTTGCAAACATTTTTCTTTTGGCATAAAGTAGCTCTGAAGACCCATGCTTGCTGAGGATAAAGCAGGGAAATGGAAGTTAATCTTAATCTTAATGTGCCTATGGATTTGGGAGCCAGGTCTCCCAGGATGGTCAAAGTGCAATCTTTTGGCCGTTTCATGTAAAAACTCATGTCAACCCTAAGAGGAGTCATCATTTTGGTTCAAAAGGGATCCCCATGACAGTAATTGCCACTATGGTGGTTGTACTCTCAGCTCTATTGTGAAATCCCTAAAGGACCCCCCCATTACACCTCCCACACTTTAGTATCTTGAGAATCAGACAACTATTCAAACTGGCTCGCCAAATACCCTTGTAGGAACATGAAAAAATGACCCCTATACCAATATAAAATGCAACTAGGGACTCATGCAGCCCATATCCTCCTCAAGCTCAGGGCTTTCCAATCGTGAATAATCTACATTGATTATACATTTAGGAAAATTAGTCCTTTTTCCCAAATGCAGTCCTTTCTGGAGTTATCTCCTAAAATGTTCCAACAAAGATAATTTCAGAACTGTGTCCAGGAACCAAGGTTAACCCTGGGTGATACATGTTGTTACTTTACTTTCATACATTTATCCCTTCCTCTGTTTATTCAATGCATATTTTTAAGCACGTACCATGCGCCAGACACTATTCTAAATGCTGGACATGTGGCAGAAAACAAGCCAAAATCCCTGTGCTAGGTTTTATGAATGGGTCTCTTCTTTCAGGCCCATAGTAGGACTACATTTCCCTGACTATGTGAAGTAAGGGCTTGATTTGGCCAATGAAATATGAACTATACTGATGTGTGTCACTTTGGTGTAGAAGCTTTAAAACCCAAGGTATTTTTGCCATGCTCTACTTTCCCCCTGCCTCAGCAACTAACCTAGGTCTTGGAATTAGGAAAGCTCATAGGAAAACTCCCAGGAGATGCAGCATAGATATATAACAACAGCAATAAAGTCTTTGTCACTGTATGTCACTGAAAAACATTTTATTAAAATATAACCTTTTTCATTGATAGAGCCCATTTGCTATGGACATATATATTCAAAATTCAATCTCTTAAGACGGAACCTGAGTTCTACTAGCCTCATCATATGGCATAAAAGCTAATAGTAGCCCAAGACAAACCCTGTTTCTCTGATATAAAAGAATGTTGGGATGTCCTTCTTCAACTCTAAAGGCAGCAGAAAGATATAAAGAAAGGAGTCGTAGACTAGTGAGAAAACCTAGGCTCTTGCTGCTGTAGCATGGCTCAGAATCTAGTGTATGCAGGCAGCTGGGTGCCTAGTAAGTCAGAGGTTTCTAAATCTGATCCACCATTAGATTCACCACCTGATTTTGGCCAAAACAATTCCCTAAGCAGATCACTAGGTCTGGGCAGGTGCCCTGAAATTAAGCTCCCCAGGTGATTCTGATGCACCATGTAGCTTTTGCTGTCATTGCTGTAAGTCATAAGCCTTCTAATAACACATGTCACATTGGCCCATCCATGTGATACAACCTCTATGTTGGTTCCTGATTTGCATACCCACTACCATTCTGAGACTGGGATCCCATTCTGAACCTAAGCTTACTAGGCTGGAGCATTGACCACACACATCTCAGTATCTTTGTTCTGGTAACTGAGTCTTTTCACCCAAACTCCCAGCCACTGGTTTGAGTCCTGCTTAACAGAGATGACAGGGGACAGACACATGACACCTCTGTGATTCAGGGTAATAGCACTACTTAAAGAAGACGCCCTGCTGAGACTCATTGTGGGATGTAATGTTCGGATAGAAGTGAGCCCACATTCTCTTCTCAGAGAAATTCCCTCCCAACCCGTGTTGAGGGGTGAATGAAAGTAGGTGTGTTTTAGCATGTGCTCCACTACAAGTCATAGCCAATTGTACAACCTAACACTCAAAAAAGGCAACACAAGGAAAGCCAAGCCACTAATTGGCTAGCAAATAATTAGTGCTCTTCCTGGAGAATTTGAACAAAGAAAAGAAAAAAAACTCTATAATCCGACCCGGGTGTATGTTTAGACTGAAAAGCCATGTGGAGTCGAGGAGTCGTGGAGTCATAGATGGGATAGTCATTTTCAGCTACATTCTTACTGAGAAGTTGTCTTAGAAAGTTGTATTACGGAGAGAAACCAATCAACAATTTTTAATGCAAACAGAGAAAGAAAAATGGACAGAGGAGGAAACTTAATCCTTAGGACCTTTTCAGCAAAACATGTGCCTTTCTGAAGAAAAGCACAGTTGACTCCTGAACAACTCAGGGGGTAAGGGTGCTAACCTTCCACACAGCCGGAAGTCCGTGTATAACTTTATAGTTGGCCTTCTGTTTCTGTGGTTCTGTATCCACAGATTCAACCTACCAAGGACAGTGTAATCACTTTTCAATGCATTTATTGAAAAAAAACCCAGTGTAAGATGACCCACGCAGTTCAAACCTGTGTTGTTCAAAGTATACAGGTGTATTTCATTTTTGTGAATGCCCCTGTAAACTTTTAAAACTCTCCTTTACTTGCACCAGCTTGAACGGGTTCAGTGCTTTGCAAATAAAAAGATTTGCCTATGTTGAATTCCCTTAAGTGGTGAACATTGATCTTATTCTAGCCTGGAGCTGATTCTTGGGTATGACAAATTAGGCTATTACCCAGACTAAGGCCATCTTTTCCCACCAGCCTGGCCACTGAAGTCTAAACTTTACTCTCAGCTGAGTCAATCTTAATTATGCAAACATTTTCCCAGCTTTCTTGATTTATAATTGACAAATAAAATTGTAATATATTTAAAGTGTACATGATATTTGATATAAACATTATGAAAGGATTCACACCATCTAGCTAATTAACATATCTATTACCTCACATTGTTTTTTGATGAGAACACATTTTACTGTTAGCAAAATTCAGTTATACAATACAGTATTATCAACTATAGTCACCATGTAATATATTAGGTCCTCAGATCCTATTTATCTTATAACAAAGTTTGTACCCTTTTACCAAGCTCTCCTCACAACCCCCACCCCTAGCAACCACCATTTTACTCTCTGTTTCTATGAAGTCAAACTTTTTTTTTTTTTTTAAGATTCTACATATAAGTGATACCATGCAGTATTTGTCTCTTTCCATCTGGCTTATTTCACTTAGCATAATGTCCTCCAGATCCATCCATGTTGTTGCACGTGGCAGGATTTTCTTCTTTCTTAAGGCTGAATAATATTACATTGTGTGTATGTACGTATATTTTTAATCCTGAGGAACCCGCATACTGTTTTCCATACTGGCTGTACCTATTTACATTCCCACCAACAGTGTACAAGGGTTCCCTCTTCTGCATATCCTCGCCAGCAATTTTCATGTCTTGTCTTTTTAACAAAAGCCACTGTATGAGGTATGAAGTAGTATCTCATTGTGGCTCTGACTTGCATTTCCCTGATGATTAGTGATGTTGGTCATTTTTATGTATTCTTTGAAAAAAATGTCTATTCAGATCCTTTGTCAATTTTTTAACTGGGTTATTTGGGTTTTTTGCTCTTGAATTGTTTGAAGTCTGTATATTTTGGATATGAACCCATTATCAAATAAGTGGTTTGTGAATATTTTCTCTGATTCCATAGATTGCGTTTTCATTTTGTTTCCTTTGCTGGAAGAAGCTTTTTAGTTTGATGTAGTCCCAGTTATTAACTTCTGTTTTTGTCACCTTTGCCTTTGGTGTCAAATCCAAAAATATCATTGCCAAGACCAAAGTCAAGGAGCATACCTATTATGTTTACTTCTAGGAATTTTATGGTTTCAGGTCTTACATTCGAACCTAATCCATTTTGAGTTAATTTTTGTGCATGGTATAAGATAAGGATCCAGTTTTATTCTTTTCAGTGTGGGTATCCAGTTTTTTCAGCACCATTTATTGAAGAGACTGCTCTTTCCCCATTGTATATTTTTTGGCACATTTATAAAAAATTAATTGACCATACTTGCAGGGTATTTCTGGGGTCTCAATTGTGTTCCATTGATCTATTTTTCTGTTTTTATGCCAATACCATACTGTTTTGATTACTATAGCTTTGTAATATAGCTTCTGTGTAGGAAAGACAAACTTCTCCTGTGTTTCTCCTTTACTCTCACACTACTCTACTGTACTTCACTTCATTTCTGACATCAAATGTATTTATTTTCCACATATCAAGCAATTCTACATAACATCAACTGTGTGTCCTACAATTTAACTCAATGCTGACACTATTTTCCTGGAGATAGCATGAGATTTCACAGGTTAAGGGCTCAGAACCACAAGACTGCCCTCCAACTTCAGATGTCAATCATAAGTCCAGGTTGTTACTTGTGCTTCTAATCAACGGCTTCTCATGACAACCTCTCCAGGTTAGATTAATTTGCTAGAGTAGCTCACAGAACTCAGGAAAATCACTTACTTAACTATATTCCTGCTTTATTATAAATGGATATAACTCAGGAACAGCAAGATGACAGACATGCATAGAGCAAGGTATGTGGGAAAGCGTGCAGAGCTCCCATGCTCTTTCCCAGTATGCCACTCTCCCGCAACCTGCATGTGTTCACTGATCTAGGAAGCTCTCTGAGCTCTGTACTTTGGGGATTTCTACAGAGGCTACTTCAAAAAAGCACGATTGATCATTAATTCAATCTCTAGTTCCTCTACACTTCCTGGAGGATGGGAGTGAGGATGAAAATTCCAAACTTCTAATTATGGTTTGGTCTTTCTGGTGGTCAGCCCCTATCCTGAAGCTATACAGGATTCCACCAAGAGTCACCTCATTAGAACAAAAGATACCCTATCAAACAGGAAATTTTAAGGGATTTAGGAGTTCCCCATTAGGAACCAGGGTCAAAGACCAAATATTAGACTGAAAGTTGCTCCTAGTGCTCTTATCACTTAGGGTAAGTGCCGGGATAAGGGTTTTAGGATCTCTATGCCAGGAACCAGGGGCAGACACACACACACACACACACACACACATTTTTTTTCTATTATTTCATGGTTTATTATCAGGAAGTGTGATGTCTTCAGCTTTGTTCTCTCTCAAGACTGCTTTGGCTACTCAGGGTCTTTTGTGGTTCCATACAAATTTTAGGAGTTTTTTTTTCTATTTCTCTGGAAAATGCCCTTGCAATTTTGATACAGATTGCATTGAGTCTGCATTTTCCACAGCTCCTTCTGCCCTGGGGAAGGTGGAGCTGTGCGGTGTGCCTGTGCGCCTATTTAACAATTACTTCTTTGTTTTCTACAGTCTTGTGGGACTCATGAATGCATGCCTCACTGGCTCTCAAAACTAGGTGATTTCAGGGACTATTTCTCCACCCTAAAAGTTGGGGTGCTATATGTGTGATCCAAATCCTTTGCTCCTCAGGGAGAAGCTGGGAGTTGGGGGATTCCTCCTAATTGCAAGGTGCTGTGCCAGGGATGGGGTTTATAGTGAGACAGTGTCTCAACCTTTCCTACTCATTTTGATGTGAGGTATTTTCTCAGATGCTCAACATGCAGGAGTCATTCAATTAGTTTCTGGATTTGGAACTAACTCATGTACAGTTATATATTCAGTGCATTTACACGGGGAGGGAGATTCAGGACCTCCTATGTCACAATGTTGTTGACGTCCTCCCAAATACTAATTATGCTACTCTCCCAACAAGATTATTTGTTTACTTTTACCTTCCCCTACTCCTAAATTGAAATAGCTTTATTATTCTCTGGATGCTTTTGAAAAATTCTTAAAACAATCAATTGATATCTGCGTAACAAAGTATTAAATACTTGGGTGAAGTAGAGGATATGAAAATACATCCTAGTATCTTAAGAAATTTGCTCCATGCTTTCTTATAAATCCTTATGTGCCCTGATTTAAGGAAATTTATAATGATAAATGTTGCTACTTGTAATAAATGATGAGGTAAGTTTGCTTTTCTAAATCAACTCTTCAAATTCAGAGCACTCTCCTTCCACATATAGGCATATATTTCAAATATAAAAACTACCCAGAAAAACTGGGTGGGAGAGGGAGAAAAGACAGCAGGGCTCACTGAAGAGTATCTTAGTGACCTGTGAATATCAATAGGAAAGCAAGATTCAATTGGCATAGATTTCCAGGACATGCCACTTATTAGTTAGTAACAGGCAACCCACAGAGCCTATGACTCCTGAGACTCTGGAATGAGTTTCGCTGGCTCTAACCTCACTCAAACACACTCAAGACAATCCCCAGAAAATGCTTTCACAGCGCTATTTTTTCCAGGAATTAAGTCTTACTGCGGGCTGGCTACATTTGTCTCCTCTTTGCACAGCACAGATATCTTAATGTTAAGAGCCCTGGCTGCCTCCACATCTTTTTTTCTTCCAGCTTTTTAATTTTTTAAAATTAATTAATTAATTAATTATGGCTGTGTTGGGTCTTCGTTGCTTCGCATGGGCTTTCTCTAGTTGTGGAGAGCGGGGTGCTTCTCATCATGGTGGTTTCTCTTGTTGCAGAGCACGGGCTCTAGGCGCATGGCTTCAGTAGTTGTGGAATGGGGGCTCAGTAGTTGTGGCATGCGGGCTCTAGGACACAGGCTTCAGTAGTTGTGGCACGTGGGCTCAGCAGCTGTGGTTCGCCAGCTCTAGAGAGCAGGCTCAGTAGTTGTGGTGCACGGGCTTAGCTGGTCTGCAGCATGTGGGATCTTCCCGGACCAGTGCTCAAACCCATGGCCCCTGCGTTGGCGGGTGGATTCTTAACCACTGTGCCACCAGGCCAGTCCCTTCCTTCCAGTTTTGTTGGGATATTATTGACATAAAGCCCTGTGTAAATTTAAGGTGTACAGCACAATGATTTGACTGAATACATCATGAAATGACTACTACAATAAGTTTAGTGAACACCATCCTCTCTTATAGATACAAAATTAAAGAAATAGGAAAAAAATATTTTTCCTTGTGATGAGAGCTCTTAGGATTTCCTCTCTTGAAAACTTTCATGTATAATGTACAGCAGGGTTAGTTATATTTATCATGTTGCACATTACATCCCTAGTATTTATTTATCTTATAACTGGAAGTTTGTACCTTTTGGCTACATTCATCCAATTCCCCTCCCTCCACCCACCTTACCACCTCTGGTAACCACAAATCTGATCTCTTTTTTTTTATGAGTGAGTTTGCTTGTTTTTGATGTATAATTGACCTAAAACACTTTTAGCTCCTGGTATATAACATAGTGATTTGACATTTCTATACATTTCAAAATGATCACCATGATAAATATAGTTGTCATCTGTCACCATACAAAGGTATTACATAATTATTGATTATATACCCCATACTGTACATTTGATACCTGTGATTCATTTATTTTGTAACCGAAAGTTTGTATGTCTTACTCTCCCTCACCTGTTTCTCTCCTTCCCCCATTTGCCTCCCCTCTAGCAACCACCTGTTTGTTCTCTGTATTTATCACCCTGTTTCTGTTTAGTTATGTTTGCTTATTTGTTTTGCTTTTTAGATTCCACATGTAAGTGAAATCATCTTAATGTACTGATTACTTCTTCTTACTGAAATGCAACTAATATAACCTAGGACACTCAGTGTGAACAGAAAACTGAATCCCCTACCACATTCACCAGTGTTTGCTAAGCAAAACTCTCCTCCCTGTATCTTGTCTTTCTTCTCCAGAATCAGAAAAAAAAAATTAAACATCGATTTGTTGGAAGACTGGTGTTAACAGTACATTTAGTTACTCATCTATAGGAATTAATGGATGTCCAACGTAATTAACATATTATTAGTGATTATATTTTTGTTAAATTTCTATATGAGAGTTCTAGAAAAAATTAATTTAAAACATTTATTATAGCATAGTGGTTAAGGATGTGGCCCCGTGAGTCAGTTGCCTGGGTTTGCATCAGGGTGTGATCACTTACCAGCTGTTGTTATTCAGAAACATGACATAAACCTTCCAAGGTTTAGTTTCCTTGTCTTTAAAACGGGAATAAAAATAGAAATAACCTTGCAAGATCATTGTATAAGTTAAATGATACAACTCACACGTGATGGTTAATCCTGTACATCAACATGACTGGGCCATGGTGGTAGTTGGGATGAGAGGTACCAAGATAGCTTATCAAACATTATTCTGGGCATGTCTGTGAGAGTGTTTTTGGATGAGATTAACAATTGAATCAGTGGACTGAGTAAAGCAGATTGACCTCCCTAATGTGTGTTGCCTTCATCTAATCAGTTGAAGTCTTGAATAGAACAAAAAGGCTGACCCTCCCTCAAATAAGAGGAAACTCCTCCTGCCTGAAAAAAACCTACTTATGTTGGGACATTGGTCTTCTTTGGCATTCAGATTTGGGCTGAAACATTGGCTTTCCTGGGTGTGCAGCTTGCCAGCTGCAGATCTTGAGACTTCTCAGCTTCCATAATGGCATGGTCCAATTCCTTATAATAAGTTTATTTATTATTATATATACATATGCATACATATTAGTATAATTGATTCTGTTTCTCTGGAGAACCCTGAACAATACACTATATAAAGCAGTTAGCACAATGTCAGACTCAGAGTAAACACGTGATGAAAGTTTAGCTGTTATTATAAATAACAGACTATACTGGGCAATGGAGGAGCAACCACTGAGATGTCTCAAAATCAAACATTTGCCTTCAGGAAACTCACAAATTAATAGGAAAGACAGAGTGTGCATACTACTACATGCTATTCCCTTGCTTAAAATCTTTCAATGGCAAGTTATGAGCTTCAGGATAAAACGCCAAACTCCTGAGTATGGATTACAAGCCCCTTCATTATCTAGTCCTGGCAACACCTTTGCTTAGAGGCAACACCTCTGTGTTGATAATGGTCTCTTCCTATCACACACTGAATTCCCTCCTGTTCCCTCTGCCTCTGATGATGTGTTCTCTTTGTAGTTCTGAAGAACTCCTATTCACCTGTCAAACTGCATCTCATATCACGTTAGGTGTTCCTCCCTATATGTTCCCTTTAGCAACTTTCCTTCTGCTTTAAAGCATACTCTACGATACACCACCACTGTGGGTTTGCAAGTTCTGAAGAGGTTCCAGCATGAGTCTTAAATTGCGTCCCCATCTAGGATGCCGACGTGTTGAAGAATTTCCGAAGAGCAACCAGAGGACACATGTTAGTGTAAAGGGCCCAGGACTCTCTGGGGAGAACATAACCTCAAGGAAGATGAAGTCTGACAGACCTGCTTGGCCCAGGAGCAAAGCCTCAGGCCCGGACAGGAGGGTATTTCTAATCAGTTCACTGAAAATCTCACAAGCTGGTGCTCACCTTGTTTTTCTTTTGGTAGAAATACTAATTCCATTTACGCTTTCTCAGCCCAGACTTTCTTCTTTTAATTTTCTAGTACACAGGACAGAATAAACTTGCATGGCCAATTCAGCCCATGAAAAGATTAAATTTACCTTCTTGAAACCAGTGTGTGCGTGTTTATCTCAGTAGTTAGGAGCCACAACATGGATCCAGTCACCATGTAGACCAGAAAATCCCTACAGCCTGGGTGTATTTAATGCCAATATGAAAAGATTTCAATCTAAAATTGAACTGAAGGACATGAAATGGAGAATCTCACTCATGCGCCCTCAGAAGAATGGAATTTAACCGATTGATTTCCCATAGATGCCTGCTTTACAGAAGACCAACACTTACCTCCTGATCAATGAACATCCACCCACAGTCTCTTCCCATCATCAAGCCAGTGAACCTCCTCCCTGGATTCTGGCTGGACTTCCCCCTCTTTGTACTCCTTGCCCATAAACACAGCTCACCCGAAACCCTCAACAGACTCACCTCTAGCTTACTATAGCATAGTATGTGTTTCCAGAATGGCAATTCCTCTACTATCCCTGAATAACCTCAATTTCTGGTAATTTGAGCTTGCCTCAGTTTACCCCCTTATTTAAGTTGACACTAACATGTAGGAGAGGATGGAGTAAATGAGACGAAAGGAGGTGCAGAGCATCCTCTCTTTCAGTAAAACAGGAACATGCCCTGCTGTTGGAATGTTACAGAAGCGATGCCTGATGCTTTGCTGTGCCCAGCCCCTTCCCAACCCCTATAGCTGAGGCCATTCACTCCCCTCTGCAGGTTCAGACACATTCGAGCGATAAGACCCAACTTCTCATCAGGAACATAATCCTTAATAATATTCATTCTTATTTTAACTGATGACACATTCAATGTAAAAACATTGGAAATTACAGACAAGCTCAAAAAGCTCAAAAATAAAATTATCTCTAATTTAATCACTCAGAGCAACAGATAATATTTTAGTTTATATCCTTCCAGTGTTACACTCACACATGCACACATAACACAGAGTGGTATTACACCAAAATATTGTTGTGTGACTTGCTGTTTTCACTAACTACATAATTTGGATATTCTCTCATGTTAGTAAACAATTTTCTTCATTATTTTTATGGCTTTGAAACACTTTATTGAATGGAAGTATCATAATACAGTTAACCCATCCTCCTTTTGTTGAATAGCAAGTTCTTTCCACCTTTTTTGCTATTCCAAATGATCTCACAATTAACGTTCTTGAGCCATAATCCTTCTGAGCTCTAGGGATTTTCTTACGTTAAATACTCAGAAGTGAAACTGCTGGATCAAAAGTTGTGCATATTTTTAAGAATTTTAGAGCAGATTTCTGAAGAGTCTCATAGCAGCATACCTGGGGCTGAGTATATTCCTCCAACAGTACATGACACTGATTCAGAAGAATTTAAGGAGTCCTAAGCTAATAGAAAGATGACACAGCAGCCAGCTGGCTGGTCAGCCAGCTACATATGCCACAAATATTTATTGACTGAATACTCTACACTTGTGCAAGGAATAGTGTAGCAAAAAAGAATGACAACCCCTTCCCTCCCTGTACACACAGTCTAGTAGGAAAATCAGACCAGCAATGATAATACTGATCAGTTTTGCCTTGATACTGCTTCCATTCAGACAGTATGTCTCATTTTAAAATCAAGCCCCTGCTTTATTGCTGGGACTAAGTGTCCTGCGCTGGAAACTGGGCCTCCTTATTTTCCCACATTAGGGACCATGTCTTGCTCTTGGGAGTTCTCTTGGAGATGCTACAGGGTGGACCAGAAGCCAACCTGCTGAGAACATTTCCCTGCTGAGTAATGTGCCTGACTCCAACTGCACATTACTCCTTTTCTGGAAAAGTAATAAAAATCACGGCCACTTTGGGTTTTACTTTACTCACTCTGTGCCAGGCCCTGTACCATGCACATAATATAAATGATTTCATTTCATCTAAACAACAATGCTATGAGAGTGATACTGTTATTTCGTTTTACAAATCAGGAATAGGAGTTCAGAGAGTTTTTAATTTGCCCGCTGCCAGCCGGCAGAGCTGGGATGCAAATACAAGCCTCTCTTATCTGCATTTCTCTGCACTGTTTACCTGGGTCCCTGTCTGTGCCCTGGTACAATGCCTGTGTTGCCAGGCTAGACATTCCCTGGTCATCTATTGCTAGGTCCATCTCTAAAGGCCTACCACACCTAGTGAGCAGCTGGGGCCTGGCACTCTCCAAACTCTACTCCAAAAAGGCATCAGGCTGCCCTGGGCAAACCAAATGATCTCCACTGCCAATGATCCCCAACGTATGGCCCAAAGATGACGTGCTACAGAACCAAGGGAGGCCCTTGTTTAAATGAATAAGCAAAATATGACATGTGCATACAATGAAATATTACTCAGCCATGAAAAGGAGTATGGTACTAGGACATACTATAACATGGGTGAACCTCAAAGCACTATGCAGGGTGAAATATGCCAGATGCAAAAGGACAAATGCTGGATGATTCCATCTATATGAAATATCTAGAGTAGACAGACCCACAGAGACAGACAGCAGATTAGTGATTGCTAAGGGCTGGGGAGGAATGGGGACGGAGAGTGACTGCCTAATGGATACAGGGTCTCCTGATGAAAATGGTTTGGAACTGGATAGAGGAGAGAGTTGCACAAAATTATGAGTGTACTAAAAGGCAATGGATTGTTCACTTCAGGATGGTTAAATTCACTATGTCATCTGAAGGTTACCTCAATTTATAAAGGTGGGGGCAACAACCTACGAAGCCTAAATATGTGGACCCGGAAATGTCCTTTTATACAAGATTCCGCATGATACTGGTGCACGCTACCATTTGCAAAACATTCCTAAAAATATCCCAGTATGCCTACATAGGACCATCCTCCAAAAGAGGCCAAAAATTAAAAGTTTGTTTTTCAAAGCTCGGTTTTAAGAACACAAATCCTAAAGCAAAAGCGTGGTTATAACCAGCACAAAAATCCCCAAAGCAAGGTGGCATCACTGATCTGCCTGATACCATTATTTCCAATTGGCAAGGAATTCAGAGGGTTCACCCGGACGCACGTACATCTGTCCAGCCTAGTCACTGGGATGGGGGAAATGAGGACACAAAGCAGGGGGCAAGGAGGGAATGGTGACATATGTGAAGAAGGACAAACACAAGGCCACAGCAGGAGGGATCTTGGCTAATCGATATGACCAGGCAAAGCAATGGCATTGCTCCTGCATAGCCCTGAACGAAAGCAAACAGGAATCAATGGGCTAATAACCATGGATTCAATAAAGCTATTAAGTCACGGCAATTCCTTTTTTTTTAAATTTAATTTAATTAATTTATTTTTGGCTGCATTGGGTCTTCACTGCAGCACGCGGGCTTCTCATTGCAGTGGCTTCTCTTGTTGCGGAGTACGGGCTCTAGGTGCGTGGGCTTCAGTAGTTGTGGCACACAGGCTCAGTAGTTGTGGCACACGGGCTCTAGAGCACAGGCTCAGTAGTTGTGGCGCATGGGCTTAGTTGTTCTGTGGCATGTGGGATCTTCCTGGACCAGGGCTCAAACCCGTGTCCCCTGCATTGGTGGGCAGATTCTTAGCCACTGCTCCACGAGGGAAGCCCCAGCAATTCCTTTTGAGGCAAATTAATCCTTCCATGGCTATATCCCCTGTTGCTCCCAAGACTCACTACTCGCAAGGAATTTGGGTGTCATGGCTCCCAATAAAGGCTTTGTCATCGTTTGTCTCCTGCCAGCCATTTTACCCCTGTGGCAGGGGGACTCCTTGGCATTGTCCGTCTTCCATCAGCACATTGTTCTTGTTACAACCCTAAGTCAATTGCTTTATGTTGCAAGGGAAACCAGTTAATCTCACCTGCTGACACCTAACAAGGGGCCAGACCTCTTGATGGTTAGTGATGCTGTTGGCACCCTTCCCAAGGAAACATATCAAGTTACCACGTGTTCCTTTGCTCATGAACACAGTAGGGAGACTTACCCTGTGACAGGTGCTGTATTAAGAATATCATATGTATTTGTCTTATTTCATTCCTACAATGGCCCTTTGAGATAGGCACTATTGTGTCCATTTAGTGGACGAGGAAACCGAGTCTTAAATGGTTTAGTAGCTGTTCGATGTTTCAGGACTCCAAAGCCTGCCTCATGACCACCATGTTATACTGTCTCCATGTGCCTCCCCAGTGGAAACCCTCCAGGACTCCAGGAAATGACCGAGTCCGATCCTGCCCACCACCCACTAGCATCAGAGAGGATGGCTGAGAGCATCAGACACACAAAGAGGAGTGGACTTCCTCCCAAATACAAAGTCTATGCTCTGAGAGACACTGACGAATAGACGTCCACAGTCCCCCGGGCTCTTACCAGCCGAAACTGTCATTAGCACCAAGCCAAGCAGGAGAGAATGGTGGAAATATTGCAGGTGAATGAGTACTAGGGACCAACAACCTAGATTGGCTACAAGGAGAACTCTGATGCAATACACGACAGTAAATTCAAGCCATTGCTTCGGAGTTGAACAAGCTGGGTCCTAATTCCCGGCTCCTCCTTTAATTTGTATGACCTCTGGCAGTTTTGGCCCTGCCGAGAATCCACATTCCCATTTGTAAATTGGAGATGTGCACAGGGCAGCTAGAAAGAATGAAGGGGGTATTACACATAAGAGCATTTACCACATGCCTGCCTCAGAATGAATTCTTAAATGCTAGCTGTCGGTATTATTCCCAAGACCAGACCACTGTCAGGCCAACACAATACACACACACTGCCTTAGGCCTGCCTGGCAAATTTAGAATCTGCTCACAGAAACCTGACTGTTCTTTCCCACTAACCAGTGTGTCCCTAGCTACTTCAACTCTCTGCCCTGAGTTTACCCAGCAGCTAAACAGGGATAATAGTATTGTCTACTTGCTAGGTTTGTGGTCTGGAATATTAAAAAGAGAAAGATTTGGGCTTCCCTGGTGGCGCAGTGGTTGAGAGTCCACCTGCCGATGCAGGGGACACGGTCCCCTTCCCGGTCCGGGAAGATTCCACATGCCACGGAGTGGCTGGGCCCGTGAGCCATGGCCGGTGAGCCTGCGCGTCCGGAGCCTGTGTTCCGCAACGGGAGAGGCCACAACAGTGAGAGGCCCGCGTACCGCAAAAAAAAAAAAAAAGAAAGAAAGATTTTAGTGACAGCCTGGTTCCTGATTTTACAGGTAAGATCACCCATCGTCATGCCCTCTTTACCCAGAGTTTTAGACTCCACCATTTTGCTGTCCCAATACTGCAAAATATGTTGATTGGGCATTAATCCAGTGTTTTAAAACTGAGCAGGGCAGAGCCAGAGGTGAGCGCAGAAACAGCCAAAGCTCCCCTCTCACGGCACTTGGAGCCCCTGACCACTAGGGGCCGCTGGTAAGCCACAGAAAGCTGGAAGGATGCCTATCTGGCAGGTTTTCAACACCGAGGTTCTTATTTAAATGGCTTCCTGGACTATCAGAAATCTAGCTCAGGGACCCTTGCAAGGAAGGCTGGCTTTATTTTCCATAAGGGGGTTAACCCGTTTCCCCCTGAGGTTGGAAGAAAAGGAAGATGGGCTGTAGCCTGCTCCCACCTAGTCTGTGAGCCACAAGGCTGGTGGGGGAGGAAACACCTGTGTGGCAGCATTGTGAAGATCCTTCACCTGCAAAAATTTCCCCAGTGCCCAGTGACTGAAATCCCTTTAAATCTTATAAACACTGTAAACTTCCAGAGCCCACTGATAAGTGTAGTGTTTCAGGGAAGGGGCCACACGTCAGGCCACTAGTAAATGCTATTATATAGGAAAAGGAATCTGTGCACAACGAGGAAAAGCGTGCAAACCTAGAGTTACCAGATGTAGGTTGAATTCCAGTTATTAGCTGTGAAGCCTTGGACAAGTTACTTAACATCTCTGAGCTTTAGTTTCCTTTAAAAGCCCTACTTCATGGGCTTTTTGCATGGGTTTAGTTGAATGAGATAACGTATACAAAATTTCTGACATATTGGAAGACTAAGTAATTAGCTGTTATTCTTCTTTCTTCAGGTCAAAGTAAGCTGCACTCAAGGTCTGGAGAGCAGGCATGCTGGCAGGGGTTAGGGGTTTAGGAAGAGGAACGGGGGTGACAAGGAAAGTTTAAAAGGCCGGAGGAGACCAACGTAGATGTCTCCAGTTCACTGACGTCCAGATAAAGCGAGTCAAGAAGCTTCAAGATGTGTGTTCACATACTCAGAATTCTTTTCCCGTTGTGTGCTTGTAGGGTGTGCCACGCAGTGTGTGTGTGAAGTTAGCGGTGGTATAACTAGGGCTCAACTTTATATCCCAGATGCCAGAAAATGGGTAAAGTCCCCTGGAGGCAGGACACCTGAGGCAAAATGAGACTAGAAAAAAATATCAGTTGTCAGAGAGATCAGGAAAAATTAGGGAGACTCTAAGACTACCCAGTTCCGGATCCCACGCTGGGAGAAATGCAAAGTGAATCAGAGCACATCCACAGGGGAGCGAGTGCCTTGGGTGGGGGACACAAACAGGCCCCAAAGATGAGTTGAAGAAATGTGGAATGCTCCTCTAGAAAAAGGGAATCACAAAGGGAATTGGATCCCTATCTTTGGAGCGCTCAAAGACTGTGGAGAAATAGAAGCGGCCGGCTGATTTATGGCGGGGGCCCAAGAAGGTAAAGAGAGCGAGCGCGAGCGCGAGCGCGAGCGCGAGCGCGAGCGCGAGCGCGAGCGCGAGCGCGAGCGCGAGAGAGAGAGAGAGTGTGTGTGTGTGTGTGTGTGTGTGTGTGTGTGTGTGTGTGTGTGTGTGTGTGTGTGTGTGTGTGTGTGTGTGTGTGTGTGTGTGTGTGTGTGTGTGTCTTTTAGGGGGAAAGGATGGATCTATAGCTTTCATCAGATTCTCATGACCTCAAATAAGTTAAGAATCCCACATATAAATAGTAACAGCTAATATTTATCAAACAGTTACTAAATACCAAGCACTGGGCCAAGCCCTTTATGCGAGTCACTGAATCCCCATAAGAACCCTCATAAGAGGGTTATATGGGCTATACCGCCCATGGGAGGCAGTATAGCCAACTATGAATGCAGGCTTCGCAGCCAGACAGCCAGCCTTAGTTTATATCCCAATTCTGTCACTAGCTAACTACGTGACCTTTGACAACTCACTTTCTCAGTTTCCTAGTCTGTAAAATAGGGATAATAATAACTTCAAACGGTGTGTATGAGGATTAAGTTAGTACCTATCAAGCTCTTAGAACAGCGTGACAGATACTGTACAACTCTTAGCTATTTTATGACATGCTGATAAATGTTTTAAAACTGGCCCTTGAAGAAAATAAAGCTCTAATTACAGTAGTATTGAATATTTAACAATTTCTGTGGTGTAAATATTCCCAACGTGGCCAATTGCAAGCTATGAAACTAAAATCAATCAGCTCACAGAAATTCTAAAAATTTAACAATCAGCTTTCATGAGATGATAAAGGCAGACTCCAGCACACCACTACATTAAAGTTCATCTCTCTCTCTGCCTTTCTGGCCCCCCCATCTCTCTCCTTCTCTCTTGATGATTGTAGATGGCTAACAGATGTCTTCCTAGCTCCTTGAAAGAGTGGAGTTTATGTAGAATTGGGAGAAGCCAAGTTCATATTCTGTTGGAGGTGACAGGTTAGATAAAGGGAATTTAAGGGAAGCTGACAAGAGAATAGAACCTACTTGGGTCAAGGAATGTTTCTGCAAATGGTAGACATGGATCTTCCTTGGGGTGAGCAGGAAATCAATAGCTACCATGTATTGAGAGCTCATTACATGCAAGGTCCTTTCTCTCCATTCTTTCATTTAATTTTCACAATAGCCCCTGAGGTAGGTGGTACTAGGTGGTCCTTGCCCCAGGTTCACAGAGGAGGGAAGGGGAGCTCTAAGACATTTAAGAAATCTGCCCAAGGATGTGTGGCAGGAGGGAACCAGCTGAGGGTGGAGCCCAGGACTGTGTGACTCTAAAGTCCTCACTTGGCCCACTTTCCTGTGCTGTTGCTCAAGCGACAGAGAAGCATCCAGGGAAGGCCACTGATAAGGGTGGCAAGGGGCATCTGTGAAACTCCCTGGGTAAATTCTAAGGAGGGAGCCTCAACTTTCACCATCTTTCCAGCAGTCTGCTCCAGAAAGCCCCTTTGCAGATGAATTCTTCAAGCTCCTCCATGAACAGAAGGCTCCCCCAGCCACCCAAATCTCCAGGACCTTTCTGCTGCTGCTGCTGCCATGGGGTTGCTCTCCCATGGTGGTTCTCTGGGACTATAAGTATCCCCGGCCCTATCCCACAGAGTTAGTTCAAGTACTCAACTTGAGGCCATTCTGGGAAACGGCAGCCATGGAGTCACAGTCACGTGACCTACAAAGACATGGACAAATGTTAAGCTTCACCATCCCTGACGGATATTTTCTTTTTATTCCTCTAAAGGGGCCATACAGGATATAACTAGGATGACAGTTTCAGGAATGAGATTTTTCATTTCCAGTCCTGGCCGTGTCATTTGTAAATGATGTGACTTTGAGGGATTTACATCATCTCTTTGTGCCTCAGTTTCCTCATCTGTAAAATGGAGATGAGCATTCCAAAGCACTATGGAGAGTACTGAATAAAACAATATTGAAAGGGGTCCTAAAGGGGACTTAAAGTAATATTGTGAACATATCATACACTCAATAAATGTTAACTATTATAGTCTGACCATAGATCCATCTTCCAAATGCAATTTAGGGGAACTTATTGGGCCCCCTCCTCCCATTCTGAAACTCTGGTCCTAAGACTCCTTAACTTGCTTTTATTTAGCCCCAAAGAGTGGTTCACAAAACTTTGAAAAGTTGCTGATCCCTTTGTAAAGTGGAAGCTATGTATCCTCTTTCCAGTGAAATACACATATGCAAATTTTACATATAGTTTCCAGAGAATATCTTGACTCCCAGAAGCCCATCTTCTGCCATGCCCACCGGACTAAAATTCTCTGTCTTCCACTTAAATTTGTCCATTCTTGATGTGGCTCCCAGATCCTTGCCTCTTCCTGCCCCTTTTCTATTGCCCCCTGCTTTCTCTGATCCTTTCTACTCATGCAAGGGTTTTGCAGCCTCCCCTTCTTGCCTGCCTCCAATCCCTTATTAACTAACATAGCTCTGTCATGCAATGGTAACCCCCATAACCACTAAGAATCAAAATAATTTGGTTCATACTTTCAAGTATACATTGACAGGGCCAGAGAGAACTGTCATACTGTACAGAGAAGATCCTGAATTATCTTCCCTTCTAACAACCACAATTCCTTAGACTCCAGTTTACATGCCACCATATCCACTGTTGCCTTTTCTGAAGCCGCCTCTCTAGCCATAATAATACTTTCAGCACCATTATGTAAGTTGAACAAGCTCGATACTGTAGCAACCTGTCTGCCACGAAGGATAAGCCCAAAATATATGTCTTCCAAAGGCAACACTTCATTGGGATCTAGGCTGAAATTTAGCAAGTCCCCAGAGATAATACACTCTCTCTAGAAGTAGAGAGCATGTTTAATGAGTACAAAGATCATAGCCTTTTTCATGTCATGCAGATCTTATTATACATGTGACCATCGGCAAGCCCCTCTGAGCCTTGCCTTAGTCATCTGTAAAATGGAAGTAAGAATAGAAGTAAGGGTGGTGGAGAGCACTGAATAAGAAAGCCTACATTTAGCGCTCAGCAGTCGTTCACTAATTGAACACCTATTTATTGAGAACTTGCTATGAGTTGGCCATCATGGCGAGAATGAGAATCTCACTTTGAGAAAGATACAGTGCCTCCCTCAAGTTGCTCCCCGTGCTTTTGGGAAAACAGATCTTGCCAACTCTGCGTTAGAAGAACGCACAGGATGCTCTAGGAACCCAGAGAGAAGGGACACAGAAACATGCTTTGCATACAGCAGACACTCAGCAAATGTGACTTTTTTTCCTCTCTTAGATGACAGGTAGACCCTCCAGTCACTAAATCAATGATCTTTTTACAGATGACGCCCCAGAAGGGAAGTTCTTGGTAATACCTGGCTTCTCAGACACAAGTGGCTGACACTTCCCATCATCCACCCAAAATGCAAGGGCGAGAAATCACCCAAGCTTTGTGAGACAGAGGACAGAGAGCCATTTAGACCAAGTGAGTGGAGCCCAACTGCTCACTGCATTCGTTAGAGCACTCACTGTTCTCATCTTGTGGTCAGGAGAGCAATAAGAAAGAAAGCAGCCAGGAAAATTAATCAGGACCCAGAGAATTTCAATAAAATGTTATTAGAAGTCAGCACCAACTGTGGAGAGGAGAGGAGGTGCAGCCTCTGGGGCACTGGCTCCTGTTTTAATTGGGTGACTGAGGTCTAGCCAGTCCAAAAAAAATGCCCCGCTGATTCCTAAGCTTGGCTTGTGGGTGGTGCTCATTTTGCCTACAGCAGAATCACATTCTTAGCTCTTCTTCAGCCCCTACCCTGCCCAACACCTGCCCTGTTCTGCTTTTGTTAGTAACCCCCTGCCCTCCATTCCACAGGCCCCTACTTATAGTACATTCGTGGCCCTTTCTGGGGCAGACAAGTACCGAGTATTAGAAATCAAAGAACTAGGGCCCAATGTCTGCTTCTAACCCACCACAGAACCATGATCAAAATCTACCTCCTCACTAGGTCTCAGTTTTCTCATTTGTACAAGGGGGGCACTGGAATAGATCTTTCCTAATTTTGGCTGTCTTTCCACCACTGTCCTTGATTCTAAGAAGTGCACACATACCCTGTGATTTTCAATAAAAGGGTTTTAGTAACAGTTGCACCCCTAGCTGATATTAGAGGACCAAAAGGTCTTCCTTTATTCTTTGCTGCTCCTAGCAAAAACTCAAACTTGAATAAAGAAGTTGGATTCTTTGCCAGCTTGCTAGGAACCAGATTTCCCTTTGGATCTTCCTATTCAACCCTCCACTGGATTCAGTGATTTCAACACCCGGCCTTGCCTTACCTGTATTGCTAGGACAGTTCCTTGCATGTATGTAGTGCTTTGTTGTTTAAAAGGCTGCCTCACCTATTATATTCCTTGACCTTCTCAGGGTTTCCCATCTTATCTATAAGGAAACTGAGACTGAGAAAACATAATTGAATTGCTAACGTTATGCATCAATTAAGTGATAGTCTAGACCGAGACTCAATCTTAAATCACTGCTTTTGCCACTGTATTACAATACCCTGCTTAGACAGCTCCGAGGACGTTCCAAAACTAACATTCTGACAGTGTGAGATAGTGAGAGGATGATGCTAATTTAAAAATTACTAATTAATACAGATTTTTAAAATAACTGAGAAGTGGATAAAAGCATAGGAAGGCCAAAGGCCAGATAAATAAGGAAAGAAAAGAAAGAATAATTTTTTGGTGTCACCAAAGAAAACGACACCAACTATAATGGAGGTAGATCAGCTTTTTGGCGACAGGAAAAAATATTGCAAACACAGCTTTGATATTAAATTTTTTAGAAAGAGCAATGTAAGGATTTTTTCCCTCCTCTTTTAGTTTTATATTTGCTCTTTTATTAATATTCTGTGTTTCATAGTTACGAAAAAACCGTCTACAGCATAGTGAAAATAAATTGCTAACATCAGCACTTTCTCTTCATAGCTGAGTCCCAGGTTGGTAATGTTTTTCTCCCATAAAACCATAATGCCATAAAATTTAAGGTTATTAAGTTGCAGGTGAATAATTCATGAGGCAATTATGAAACATTTATGATGGAATATTATGAGCTTCCACATAAAAGAAAACATTTGGGGTCGCCAAATTGACAAACTTTGGTAGCTATTCTTAGATTTCTCTTGAGGGGTGTACATGGGTGTTCTCTGCTGCCTTGGACCTTCAGAGATGGGCTAAAGTCCCTCCAAGAGGTGTCTGGAACATCCTCCAATAACTCAGTTGGACGTCTCCTGCAGTGGATTGTGACAGCTGGTGTCACAATCCACTGCAGGAGACATAAGTACTGGCTGAGGTCAATAGTAATGGTGCAAGGAACAAAACCTTATGCAGGGCATACTCTGTGCCAGGCCCTGTGAAAATCACTTCACATGTATTATGTCTCTAATTCTCACGATGACCCTCTGAAATCAATATTATCTCTATCAGCCCCATTATACAGACCAAGAAACTGAGGCTCAACAAGTTTAAGAATTTACCAAAGATCACATATCTAGCAAGAGGCAGAGCTGGGATTCCAACCCAGGCAGTCTAGACCTTCAGCCCCCACTCTTAAAAGCCATGGTGTTGTTAAGACTGCCAGGCAAGACAATGTCTGCAGAATGACAAATTGTGACTTCATTAATGTATCATTTACACATAGTGTTTCCTGTTCTTCGAAGTACTTCCACATGCATTATTCCATCCTCACAAGGTTCTGTAACATTATTGTTGGATATTGTTGGACAGGTGTTATTGTCTCCATTTTTCAGAAAAGTAAACTGAGGTCCAGAAAGTTTGAATGACCTGGTCAAGGTCACATAGCAAGTTAGTAGAGACATCACAACTAGAACTTGAAGGCTTAATCTTAATGGTGCATCCACCATAAAATAACAGAATTGGAACAGAGTGTCCTTGCTAAATGTCCCACCCAACACAGTGTCTCTGAAAAGAGACCACCCAGCCTCTATTTGAGCCTCTCCAGTGATAAGGAGCTCTGTGTATAATGCAAAAATCCCTTCCACTGTTGTAAAATTAGAAACACTTTTTCTTCTCCTGAGCCAGTATTTACCTCCTCACAACTGACTACTGTTTTATCTGCAAGGACATAAATCTTCTCCCTTCTTCTCCTAGCAGTCACATGCCCCCTCCCTACCATGGTTTCTTTCCCCATCACTTTTAGCTTATCATCCCGGTCCCAGGATCTTCAGTTATTCTTTACAGAATATGTTTTTGACCTACCCTCTTTCTTAGATCTCTTCCTAGATGTGCCCTATTATATTAATACTCTCCTTCCAAACAAAACTGAATCCCATCTCCGGGGACATCTGTTTGGAGTTAGGGTACCCGTCCACCCTTCAGGGAGCTGTAACCATCCCTCCCCTATTGATACAGGTGAATCTAGCTAAGACCCCATTAACTATTGTCATAATGCATTTACATGAACTTGCTACCGCACCCCAAAACTTTTTCATTTGAACTGCTATCGAACTAAGTTGCTTTTGTCGTGTCTCCCCACTATACACATTCCTTTCATCTCCTGTAACACGTGGTAACTTCAAAACATCTATGGGCAGGACAGGACTAAAGACACAGACGTAGCGAATGGACTTGAGGACACGGGGAGGGGGAAGGGTAAGCTAGGACAAAGTGAGAGAGTGGCATGGACATATATACACTACCAAATGTAAAATAGATAGCTAGTGGGAAGCAGCTGCATGGCACAGGGAGATCAGCTCGGTGCTTTGTGACCACCTAGAGGGGTGGGATAGGGAGGGTGGGAGGGAGGGAGACGCAAGAGGGAAGAGATATGGGAACATATGTATAACTGATTCACTTTGTTATAAAGCAGAAACCAACACACCACTGTAAAGCAATTATACTCCAATAAAGATGTAAAAAAAACCCAAAAAAACAAACATCTTCCAGTGAGGGCAGAAGTAGCATTCTCAAAGCCATCCCATTTGTCTGCATTCGTTCTGCCATGCTGAGCAGCGAGCATGGCCTGAGCCTCTGAGGATGTCCAAAGTGGTCCAAGGAAATGGAAAAGCGCCTACTGGGGAACTGAATGAACCATCCTCTGTGTTGTAAGTTAACTGTGTTCTATTAGATTCTCAACATGATGCAGCTGTGTTTTAGAGACCAGCAACTGATCATTGCCTTCCTGCTAGAGTGATGGGCCGTCTACTCTTCAGAATGAGAGGGATCTTAAAGACATCTTATCCAAACTTCCTGTCTTATAGCGGAGGCCCAGAGAAGAGAAAGGACCTGCCCAGTCAGTGTTAAATGTGGGACTCAAGCCCAGGCCTCAGGAATCCAAGCCACATTGTGGTCCACTTGAATCTTAGGGATCATATGGTCCAACACCTCATTTATAGGTGAGCAAACTGAGCACAAAGAGAGAAGGTCACCGAGCTCAGGGGTTCTCAGAACAAAGACCAAACCCAGGTTTTATCACCAGTGCTGTTCAATGAAAAAAAGAAAGAAAATGTTATCTTCTGCATTCGGCACTGAGGACATCCAGCCCATATCACAGATCATAACACTCATATCATTTGACTTCTTTCAGTAATATGGGCATTTCGCAGTGATAGCCAGGTCTCATCTTGACTATTACCCCACTGTTGCATGTTACCCAGTAGAAACAGCCATACTTGATTCTCTAGGTCACCACAAGGTCCTTGTTAAATGAGGACATCAGGGAGGAGAATTTCAACTCAAGGTGGAAATGACAGAGAAATCCACCTGCACCCTAAGTCAGCAACTTCTACCTGCCCATCAAAGATGTTAGCCTAAGACTTCACTCAAGTGAAAATTCCACACTGAAAGCCCAAAGATGAGAACTCCATAAACAACTCTATCACAAAAGCTGCAATAACATCACTTGACTGTCAATATTCTGCAAATAATACTCAGTTGCCAATATTCTTCAAGCAAAATTCGATTACTCATTCTCTTCAGACAGCATTCTGTTACCAACTTTCTGGCACAGATACTCATTTTTCTGCTTGTTTTCTCTGGATGTCAGGACAATCAGCATCTCCAGATAGAATTACATACCCATGCTTAGGGGTTAAGCCAAAAGATGCTGTTGAGTAAACAAAGAAGGATGAACAGGTATCAGTGGAGGAGACTCAAGAGAGACTTAGGGTGGAAATTTGCCCAACACGAATCTTAAACTACATGCATCTTACCTAGGTGGTGCATGACTATTATTTTTTTTTAAGTGGAAAAAAAGAAGGAATCTGCTTTCTTTCACATTTTTAAGGTCAAGGAAATATCTGTAATTGTTCACATCAAAAATATCATTTTGAGTCTAAGGCCATACCACCCTGAACGTGCCCTATCTTGGCTGATCTCGCAAAAAATATCATTTTGATTGGACATGACGGGAGTGCGGGCTGATGTGGTTATAAGGGAGGTAAGCCCACCTCCACCTCCCTCGTGGTCACTGTCAGGTACCCACCACTAAGACAAGGCAAAGGACAAAAACAACGAAGCCAGGTGGCCAGCCAGTTCTGGAATTTCCCACGAAGGTTCCCAGCTCTGTACTTTTCCGCCAGCTTCCAACCCCACGTGGAGGCATTGCAATTCCCCACACGCAGACAACAGGAGATAGCACATGGATTCCAAGCAGATGAGCTTGCGTCAGAGAGCTCTGGCAATAAAGCTCAGGTTAAACAAAGCCATCTGCAGCGTGCAGCACAAGGGATTGATTACCCAGCCAGCACCTCTGAAGAAGGATTAGGAAGACTCTATTGTGGGGATAGCAGAATCTTAATTGAAAGCCAAGTTGCTATATTTGCATCCCTAGAGAGAATCTGGGCCTGCAACTTTCCCAAATGGAGAGCTGCTGTCACTTTAAGATTCAAGCGCATCTTAACAGTTCCGAGCACACAGTATTGCAAGCATACTTTCTTCTCTTATGTTCCTCCCAATACCTAACTGTGGAACCAGAGAGTGGAATCTCACATTAGCGTAGACATTATAGCAGCCCCCATCATCTGCTTCTGATTTTCAATTACATTAGTATAACATACTTAAAATCCGTCTTTCATTTAGAAAGATAAACAGCAGTTTTATAATTTCATTGCTATGTCAATTTGCAAAGATGACTCAATTTAAACTCAGTGACTGGCCCACTGCCACCATCCCAGCCAGCGGCAAGCTGTCTAAAGGGACAAGAGAGGTACCAGCTGAGTCTCCTGGGTGGATGATACAGCTGGCAGGAAACCTCCCCTCATCTCCCCAGCTGTCCCCTGAGATGCACTGGGGGTTTTCTCAGCATCTAAAACCCAGACTTAGAAACAAAGATTGATTTTTTTCCTTATTTTTTTTCCAGCTGGTTTGCATGTAGCTAATATTACTTAGATATCTATGATGCGTCTGGCACTAAGCTAAGTGTTTTTTACACACTGGCTCATTTGATGTTCATGCCCGTCCTTTGGAAAAGCTGTTATTATCCTCCATTGAAAGGGTGAGAAGATAGAAACTTAGAAAAATTAAATGACATGAGCAAATTCTCACATTTTGTAGTCCCAGTGCAGTCCCAGGTTGTCTGTCCACAGCTGGCATGTTTAACCACTGTTGTAAACTGACCTCTACTCCATTTACCTGGACCACCTCTAGCCTACATGGAACAAAGTATAAACTCACTGTAAGTTTGTTAAAGAAATGAATGATTGGATGGCCTTGAACTTACTCCTGAAGTTGGCTGTATGTTTTGTACTGGTTAAGCCCTAATCCAGATCCCATGGTGACTCAAATCGCAGCTTTAGACTGACTCTTCAAGTCCGGTTATATTACACAACCATGTGATTCCAGTCCGAGGCTGACTCTTTACCACCCTACGTGCATCTTAGCCTGTGACGCTGCCCAGCTGAAAACCTTCCTTTCGACTCCCCAGACTCAAGCTTGTTCCAACCACAGGACCTTAGTAAATTCTGTGCCTTCTGCCTGAACCATGTACATTTCCCTCTTCACGTTAAGTATGAGTTTAGTCATCATTTCCTCGGGGATGCCTTCCTGACTGTCTGGTCTGGATCAGGTTTCTTTACTAAAGACTCTTAAAGAATCACATCCCTTGTCTTTTAGGACCTTATCTCCATCTACGATCATTCACCCCTTGATGCCTGTCTCCTCTGCCACACCGTGTGTCCCAGGACAGCAGAGAGCGCATCTCTTTCAGGACGACAATGAATCCCCAGCGTCCATAGTAGCACCTGGCTTATGTCAATAAACATTGTCAGTGAAGGTCTAGACCATGTCTTCATCACAGCCACAGGCCTTCAACCCTGGCCATGAATTGGAAATTCACATGGTTCAAAGTTATCAAGTATGCATGTTAGTACAACTGAGTGAAAGTAAGAAATTACAAAAGAATAATTCAACTTGTAGGTTCTACTCATATTGAATGATCTTTCAAAATGAAAGCAACACATTAAATTTAAAAATCTAGAACTTCAACTCATGTATCAGTGAAACACAAGAGATGTTTTCATTGGTTCAGCATATTTCTCATCCTTTAAATCTCTTTTCCACTCCTCTTACACAATGTCTAAAGGACTCATGGTAAGTAAAGACATGATTACTGCTTGTCTAAAGGAAATTCTATTATATCAAATTCTAAGGGATAGCTCAAATTATTTTGTTCAACAAAATTTTGTTGTAGAAGATATGTATTAAGTATCATTAAGCCATTCACTAGGGCTGGAAATAGATGCACTATACAGAAATTTTCATTGCAAGGTTGCAAATCTTTTGAAATAAGATTTAGTATGTAAATAATTTGGGGAGAAGATAAGCTGGGGGAAATGACTGAGTGATGTGTATACTTGCATTGCTTAATTAGTTACTTAATTCATCAAGTATTTATTGGGTGTCTGCGCTGTGCCTAGCACTAGGCTATGTTATTGAAAAACAATGCTTTTCTCAGCAAAGCACTTTGCTTTGGTTATGTGCACTCTGTATAAGGCAAGGAAATAAGCACAGAAAAAGGTTTTCGTTGCTTTGCTCAAAGGTCACACGTGCATAGCCAGTGCCAGAAAGAGAAGCCTGTTTTCCCAGCAAGCCTTCTCCAGGGCACTTAGGGTGGAGGGAGGATGAGTCTGCAGCTGGGGCTGAGCTTTAGGCCATAGCTGGGGTCAGAGGTTCACCTTATGAAAACAGAAACTCTCTCTGGCTTGTAAGGAAATCAGACCATTAGGTGTTATTTTACTTTGTGTAGGATAAAACAGAACACAGGGGATCAGGGTTGTCATTGGCTCAACAAAGGGACACGATCTTTAGGGTAGAAGCAGCACCAATGAGGAGTCAGGAAATCTGAGCTCCTGTCCTGTCTGGGCCACTGACTCTCTTGGGTCACTACTGCCTCTCTGTAATGGTACCTCTGTGGGCAGCCACGGGGTCCCCAACTGTAAAACCAATGGGTTGGACCGCTGCAGTGATTCTTACCCTTGGTTATATGTTGGAGTTACCTGGGGGGCTTTAAAAAAAAATAAAACATTGATAGCCTGACCCCAATCCCAGAGATTCTGATGACATTTATGTGGGGTAAGCCCTCCAGCACTGGGAGTTTTAAAAATCTCACCAAATAATTCTAACGTGTAGCAGCCAAGTTTGAAAACCACTGGGCTAGGAGGTCTGGGGGGCCCCTTTCAGCCCCAGTACCCACTGGGCTAGGAGGTCTGGGGGGCCCCTTTCAGCCCCAGTATGCCATAACTTTACAATGTAAGACAGTAGTTCTCAAACTTTCACGTGCATAAGGATCACCTGGGAAGCCTATTTAAAAAATACATTTCTCACCATATGATATAACTTATACATGGACTCTAAAGTACGATGCAAATGAACGTACCTGCAAAACAGAAACAGACTCACAGACACAGAAAAGAGACTTGTGGTTTTCAATGGGGTGGGGGGGGAGGGAAGGATTGGGAGTTTGGGATTAGCAGATACAAACTACAGGATGGATAAACAAGGTCCTACTGTAAAGCACAGGGAACTATATTCAGTACCCTGTGATAAACCATCATGGAAAAGAATATGAAAAAGAAAAAAATTCACTATTAAAAATCAACCATTAGAACTGAGCCGTGATAAGAAGCTCTTAATCGGATGACTTTTCACTGTAGTAAATTTTTCAAATTCATTTCAGTATGTATTTACTTTTGGAATATGGATTCCCTTTGTAATTAAGCCCCATTACAACTAAGTCAAATAAAGATGATCTAAATAATGAAAAAAATACATTTCCAGGGTCCATCTGTAGCGATTTCAATTCTGTAGGTTGGAGCTGGGCCCCAGGAATCTGCATTTTAAAGCACCCCAAGTCCCAGGAATACACTGTGAGACACACTAATCTCAACATTAGCTCACAGGCAGCACTTCATTTCTCATTATCATCGTAATAATCAAACAGGCTTTCAGACCCAAAGCTCACAGCTAGGAAGGATAATGGTTAAGGCAGAGCTGCCCAACCGCCAGGATCAGGCTCATAGCTTGGCCTATCACGGGCCCGACAGATCGCAGGAGGAGGGCCCCTTGGTTTTTAGGAGGAATAACATGGTGCTGCAGTATGCCACTGCAGAGGCAGAGACAGCCTAAGATTGATGGTGCACAATGCTGCAGAAAGCTACCATCACCTGAGCATCTTGTGACATCAGCAGCGATGCCACTGGCCATTATCAAATCATCCAGGGTGCCAAAGATTGATTTCCAGCCGTAGAAATGATGCCTGCCATCTCTAGGTGCACTGGCAGGAAACGAGTTCCAAAAGCTGACTGTAATTTAGCATTCATTGCATTTTTAAATTAGTTAGGCTGTGGACCGTTGCAAAGCAATGACAGGGAATTTTTATAATAATTAGCCTTGTGGGATGGGGGGGAAGGGAGGAAGGGAATGGCTCTGCCTCACGATTTCACTAGAAGGAAAAACACCATTCAGCATCTCAGGTCACCAGATCTGATTATGATTTCCTGGTCCCCACTGTCCTTGCGGACCATGGCAGCTTCTCCAAAATCTCAGCTGAACATTCTGTATCTGTCCTCCTTTACTGGGGCAGGTCTGTATCTGTCCTCCTTTGCTGGGGCTAACTCTCCCCCCTCCCACCTTCCCTCCCTAAGTAGCCTAACTAGATTTCCTTATGTTGGCTGAATGCCACTACGTTCCCTTTTGTTCTCTTTCTTTATGGCTGAATTCTTCTCCATTTTTTACAAATACTCAGTATGTGTCAACAGCATGATTTGTCTGCTAAAAATAACTGACATTGATAGAGCTCTTCACAGTTTGCAAACAACATTCTCATCCATTATCTCAAATGAGTCTCCCACCATTCTCTGGGAGGGGGTTAACCAGGGTAGCAATTATGGTCACATATTTTATAGACAAGAAAACTGAGGCTTGGGGAGGAGA
This sequence comes from Stenella coeruleoalba, assembly GCF_951394435.1. Classification (NCBI taxonomy): domain Eukaryota; kingdom Metazoa; phylum Chordata; class Mammalia; order Artiodactyla; family Delphinidae; genus Stenella; species Stenella coeruleoalba. The sequence continues at coordinate 127,920,488 of NC_137148.1, read as the reverse complement.
TCTAGTGACTTATCCAATGTCACACAGCTAGTAAATGGCTTTGCAAAGAACGGAATGGGATCTTTGAACTTCAAAATCTATACCAAGTTGTTTCAATCTCCAGATGCATTAGAAGGGGTATAGGGCTCACAATAAAGAAGGGTAAAATTCTGCTGTCTGTACAGTTCAAATCATTCAAATGCAGCAAGGTACTACCTCTCTGGGCACCATGCTTGAAGAGGAGTTTTGAGAAGGAAACTGCTAACTGGAAAAGCAAAGAAGATTTTTAAACCCTGTCATGCAAGGAATGACAGAAACTAGGAACACTGAATCTAGACAACACTCAGAAGGCTGACAAAAGCTATCTTCGAGCAACTGAAAGGGATTCATAGGAAAGAGAAGGCGTTTGTTCTGTACGGCTACATAGGAATTGTAATAAGGCAAATTTCAACTTGGTATGAGAAAATCAGTACTGCACAATGGTCAAGGGCTCTGAAATCAAACTGCCTAGGTTCAAAACCCAGCTTCACAACTTCCACATGATTTGGGTCAAATTTGTAATTTCTACTCTGCAGTCTACTTACATGTACAAAAGAAATATTGATGACTACATTGTAGGATTGTTGGTACCATCAAATAAACTAATGCAAACAAAGCCATCAACACTTAGTAAATATTCAACAGATAATAGTTATGGTTATATCTTTGTTTTGTACACTAACAAAAGAGCTCTACACTCATTTAACCCAGAAAATCTAATAAGTAGATTTTGGTCCTCCATATATAGTTGAAGAATTGTTGCAAAATAGAGTAAGGGAAGAGTAAGCAATGAATAATTCTGCCTAGCCATAAGGAACCCTTGCTAACAGTTACCAGCCCATTGATTCCTTTCACTAAGGTGGTTTCTGGAGACCAGATCAATGAAATAAGTCATCTTGGTTTGAGTGACACATGCCCCAATCTGGGGAGAAACTGGCTGCACACTTTGACTGCTTTTATACAATACTGTTTTGGTCCTAGCTACTGTAATAAAACAAAGGAAGAAAATGCAGAATAATAGCAAAAATACATGTATAAAATCCAAAAAGAACTACAGATGTACTACTGCAATTAATAAGTAAATCAAGGGTGGGATAGGGAGGGTCTGAGGGAGGGAGACGCAAGAGGGAAGAGATATGGGAACATATGTATATGTATAACTGATTCACTTTGTTATAAAGCAGAAACTGACACACAATTGTAAAGCAATTATACTCCAATAAAGATGTTAAAAAAATAAATAAGTAAATCAAGCGAGATCACTATATACAAGGTCAATCTACAAAAATCAGTTGAATTTTTATTTATTTGTAACATAGGAACTTACAAAAATAAAATTCAAAAGAGTATATCACTTGCAATACCATCAAGAACCACCAAATTCCTAGGAATAAATTTTATAAAAGATGTATAAACCTCTACACTAAAAATTACAAAACATTATTAAGAAAAACAGAAGACCTTAGTAAATGGAGGACTATGTTCATGGATTGACATATTAGCATATTGTAAATATATCAATTCTCCCCAATTTGACCTACAAATTCAAAATTTCATCAGATTTTATAATGCCAATTTGCTGCCTAATCCTAAAATTTACATGGGAATTTAAAATGCCAAGAACAGGCAAGGAAATCATGAAGAAGAAAAGCAAAGCTCCAGACATATGCTACCATATTTCAAGACCTATTCTAAAGTGCTGAACACACATACATATACACACACACACACGTGTATGTACACATATACTATCATTTTGTTTTCTTTTATCTCTTGTTTTTAGTGTAGAGGGTTATGCATCTTTTGTTACATTTATGCCTAAAAATTTGATGGGTTTTGATGCTATCATAAATGATATACTCTTTTAATGTATACATAGTGATTTCCTTGTACAGTATTTATGCATGAAAATAGCAAACTAATACATGGCAATGGTGATACAGCAATTCAGTGGATAGAGAATTTTTTAATCTAAAAGAAAGTAGATCAATTGGATATCCACATGGGGAAAATAAATCTTGATCCTTACTGATACATACCATACACATACACACACACACACACACACACACACACACACACACACACACACACACGTATAATCATTGCCAGGTAGATTTAAAATCTAAAGGTAGAAAAAAGAAACAATAAGGCTTACAGAAGAAATTTTATAAGAACGTCTTTATAATTTTGAAAATGGCAAAAATTTCTTAAACAGGATTTGTAAAGTGCTAATCATAAAGGAAAAATAATGAATTAGAATGTATTGTTTAGAAATCTCTGTTCAGCAAAAAAAAACTTTAAGTGAAAAGCCAATACACAGAGTAAGAAACGAAATTCACCAGGCACATACCTGACAAAAGACTCACACCCAGAACATATAAAGAACTTCTACAAATAAATAAGGACCGATAATCCAACAAAAGACAAACAAGCACGTCACAAGAGGATACCTAAATAACCAATAAATTTATGAAATGATGCTCCACCTCTTCATCATTAATACAAATTTAAATCACAATGAGATTTTATCATATACCCACCAGAATTTCTAAAAAGGGGGGAAAAAAACCCAGAATCAACAAAAATCCAAATGTTGAAAAGGATACTTAGCATCAATTGGAATTCTCAAACACTCCTGATAGGACTATCTATTAATATGAATACACTGTGAAATGATTAGGTAACATGTAATCTATGATTCAACAATGACACACTTAGGCATTAACTCAACAGAAATGCATACATGTGTTAACCAAAAAACATGTAAAAGGATGTTCTTAGCAGCACTATTCATAATAGCTCCAAGTGGAAACCCCAAATGCCTTTCAACAGTAGAATTAATAAATCATGGTATAATACACAAAATGGAATTCAGCAATGAGAACAAACTACAACTACATGCAGTGACGTGGTTGAACTTCACAAATGTAATTTGAGGGAAAGTAGCCAAAGGGAATACTTACTTTTGTAGTTATATCAAACTCAAAAAGAGCTTAAACTGACCTATAATGTTAGAAATCAGGATAGAAAAGAGCATGAGAAGGGCTTCTGGAGCACTGGTAATTAATATTCTGTTTCTTGATCTGGTGTCAGTTATAAGGGTATGTTGATATTGTAAAAATTCATCAAGCTATACACTTAGAATATTGGTACTTTGCTATATGCATGTAATATTTTCAATAAAAAGTTCAAAAACAACTAAAAAAGCATGAAGTAGGGGATGCCTTTTTGACTGGGACATGAGGTACTTGAAGGGGACTAGAGATAAATAAAACAAGAATTAATTGGGTCCAAATTGACATAGACCTCAATTGTCAGGTATAGATGTCCGGGCACCTTTCTCTAGACCAGGATGTGGGAAACTCCTTTGGTAAAGGACCAGATGGTAAATATTTTAGGTTTTGTAGGTCATAAGCTCTCTGTCAAAACCGCCCGCTCTGACACTGTAGCATGAAAGCAGCTGTAGATCCTACGTAAATAGATGTGCATAACAGTTCCAGTAAAATTTTAGTTACAGAAACAGAAGGAGGGTCAGGTTGCCCACGGCTGCTCTGGACAGCGAGAGCCATGAAATATTTTTGAGCATTTAGTGATGTGATGAGAGTTGTGCTTCAGGAAAAATCATTCTGAGAGCAAATATAGAGTAGAGTGATCAGGGAAAGCACAGCTTTCATCCAGAAAGACATAACTGGGGTAGAAGACCATGAACACAGGGAATATCAATAACATTTTTTTTTTCCGCTTGATCTTCTGGGTGCCTCCGCAGCTGCTGTCTCATTCCCAAGGAGGAAATGGGGTGGAAGGCATGAACCCCACCTCCACCCCTCACCCCACCCCCGGACATACACAAATAAGAGTCATGATTATTTGGGCAGTCAGAGTCTCGCAAACGAATTGGGCTGTGTTTCCTAAGGGTGGTGCTCTCGGAGAGAGACACACAGGCTTGATAACACTTCCTGGGGGATCTCACATCTCAGGATGTTTTCTCCTCCTCTGGCATAGCAGCCAGGCCTTAGCTTTATCACGCCTGAAATAGCTCAAGGGGGACTACCCTGGCGGTCCAGTGGTTAGGACTTTGTGCTTCCAATGCAGGGGCCACAGGTTCAATTCCTGGTTGGGGAACTAAGATCCCACATGCCACGTGGCATGGCCAAAAAACATAATTAATTAACTAATTTTTTAAAAACTAAAAAGAAATAGCTGAAGAGGACAGTGGAAGAGGATGCCATCTTTCCACCTCCTCTCTCTCTCTGCTCCTTTCTCTTTGCTATCAGCAGATGTATAATACATTTCCATACTGCCATACTGGCAGGTATCTAAATCTGGGAGAAAGGTAGATCATTTGGACTTGCCCCTTGGACTGCCTCTAGCCTTAACAAGAGAAAGCTAACACCGGATCCAGGCCATCCTTACTGTGGGGTTTAAGACTAAAGTCCAGCTAAAAAGTCCAGACATTTTTGCATATGTCTGTTTGAGGAATCTCATGGGAAGAGGGATAGCTGGACCAAAGCAGGATTTGTGTACTCCTGGGTCCTCTGGCCATATATAGTCACAGTCACCGCCCTTCATGGCACTGCAGTATCCCCTAACAGCTATCATTCCACTCGCCAGGCAAGCAGAATTACACGACCGAAACTTTTAGACGATGGAGAAAATGGAATAAGAAAATGCATTCCTCTGTTTCTTCTTTCCTCTCCTCCTGAGTCCTTCCAGCCCTCTTTCCTCTACCTCTGTCCCTCCCCTTTTCACCACTGAGTGAATGAGACTGAGAGACAAAGAGGGCAGAGAGAACCAGCCTCTCCTGGAGTCTGAGCTTACTTAAAATTCTCACAGCTCCCGAAAATGAAGAAGGAAAGGCCTGTGACTTCCTGTCCTGAGCCATTTTCCCGCCGGCACTTCCTCTTCACCCCTCCTTCCTCCAGGCGGAGATATTCACCTTGTTAATCATTCTACCTGCATCGGAAAACATTACCTCCATGACTGCAAAACAGCAGGCTCATTACTGGAACCACAGCCCGCAGTCAGATGGATTTCCCCAAAGGCCCCCAAACCTTTCCCATTTTATTAGCATGTCACTCCTCATTTTAACACATATTAATCACAAAGATACATTTTTCCTGGGCTATGGATTTAAGTAGCCCTTTCTAAGCACTTGGTAAAAGTTGGTTCAGGGGAGGAGGAAAAAGAACGATTAAATTTGCAAGGTCGAGTTGCTGTCCCAATCCATAGATGCATAAAGCAGGAATGTCTGGCTTGTTGCAGACTTCAAAAAAGTGTTAGGGACTCATTATTCCTTTTTGTGGGTGGGAGGCTGTAAAGCAAACTGAGTAAGGGTCTGGGGTTTAAATCATCCTGGCTTAAACCACGGCTCCACTACATACTAGCTGTGTGATCTTGGACAAATGATCTCACTTTTCTGACCCTCAATTTCCTCATCTATGTAATGGGAATACTTCCTTCCAAAGTGACTGCAGGCTAAATAACACAGACCCAGGGCCTGGAGCACAGGAAGTGCTCACTATACTTTAGCCAGTGTTTTTCTTCTTTTCTCTTGGTTAGAGGAATCACACGAAGAACCTCATCTCACTTCGTAAGAATAAGGACCACCCTGGCTGCTGTTTTCCTCCCCCTTTCCTGCTACTCAGAGAGGGATTGATGTTTGTCCTTATACTGTTGTTCAGTTTCAGGATTCTCTGAAATCTGTAAAGGGAAAAGCAAGCTGTCTCCTCTCTTTCTTTTAGTGTTTAATGAACTTCTCTCCCAGCTTTTGCTATTTCAAAAATGGAACCCTTCCACCTTTCTAGGGTAGAGAAGATAAGTGATTGACTAGGGTCAGAATATCCATGCCAAAGAAGAAAATCAAGGTGTGTACCTCTCTCGTGCAAGGACAGTGCCTTGATGGGGTTCAGGGTCTGTTTTTTTCGTGTAGTGGATCTGGGCTGCCTGGATCCAACTTCACTCTCTCATACCAGCCCCCATCTCTCTTCTGAACCAAGAGCCTGCAATGCCAGAGACCAGGTCAGCGGTACAGGTGTGACCTATATCCCAAGGGAAAGCCCAGTAGCTTTTATGAGGATGAAAACTGTCATTGTGGCCTTGTAGGGGCTGAACTTAATGCATTACGTCCACAAGCGTAAGTTCAGGCTGGTAAGACGCAGAATAACACTAGGCTCAGTGTCAGGGGATCAGAATTTTAAACTGAGGTCTGCCATAAAATGACTATGGGACAATGACCAAGTTACACTTCACCTCCTGGCCTCAGGTTTCTCGGGTTTTGAATAAGGACATTAGACTGGATGCCTTCTGAAGCCCTCTTTGGACCAAAGATTGTCTGTCTACACTAGTGGATCCAATAGCTGCATGAAAGTTGTTATCCTTTGCTCTTCAAGGTAAGTTAATTAGTAAGGGTAGTCATATTATATTAAAAGTGGAGACCCCAATCCACATCGGGACAATTCTGTCATATATCATATTCTTGGCCAGGGACAGACACTGCTCTAACTGTTGCATAGAAAAGGCAAGTTAAATAGATCAGCACTGGGTAGTGCTTAGAATTGAAGGACAAGTGAATATCATAAGTGGCATGGCTTTGTGAAGCCAGGAAAGAAGGAGGGTCTAGAGTTTTCCATGGAAGGAATTTGTGTTCTTTTTTCCCATGCAGGCTTAGGATGACTCTGCCCCAGGTTCTTGCCTTTCTTACATGTTTCCATCAAGATTCAAGCTCTAAGAAAGGAGAATGGGATTGGTCCGTCTTGGGCACCTGTCGTCTCTGTGGCAGGGAAGCAGAGGGCCCTGTGATTGGCAACCCACCAAAGCCACACAGTAGGAAAGGAGGGTAGTTCTCCTGAGGTGGACAAAAGGCAGTCCCTATGTATCAGGCTGGAGAAATTCACCTTCCACCAAGAAGGCATGGCCACTGTGGGGTTTTGTCCTCCAGTTAATGGAAAAGGAAAATGATTAGTGTTCGTCCTCTCAAGTCTGAAATAGCTAAGTCATCACTATCATGGTTTGAGCAGATTTGCCTGGGTGGTTTCTCCAAGTAGGGCATCTACTTTGAGCCAGGCCCTCTGTTTGGCCCTTGACTTCTGAACTTCTGAAAGGCAGGCATTATTATCCCCTTCTTTACCGGTGGAAACCAAGGCTCAAAGAGGCTAGGTGAGCTATCCAAGGCCACAGAGCAAGTAAGAAGCAAAGCTGGGATTTGAACCCAGTTTTTTGTCTCCAAAGTCTGAACCTATTCATGGCGCTCTGTACTAACAGAGTAAGGGGCAGGGATGTTTTCTAGGCTCTGATGTGGCAAGGCCCAGAAGCCTGAAGGCTTGGATGAGAACTTTTGCCTTGGTCTTTCCCAAGCAGCAGCATCCCCTCCACAGAGGAAAGTCTGGAGACCAAGATGGAACCCCAAGGAGGTGTGGAGGTGTTGAGACCTCACCCTTTACTAAACACAATTTATACTTCTGGTTACTTTTACTAAGCTTTTGCAAGTGTACAGCCCTTGATAAATAAAAAGAAGAAATCAAATACGATTTTTAAACTTCAAAGTTGGGGAGGGAGAGAAAATGCAATCATTTTTCAATCTTCTCCAATGCTTCTACTCCATAGGCTATATTTATGTTCCATAAAGGAACTGGGTTAAATAAGAAAGAAAAATCTAAAACCCATCTCAAAAAGTAGGAAGTTATATCTCTTCTTTTGAGACGTGGTTTCTAGATCTGCTTCATTTGTATGAACTGAGGATGAATGGCCTCAAGGTTCCCTTTTCTCAAATAATGAGTCTTCCACATGGGACTTCCAATTGAATCTGTGATTTGTCTCTCATTGATTTGAGCCCCAGAAAACATCACTGCAGTGACAGGCCTCTTGTGCTTTTGCAACTAGTAGACTAAGGAATCCAAATTTCCTATTTCAGATAAGAAAACTTAAGACCAGAGCGTGAAGGTGATTTCTCAAAGTTACCATCAGGAGGACAGGGCCATGTAATATGAAAACACATCCTTTCTCTCTCCTCCAAAAAATGTGTGCCTTTGTGTACCTGTGTATTCCTTAGAGTCAAGATGATAAATAGATATCTTCCTGCCAGCTCTGACCCACTGGCGCAGTGACTACCGGAATCACCGAGTAGTGAGAGCTTGGGAGGACACATTCAGGATTTAGTCCAGTAGGAATAACTCCTGTGATTGACTGCCAATGTCTGGTTTGGTCACAGGACCGATAGCATATGTTTTGAGTACGAGTTAAGTAATATAGCACACTTCTGATTCAAAATAGATAAGATCAGAGTCTCGAATCTGTTCAGGGGAATAGGAGAGAAGATGACAGAAAAATACACTTGCTGTGTAGTTGACTGTCACCAGACAAGGTACAGAGCTGCTCCCCTTCCCTACATTAATAACTTAACCTACCACACCACCACTCCTGTCCTTTTCCTTTGAGCTATTAGGACTTTGGGGTAACTTCTAAAGTCCTAAAAAAGGAGAGACTGTTTTGATTCTCTCCCTGTTAGCTTGTCATTTATTAGCTCATACCTTGACTATCAAGCCGTATCTTAAGTATCGGGAACACAGTGGTTCTCAATCTTTGTTGCACATTACAATTACTTGGGGAGCTTTTAGAACCCTCGATGCCCAGCTCACATCCCAATTAAATCAGAATAGCTGTGGGTAAGAGCCAGGCACCAGTAGCTTTAAAGGATCCTCAGGTGATTCCAGTGTGCGTCAAAGTTTGGGAACCAGTGAGCTAACATCTAAGCAATCAAGACTAGAGAAGGTGCCAGAAACGCAGAAGCAACCAATGGGTGGGGACACCAGAACCAATGTTCTGGCTTATAACTCTGTGCAGGATTCAGCCCAGGCTGAGAAAGTCAGATGAAGGGCTCCCACGGGAAGACCTCAAAAAAATCTCTTAGGACAAATGAAAGGAAGTGGAACTCACAGCAGGAATTCACTGACTTATAAGAGGTAAAAGAAACTTCAAATATAAACAGATTTACACAACTTTAGATAGACCCATGAGTGACAAGTAAACATGTTATCAGAATCACAGAATGTTCAAGCCAGGACAAGCACAAGATATTATCTGATCTAACTCATACATATTATGGATGGAGAAACTGGGACTCGGGGAGAAAAAAGAACTTACAGCCACTCAGTGAATTAAAGGCTGTTCCAGACCTTCTACAAGGTCCTCCAACCCAGGGCCCTCTATTGGTTTCTCTGTCCCTCATCGTGTCTCTGCCACTTTCAAAATGGAACTAGTTGTTCCTCTATTCCTAACCCAGTCTTCCCCAGCCCCCAGTGGCCTTACACAAAATTATAGTGCCCATCCGCCTCTACAGCCAACCCATCAGCAAGTCCTTTAGATTCTATCTCCAAAACAGATCATCAGTCTCTCTACATTTTGCTGTCTTCGTTGTCATCACTCCTATTCAAAGCCACTCAATTCTTCCTTGAATCATGGTTACAGGGTCTTAACTGGGCTCCTGGCTTTTCTCTCTGGTCCATTCTCCACACAGCAGCTTGATTTATAATCTTAAAATCAGATCACACAGCTTCCTTGCTTAGAAAAGATTTCAAAGGATTTCTGTTGCACTTAAAATTCAAAGTCTTTACTGTGGTGTGTAGGCTCTGAATGGCCTGGACTTTATCCCTTTCCAACCTCAGCTCAGGCCACTCTTCCTTTCCTCATTAAGCTCCAGCCACACTGTTTTGTTTAGGTTCCTAGAACCCTCTGAATCCTGTCCAGCCTCAGCACTCTGCCAGAAATGCAGTCCCTCGCCACCCCTGCTCCTCTCATTGGACTGGCCCCTCTGGGTTTCCAGTTCTCACCTTCAAGATCTGTTCTCTCTCTTCCCTCTAATCGCCCTAAATTAGGGCTTTCTCTGTTACATCCAATCTTGGCCCCTTTTTATTTCCTTTCTAACATTTGACACAACTTGTAATTATTTCATTTATGTATTGGTTTGTTTTTTTAAATTGTTTTTCTCCTCCACTAAAATATGAGTTCCCCAAGGGAAGAAAAAAAAAACACACACACCTAGCTTGTCATTGTTTTATTTATTCCTGACACCTAGCAGAATACCTGTTCATTAAAGACCTACTGAATGAATGAATGACTAACAGCAAACAATATAACCATGACTTAAGCTGTCTTCTTGGAGGCTTTAATGGCCAAGCAGGACTAGAACTCAGGACTCCTGATGTCAACACTAATGATCTCTACTCAGATTATGCCACCCCACCGGTAAAGGGAATCAGGACAGTGTAGGATAGTCAGAATATCTTGGTGCCCCGTGAAGAGAGACTCCTTACATGACAAAACTCAGTAACTCTTTTTTATGAAAGATGTTAGGAACACATTCAGCAGCTCTGACTACAGCTGTGGCTACAGAAAGCAGCAAGCCAGACATGGACAGGTACTTGCTCTTGTTTCAGTTCTGGCTCTGCGATTTCCAGTGTGATTTGGAGCCACTGATTTGACCTGCCTGAGTCTCAGTGTCCCCATCCCTCAAATGGGGATAATAAGTCTATTCTGAATGTTACCAGAATAAAAGTGAGGAACAAAGAAGATAGAGAGTGGGAGGATCTGAAGATGTCACAGCCCTGCCAATATACATCAGAATAATTAATATTGTTGCTGTTACTGCCAGCTTTATCTTTTACAAAATATTCTGCTTTTCCAAGCCCTTTCCTTTGTCCTCTCTCTTCTGATAGCCCTAGCATTTCTTTTTCTTTTTTTTTTTTTTTGCGGTATGCGGGCCTCTCACTGTTGTGGCCTCTCCCGTTACAGAGCACAGGCTCCGGACGCGCAGGCTCAGTAGCCATGGCTCACGGGCCCAGCCGCTCTGCGGCATGTGGGATCCTCCTGGACCGGGGCACGAACCCGTGTCCCCTGCATCGGCAGGCGGACTCTCAACCACTGTGCCACCAGGGAAGCCCACAGCATTTCTTTTTTGTTTAATAATAATGAGGAGGAGGAAGAGTAGAATTAGGAGAAGAAAAAAAAAAAGGAGAAAGAGGAAAAGGAGGAGGAGAACAAGAAGGGGAGAAGCATCATTTACTGATCACCTTCTAGATGCCAGACTCTATGGAGAGTAATTCTAATCTTCACCAGCTTCTAAGAGGAAAGTGCTATTGATATTATCATTTCAGTTTTACAGATTCCCAAGGCTCAGAGGCAAGTCAAGTAACTCTCAAGTGCAGTAAGTAAATAGCAAGCGGGGATTGAAACTCGGGTCTACGTGACTCCAAAGCCCAGGCTTATTCTACCACACCATGCCGTCTCCCTGGATTCAGGGAAGAAGTTGCTGGTCAGGAGTGAAGAGAAAAAGCAAGCCACACCAACACGAAGGCTGTGGACACGTTTATAGCTGCCGGCTGTTCATCTCTGTATTTTACTACCAAAACAGCTGTGAGAAATCATCTTAAACACAGAGATGGGTAGGAGGACCACACCTGTTTGCAAATGGTCCACAGATCTGGCCCATATGTTTATGGAAACATTTTTTTAAATTGTGGTAAAATGCACATGACACAAAATTTATCATTTTAAAAGGCACAACTGTGGTGCATTTTGTACACTCACAAAGTTGCACAACCAACACCACCACCTGGTTCTAGAACATTTTCATCACCCCCAAAGGAGACCCCATAGTATTCCTTAAGCAGTTACTCCCCACAACCTCCCCTCTCCTCAGCCTCTGGTAACCACTAATCTACTTTCTCTGTGGGTTTAGGTAAACTCTCTTAGTTTCCTCTTCAATAATGTACTTGGACAAGACTCTTGAAAGATTGCAGTTCCAGGAAACAGCAGCTCCCTTTCTGTTCAAGGCTCTGCTCCAGCATTTCCACCTGGCTCCCCAAGGAGCTACCTGCTCATTATCTAATTGAAGAGCACGGGACCCGGTGAACACGCAGCTCCTTCCCCGGGGAAACCATTGCACCAGCAATTGAAGATGCCAGAGAATGTCAATGATCATTAAAAGCTGATCAGATCTCTGGGGGCAAGCCAGGTTTTCCAGAAGCAGAAGTGGGCAGGACTGCAGGGTGATTCAGGAACAAGCAAAGAGTTTGGAGTTGGACCCACCTGAATCTGAACCCCAGCTCCTCCACATATTAGCTATGTGACATTGATCAAGTCACTCTACCTTCTGGAGCCCCACTTTCCAAAAATGTAAAACTGAGATGGTAAAACCTACCTTGCTGGGGTAGTGGGGAGGCTAAAGGGGGATTGACAGGGACACAATACACATTTGCTATTTATTTACTTCTAGGACCCCTACCAACTCAGGAAGAAGTTATATCTACTGTACATGATCTGAAAATTAAGTGAAATGATAAGAACCTATCTTTACCATGTGGAAACATAAACAGGCATCATGTTACCTTTACTGAGATGAAAAACAAATTTTGTAAATTTTAGGTCATATCTTGGTTTCATTCCTTTCTATGGTCACTGGTCCAGGATCACAAGCCAGAGGTCTCTGGGTCAGGGCGTTTTTTTCTAAAAACGAAGTTCTTCATTTACTTTCCTTTATACTGGTGAAAATTACATCAAACACTAGTACTGCCATTATAACTTTCAACCTATTTCAACATATTTGATACAGAGGGGAAATCAATTATTAAAAACAAACCATGATCTAGTCACTGTGCCAGGTTTAGTTCAAAAGATGACACGCTAGACACCATTCTGAGTTCCGAGGTTAAAAGACTAATAAAACAAATAGAGTGTAATCAGACAGCCTTGATTTCAAATCCTAACTACTAGTTTCATGGCTTTGAACAAATTACTTCGAGGCTTACCTTGCTTGTCTACATAGTAGAGACGATAATAGCACAAAATTCATAAGGTTATTTTGCTGATTAAATGAGATAATCTATATAAAGCATTTAGCATGGTATACCAAGTCAGCAGTTAATAGATGTTACATATTAGAATTTTTAATAATAAAAAGCAAATGCAATAACATACAAAGATGAGTTCTATTGGACAAAAGCACTGGGAGCCCAAGAGTCCAGGATTGTTTCTGGAGGAAGTGATGTCTTAAAGGATGAATATGAATTAGCCAGATGGAGAGGGCAAGGTCATTCCAAGAGGAGGGAACAGCATATGCAAAGGCAAGAAGGCAGAGCAGTGCACTATATGACAGAAGCTGTAAGCAGCTTGGTGGGAGGAGGGAGAGGTCAGAGAAGCAGAACCAGATTAAGATGGACTCCCTGGACCATCCTACAATTTGGTCTATATCCTGAGGGCAGTAGGGAAACAGTGAAAGGTTTTAAGCAGGGTATTCACAGGCTCGGCTCTGCATTTTAGAAAGATCCCTCTAGAAGGCAGTTAGTGGTGTGCAGGATGAATTACAGAAAAAGAATTCAGGGGCTTCCCTGGTGGCGCAGTGGTTGAGAGTCCGCCTGCCGATGCAGGGGACACGGGTTCGTGCCCCGGTCTGGGAAGATCCCACATGCCGCAGAGCGGCTGGGCCCGTGAGCCATGGCCGCTGAGCCTGCGCGTCCGGAGCCTGTGCTCCGCAACGGGAGAGGCCACAACAGTGAGAGGCCCGCGTACCACAAAAAAAAAAAAAAAAAAAAAAAGAATTCAGGAAGCAGGGAGAGCAATAATTCAAATGAGAAGATGGCAAACTGAGCTAAGACAATAGTAGCAAAAACAAAGAGAAAAAAAAGGATAATCAAGTAAATCCAAAAGATTGATTGGACTGAAGCTGAAGGGGGGGTTGATTGGAGTTTTCTGGCTGGGTGTCTACATTTATGGGGGGCCCTTTATTCTAACAGGACACACTAGAGGTGGACAAGGTCTCAGGCGGAGGGTGAGGAGTTCCCTTTATTCATCAAACAAAGAGTATTACATATAGGAATTGACTAACCTGAGATTTGCCGTTTAGATCCCCCTCCAGGAATGAAGGCCTGGGCGACCACTCCTTTTAGAGGATTGCCTCAGCCGGAGAAATGTATCTGCCTACATCCAGTGACCGACAGGCAGAAAGGCTGTCTCAGGCCAACTCAGAGCAGCTCTGAAGGGTCTCCGTGCAGAGCTACCCGCGGGGCCTCTGTCCTGCCCAACCTGCTGCGCGGCCTTTCCTCTCACAGCTGTGGCTCCTGAGAGCAACTCTAGTGAACGTCCTGCCAGCCAGTCTCCACCTGAGTGCACTTCCCGAGAATCTCAACCCGCCACACGTGTGTTTCCTTTACTTGGCACAACAGCTCTGGAAGAGTATAAGATGAGAATAACTATCTCCGTTTAACAGGTGAGGAGACTTTGGACCAGGTTAAAAAATTGAGCTCAAGAGCTCATGTAGCTCAATATCAAAAAGAAAACCAATTCAGGGATTCCCTGGTGGCGCAGTGGTCGAGAGTCCGCCTGCCGATGCAGGGGACACGGGTTCGTGCCCCGGTCTGGGAAAATCCCACATGCTGCGGAGTGGCTGGGCCCGTGAGCCATGGCCGCTGGGCCTGCGCGTCCGGAGCCTGTGCTCTGCAACGGGAGAGGCCACAACAGTGAGAGGCCCACGTACTGCAAAAAAACAAAAAAGTGGGCAGAAGACCTAAATAGACATTTCTCCAAAGAACACGTACATACGGCCAAGAGGCCATCTGAGGCCATGAGAGGATGCTCAACATTACTAATTATTAGAGAAGTGCAAATCAAAACTACGAGGAGATACCACCTCACACTGTTCAGAATGAACATCATCAAAAAGTCTACGAACAAATGCTGGAGAGGGTGTGGAGAAAAGGGAACCCTCCTACGCTGTTCATGGGAATGTAAATTGGTACAGCCACTATGGAGAACAGTATGGAGGTTTCTTAAGAAACTAAAAATAGAGCTACCCTATTATCCAGCAGTGGCTTCCCTGGTGGTACAGTGGTTAAGAATCTGCCTGCCAAGGCAGGGGACACGGGTTTGAGCCATGGTCCAGGAAGATCCCACATGCTGCAGAGCAACTAAGCCCGTTGCCCACAACTACTGAGCCTGCTCTCTAGAGCCTGCAAGCCACAACTACTGAGGCTGCATGCCACAACTACTGAAGCCCACACACCGAGAGCCCATGCTCTGCAATGAGAGAAGCCACTGCAGTGAAAAGCCCACGCACCTCAACAAAGAGTAGCCCCTGCTCGCCACAGCTAGAGAAAGCCCGTGCACAGCAACGAAGACCCAACACAGCCAAAAATAAATAAGTTTTTAAAAAAGAGGCATCATGTGTTAAAAAAAAAAAAAAAAGAAAGAAAGAAATGAACTAAAAATAGAACTACCATATGACCCAGCAATCCCACTACTGGGCATATACCCTTAGAAAACCATAATTCAAAAAGAGTCATGTACCACAATGTTCATTGCAGCTCTATTTACAATAGCCAGGACATGGAAGCAACCTAAGTGTCCATCGACAGATGAATGGATAAAGAAGATGTGGCACATATATATACAATGGAATATTACTCAGCCATAAAAAGAAATGAAATTGAGTTATTTGTAGTGAGGCGGATGGACCTAGAATCTGTCATACAGAGTGAAGTCAGAAAAAGAAAAACAAATACTGTATGCTAACACATATATATGGAACCTAAAAAAAAAAAAAGGTTCTGAAGAACCTAGGGGCAGGACAGGAATAAAGACGCAGACATAGAGAATGGACTTTGGGACACGGGGAGGGGGAAGGGTAAGCTGGGACAAAGTGAGACAGTGGCATTGACATTTATACACGACCAAATGTAAAATAGATAGCTAGTGGGAAGCAGCCGCATAGCAAAGGGAGATCAGCTCGGTGCTTTGTGACCACCTAGAGGTGTAGGATAGGGAGGGAGGGGATATGGGGATATATGTATACATATAGTTGCTTCACTTTGTTATACAGCAGAAACTAACACAACATTGTAAAGCAATCATACTCCAATAAAGATGTTTAAAAAACTTTTTTAAAAAAGAGTGTTGACTCTTGCTAAACCTATGGCAAATATCCCAGATTGGTCTGGAACTTTAAAAAGCATCTGGAACTGCAAAAATGACCACAGAAGTAGAATCCCAGCACCAGCCTCCAGTTGCAGCTTGGGGATGGGAGAGCTGGCATCTGTCTGATGGGCAATAGAGCCATCATCTCCTTTCCCCAGGCAGTGGCAGGTGGACACTGCAGTTCCCAGCCCAGTCTCTGGCCCTGACCACAGGCCTGGTCAGACATCTCAGCCCTGAACTGTCTCCAGACTTGGCAGAGGCTGAGAATGGACTTAATGGAGACTCCAGTGGTAGAATCACAGACTAGGAGAGCTCACATTATTCAGCCAGAAGGAAATGAGAGCAGGAGAGAGAGTGAGCTTTGTGGACCCCAGGTCGCAGGGAAGTTAGTGGCCAAGGTGGACTGGAGACCTCCATGCCCCTGTCACTGATGCTTTCTCACCTTCCTTTGTGCCTCCCTAAAAGCCCCTCTGGATGAATTAAATGGTGAGTGTTTGCACTTTCTGCAAAGAGAGAATCTAATTATGCTGCTCCATTTTCTATACTGTCTGAACCAGAAGCCCTATAAGGTCAGTACAATAATAATGAAAAAAGATTTATTAAGTATTTCCCACGTTAAATCCTTTACTTGCATTATCTCACTTAAACCTCACAGCAACCCTCGGATGTAGGTATTAATATTATCCCTAATTCACAGATGAGGAAAGAGGCTTGTAGAGAATTCATACGGCCATATGCTTAGCGATCATTAGGATCTAATTGAGCAGCTCCCATTCTTTACCACAGAGCACAGAAAAGATATCTCAAAAGTAGGGGGTTCAGAGAGGGAATTTTTATATGAACCAGAAAGTAGTTGAGTGGGAATCGGTAAAAAGTACAGAGTCCAGGCTTCTGAGATGCAAGAATGTTTGTTCCAGGCCCTGGGACCATTGGGCTAAAGAAAAGGGTGGTATGAGAACAAACCTTCACAGCAGCAAGGGCCATTCCCAAGGTGGAGAGGTGGTGGGAGCCGGCACTTAAAGCCAGATGGATGGAGACGACCGGATATGCAGGGGAGCTCTGCTGGGGGCTGAGAGCACATGAGGTTTGGTCCTGAGAAGGCAACAGCCCAATAAGCAGAAGCAGGGCACAATACCAGAGGAAGGATACATGGCCTGGAAGACTTTGTCACCTGCGTTGGCCAACCCTGGTTTCTCTGACGAGGGGCTGGTGGGTTCCAGGAGGCTGAGGAAGGCTTAGTCTAGTGATGAGGGCTGAACAAGTGGCCCTAGCTGTGAAGAGGTGAAGTTGCGGTACCAGAGTATTGTACCAGAAAATCAAAGATCTGAGTTCTAATCTGGGTGAAACTAGGTGTGCATCCCCTTACCTAAAACCCTTCAATGCCCCTGTCCCTACCTTTATCCCCAGTGACCATAGGATAAACTCAAGGTCCCTAGCTGGGCATTCAAGATCCAACTTCCATAATTTCTTTGATTTCCCATTCTTCGTTTTTTGTTTGTTTGTTTGTTTTTATTCTCAGGCCATTTCTCCAGGCCATGCCGTTGCTTGTGCCATCTCCCCAACCCCTTCACCTGGATTACACCTCTTCAGCCTTAAATCTCAGGCGACACCTCCACCAGGAAGCCTTCCCTGATTACCACACCTCCTCAGGCTAAACTGGGTATTCCTCTTCCCTTTCCTTTAATTTCCTGGCATGCATATGTCACCGTGCTAACCAAATATTGTAATTTCTTATTTATGTCCCCGTGCTGATCTTCCCCACTACTGGGTGTTCCTTGAGGCCAGGTTAATGTCTGATATAACTCTCCACGCCTAAGGTAGGCTCAGCACATAGTAGCTGCTCAATGAAGATTTGCTGAATGAATGAATGCAGAAATAGTTTTGTCCTTATATGACCTACCTAATTCCCCCCATGACTCAGCTTACCTAGCTAAGGATAAGACTCTCTCTATCCTGCCTGCCTCACAGGTCTGCTGAGACGATCAAATCAGGTGATATAAGTGAAACGCTTTGAGAGCTTTAAAGCCAGCAGGAGCGTAAGGGATTCTTATTATCTCATAGCTCCCTTGGGCTGCCTGAGTGGCTATACCATCTTCTGCTGCCTTGTCAATCTTCAGGGGAAGTTTCCTTCTCAAAGAAATCAATTCAAGTTTGCTCCAGATAAATGATGATAAAGATCATACTGATACTTCTCCTCCTCCCCATCCTATTATTATGAAAACGGGCTGCCCCAGAGGAGAGGAGAAAGTGGAAACGTGACCAGCATTTTCTCCCTAATAATACCTCTGCACGCTGCAGTGGCCAGAGGACTTCCGGTGCAAAAGAGAGGGGCTGGGGGGAGGCAGGAATGCCGGTCTGAGATCCCAGGAATTCAAGTCACAAGTAGGCAAAGGGATGAGTCCTGTTTCCCATTGATATCTGATATTTGGTTTTTGCCTAAAGAATAAGTGGTTGAGTGGACATACAGGGTGCAGGGATATGGGCTTTTGCCCAGACTCAGGATCTAACTAGCTGTGTGGTTCCAGGCAAGTCCCCTTTGGTCTCTGGACCCTACATTTCTTCATCTGTGAAAGGGAACATTTATGATATGACAACCAAAGTTGAGTGAGGACCAACCGTGTTCCAGGCTGGCCTCAGCTCTATGCTTTGCACTGGTTTTTCCGTGGATGCCATCCCATTCTCCCCCACCATTCATTTCAGCTTCACAGATGAGAGGAAAGAAGCTCAGAGTGGCTCAGTAACTGGCCTGCAGTCACAGAGCTGGTGAGTTACGAGTGGGGGGGCTGACTTCAAAGCCCTCGCTCCTATTGCTTGTCCCAGCCGGAATACGCGTCCTCATAAAAACCCATATGAAAGGGGCTTCCCTGGTGGCACAGTGGTTAAGAATCCGCCTGCCAATACAGGGGACATGGGTTCGAGCCCTGGTCCGGGAAGATCCCACATGCTGTGGAGCAACTAAGCCCGCGTGCCACAGCTACTGAGCCTGCGTTCCACAAGTACTGAAGCCATGAGCCTAGAGCCCGTGCTCCGCAACAAGAGAAGCCACTGCAATGAGAAGCCCGTGCACCACAATGAAGAAAGAGTAGCCCCTACTCGCTGCAGCTAGAGAAAGCCCACATGCAACAATGACGACCCAATGCAGCCAAAATAAATAAATAAATAAATAAATAATTTTTAAAAAGAGACACCCACATAAGGGATGTTTAGGGGAAAATCAAAATTCCACATGATCAGGAGGTATTATTATAAAAATGCAGTTTATCCCCAGTGGTATATTAGCCTTAAGGACATAACGATGCTTTTTACAAAGCTGATAGGGAGAGTGAGAGCAAGGAAGAGAAGGAACTAGATAAGATACTTGTGTTTAATCTGGGCTTTCTCTTGCCCAAGATAGTTATTATAACTTCATGGAAATGGAGTCAGGCACACGAAGCAGGCCTCCAGTTTTTGGTCCAAGTAGTTTAGACACAAGAAGAGGTGAAAGAAGTGTTCTTTTAAGGAGCCCAGAGTCTCAAATGTGCCACTGCTTGTTTGACCTTGGACATGACATTGTCTAGTAGTGATTAGATGCAGAGACTTGAAAAATGAACAGGCAGGGGCTAGACCCCCAGCTCCTTGGCTTATATGACTACCACTATTCATCTTTCTTCATATGGAGAAAAGGTAATGGGACCTGGAGGTGACATTCCTAACCATGACTCAGTACATGTTCCATGTGCCTGGAACTGGCCTGGTGACAATTAAGGAGCCAGTCAGGCATCAGATACTTTTAACTGTAGCCAGAATACTATGGCCCAGGAGGTCGTGGAAAATGCTAAAGAGACGTTCAGGCTATATGTCGAGGCTCAAGTCCCAATTCTGTCCTGCTTCAAAGGGACTGCATGACTCACTAACCTTCCTCAAGCCACAGTTCTTTCTCATGTATAAAATATATCTCTGTAATAGAGTTATTCCTTCCCACTCTTGGAATTAACATGAAGGTCACTGATTTCCCAACCATGACGTCAGGGCCTACCTATAAATGACTGAAGTGCTCTCCACCCTCCCCTGATGGTGCCTAGTGATGTCCAACCCCCTTTCAGATCCCTGTCTACGTTGCCTCGATGGGGAGACCCTTCTGGAACCCCTACACCAGATCAAGCCTCCATGTTAAACACACTCACTCATTGAAGCATGGAATCAGCCTTCACAGCACTTTCCACTATCCATAATAAGACATTCTGGGATTATCTGACTAATGAGCCTCTACTTCGGAGACCATAAGCTTCTCAAAGGTGGGGACTTTGTCAACTTTGCTCACTGGTATATTCCCAGCACCCGCACAGAGCGTGGAAAGTTGTAGGTGCTGAACAGATGTTAGTTGATGGAATAAATGAACGAATAGAAGGAATGAAAGAAGAAATGGAAGGAGGGAGAGAATAAGCCAATTAGCCAAGTGTAGCCAATCTGGGAGGGTCACCGAATCTCTCAACAGCTTTCAGGTGTACCTTCTCAGTTCCAGCGCTGGGGACAACATAGGAGAGAGAGAAGATGGTACGGGATATAAATTTCAGATTAGCAAAACTCCAGAGATCCCCAGATATCTTCTCTGACCCCCATCACAATCAAGTTAGAGCCACGGTTATTCTCTCTCTCAGAACTGCTCTTTTCCTTCCTGGCTCTGGTCACACTTTATTTGGTAGGTTTTCCATGTGTATCTATTATCCACTTTGGCTCGCCACTGCCCGACAGAGTACCTGGCACCTGGTGGGTTCTGAATGAATGTCAATCACCAGTCTAGGGCCATCAGGGATCAGGGCTGAAGAGAGGAGATGGACGAGACACCTGATCTTAAGAAGCCATCAATCCAGTGGGGAGCACAGGCAGGCTAATGAATGTGAAATACCTTGTTAAATACTGTGTGAATATAAATGATTACTGAGTTCCTTCTTGTGAACATAATAAAATGCTGAAGTTTCTGATGCTAGAAACTTCTGGGGTGAAAAGCCTGAAAGTGGGGTGCCTTCTGAGACTGATTCTCTTCTAACGAATCATTTGTTCATTAAACAAATTCTTAATGAGTACCTACTATGTGCCGTGTAACGTACTAGTGAGATGAGGTCAGTAAGCAGGACTGGTTGGACCCCAGCTCTCAGGGAGCTGGAACCTCACAGAAATAGCAACGCTTTCCTCCTTTTTTCTCATCTTCAGTACCTTACTTGCCTGCAAACAAAGGGCCTGCTCTCATATACTGCAGGATCTCTATTCCAGGCTCATTTAAAAGAAAAAAAGAAAAAAAAAAAGCATTAACACTGAAGAAACTAGTCTGCCAGGCATCTAGAAGCTGCGTGTGGATTTACAAGAGTCGTAACTGTCTCAACTTGAATTATCCAGCTTCCCCCCATCATTCTCCCTATGGTCATCACCCCACACCCCTTTCATTTCTCCTACACAGGCCCCCACCCCCAGCTTCCCGGTGGTCTAACTGCATCTTCCTTTTCCAGTTCCAAGAGAAACAGCCACCCCAGCCACAAGACAAGAAGGTTCCAGGGAGACCCAGGGAGAGAACAGGAGCATAAACGAACCATCTGTCCCCGAGTCATCTGGGGAGCAACTCAGACAGCAGCTTGGAGGGAGGAAAAGGATGCTTTGGCTTCTGCGGGAGCATAAAATAGTCATTCAAGTTGCAAGGACAGCGATAACCCCTTCCTGTCAAACTTGGCTTGAGGAAGACCTGCCCAGTGATGGGGACTTCAAAGAGAGCCCAACAATGTCCACACCCAAAGGGCCACCATTCTCTGTACTCGTAACGTTAGCTGTTAAGATGGCATGATTCCTCAGGGAGGCGAACATTTTAAGCTTCTATCCAGCATTCAATCTGGCCTTCTCCTGGGAGCAAGGCAAGAGGAGGGGAGTGCTGGGGAAGAGGGCATGACGATGGTAAATGAGAGCAACTCCCCGGGAGCCAGAGACAAGCACAGCTGAGGCAGCAAAAGGCTTCCAACCTCAAAGAAAGGGAGCAAGGGAGCAGAGTCACTAATTTGTTGTGTCAGCCATGTAGGTGATGGCTCTCTTAGAGCCTCAGTTTCTCCATCTCCTGAGTGAGGGGCATGGGCCCCATGGGGTGCCCATCTGGCTCTGGTGCTCTCTGCAGACCTGCCTTTCGCTTCCTGGATCTGTGGTCGTTGCTGCCCCAGAGAGAACGCGCCAAGCCAGCCGGCAACGTGCTGTGAGGCCTGGTGCAGCATGATGCACTGCGAGGCGGCCTGCCCACCCGACAGTACCCTTGGAACAAGCTCGCCAACCACAATTTTGAGTGTCATCATTATTGGCCCCGTGGGAGGAGTTTGTTTCTTCCCTGCCCTTCGGTTCTCAGCCCAAGGTGAAAGGCTCCTCCTACTTCCCTGGGCTATGCCAGACCTACATCTGAGAACACAGAACACAGGGGCAAATCCATTTCAAGGGCTGGCTTTGGGCAGAGGAGAAGTGGCCAGCCCAGACACAGTATCGGTAGGATACTGTTCACTCATTACACAAATCTGTTTTGAGTTCCTGCTATGCGATCCCTAGTATGTGGCCTTTTTGCCTCACCCCAATCCATTCTCAGCCTGGTCTCCCTCTGCCTGGAATGCTTTTACCACCCCCCTTTTTTTTTATCGCTAAAATGTTTTTTATCATTCAGGTTCCCCTACAGATAGCATCTCCCCTGCACAGGCCTCCCTGATATGTCCACCAAACTAACTGTTCCTTCTATGCTCTGACCTAGGACTTGCTGCACTTCTCACCCAGGTCAACCTTCTTGGTCTGTAATTAGTGACTTGTGCGTCTCTTTTTCAACTGATGATTCCAAGTTTACTGAGCAGAAGGAAGGCATCATCTCTGTAATTGATCCCAACCAGCATCTTGTATCGTCATGGCCCTCCAGGTATGTTTTCTCAATTAGAGGAAGACAGAGTAAGAGAATCTGAATGGCACAAACTTGTTAATCCAGTGGCTGCCGTCAGCTAACATTTTTGAATGGATTTTGCTACAGCACACTGACAGCACTCTCTCTAGCCCTGCGTCTTTAAATACCATCCCAGGCCAATAACTCGCTCAGTGTGTTCTTTCACCTCTGACTTGCATGCTAAGCTACAACATCCTCTCTCCTCTGAGACGTCCAACACCCATCTCAAATGCAATCCATATGTCCATAACAGAACTCTAGATCTTCACCTCCAAATGTGTTTATCCCCAATCTTCCCCAGCTCAGTAAATGGTACCACCAGACATCCAGTTGCTCAAACCCAGCACATAGAGGCTTCCTTGACTTCTTAATTGGCCTCACCCCCTGCAACTTCTCTCAGCTCTTTATCTTCAAAGTATCCCCTGGATCTGTCCTCTTCCCTCCATCTCCACTGCTAAGAACCCAGTCCAAGCCACCACTGTCTCTAATCTGGACAATTGCAACAGTCTCATGACCTCCTACTTCCACTCTGGCCCCTTTACAATCTCTCTACCAGTGAAAGTGACCTTTAAATATGTGAACCATACAGTATCACTCCAGTTCTCAAAGCTCTCCCATGGATTCCCAACACAATAAGAACAGAATCGCCTTCAGGCCTGCTTACCTGTTCAGCCTCCTGCCCTAAAATCTCCCTCTAGTCAAGCCACTCTGCTCATCAAGATGACCAAGTTCATTCCTGCACGATGCTCCCTCTGCCCGGAACAGCGCGCTCCTAGGTCTTCTCATGGCTGTCTCCTCTTTATTATGAAGGCCTCCGCCTAACTGTCACCTCCTTCCCTGACTGTTCAATCGAAAATGTCTGCCCGCACGCCCCCCACCAATGTGCTGTCACATTGCCTGGTTTTAATTTTGTATAGCACTTATTGCTCACTGAAATGATCACCTTTCTTCACTTACTTGCTGCAGTTCCCCTGTAAGATTGTAAATTTTATGAGACCATATGACTTGTCTATCTTGTTCGTCTTCACATCCTTAGGATGAAAAGCAGTATCTGGCAGATGTTGGGTACCACAAATACCCACGGACAATCAACCAGATGAAGTAAGAGGCGTGACTGGCTAAGAGGAGGAGTAGCTGGCAGCACAGTGCGGGCTCCTCAGCCCAAGATGACAACTGGTGACAAAGCCCAGGCCGGAAACGAAGACTGATGGGGCTTCCTGCCTCCTACTCCAGTCAGCCAGTTTCCACGTTTTGTTCTGGAATCTTCATGCTTAGACAAGGAAGACACAAGAACTTAATTGTTCTATAATATTTATGAGAAAACAGTAAAAACAAATCCCTTACATAACTGGTATATAAATCATTTCAGATGTGAATAATGATTCCAGGACTGGCCATTTATTTTAAATATTTGAGACTTTTAAAGCCTAGTTTAGTTGTATTTAAAATCCTTTCTAGGGCTTCCCTGGTGGCGCAGTGGTTGAGAGTCCATCTGCCGATGCAGGGGACACGGGTTCGTGCCCCGGTCCGGGAAGATCCCACATGCCGCGGAGCGGCTAGGCCCGTGAGCCATGGCCGCTGAGCCTGCGCGGCCGGAGCCTGTGCTCCACAACGGGAGAGGCCACAGCAGTGAGAGGCCCGCGTACCGCGAAAAAAAAAAAAAATCCTTTCTAGAAATAGAATGGGCTACCCTGGGAAGAAATGAGTTCCCTGGCACTGGAGGTATTCACGCCAAGATTACCTGGCCACATGGCATGGATGCAAGAGAATACTAAGTCGTCAGCCCAAGGTTGGACCGGATGCGTTCAAAGGACAGTTCAGTGGTTTGATTTCAATTTGCCCATAACACTAACAAAAACTGCTGATGAAGATGCTAATGATACTGATGATGAGGATGCTGAGGCCACTGTAGCTCATGGTAATGGTGACCACACAACAGCTAACATTATTGAGCTCCATCTAGGCTTGATTATAAGCAGTTTCAAGTACTTAAGTGCTTTATATTAATTATCTCAGTTAATCCTCAAAATACACCTGAGAAGGAAGGGTCATTACCTTTATTTAGCAAATGAGGAAACTGAGGCAGAGAGAACTTTAAACATTTACCCAAAGTCACACAGCTCATTAGGAAGTGGCAGGGCAGGTATTTCAGTACAGCTCTTAATGACATACTCACCTCCATAATCCTGCTGCTCAATTTTATGGGTGCAACTGCAGAATATGGTATGTTCTCCTTTGGGTACTGGCATGTAGTAAAGAAAAAGATAGTTCTGGCAGATATCTTAAACATAGGATAGGCTGGCTACTCATGCATAAATGCATATAGGAATGACAGTCATACTGAGGTGAACGAGAGCACCCAACCATAATTCAGAAAATACTGCTTCCAGCATGAGATCTGTCACTGCCTTGCTGTGTGATCCAGGTGCATTGCTTTCCCTTTCTGTACAACCTCAGTGTAAAATGAAAAAGGAAAAAGAGATGATTCCTAAAGTCAGTTTCAGAAGTGTTTAGGTATTCACAGAAACTAAATCCTATCTATTCATCTATTAATCTACATTTAGAAGTGAATAGCAGGTAAATTATCTCCTTATGTGGATTTAAGCAAAATGCATATTCAAAAATCCCCAAGTACTCCTCAAAACAACATGGATGTCAAGCTATAGGTCAAATGAGGAAATGCAAGGTATTTCTAAAGTAAACAGTCTAGAAACTCCAGAAAGCATCTATTTCTTCTCTAAGAGTCCCAGGAGTAAAGGGAAAAAGATGACTCCTAAAATTGCTGGTCCATTACTTAATGCAGTATATACTCTATATCCTAATCAAAATGAGAGGTCATATACTATACATTAAGGGGAGAAGACATTCAGAGCATCACTAGAACATTCTGCAGATAAATAAGCACATTTTATCCTCTTCCACAGATCTCGTAAAAGAGGACTGCTTCCTTGAAGACTGCCATAAGCTATGAGGAATGTCTCCTAAAACAGAATCACGTCCACTTACTAAAAGAGAAAAAAAAAGCTATCTTTCAAAAAAAAAGAAGTCACTATGCTGGTTTTCTGATTAACTGTCAGCAAGCCCTGATTTCCCATGTGGATTCAAACCATGAATCTGCTAGAGTTTTCTTTCAACCTGACTCTGATCTCCTTTGGGAAGCACAGAAAAAGCATTTCCTAGTCTCTGCCACCTTCTAGCCATCTGACCTTGAGTGAGTTCCTTCATCCCTCCAAACTTAACTTGCCTCTTCAGGGGAATTTTACTGGTAATGGAAATCAGCCAGTTTAAAGCAAAGCCACTTAAAACAAGTTCTAAAACGTTATACTAAACAGTAGAAGAGATACCATTGGGACCTTAGTTTAAAAATAAAACCAAAATCTTTAAAATAAGTTATTTCTAATGTATATTCAGCGAATTGTAACTCCATGCTAATTCTCAGAAGCAAGAAAGAATAAATCAAGTATGGAGAGTTTGGGGCGCACTTTTCCCAAAAAAGGCACAAAGCAAGATGCAACTTTTCTTTAGATTTGATGTTCACAGATGATCATAAACAGGTTCATGTTTTCAGAAATGTTTGAGTAAAAAAAAATTTTCCCAAAGGCTTTTCATAGTCCTTCGATTAAACATTTTCTTTGAAAAAGTCTATTGCGTTTAATCCTCAGTGATTCTCTCTTCCGCAATTGTTAGCTCTGAACACTCCGATCCTCATCTGCTTACAACCCAAGCACTTTTCCCACATAACTTTCAACAGCTTCATGAAATCATTATCTTTCCTATAACTGGTAATTTTACTTTACAACTACATTGAATTACTCTTGCTTGTATTATTTGATGTTTGTAATGTCTGTTAATTATCAGCAGGCTTGCCAACAAAAATATTGATATGACGGGTGGAGAAAAAAATGTTAAGCAGAGAGGAGTGTTTCGGTGGGGCTAATTTTATAAGCGGTCAATTCATCAGTGAATATTTTCATGTGAAGACGATTTTTGCTCCTCTGTGCATGATTACGTCGCCTTGGATGACCGTTCCCCCATTCTCACTTGACCTCTCTCACCTCCGTTAGGTCTTTCCTCAAACGCCACCCCAGTAAAGCCTTTCGTGAAATGTTACTTAAAATGGCAGTCCAATTCCAAGCTCATACAAATCCACTCCATTTACCCTTTCTTCTGTTTTGGTTTCTTTATAGCACGTACCAACACCTAACACACTGTATATTTACTTGTTAATTTGTTTATTGTCTATCCTTCCCCTGCTCCCACTAGAATGAAGGCTCCACGGGAGCAGGGAATTTTGTCTGTTTTATTCCATTGCTTATCACTATTACCAAGAACTGTGCTTGGAACACAGTAGGAGCTTAAAAATATCTATTCAATGAATGAATATTCAAATGAGAAGAATCTTCAGGAACTCAAATGTTAGAGAATATTGCTGATAGTAGCAGTGTTGCGGGTTTTATGCCTTGTACTAAGGGAGACAAGTAGCTTCCATCACAGCTTTGCAAGTGGCTCTCTGGAGCCCTGTGCAGAAATGAAGGATAAGATCGATAGTGATGTCTGCCCTTGAGCATCAGAAGTGCCCAGAGGAATAACGGCATCATGGTAGGTATTCTTCCCTCCTACCTTACATTGTTGGTTAATCATCCCCCAACTCCATGTAGACTTTTCAGTAATGTCTACAATTACACACACACAAGCACACACACGACCAAGACAAAAGTGCAGCATGGCTCATATCGTTTTAAAAGGTAACAGGTATTTTTCAGATCTCAGCTATTTTCAACTTCACACTCTATTTTAGCTGCCAGCTAATTGCTAATTGCCAACCTGTTGCAAGTAGTCATCAAATGATGTGGCATCCTTGGGAATCAGACTTTTAGGTCGGAAGAAGCTTTAGACATAATCCGATGCAAACTAATCATTGTACAGATGGAGAAACCAAGGCTTTTAAAAGATTAAGCGTTGGTTCTCAAATCTCACAACTAAAATCATACAAATAAGAACTTCACATCTTTAGCAATTATAAACAAAAGATGAACCAGAGATTCCAAGGAAATTTTTTTAAAAATTAAAAGGGAAGAAGAGGAGAAAAGAAACACATTTGGGCAGATGCTGGCAAGGCACCCACACACTGTGTTTGCTGTTTCAATGAAGTGAACAATCATTGCCGTCCCATTTCTTTCTTTTTTTTTTAACATCTTCATTGGAGTATAGTTGCTTTACAATGGTGTGTTAGTTTCTGCTTTATAACAAAGTGAATCAGCTATACATATACATATATCCCCATATCTCCTCCCTCTTGTGTCTCCCTCCCACCCTTCCTATCCCACCCTTCTAGGTGGTCACAAAGCACCCTGTGCTATGTGGCTGCTTCCAACTAGCTATCTATTTTATATTTGGCAGTATATATAGAGGCCACAACGTCTCAGGTCTCAGCTCAGCCTCCGAGTCCAATCCTCACTGCTTTTTGTTTTATCAGAATAAGAATATATTGCTCTTGTTCATCAATCGTAAGTCCTCTACGTGATTTCCGCAGAGAGATCATTCAAGAGATGGTTTCATTTAGAGGTGGTACATGTATACAATGGAATATTACTCCATTTCTAATCAGCCGTTAGAAAGAATGAAATACTGCCATTTGCAGCAACATGGATGGACCTAGAGAATATCATACTAAGTAAGTCAGACAGGAAGACAAATATTATATGATATCACTTAACATGTGGAATCTAAAAAATAGTACAAATGAATCTATATACAAAACAGAAACAGACACAGAAAACAAACTTATGGCTACCAAAGAAGAAAGGGACAGGGGCGGGATGGATAAATTAGGAGTATGGGATTAATAGATACAAACTTCTATACTTAAAATAGATAAGCAAAAACAATTTACTGCATAACACAGGGAACTATATTCACTATCTTGTAATAACCAATAATGGAAAGTAATATGAAAAAAAAATATATATATATAATTGAATCACTTTGCTGTACACCTGAAACGAACACAGTATTGTAAATCAATTATACTTCAATAAAAGATACATGCACCCCAATGTTCACTGCAGCACTATTTACAATAGCCAAGACATGGAAGCAACGTACATGTCCATCCACAGATGAATGGATAAAGAAGATGTGGTATATTTATACAATGGAATACTACACAGCCATAAAAAAGAATGAAATCATACCATTTGTAGCAACATGAATGGACCTACAGATTATCATACTAAGTGAAATTAGTCATAAGTAGAAAGACAAATATTATATGATAATTCTTATATGTGGAATCTTAAGAAAATGATACAAATGAACTTATATACAAAACAAAAATAGACTCACAGGCATAGAAAGCAAACGTATGGTTACCAAAGGGGAAGGTGGGGGGGGAGGATAAATTAGGAGTTTGGGATTAACATAGGCACAGTACTATATATAAAATAGCTAACCAAGAAAAACCTACTTAGAGCACAGTGAACTATACTCAATATTTTGTAATAACCTATAAGGGAAACTAATCTGAAATATACATATATATATGTGTATAACTGAATCACTTTGCTGTACACCTTCAACTAACACAACATTGTAAATCAACTATACTTCAATTTTAAAAAATGAAAGAAAGAAATAAAAATGGAGCCCAGAAAAAATAAAATTAAATTTAAAAAAACATGGGGACATCCTAAAACAAGAGAGAGACAGAGAGAGAGACAGAGAGAGAGACACAGAGAGAGAGAGTTGGCTTCATTTAAAACAGAATTCCATTCCTCTGGCCTGGGGTAGCCCTTCTCTCAGACACATGGTTGTATTCCTCCAGGCTCCCTCACAAAGCTGTTTCTCACCACCACCAGAGTCCCAGGGCACCCAAGACAGCATCTCCAACTGACAAGTCCCTATTCTCCTGAAAGCGTTAGCTGGAAAATTCCAGCAAAGCTTTCCTATATAAATACTACTGCTTAAAGTGCATCAAAATTATAGAAATCAGCCAGCAGTTTCTTTTTACCTTCCTCATGCCAATATTACTTTTTATCACATCAAAACTCATGGAACTTTTACCAATTCATGGGAAAATTCAGAGGGCAGCCGGGGGTAGGGAAGAAACGGCAATGAGATCATTCCTACATTTGCCTCACTCCCCCCTTCTCTTCAAGCCTTACCCACGGAGGACTCCCATCTCTGCCAAGCTAGGAAAGAGAGATGTCTTTATTAGAAAAATCATCCTGGAGGCTGCCAAGCCCTGTGTACACAGGAAAGCTTGCTCGGCAAATGAAGGGGTCACCCAAGAGTCTGAGACGAATTGACACGTGCTGAGGTTCCAGTGACCCAGAAAGCCCTGGGAAAAAAACATGGTTTCACATAGGAATAAGAAAAAAGATATTTTCCACCTAAAAGAGCTGATGGGTATTTTTCCCCTTCCAAATGGACAAAATAATACCTTGAGGGAGAGGGCAAAATGAGACTCTTTTTAATTCCCCAAGGAGAAATTCTTCGGAGAATCAAGAGCCAGCTAGAAGGATCAGCTGGAATCACAGCCCTGCCGCAGCGAGATCTGTGCCAAGCAAGGACAGAGCGTGGCCAAGTCTATTTTCAGTGTCACTCATGCTCCCTGCCGATTGATGTCTCTGACATAACAGGCTGTGTGCTTCATGAGGGCAAGGACGGTGCCCTGCTCACCACAGTAACCCTAGCTCCTTCCAGAGGCCTGGCTCATCGTAGGTGCTCAGTAACTCCTTAGAGAATGAGTCCATAAAGCTTACCCCTTTTTCATACCCTTGCCTCACCTCTACCTTGTTCTAACCTTTAGACCATGATGCCACATGGCGGAGGGCCTCTATGAGCTTATTAGCTTCCCAATATATTAATCTAACTTGTATTAAGGTTTGTATGTCAACACAGTGACAAAGGCTGTCTCTAATATTACATCATTTAATCCTTTAATTAAAGGATCATTTAATCATTTAATTAAATGATTATAATCATTTAATGTATTTGTGAGCTAGGTAGTAGTTTGAGTTTTTTTAATCTCCCATTCTACAGATGAGAAAACTGAGCCTCAGACATGCTAAAGAACTTGCCTAAGGTCACGACACAGTTTGGACTCAAAGCCAGGCCTGACTCCAAAGGCTGTGCCTTTGTCCCTACCGTTAAGGACTTGTACGATGACTTGGATTATCTCTAAGACAGTGCCTCTCGAGTTGTCCTGTTCACACAAATCATCTTGTTAAAATGCAAATTCTGATTCAGAAGGGCTGAGCTGGGCCTGAGCCCCGGCATTTCTACTAAGTTCCAACGTGGTCTGCATATTTCTCTTTGGGTATTCAGGCTGTCTTAGGAATCTTTTCTTTCTGATGTCCTCCATTTCTGTTAAACAATAAGGTGTTTTTCTTTTTAAACCTAAAAAATGTTTGATTTCACTGGGTATTGGTAGCTAGTGAGATATTTAGCAAAGGCTTTCTGGTATGATGCAAAGTCTCAAGGGTCTGCCTTAGAGCCTGGAGGGAAGCTCAAAGGTTTGGGGCAAAGATGTGACACATAATCTTATTTGCATTTTAGAAGGTGTCTCTGGCTGCAGTAGAGGGGATAGTTTGGGGAGAGACAAGATTGAAAGTGGCAGAGCAGAGAGGAAGCTATGGCAGTGATCCAGGAAAGAGACGATGATTGCTTAGAGAAGCTCACCTGCCTCCTTGCTTCTAGTTTTAATCCTACCACTAATATGCAATAATTAGGATCAAAGGAGCTCAGAGGGAACTAGAGAAAGTATTTAACCTAATTATGTACATGCAAACTATTATATATAGGATAGATAAACAACAAGGTCCTACTGTATACCACAGGGAACCATATTCAATATCATGCAATAAACCATAATAGAAAAGAATATGAAAATGATTGTGTGTGTGTATATATATATATATATATATATATATATATA
The DNA here is from genome assembly GCF_951394435.1 of Stenella coeruleoalba. Classification (NCBI taxonomy): domain Eukaryota; kingdom Metazoa; phylum Chordata; class Mammalia; order Artiodactyla; family Delphinidae; genus Stenella; species Stenella coeruleoalba. The sequence continues at coordinate 127,888,644 of NC_137148.1, read as the reverse complement.
TATCTGAATCACTTTGCTGTACAGTAGAAATTAATGCAACATTGTAAATCAACTATACTTCAATAAAATAAATTTAACCTAATTATCTAATTTTATAGGGAAAGACTGAGGTTAAGAGAGAAATTCCTAAAGTCATACAATTTATCTGTCATAGCATCTTTCAAAGCACTTTCTATAGGATGTTGACTAGTGTTATGAATAAAAAACAAAAAATGAAAAGGAATTCAAAGGTGTTTAAGAAACATTTGATTAAATAGTTAAGCAGTTTTGTTTCCTGCAGAACTTCTCAGAGCTTTTAATAAGCTAATGTTCCCTGTGAATCTTCCAGAGTGAGATAAATGTATTTCCCAAATGACTAGAGAATTTTTTTAGGACTTGGGTTTCATAAAAATATTTTGGGAAACTGGTGTGTGGTGATCTTTCCAGGATCACATCATACTGCTTCTCATCACTTGGGTGAATTAGCTGCATCTTTCTGGTACAGACATGCCCCACCTTCCACCTCTCTTAGAAAACTGCCTTCTAGCCCATATACTTGCCCAGCTAACTCTTCTCCCCTTAATTTCTCTTCTATAACTTTCTGTTTTTTGTCAAGTATGTTCGTTTGTTCAGGAAGTATGAATTAACTTGGTTGAGCTGTACCATCTGATCCCCTAATGGGAAAAGTTACTTTCGAATCAAGGAAGGCAAAGTTATAAGACTGAGTACAAACCCAGACATAGAGAACAGACCTGTGGTTGCCAACGGCGGGGGGGGGGGGGGGGGGTGGAGGTGGGATGGATTGGGAATTTGGGGTTAGCAGATGTAAGCTATTGTATATGGAATGGAAAAACTGTACAGCACAGGGAACTCTATTCAATATCCTGTGATAAACCATAATGGAAAAGAATAAGAAAAAGAATGTATATATATGTATAACTGAGTCACTGCTGTACAGCAGAAATTAACACAACATTGTAAATCAACTATACTTTGATAAAAGAAAGATTGAATGCAAACCATATTTGTTAATATCTTTTTATGTAATCATAAAAAATATAACCTATTCAGGCTTAATTTTCTTCTCATTCTTCAGATGACATGGTATAACCAGATTATCTCTGTAAAGATAAATGCTTTCATTCTGTAAAGTCAATGTCCCGATTAAAGTCTCTTTGATCTCTCTTAGTAAGGTCAGACATTATCTGACTTTACTGAACTCAAACTTCCATGTTGTATGCCCACCTACTCCCCTTGGAGCCTCCGTTCACTGCCCCTGAGAGGTATGCCACCTCCATACCTATCAAAACACACCTTCTATGCATCCTCGTACCCAGACACAGAGTTAGGAGTGGTCCTTCTGAGAATGCATTGCTGTCTTTTCATGGGTACCTGACCTGCATCGCTACAACATGCTAGCAGCCCAGGAAAGGTGTCCCAATTCCTTGCCCAGCTCTCTCCCAGGCACCACGACCTTTTGATTATACCAAAAAACTCCTCACTCCTAGCTGCCCTGGTAATCACCAAAACTGCCACCCTTCAGAGAGCAACACAAATTCCTATCAGGTCCACACTCTGTCATCATGTGCCTCAGAGCTGACGGCCCAGGCTGCTGCGGCCAATCCAGGCCACTTTGGTCATGATGGAACAGCCTCAGGGAAAACTGGTGGCTCATTCAGCTTCGCTCCAGCTGAGAGCAAAACCTGCCAGACCTCATTCTTCTTCTCTCTTCCTTCCCTCTTCCTTCGCTCAGCCCATCATTTTTCAGACAGGCTTCCCAAAGGACTACAATGTCTCTTGTGATTGGACTCTGTGCATATGGAAATATGACCTGAATAATTTATCACTTCCAATGTATTCTTTTTCCCTTGACTAAAGGGGTATGGGTCTATATCTGTATCAGGGGAGACAGAGAGGTTTTTATATATCAAATGTGTTTATGCATAAATATATGCTATTTGCCAGTCACTGAACAAGCCATATGCTTTAACACTCCCATGTCATTGCTCAAGCTAATTCCTTAGCTGAGAAGGACCTTCTCTCCTTTTACTTCCTATTGACATTCCACCTACCTATGGAAGACTTCTATTTGTCAGCCTGGGGTAACAAAACTCCAATTTTCCCTTTGAGAATCCAGTCTTTCTTGGGATTAAGTTCATGTGGTTTGTGTGGGAATGACCCCACTCTGGCTCTGGGATGGATACATGATCCAGCCTTGGTCAGTCAAAACCCACAGTCACCTAGCCACCGGATGGGTTCAGGGATATGCTGGTGACTCAGGGGGGCCAGTGACAGCCCAGAATTTTTGCTAGAAATTATAAGAAAGATAGCACTTTCCACTGAGATGCTAGGAGAGCAGATGTAAGCCTAGACCTACAGCAGCTTTCTCTGCCACAACTTGGGAGTGTGAATGAAGCCAAAAGAAAGGAAAACAGAGACCAGAAAAGAAGACGTATTATGGAAAATACTGTTTGAGATTCTGAATCCACCGTGCATGAAACTAGCCCTATCCACTGGCTTTTATCTGGGAGCCAATAAATAATGACAATGATGATAGTAATGATGATTGGGATGATAATCGCCTAAGTCAGTGTAAGCTGGTAGAATGGATGCTGTGGGGTGCCACCCTCATTCCCCTTTAGGCTTGAGGCACTCATTCCATCAGTGGACAAATGCTGCCTACTGATGGTCCAGCAATTGCCCTTAACTGAATGAAAGTGTCTCACCCAAGGTTATATTTCCTCCCCAGAAGCAGTTTACTTCTTCTGATGACCGATCACTGCAAGGGTACATAAACCCCTTGTCTCAATTCCAGACAATTCGGAAAGGCTATCCCAGATCCAGTCTCCCACGGAATTGACTGAAGCTTCTGTTGCAGCGTAACTGCAGTGTTAACACCTCCTTCTGTCTCATCCTGCTTCCCTTACTGCCTCACAGGCTCTACCCTCAACAAGAGTTTCCAGGAAACTCCCTACGTGCACTTCGTCATCTGATTCTGTTTCCTAGGGAACTTTACGTAAGACAGGGCGGTTGTGTGTTTGTAACCAAAGGCGTCCTAACTAATATACAGTTCTGCAACACCCAACCCAAGTGTCACCTCTTCCATAAAATCTTCAATATTAAGGGCTTCGTCCTGAGCTCCCAGAGCTTGTTACTTGTATAGTTTCATTTAGACGTATCCATTCCTCCTCACATTACACTTGATGATCTGTATGTCTGTATCCTCCTACAAAATTGTAAGCTCTCAGAGTCTTTTCTATCTCTGCCTGACCCCTGACTGCTTTGCACACAACTTGCACTCATCATAAACTGTGGGTCACCACAAGAAGCAACTACTTGAAATTGCTCACTGTGATCACTGTGAAGAGGTATTGAGAATTGTATTAGTTATCTATTGCTGTGTCACAAAACATCCAAAAATTTAGCAGCCTGAAACAACAAATATGTAGTCTCTCACCAGCTTCAGAGGGTAGGGAATCTGGAAGCAGCTGAGCTGTGTGGCTCTGGCTCAGGGTCTCTCACAGGATTGTAGTTATCAGGCAGAGCTGTAGACACATGAAGGCCTAACTGAAGCTGAAGCATCTGCTTCCAAGACAGCTCACTCACATGGCTGTTGGCAGGAGGCCTCAGTCACTCATCACAAGGACCCCTCCACAGGGCTGCCTGAGCATCCTCACCACATGGCAGCTGGCTTCCCCTAGAGTGAGGGATCCTGGTTGGTGGGGGGACAGAAGGAGAAAGTCACAATGCCTTTTTTGTCCTAATGTCAGAAGGCTCACAGTTAATAAGGGGAGAACTAGAACCTCCCTCTATGGAAGAGAGGAATCTCAAAAAGCTTGTGGGCATATTTTTAAATCACCACAGGATGTCTGTCGCACATTACGTTGCCCAGCTCTCTTGGAACCATGAAAGAATCTTCTCCAATCCCACAAGGAAAAATCTAACACTTTTCATAAGCAGTTTGACTGTTTTTAACTTCTGTGCACTGTAAACTGGGTAACTAACTGATCTCATTTTACTCTTCGCTTCTCAGAAACTTAAGAGCAGGTTTATAGCTCACCTCCATCAGGGGTAAAATATTTCATGGCATATATTTTATATGCTATCCTCATTTCCAAGTTTTGCTTTTCTCTTCCCTGGTTTTCCTTTTGCATTGTTTTTCTTATTTTAAATTTTACTTTACTTTGCTATATTCTATGCATGTGGATAAGCTGCCTTATGCCCTTTTGTAGGACAAGGCTAGGTATAAATAAATAAGTACAAGCATACAAATGTACACATACCTAAAACAGGGCTCTTGATTTACTAGTTATATATCCCTAGAGTCTGCACACCAGATCATTTAAACAAATCCAGGTCATTTTATTTGACAAATTCTATGGTAAGAATAATAACACTTACAATAACTGCTAACATTCATTGTATATTAACAATGTGCCAGGCACCATGAGCAAAAATTGCACTCATTTCTTGATGTAACCTTCATGATGTCCTTTGAAGGTAGGTACTGTCATGATTCCCACTTTACAGGTAAGGCTTGGAGGGGTGAAGAACATTCCCCAAGGTCATATTTCTAGAAAGAGGCAGAGCCAAGTTTCTAAGATCTTTGCGTCCCAGAGCCAAAGCTTCCTCTGCTCCCTCTGCTTTCTTAAGGGTAAATGGAAAATATGTTTTAACATATCATCAATGAGAAGACTGAAGCCCATAGAGGTGAATTCAAAGTCATCAGATGTTGTGGTGCCCAACATTGTGGCAAGAGATTTGGGGTATACAAAGGAAGGGGAAAATGTACAATTGAGGATTTCATAGTCTAAGCAGGAACAGGTAAGTTACCAATGTTAGGCAATTTTAAAATAGAAATTAAATAAGACAAAATGAATGGAATATACAATAGATGCTACCAGTGGTCAAATAAGGCAGAAAATTTCATGATCTGAGGTTACAGAAGGCTTCTAGGAAAGGGTGAGATTTAGGCAGGACCTTGAAGGATGAACTGGAATTGAATAGATAAAGAAGGTACAGCTTAGAAAAAAACACAAAGATGAAATTCTCCAGGCATCATGTAAATAATTCCATAACCTTTAGCCCCTTAGGAGCTACCTCTGAGATCAACCAGCTCACGTGCCTGGTAACTTGTAGAGAGGAAACATGCACACACATACACATATACATATGCATATACATATATGTTTCAAATGTGGAAAGGAAAAGTCAAAAGCAGCAAGAAACATATAGGTACTGAAATAGAAAATCAGAGATGATGCAACAGTGGCTCTCTCAAAAAAGAAAATCAGGGATATACAGGGCACAAAGTAGCTACAAACCACTATCCTGTCATTTCCGATTTGTAAGATGAATCAACAAGCATGGTTAAACTCTGGAGGAAGAGAACTATTTGTGGGGTCAAAAGCCATATAGCATAGTTTCTCAGCTTGGCCAGGGATGACGGGACTCCTGAGGTCTGTTTGCGCATCGGTAAAATGGGGATGGTGCAGATCTTTTCTTTGTGAAGATCTCAATTTAGAGTACTAACCATTATATGAGCACAGTCCTTTGTAAAGATCAAATCGATACTTTACATGGAAATTCTTTCTAGCCCATAAAACAGAATAGTGGTCCCTATAAGAAATCACTATTAGATATAAAGTTAACACAGCTATCGGAGATAGCCTAGTACAAACATCTTCTTAATGTTTGAATGTCCACCCCATAAACTCTACGACTTCTGCTTGAACTTCTCCAGGGTCAGGGAGCTTCCTTCTACACAAGACTGTAGTTGTACGTGTAACCCATTTGGGAACAACTTAAATTGAACTTAGAACTGCCTCCTGGTATTTTTATTGGTACTGGTTTTATCCTCTGGGATGCACAGAAAAAAAATTTATTCATATTCAAATTGGACATATATTAGCTCTTCAAGGGTTTACAACAAATAATTAACCACCACTGCCCACCTTCCAACCAAAATCCTAGACTATTCTCCAAAACAGTTTCACGTCCTTCAAAGGTTTTCTAGGTAACATGATGCCAAGACCTCATACCAACCTAGTTACCCTCTGTCAGACCCTCTGTAGACTGCCAATGTGGTGTCCAGCACGGAGAAGAATACTCTAAATGTAGCTGTACTTAGAAATATACGACTGACTCTAGGCTACATAATTCTACATTCCATGCTTCTGGACCATCTTGGTTGACTGCAATTAAAAAGATACTTGGGCTTCCCTGGTGGCGCAGTGGTTGAGAGTCCGCCTGCTGATGCAGGGGACACGGGTTCGTGCCCCGGTCCAGGAAGATCCCACATGCCGCGGAGCGGCTGGGCCCGTGAGCCATGGCCGCTGAGCCTGCGCGTCTGGAGCCTGCGCTCCACAACAGGAGAGGCCACAACAGTGAGAGGCCCGCGTACAGCAAAAAAAAAAGATACTTGACTATTTCAACATTCAACCAATATACTTGAATAAATGAGCACACACCAAAAAGACACAAATCTAAATAAGTAAGCCAAAGTAACTAGGGTTTATTGAGTACATATTATGCTCCCCTAGAATGTGCTAGACAAGAAAGGCATTATTTATGTATTACTTGTGTCTTGTCTGTCTCCCCTATCTGACTACAAGCTCCATGAGAGGAGGGACTTTGTCTTATTTTTGTATTCCCAAATCCCGCCCCCAAAAATAGTGCCTGACAAATAGAAGGTGCTTGATAAATAATTAATTAATTAACTAATTAATGAGCTACCCTACAAATAGGCTGAAAAAAAGAACATGGGGGAAAAAAAAGAGACAACATGTACTAAATGAAGGCCTCTAGGGAACAGAGGACCCTTGCTTACTAACTACTCCCTTCTCACTCCACCTCAAGCCAGTAGGACTTTCATCAGATTGGTCCAACCCTGGGACCCACGCTGGGCTGTTGTTTGCAGGTGGAAAGGGTTAACATAAATTAAAAGGTCCGCCCTTAGGTGGAGCTTGCCCTTTTCTTGTGTTCCAGGGCAGTTAGGATCTAGAGCAATATGGTCCAGATGTCATTTTTCAACCATTAAAATCTCTAGAACTCCAATAAGTGATGTGGCTTGAACCATAAATGTTAGAGTTGTTCAGGGGAACAAGATCAATAGGATTAAAATCGGCTGGTTTCAGAAAAACTGAAAGACTTGACCCAAGCTTCGAGGATATAGGTAGACGAATTGATGGGCAAGTATGAACGGTGCGGCAGGAATCCATTACACCTAAAGGTGGGCTCAGGACATGGAAAACTTGCAACGCTTTGCTAAGTTGTTTATACCTTATTCTACAGGCAATGGGGAGCTACTGAAGGATGCTGAGCAGGAGAACAGCATGATAAAGGCATCTTTTTGGAAAGAAGAATTGTTAACTGGCCTTTGTGATGCTTTTAAAGAGAGCAAATCCTTTAGGGGGTTTGGGTCAGGAGCACAAGACTGTAACTAATCTCTGCCATTAATGTGCAGATTTATCTTGGATAAAATGCTTTATTTGATGGGTTTGACTTTTCCCGCAAATCAAAAGAGAAGCAAAAGCTCAGTTAACATGTTTCATTACAAGTGCCAACTCCACACACTCAACAGTGGATCTCTAAGGCACACGTTTAGGAGGATTCTGAGGCCCTATCTGGGCTTAAAAGAAAAGTGCTGCCTTCAGCTAGTAACGTCTGCCATGGGTGCATAAAGGAGGAGTAGAGGGAGACGTGCCATTTGTGCGACACTGATAGTAGATCAGAGAGGCAAATTTTAACGGCTTTGCAAATACACTCCCACTATCAACATCACTATCATTCTCTTCTTACCGGTTGCACCCATTCCCTACACCCTCCCATTCCTGGAACCTAGGTTTGGAATTTGCACAATTTTCTGTGTCACAGGAAAGTGGAAATGAGCCACAGGAGTCTCCCAGCCTCACTTTCTGTGTTTCTACCAGGGGCCCGTTGGAAGCACGTCTCAGTGGCCTCTTGCTCACTCTCCTAACCTACTCTCTGCAGGACAGATCTGCCTGGGAAACAAGGTGAAGAGAATCACTTCTTTCCATGCAAATGTCCCCTTAATGGGTAATGAGCAAACCGCAGCAGCTGGATCTGCTGTGTAAGGCTGAATGTCTTGAAATAGAACATGGCTCCAAGTTTTCCGTGGGGTACCTGCATCAGCGATTCTGTAAGTAAGTCACCAAGGAGAAGCAACTTTCTCTCGGGCATCTTTTGCCCCTAGCAAATCACAGCTGTGCAAAGAGGAAAAGCAGGGTAAAGAGATGAGGCCATCGCCTGGGAAGGGGCAGGAGGAAGAACAGAGTCAAGATAAAGGAAGTAAGCAGGGCACCACCCTCATCTCTCCCCACTCATTCTCAAAATCTTTCTCTCTCCATACTAAGCTACATGAGGTTGTGTGCTGTTTCTCTCTTCCAGGCTTTTGCACCTGCAGTTTCTTCCCCCTGGAGTGCTCCATATTTGCTTAAGCTCACTATTCATGCTCTCTCTTAAGGTATTAATTGGGTGTCACCTTCTCTAGAAAGCCTTTTGAAACCTTGATAAGGGTCTCCTATGCTTTCCCTGTCACAGCACTGATCACACCATATTCTAATTATCTTTTTCTGGTATCAGTGATATCTTTCACTGATCACACCATATTCTAATTATCTTTTATCCCTCACTAATAAAAACAATAGCTAATGTTGATTGAGCGCTGAATATGTGTTAGGCACTGGAATAAGCATCTGACACAGATTATTTCACTTAATAGCACAATAATTCTACAAGGTGATATCCCCATTCACAAATGGAGAAACAGGCTCAGAGAGGTTAAGTACCTTGACAAAGATAACAAAAGTTATACATCTAGCAAGTAGCAGAGCCATGTTTAGAATCCAGATCTGCCCACATTCTCTTAACCACCATGCTACACCACACCCCCTTCTAGGTGCTAGGCTCCATGGGGCAAGGACTGTGTCCAAGTCACATGGTACTCCAGCATTGGTGTGCCTGGCAAGTAGGTGATACTTAATATATATTGGTCGATTAAATGAAGGTCCCATAGACTGAACGTCTGTTTCCTCCCAAAATTTCTACGTTGAAATCCTAACCCCGAAGGTGATGGTATTAGGAGTATGGAGCCTTTGGGGTGGGATTAGTGGCCTTATAAAAGAGGCCCAAGAAATCTCCCTTGCCCACTTTCATCATGTGAGGTTACAGCGAGAAGACAGTAGTCTGCCACCCAAAAAAGTATCCTCACCAGAACGTGACCCTGAGGGCACTCTGATCTCAGGTGTCAAACTTCTAGAACTGTGAGAAATAAATTTCCATTGTTTATTAGCCACCCAGTCTATGGTGCTTTATTATAGCAGCCCAACCAGACTAAGATGAAATGAATAAATACAGGAATGAATGAACAGTATCATTACACACTAGAAATAAAAGAGTCCATAGGGTCAATTCCAATTTGAAGAAATGAGACTAACTGAAGGGAATCACTCTCATGAGAGTGTATGTTTCTCAGGGCAGTTGGAAAGAAAACAAAACAAAACAAAACAAACAAGCACACAAAGAAACCCAGAATTCATCCTAATTGACCAGGGAAGCCAGAAGTCAGAACCAGAGAAGTAGTGCCAAGGGCCAGGCCCAAGGAGGAGGCCATGAATGGGAGATGAGGCAAGAGGTCAGGAGCTGTGGCAGCTCGGAACAGGTAAGGACGCAAAGTGCTAGAAATGTAAAAAGAGATAGGTCAGGAAAGATAATAAACGAAGGGGGTGATTTGAAGTCTGTTGTTACTAGTGCTAGTCATGCAGGGTGAGGGGTAGGCTGGTTGCCTTAGAGTCACGGGTAGATGCATAAAGGTATAGAATCCATACAGGTCCACACGGCTTGAACCAGAAGCTGATCCCCACACCTGCGCCTTTGCCAGTACTGCATGCTGCTCCCCTAAGCATTTCTCTTTTTTCAGTTATAAAAACACAGGTGCTTTGGACCAGCTACTTTTTTCCCCACAATTGTTCTCATGGTAAAAGTCTCCAGTGTTCCAGTCCAAGACACAAATAAGCTAAGAAATGGGGTTATGAATAATCTTTGCAAGTTCTGGGGTGGGTACGTAGGACCTCATTTGTAAGTTGTCTTATTTAATACACTGGGCTCATTAAACCCCATTCCTGCAAAATCCATTTATTATCCTCAGTTGCTTAAAACTTTAAAAATTCTATAAATGCCTATTTGGTGCCTTTTTGTGCGCCAGGCACTAACATGGAAGATACAGAGATAGGTAATACAAGGTTGATTTCTACAAGTCCAGCAAAGGACTCTCAGTTCAATGAAGGAAAGCCAGAACAGAGTTTAAAGTCAGAAGACGTAAGTTCAAGGCACAGTCCTGGTCCAGTTCTTCTGGGTTCAAATAGTGACCACTCACTCAATAACTGTGATTTGGGGCAAGTTAAAGAGCCTCCCTGTGTCCTAGTTTCCTCATCTATAAAATGTAAAATTGGCATCCTTACCTCATAGGGTTGTCATATGAATTAGCATATGGTGAAGCATTTTGCAAAACTGTAAAGCACTAGGCATATTCAATTGTCATTACTAAAAATTTTTCTACCTCTCTAAAGTACCACCTTATTTCACAGGTGGGTTTAGCCAGATGCCTGGGATAGAGATTTACATCCCACAAACACAGACTTTTAACAAACAAAAGAAACCTTAGTTGAGTCCAACTGATCTGAATTAATGCACTGGAGGACCCTTGTCACTCAAAACAGAAAAGCATAATTAAACCTCATGCCAGCTGTGTCAGCTAAGTATTGCTCCTCTATTTTAAAGAGGCTCAGAGAGGTAAAGTAACTTTCCTGAGTCATACAACAAATAAGTAAAACTGGTGTTTGTTCACAGGTCAGCTAGTCTTACCTCTAACTGATGTGGCCTTCTTTGGGCAAACATTTTACTCTGTCTGTAAACGCTGCCCACCTCCAGCCCCTGAATCAGTAACCCCCACACAGTCCCTCACACTGCTGCTCCATACTCCCTAACCCAATGATAACTTTTCTCCTCTCTTCACAATTCCATTATTCTGCAAAAAACCCGCAAGGGACAAGCATATCAGCCGTGAAAGGAAAGGCATATATAAGCCAGTTTCTTTATCAGCCTCTCCCACACTAGTGATTTCAGTCCGTGAAGGAGGAACAAACGGGAGCTGTAATGCTAATAACATCAACCAAGGAGCAGCAGATAACAGCTCCCACAGTCCCGGAGAGGAACTGCCTTTGTGCCATCCTGGCTGTGAGACAAGATTCAGAGAAATCAGATGTGATGGGTTTAGAAACTCCACTAACTCATGGCTGGTCCAGAGCTTCCCAAAAGAGGTACAGGAACAAAGAAGGGGTTCACCTGTATATAGCCTGGGCAGATATTTGCACTTCCTTGCAAGGTAAGGAAGATAAACCATGTCCATGGTGACGCTGGCACTATTCACCTGGGAGGAGAGAAGTGTCAGGAGGAAGACCTTGTCACTGGTGATGGGCTTCCCTAGGGCACGGAGGGCGGAGAAGGTAGAATTTGAACTTTGGGGGAGAAGTGATAGGGAGGCAGATATATCTCAATATGAAGGGGAAATTAACATTCCATAATGAACTGGGTTCTCTGCCCCAGAATGCTCAAGAAAAGTTAGGAAACCTCAGAAGGAATGTCATGGAGCATATCTATGCATTTGATGGTGGTGAAGTGATCCGATGACACCAAATTCTGTTCCAAAACTAGGATTCTGAGTGGGGGTGATACAATACAGTGGTCAAGGTCATAGAATCAGAATTCCAGCTTTTTAATTATTACCTGTGTGACCCTAGACAAGTTACTTAACCTCTCTGGGTTTCAGCTTCTTCTATGAAATAGGGATTGTAATAGTAGGGACTTTATGGAGTTTTTGTGAGAATTAAATGTTATGCAGTGGTTCAAGGAGTGTTTGCCACTGGGTAAGTACTCAGTACTCAGTCCTAAGCACTTACCAGGTGCCAGATACTCTTCTGAACTACAGAAATGGACAATCACATACAACAGAGATCCTTACTGTCATGAATAAACAGATACATGTAATTTTCAGAGGCTGATAAGAGCTATGAAGAAAATAATGAATGCAATAAAATAGAGTATCTTTGAGGAAGGGGTACGGGGCGTTAATTAGGGCAGGTAGAGAGGGCCTCTCTGAGCTGAGTTCTGCTGAGTTCTGCTAAATCAAGGGGAGAAGGCAGCCATGCTGAGTTGGGGCGTTCAGGCAGAGAGGATAACAAACTCAGAGAACTTGAGACAGATCAAAGCTTGGTATGTTAAGAAACAAGAAAAAAAGGCTGTGTGTCTTGGAGCAGAGTGAGTGAGGAGGGAAAAACAAAGGGAAAATGAGATCAGAGATGTAAGGCCTTGTGGGCCATGGTAAGAAATCTGGAATTTATGCTATGGCAAGTGGGAAGACACTGAAGGTTGTAGGCAGGGTAAGATCCCGGACAACTTATATTTTAAAGAGATCGTGCACTTGCCTCACAAAAGCTTCCCATGCACGATCCTCCCCATTCTTTCCCCCTCTGCAGAAGTCCCCGAGGCCCTAAAAGAGGTCAGAGTTACAGGACGGAAGGTGTCTGGGTCTCTAGATAATCTCACAGGCGTCCTCGTGCTGGCCAGGAACACTAATGTTGGGTTGTTACGGAGTAAAAATAAACTTTACGTATTAAGCCAGCGAGGGAGGGAGAGAAGGAGAGAGGGAGAGGGTAAGAGCATTCTGACTCCTACTTGAAGAATGCAAAGGTGGGGTCAGGGCTTGAACTACAGTGGAAGCAGGAGACCTTCCATCTGTCTCCCCACAGCACCTTGAACAGAGCAGCTCAGTTTTTTAGGTAAATAAGTGGACTCAGTCGAGGACCAGCTAAACTGTGGCATGAACCAGTAAAAAACCATCTTCCTTGCAGGTGTTGGCTGTAATAGAAAGTAGCAGAAAATAAAAGCAGCAGACAGGGTTAGCCTGAGACTGTGTCTTCCAGGTGTCCTATCTCCCTTTCAGAAACCAGGTTTAAAATAAGGGGTTTTTTTCCTCCATTAGACCAGCCTGCCTTTTTGAGTCCTTTGTCAGATCAGTAACATTTGCTTCCATAGTTATAAACCACTGAAATGACCAGACACAGGTAGTTGAGTTTTAGGCAATAACTAGGCAGTTGCTAACCCTATTCATCCTCTACTAGATACCACCACCCCCAAGAACTACTGGCCCATCACATGCACATATATGTGCATGTTCACTCCTTCAACAAGCATGGACCAAGCACCTGCTTGGTACTGGGCACTGGTCTAAGACTGGAGATACAGTAGTGAACCAAACAGATGAAGTTCTTTTGTAACCGAGCAGGATCCTCTGGGGCCTTCCCAGTACAGACACCACACCCCTACCGCCCACACAATGTCCTCTGCCTGCCTCCTGCCTGTAGAAAATCTTGAGCCTCCTAGGCCTTCCCCGAGTTCCAAAGGTAAACTTAATCAGAGAAGTGAGAGAATACAGAAAGAAAGGAAAACAGTCAAGCAAGACAAAATAATAGTAGTTTAACCATTAAACAAAGTCAAGGACCTTCAGTTCCTCCTCAAGGGCTACAGGTAATATATGGGAAAAGAATCTAAAAAAGAGTGGATATATGTATATGGATAACTGATTCACTTTGCTGTACAGCAGGAAGTAGCACAACATTGTATTGAATAAATCAACTATACTCCAATAAATTTTTTTTTAAATTGTGTCCCTCAAAAAAAAAAGAGGAATGAAATCCAATTCAGTCTTCATGTGTCATGTCTAATAAAACCATTTACATTAGCTAAAAATAAAATAACTAAGAGCCATAGAAATGTATCATTTAATGTGCATTATCCACTTAATATACAGTATATTTTTGATGTTAAAATGAAGGTTTTAGAGATTATCCTACTAAATGAAGTCAGAAAGAGAAAGACAAATACCACATGATATCACTTATATGTGGAATCCAAAATATGACACAAATTAACTTATGTAGATAAGTTAATCTACAGATTAACAGTTAATCTAATCTTATGTAGATAAGACAGAAATGGACTCACAGACGTAGAGAACAGATTTGCAGTTGTGGTGGGTGGGGAGGGATGGAGTGGGAGTTTGGGGTTAGTAGATGCACACTATTATATATAGGATGGATAAACAACAAGGTCCTACTGTATAGCACAGGGAACTCTATTCAATATCCTGAGATAAACCATAATGGAAAAGAATATAAAAAAGAATGCATATATAAGTATAACTGAGTGACTTTGCTGTACAGCAGAAGTTAACATAACAGTGTAAATCAACTATACTTCAATTAAAAAAAAAGTTTAAAAAATATTCTGAGCCATGTCCTTCGAGCTGTTTTGCAGATACTGAAACCTCTACCAGGTGGAAGAAGTTAACTGTATGCTGTCTATAAGCACGTAGACCCCAGACCAGTTAGAACCAGAAGGTTGATGGTGTTAACTCCTGATTAACTCACCACCAACCAATCAGAAGAATATTCACAAGCTGATCAAGTACCCTGCAAACCTCTCCCTCACCCTGTCTTTAAAAACCTTTCCCTGGGGCTTCCCTGGTGGCGCAGTGGTTGAGAATCTGCCTGCTAATGCAGGGGACACAGGTTCGAGCCCTGGTCTGGGAGGATCCCACATGCCACAGAGCAACTAGGCCCGTGAGCCATAACTGCTGAGCCTGCGCATCTGGAGCCTGTGCTCCGCAACAAGAGAGGCCGCGATAGTGAGAGGCCCACACACCGCGATGAAGAGTGGCCCCTGCTTGCTGCAACTAGAGAAAGCCCTCGCACAGAAACTCAGACCCAACACAGCCATAAACAAATAAATAAATAAATTTAAAAAAAAAACAACAACAACAACAAAAAAAAAAACCTTTCCCTGAAAGCCTTTGGGAGTCTGGGCCTTTTAAGCACTAGCTCCCTAGACTCCTTGCTTGGTGCCCTGCAATAAACATTGTACTTTCCTTCACCACAAGCCAGTGTCAGTAGACTGGCTTTGCTCCATGCAGGCAAGCAGACCCAAGTTTTGTTCTTTTGACTCAGTAACATTTTCTTGCTAAAATAGTCAACAACCAAGTACAAGATAAATGAGGTTCCTAGTCTCATAATTAAACAAATAAATATAATTGCAGATGCTGATAAGAGCTAAGAATAGGGTATAATATAATAGAGTATATTTGAGGATGGGGCAGGGGGATATAAACCAGGGCAGACATGGAAACTGACATTCTGGTAGGGAGGTGAGAGACAATAAACAAACAAGTAAAACATGTGTCAGATGGTGATAAGTGCTATAGTGAAAAAAAAAGCAGGAAGGGGGAAGAGCAAGGGTGCAGAGGACATTAAGAAGTGGATTAATATAAGGGATATCTGGGAAGTGATATATTCAAGCCTGATGCTTGAATTAGAGGAATAAGGAAAAAGGAGTCAA
The DNA here is from genome assembly GCF_951394435.1 of Stenella coeruleoalba. Taxonomy (NCBI): domain Eukaryota; kingdom Metazoa; phylum Chordata; class Mammalia; order Artiodactyla; family Delphinidae; genus Stenella; species Stenella coeruleoalba. Next base: position 127,873,194 of record NC_137148.1, on the reverse strand, counting down.
GGATAACTCCCCTGTTTCTGGTTTGTGCAGTAGATGGTAGTGTCATTTACTAAGATAGCAGACACTATAGGAAAACCAACTTTATGGGTAGAAGATCTTGAGTTTGGCTTTGAACATTCCTCTGGGATGTTCAAATAGTGATATCAAGTAGATGACGGGCACCAACAACATACAGATGGTAACAAGTTTTGGCCTTTGCTGTGGACTGAACATCCTGCAAAAAAAATTCATTTGTTGAAATCCTAACCCTCTATGTGATGGTCTTAGGAGGTGGAGCCTTTGGGGGTGATTAGGTCATGAGGGTGGAGACCTCATGAATGGGATTGTCACCCTTATAAAAGAAACCCCAAAGAGCTCCCTCACCCCTTTCCACCATGTAACGACACAGTGAGAAGAGGGCCACCTAATGAACCAGGAAGTAAACCTTCCCCAGACACTGCCAGCACCATGATCTTGGATATTCCAGCCACCAGAACTATAATAAATATTTGCTGTATAACCCATGCAGTCTGCCATTACTTTGCTCTGAGACATTGGGAAACTCATATCCCCTCCCTGGACCTGTTTTACCACCTGATCTGTCAAGTTTCTTGTGGCTCTAACACATTCTGACTCTGTTGGAATAGGGGTTGAGTGGCTTCCATCCAAAGCAAGGAGTCTGGAATACAGCCATGCAAACAGAGTGTTGATTTGACTGTAAAACTGACCTTTAAATATTCCATTTTCTTATTGGTGCTTTGGATAGGCGCTCTCCCGGGAACTCTGAGGGTAATTGCTTTGCCTCTGCTTTAGAAGGGGCTGACTTTGATACAATGCTGTTCTCCTCTGCAGGTTTAATTTAGCTCTTTTGTCTGCATTAAACTCACAAGGAACTATCCTTGTGTGGTGCCAAACATATCACATGGCCAGCCGTTTCTAGCTGAATTTAGACTTGCCCTTTCAGCGAAGGATTCTGGGATGCTCTGAGGGCCAGGTCAGGCAAGCTGACGTCTATCTCTGTCCCTTGGGATCCTCTCTCTGGGAGCTGCAGGCAATCTGAACCAGCCACTGGGTGTCAGCATTGCTTTGTCCAATTATAAGAAAAAATAGGTACTTATGTGGTTTGGGAGTTGTTTATGCAATAAGTTTGGGCTCTAAAGCAATCACAACCACAATTCACATTTTTACAGCAGTTAGCATTAACCCAAGAGTTCTCTTCTCTCTTTACATCTGGACTCTCCCTACTCATTTCAGTCCCTCTGTGTCCCTCACCTGGATTACTGCATGGTCCTGATTCCCGATTTTGTGTCCCAAAGTCTATCTTTTTTATCTGGTTATAATCAGGACTATAGCAGGCTCAACTGTAGGATAATGAGGACTTGGTCACTGGGGGTTTACAAAACAACAGTGGCAAAACCACCTGCCAGGAATTTTTGTAAAAAAGAATAAAATGTGTTTTGTGTATTATAAATGTATATTATATATGTATAATGTGATTTAATATATTTATAAAATATATTATAATACGTATATTATAAATATAAATACATACATATATATGTATTTTCCCTGCTTGAGAACCATCACTGACTCCCTAATTAGGATTTGTCCTAATTAGGTAATTTGTCCCTAATTTGTCCATAACAGGGTAAATTCTAAGCTGTCTAGGGTAGCAAACAGAGCTGTCTACTAGCTGGCTGCCCTCAATTCCTCAGTCTCTTCTCCTGCCCCAAACATCAGACTTCAATAAGAATGAACTTTCCCAAAGAATATTTCACATTCTTCACGCCTTTGCTCATTCATCTTACCAAGAAACCTGTATTCATTCTTCCAGAGCCTTCTCCAGGGAACTTGCTGGTCACCCTTCCCCAATGCCCACTCCCCAGCCTAAGCTTAGTGCCCTTTCTGTAGGTACCCAGGGCACGTCCACTAAATATAGAATTTACCATAGTAGATCCAAGTTATCTGCTATGCGTCTCTCACCCACTTGGTTATAAACTGCTTTAGGACAAGGTCTTCTAGTTTTTCATCTTTGTATCTCTGGCTCCTGCCACTGTGTCAGGCAGGCTGTTGACACTTAATATATGTTCATTCAACCGAACACAACTGAACCTATGTGGTTATTAAGCTTATTTTGCCGAGTCTGCAACACGTCTTCCATACATTCCCTGTTCAGAGTCCCAGTTGTGATCATCCTGGTTCAGAGTTTTCCAAACCTGTCATTTTCTTTGTCTGATCATTTTTGCCATACCTGTGTACCACATGGGCTACTTTTTAAAAATACTTTTTCTTTACACCCGCTTACATTTGTCTCAAATAAATTTGTTTTAAAAGAAAACTTTTTATTACTACCATAAGTGAAAACTTATAACACTCCCCACAAAAAGATAGTTTAAAAAAATAATAATGAGGGCTTCCCTGGTGGCGCAGTGGTTGAGAGTCTGCCTGCCGATGCAGGGGATGGGTTCGTGCCCCGGTCTGGGAAGATCCCACATGCCGCGGAGCGGCTGGGCCCGTGAGCCATGGCCGCTGAGCCTGCGTGTCCAGAGCCTGTGCTCCGCAACGGGAGAGGCCACAACAGTGAGAGGCCCGCGTACCACAAAATAATAATAATAATAATGATAATAATAATGATATCTTTCCATTTCTTTTATTTTTTATTTTATTATTCAAATTCTTTCATCAATGTTTTATAGTTTTCAGAGCATAGGTCTTTCACCTCCTTGATTAAGTTTATTCCCAGGTATTTTATTATTTTTGATACAATTGTAAACAGGATTGTTTTCTTGCTTTCTCTTTCTGATAGTTCATTATCAGTGTATAGGAAAGCAACAGATTTCTATATATTAATATTGTATCCTGCAAATTTCCTGAGTTCATTTGTTAGTTCCAATAGTTTTCTGGTGGAGACTTTAGGGATTTCTATATATATAGTATTATGTCATTTGCAAATATTGACATTTTTAATTCCTCCCTTCTAATTTGGATGTCTTTTATGTATTTATCTTGTCTGACTGCTGTAGCTAGGGCTTTCAATACTATGTTAAGTAGAAGTGGTGAGAGTGCGCATCCTTGTCTTGTTCCTGATTTTCGAGGAAAAGCTTTCAGCTTTTCACTGTTGAGTATGATGTTAGCTGTGGGTTTGGAATAGAAGAATTAATAATCATTAAAATGTTCATACTACCGGGCTTCCCTGGTGGTGCAGTGGTTGAGAGTCCGCCTGCCGATGCAGGGGACGTGGGTTCGTGCCCCGGTCCGGGAGGATCCCACGTGCCGCGGAGTGGCTGGGCCCGTGACCCGTGACCCGTGGCCTCTGGGCCTGCGCGTCTGGAGCCTGTGCTCCGCAAGGGGAGAGGCCACAACAGTGAGAGGCCCGCGTACTGCAAAAAACCACAAACAAACAAACAAACAAACAAAATGTCCATACTACCTAAAGCAATCTACAGATTTAATGTAATCCCTATCAAAATACCCAGGACAATTTTCATAGAACTAGAACAAATAATCCTAGAATTTATATGGAACTACAAAAGACCCTGAACTGCCAAAACTATCTTGAGAAAAAGCAAGTAAAAGTGGAGATATCCCACTGCCTGACTTCAGACAATACCACAAAGCCATAGTAATAGAAACAGCACAGTACTGGCACAAAAACAGGCACACAGATCAAGGGAACAGAATACGGAGCCCAGAAAAAAACCTATGCACTTATGGTCAATTAATCTACAACAAAGGAGGCAAGAATATACAGTAGAGAAAAGACAGTCTCTTCAAAAGTAGTGCTGTGAAAACTGGACAGCTACACATAAAAGAATGAAATTTGAACATTTTCTTATACCATATTCAAAAATAAATTCAAAATGGATTAAAGACTTCAATGTAAGGTCTGAAACTTAAAACTCTTAGAAAAGACATAGGCAGAACACTGACATAAGTCATAGCAGTATTTTTTGGATCTGTCTCCTAAGACAAAAGAAATAAAAGCAAAAATAAACAAATGGCTGGGATGGGGGGGTGGGAGGGAGGTCCAAGAGGGAGGGGATATATGTATGCATATAGCTGATTCAATTCATTGTACAGCAGAAATTAACACAACATTGTAAAGTAACTATACCCCAGTAATAAACAAACAAACAAATGGGACCTAATCAAACTAAGCTTTTGCACAGTAAGGGAAACCATCAACAAAATGAAAAGACAACATACTGAATAGGAGAAAATATTTGCACATAATATGACCAACAGGGGTTAATGTCCAAAATATATAAATAGCTCATACAACTCAATATCAAAATTAAAAAAAACAATTAAAACATGGGCAGAAGACCTGAATAGACATTTTTCAAAAATGACATACAGATGGCCAATAGGCACATGAAAAGATGCTCAATATGGCTAGCCATCAGAGAAATGCAAATCAAAACCACAAACCTCACATATTTAAGAATGGCTATCATCAAAGAGACAATAAATAACAAATGTTGGAGAGAATGTGGAGCAAAGGGAACCCTGGTGCCCTGTTGGTAGTAATGTACATTGGTGCAGCCACTGTGGAAATTAGTATGGAGGTTCCTCAAAAAACTAAAAACAGAACTACCTTATGATCTAGCAATTCCACTCCTGGGTATATATCCAAAGAAAATGAAAACACGAATTCAAATATATACATGCACCCCAATGTTCATACTAGCATTATTTATAATAGCTAAGATATAGAAGCAACCTAGGTGCCCATCAACAGATGAATGGATAAAGAAGTTGTAGTATATACACAATGGAATATTACTCATCCATAAAAAAGAATGAAATTCTGACATTTGCAACCATGTGGATGAGTATTAAGCTTAGTGAAATAAGGTCAGACACAGGAAGAAGAATACTCTATGTTATCACTTATATATGGAATCTAAAAAATAAAACAAATAAATGTTTATAACAAAACAGAAACAGACTCACAGATATAGAAAACAAACTAGTGGTTACCAGTGGGGAGGGGCAAGGTAGGAGTATGTGATTAAGAGATATAGACTACTACGTATAAAATAGGTAAGCAACAAGAATATATTGTACAGCATAGGGAAATATGGCCATTATTTTGTAGTAACTTTAAATGGAGTATAATCTATAAAAATACTGAATCATTATGTTGCACACCTGAAACTAATACAATACTGCAAATCAGCTATACTTCAATTGTTTTTAAAAAGATGATTAAATTCTGAGGATCTAATGTATACCCTGGTGAATATAACCCTATATTATATAATTAAAGTTTGCTAAGAGAATAGAACTTAATGTTCTCACAAGAAATAGAAAAAAAAAAGACAAATATGTAAAATGATGGATGTGATCGTTAACCAGATAAACTGAATTCTTTCACAATGTATATATATATCAAATCACTACAATGGGCCCTTTAAATATCTCAGAATTTTATTTGTCAATTATACCTCAATAAAGCTGAAAAAAATAACAATGAAAAACATGCTACAAAATTCTCGCAAGACAATCTTGCCTGCTATGCTAGATATACTGAGACCATTAATGATTCTTTCACCCCTTCCTGTATCCATGCCTCTTTACCATTTGAATTTCAGTTTTCTCACTAAATAGGCGAGTCCATTTCTCCATTCCTTGATTCTACATTCAGCCATAGAACTTGCTCTGGCCAAGAGTGTGTTAGCAGATTCGACACATACAGAGGCATGAAAGCTCTTGTGTGACTGGGATCACTCCTCTGCAGTGAGAATGTGCCCAGGCTAGCCTAATGGAAGGATGTGAGAAATGCATGAAGTACAGCCCAGTTGCTCCAGGCGAGAGTCAGCTGAGATTCTAAATGCAAAACTTGAGAGCAAATCCAGTCCAAGACCAAAGGAACCACTGGCCTTAATGGCTGACTCTCAAGCTAAATAAAGGTTTATTGTTGAGAGACACAGAGGGATTTTTTGTTTTTTGAATGTTTGCTGCATACATATTAAATAACAATAGCTAACTAATATACTTGCCAAGGCTCTGAGCCGAAGTATGTTTTCTCTTTGTTCAAAGGGTAGATTAGAAAGTTTTAGAGAGGTGTTAAAATACTAGCACCCAATTGAGAATGTCTCCTTGAAGTAATCAGATGAGTTGAAATGGAATTGAAAAGGGAAGAGCCTCACTACATAATTCAATGTAATTCGTCATAGTTTATATCTAAAATCATCTCTGTACTTTGCCACACTTTGAGATACACTGCCTTAGTTCTTGCCCTTTCTGCCTTTCTTATAGGCAATGGATGTAACTTCCAAAATGGTCTTGGGCTCATTGCCTTAAAAACTAAACCCCAAACCTGACTCAAATTCCAGGTGCTCCACGACCTGGCCCCAGGCCTGCCTCTCCAGGCTTGCTCCTATTGCTTCCCCTCTTTGCATATCCATTACAACAACCCAACTTCTTCAATATTTACTGAGCACTTCCTGCAGGTATTCAACCAGAGCCAGGCACCTAGCTAGGAGGTTGGGGGAAAAGATGGATTAAGATGCAGCCTTCACTTTGGGCCTCAGCCCATAAATAAAGCATGTAAGCAACCATGTAACTCTAATCTAATATGTGAAGAGTAAGTCAGAAAGCTATAGAAACCATAGTCTTGCAAACAGATAGGAGCAGGGGAAGCTTGAATCCAAGAAGGAACCCCAGGGGAGAGGACTCCCTTGAATACAATGAAAGCTCTCCTGATTCTTCCACCACAACCTGGAGTGAGTGTTCATTTTATGAACTCCTATAGCACTTTATAGCTCATCATATATTATTTATACTTAATTTATCTAATCTCTTAGACTATCCACTCTTTAAGAGCATTGATCATTAATCTTTGCATCAACAACAGCAGTAGCAGGTCATAAGGCAAACCCTGGGCACTAACACATGTTTGGCTGATGGATAGGTGAACAGGTGGAGGAATGGATGTATAAATGGAAGGTCATGAGAGAAACAAATCATAAGACAATCTTTTGGCTTGCTGTAAGTCACTCCATGTACGTGGCAGCCTAGTCATATGGTTACCAAATCTGGCAGTCCATAAAGTATACCTAAGGAGCTTTAAAACATACATATTCCTGGGACCTACTTCCTGAAGGATATTCTGATTCAATAAATATGGGATGGGGCCCCAGTAATCCATATTTTAACATCCTCAGAAAATTCTGAATCATCTAGTCCAAGGTCTGATGCTTGAGGCTTATAAGTTTAACTCACCCAAGTGTCATATTGGCTCCATTCTCTCAGGTGTCCTATTTTTGAGCTGTTCATTCTCTCTTTTCACTGATGATTCAGCCCATTCAGATAATCTGCATGAGGAAAATACTCCTATGACTTGGAAATACTCCTATGATTTGTTCCACAAGGAGCTGTAACAATAGTAATAATAATGTACTGCCATGTATTAAGCACTTAACAAGCATCAGGCTTCTGCCAAGTGCTTTTATGAATAGTTGCTCAGTTAATCCTATCAGCAACCCTAATAAGAGTTTTCTTTTAACCACTTTATTGAGATATGATTGACATACAAAAAGCTGTACATATTTAATGTATATAACTTGACGTATTTGGAGATAAGTACAACACCTGTGAACTCATCACCACAATCTATGCCTTAAATATTTCAACTCCAAAAGTTTCCTCCTGCCCTCTTAATCATAAGTCATTATTTTCTGTAATAAAAATGCTTAACATATGATCTACCCTCTTAGCAAAATATTAAGTGTACAATACAGTATCATTAACTATAGGAACAGTGATGACCTGAATGTTTGTGTCCCCCCAAAAATTCATATGGTGAACTCCTAACTCCCAAAAGTGATGGTATTAGTAGGTGGGACCTTTGGGAGGTAATTAGGTCATAAGGGTGCAGCCCTCATGAATGGGATTAGTGCTCTTCTAAAATAGATACCACAGAGATCCCTAGTCACTTCTGCCATGTGAGGATACAATGAGAAGTCTGCAACCTGGAAAAAGCCCCTTACTTGACCATGCTGGCACCCTGATCTCAGACTTCTCGCTCCCAGAACTATAAGCAACAAATTTCTGTTGCTTATAAGCTAACCAGTCTGTGGTATTTTGTTATAGAATCCAGAACAGACTAAGGCAGGTACTATGCTGTAGAGTAGGTCTCCAGTACTTATACATCAACTGAAACTTTGTACCCTATAACTAAGACATCCCCATTTCCATCTCCCCCAGCCCCTGGCAACCACCATCCTACTCCCTGCTTCTATGAGTTTGACTATTTTACATTCATCACGTAAGTGGCATCCTGTAGTATTAGTACTTCTGTGACTGGCTTATTTCACGTAACGTGATGTCCTCAAGGTTCATCCATATTGTCGCAAAAGGCAAGATTTCCATTTTTTTAAGGCTAAACAATATTCCATTTTATGTATATACTACATTTAAGAAATCCATTCATCTGTATATGGACATTTACATTGCTTTCACATCCTGACTATTATGACTAATGCTGTGATGGACATGCAAACACAGATAGCTCCTCAAGGGATATCATTTCCTTTGGGGATATACCCAGAAAAGGAATTGCTGGATCATATAGTACTTCTCTTTTTAGTTTTTTGAGGAACCTCTATAATGTTTTCCAAATTTGTTGTAAATTGTGTCTATACTAATTTACATTTCCACCAACAGTGTACAAGTGTCCCCTTTTCTCTATATCCTTGCCAACATATCTACATATAGGTATATATGTGTGTGTGTGTGTGTGTATGTGTGTGTGTATATATATATATATATATATATGTATATATGTATAATAGCCATCCTAACAGGTGTGAGGTGAGATTTCATTGTTGTTCTGATTTGCATTTCCCTTATGATTACTGATTTTGAGCATCTGTTCAGGTACCTGTTGGCCATGTGTATGTCTTCTTTGGAGAAGTGTCTATTCAGTTCCTTTGCTCATTCTAAAATTCGATTCTTTGTGCGTGTGTGTGTGTGTGTGTGTGTGCGTGTTTGCTATTGAGTTGTAGGAGTGTCTTATATATTTTAGATAATATCCAATACATGGTTTGCAAACATCTTCTCCCCTTCTGTAGGTTGCCTTTTCATTTTATTGTTTCCTTTGTCGTGCAGAAGCTTTGGTAGGTACTGTTCTTTAACCCCAGTCTACGAATGAAAAAAAAGAGGTACAGGAGGCTAACTATATGTGGTAAAGTTGGAATTCAGTCCTAGGTCTATATGACCTCAGAGTCCCATGATCTAATTTGTGAAGGTAGTATCCATAAGGACTAAAAATATATCCAAACTAAGAACAGAACAGTGCGCAGGGGTCAAACTAAAGTAAGATGAACCTCAGCTAGATGCAAAGAAGATCATGACAGAGAAAGTTTAAGAAAATAAAAAGTGCACTAAGCAGGGAGTTAAGCAATGTGGACCCAAATCCTAGTTCTGTCAACAACAAGACTAGTAAATACTTATGTGTAGTTTATGGTCAGCCAGCCTCTGTTCCAAGTGCTTTACATATAGTAACTCACTTAATCTCACAACAACCTTTTGAAGTATGTACTATTATTATCACCATTTTACAAAGAGGTTTCACAGCTAGAAGGCAGTAGAGCTGGAAGTCAAACCCAGGCCATCTGGCTCCAGAGTCCACATGCTCAGACACCATGCTGTACAGTAGTTAAACTTGGGCAATTCCCATTCCTTCCCTGGGTCTCCACCTCAAATACAAATTGGAGGAGTTGGTTTAAATGATCTTTACAGTTTCTTCCAACTCTGATTTTTTTTTAGTCCAAGTTTATTTAAAGTTCATAAAGGGAGAGTATAGATTCCCCTTGTCAGCAAGAATTTTTTAAAATTAGATGTTTTCTTGAGGAAGGATTAGACACAGTCTTGCCTGAAGTCTGGAAGTGAGGTAGATAACTCTCAAGGTCATGTAATAATGAGTGAGAGCTCAAACCATAGGGAATCCCTAGGGACCAAATGTTGTGGTCCCCTTCCCTACAAAGACCTGTGTCTCAGTCTGTTCAAGCTGCTATAACAAAAATCCATAAACTGGGTTGCTTAAGCAACAAACATTTAACTCTCACAGTTCTGGAGGCTGGGAAGGCCAGAATCAAGGCACCACCAAATTCAGTGTCTGATGAAAATAACATCCTGGTTCAGAGATGGCTGTCTTCTCACTGTAACCTCACACAGCAGAAGGGGAAAGGGAGTGCTCTGGGGTCTCTTTCATAAGGGCACAAACTTCTTTCATTAGGGCTCCACCATCATGACTTAATCATGAGGCTCTACACCTCCAAACACCATCACATTAAAGGTTAGGAGTGCAACATATGAACTTGAGGGGGACACAAATATTCAGTCCACTGAAACTTGTTAGAGCCAAGGACCTTCAAAAGCTCACTATGCATCACTAAATATTTGACAGTTCTCCCCATAAAAGAAGAGAATGATTTAGAATGTACAAGTCAAAAGACGGAAAACAGACTTTTTAAACCTCTGCAATTGCTTTGAGAGACACAGGTTATGACAAATAAGCAAACAAGAATTCCAAAAGAGCCAATGTAGCTGGTTTAAATTGTTGCTCTGTCACATAAAGGCTATGTGACATTAAGTTACTTAACCTATCTAAGCCTTGATTTCCTCATCGGTAACATACTGTAATCATAGTACCTTGTGAGACAACCTCTCACAAGGTTGTCATAAAGTTTGAACAAGATACTACAAGTAAGTACAGATGGAAATTACATTAATATAACAACAATAATATAAATAAAACTATTACAGGCTTAGTATATGGTATCAGGCATTGTTCTAAGCAATTTATAACCTCCCAATCAATAAAAACAAATTTATAACATTCTTGAACCTCTTCTTGAACCTGCAGTGATTCGTAACTTAACTTCCAGGCTGTCTCTCTGGAATGTAATCTTTGCAGAGGGAGAAACCATCCCTTCTCATTTACTGTTGTAGTCTCAGCACCTGGATATCTTTTCTCAAATAGGTCTTTAAGAATTATATCAGGGCTTCCCTGGTGGCGCAGTGGTTGAGAGTCCGCCTGCCAATGCAGGGGACACGGGTTCGTGCCCCGGTCCGGGAGGATCCCACATGCCGCATAGCGGCTGAGCCCGTGAGCCATGGCTGCTGAGCCTGCGCGTCCAGAGCCTGTGCTCCACAACAGGAGAGGCCACAACAATGTGAGGCCCGTGTACCGCAAAAAAAAAAAAAAAAAAAAAAAGAATTATATCACTGAGACACATGAAGGATTAACCGTTCTGTATGTGTGTTATAGTTACTAATAAAAGTCGTGACCCCCTTGCCACCCAGGGCTGACCTCCTTGACCTTCCTACAGCTGCCTTCCCTACTGCCCCAAGCCTCAAGGGGGAAACGTGGCTACAGGACTTGGGAGAAAGGAGTGGGCAGCTGGGGGCCACATCGTCCCAGCCTCATGCCACTTCACATCAGCATCACCGTAGGGGGCAAGGAGTACTTCCTGGGACTCTATGACACAGCCGGACAGCCGTGTGGCTGACAGGGTCTTGGTGCTCCGGCCGGGTGTGAGGCCTATGCCGAGGTGGGAGAGCTGAGTTCAGGACACTGGTCCACCAGAGGCCTCGAGGCTACATGTAATATCAAATGGCGAAAGCTCTCCCAGAGATCTCCATCTCAACGCTAAGGCCCGGCTCTACTCAATGACTGGCAAGCTACAGTGCAGGACATCCTATGCCAAACAACTAGCAAGATAGGAACAAAAACCCACCCATTAGCAGAGAGGCTGCCTAAAATCATAATAAGGTCACAGACACCCCAAAACACACCACCGCACACTGTCCTGCCCACCAGAAAGACAAGATCCAGCCTCATCCACCAGAACACAGGCACTAGTCCCCTCCACCAGGAAGCCTACACAACCCACTGAACCAACCTTAGCCACTGGGGGCAGACACCCAATAATACAAACCTGCAGCCTGCGAAAAGGAGACCCCAGACACAGTAAGTTAAGCAAAATGAGAAGACAGAAAAACACACAGCAGATGAAGGAGCAAGATAAAAACCCACCAGACCTAACAAATGAAGAGGAAATAGGCAGTCTACCTGAAAAAGAATTCAGAGTAATGACAGTAAAGATGATCCAAAATCTTGAAAATAGAATGGAGAAAATAAAAAAAAATGTTTAACAAGGACCTAGAAGAACTAAAGAGCAAACAAACAGTGATGAACAACACAATAAATGAAATTAAAAATTCTCTAGAAGGAATCAATAGCAGAATAACTGAGGCAGAAGAACAAATAAGTGACCTGGAAGATAAAATAGGGGAAGTAACTACTGCAGAGAAAAATAAAGAAAAAAGAATGGAAAGAACTGAAGACAGTGTTAAGGAATTCTGGGACAACACTAAATGCACAAACATTCGAATTATAGGGGTCCCAGAAAAAGAAGAGAAAAAGAAAGGGACTGAGAAAATATTTGAAGAGGTTATAGTTCCAAACTTCCCTAATACGGAAAAGGAAAGAGTCAATCAAGTCCAGGAAGCAAAGAGAGTTCCATAAAGGATAGATCCAAGGAGAAACATGCCAAGACCTATTAATCAAACTATCAAAAACTAAATACAAAGAAAAAATATTAAAAGCAGCAAGGGAAAAACAACAAATAACATACAAGGGAATCCCCATAAGGTTAACAGCTGATCTTTCAGCAGAAATTCTGCAAGCCAGAGGGACTGGCAGGACATATTTAAAGTGATGAAAGGGAAAAAACTACAACCAAGATTACTCTACCCAGAAAGAATCTCATTCAGATTCGATGGAGAAATTAAAACCTTCACAAACAAGCAAAAGCTAAGAGAATTCAGCACCACCAAACCAGCTCTACAACAAGTGCTAAAGGAACTTCTCTAGGAAGGAAACACAATAGAAGGAAAAGACCTACAACACTAAGCCCAAAACAATTAAGAAAATGGTAATAGGAACATACATATGGCTAATTACCTTAATGTAAATGAATTAAATGCCCCAACCAAAAGACACAGACTGGATGAATGGATACAAAAACAAGACCCATATATATGCTGTCTACAAGAGACCCACTTCAGACTGAGGGACACATACAGACTGAAAGTGAGAGGATGGAGAAAGATATTCCATGCAAATGGAAGTCAAAATAAAGCTGGAGTAGCAATTCTCATATCAGACAAAATAGACTTTAAAATAAAGACTATTACAAGAGAAAAAGAAGGACACTACATAATGATCAAGGGATCAATCAAAGAAGAAGATATAACAATTGTAAATATTTATGCACCCAACATAGGAGCACCTCAATACATAAGGCAAATGCTAGCAGCCATAAAAGAGGAAATCGACAGTAACACAATCATACTAGGGCACTTCAACACCCCGCTTTCACCAATGGACAGGTCATCCAAAATGAAAATACATAAGTAAACACAAGTTTAAATGACACATTAAACAAGATGGACTTAATTGATATTTACAGGACATTCCATCCAAACACAACAGAATACACTTTCTTCTCAAGTACTCATGGAACATTCCCCAGGATAGATCATAATTTGGGTCACAAATCAAGCCTTAGTAAATTTAAGAAAATTGAAATCATATCAAGTATCTTTTCCGACCACAACGTTGTGAGACTAGATATCAATTACAGGAAACAGTCTGTAAAAAATACAAGCACATGGAGAATAAACAATATGCTACTAAATAACCAAGAGATCACCGAAGAAATCAAAGTGGAAATCAAAAAATACCTAGAAACAAATGATAATGAAAACATGATGATCCAAAACCTATGGGATGAAGCAAAAGCAGTTCTAATAAGGAAGTTTATAGCAATACAATCCTACCTCAAGAAACAACAAACATCTCAAATAAACAACCTAAACTTACAACTAAAACAATTAGGGAAAGAAGAAAAAAAAAACCCAAAGTAAGCAGAAGGAAAGAGATCACAAAGATCAGATCAGAAATAAATGAAGAACCTAACTCAACATAATAAAGGCCATATATGATAAACCCGCAGCAAATATCTCAATGGTGAAGAACTGAAATCATTTCCTCTAAGATCAGGAACAAGACAATGTTGTCCACTCTCGCCACTATTATTCAACATAGTTTTGGAAGTCCTAGCCATGGCAATTAGAGAAGAAAAAGAAATAAAAGGAATACAAATTGGAAAAGAAGAAATAAAACTGTCACTGTTTGCAGCTGACATGATACTATACACAGAGAATCCTACGGACTCTACCAGAAAACTACTAGAGCTAATCAATAAATATGGTGAAGTTGCAGGATACTAAATTAATGCACAGAAATCTCTTGCATTCCTATATACTAATGATGAAAAATCTGAAAGAGAAATTAAGGAAACACCCCCATTTACCACTGCAAAAACAGAATAAAATACCTAGGAATAAGCCTACCTAGGGAGACAAAAGACCTGCATGCAGAAAACTATAAGACACTGATGAAAGAAATTAAAGATGATACAAACAGATGGAGAGATATACCAATTGCTTGGATTGGAAGAATCAGTATTGTGAAAATGACTATACTACCCAAAGCAATCTACAGATTCAATGCAATCCCTATCAAATGACCAATGGCATTTTTTACAGAACTAGAACAAAAAATCTTAAAATCTGTATGAAGACAGAAAATACCCCGAATAGCCAAAGCAGTCCTGAGGGAAAAAAACGGAGCTGGAGGACTCAGACTTCCTGACTTCAGAGTATAATACAAAGTTACAATATGGTACTGGCACAAAAACAGGAATACAGATCAATGGAACAGGATAGAAAGCCCAGAGATAAACCCACGCACCTATTGTCAACTAATTTATGACAAAGGAGGCAAGGATATACAATAGAGAAAAGACAGTCTCTTCAGTAAGTGGTGCTGGGAAAACTGGACAGGTACATGTAAAAGAAAGAAATTAGAACACTCCCTAACACCATACAGAAAAAGAAACTCAAAATAAATTAGAGACCTAAATGTAAGACTGGACACTATAAAACTCTTAGAGAAAAACATAGGCAGAACACTCTTTGACATAAATCACAGCAAGATCTTTTCTAATCCACCTCCTAGAGTAATGGAAATAAAAACAAAAATAAACAAATGGGACCTAATGAAACTCAGAAGCTTTGCAAAGCAAAGGAAACCATAAACAAGACGAAAGACAACCCTCAGAATGGGAGAAAATATTTGCAAATGAAGCAAATGACAAAGGATTAATCTCCAAAATATATAAAGAGCTCATTCAGCTCAATATTAAAAAAACAAACAACCCAATCAAAAAATGGGCAGAAGACCTAAATAGTCATTTCTCCAAAGTAGATATACAGATTGTCAACAAACACATGAAAGAATGCTCAACACCACTAATAACTAGAGAAATGCAAATCAAGACTAGAATGAGGTATCACCTCACACTAGTTAGAATGGGCATCATCAGAAAATCTACAAACAACAAGTGTTGCAGAGGGTGTGGAGAAAAGGGAGCCGTCTTGCACTGTTGGAAGGAATGTAAATTGATACAGCCACTATGGAGAACAGTATGGAGGTTCTTTAAAAAACTAAAAATAGAATTACCTTATGACCCAGCAATCTCACTACTGGGTATATACCCAGAGCAGACCATAATTCAAAAAGACACATGCACCCAATGTTCACTGCAGCACTATTTACAATAGCCAGGTCATGGAAGCAACCTAAATGCCCATCGACAGACGAATGGATAAAGAAGATGTAGTACATATATACAATGGAATATTACTCAGCCATGAAAAGGAATGAAACTGGGTCATTTGTAGAGACATGGATGGATCTAGAGACTGTCAGAGTGAAGTAAGTCAGAAAGAGAAAAACGAATATCATGTATTAACACATATATGTGGAACCTAGAAAACTGGAACAGATGAACTGGTTTGCAGGGCACAAATGAGAAACAGATGTAGAGAACAAACGTAGGGACACCAAGGGGGGAAAGTGGCAAGGGGGAGGGTGATAACTAGGAGATTAGGATTGACATATATACACTACTATGTGTAAAATGGATAATTAATCAGAACCTGCTGTATAAAAAAATAAACAAAATAAAATTCAAAACCTCAAAAAAAAGAGAAAGAAATGAAGGAAACAATAGCAAAGATCAATAAAACTAAAAGCTGGTTCTTTGAAAAGATAAACAAAATTGATAAACCATTAGCAAGACTCTTCAAGAAAAAAAGGGAGAAGATTCAGATCAATAGAATTAGAAATGAAAAAGCAGAAGTACCAACTGACACTGCAGAAATACAATGGATCATGAGAGATTGCTACAAGCAACTATATGCCAATGAAATAGACAACCTGGAAGAAATGGACAAACTCTTAGAAGAACACAACCTTCTGAGACTGAACCAGGAAGACATAGAAAATATAAACAGACCAATCATAAGCATTGAAATTGAGACTGTGATTAAAAATCTTACAACAAACAAAAGCCCAGGACCAGATAGCTTCACAGGCGAATGCTATCAAACATTTAGAGAAGAGCGAACGCCTATCCTTCTCAAACTCTTCCAAAATATAGCAGAGGGAGGAACACTCCCAAACTCATTCTATGAGGCCACTACAACCCTGACACCAAAACCAGACAAAGATGGCACAAAAAAAGAAAACTACAGGCCAATATCACTGATGAGCACAGATGCAAAAACCCTAAACAAAATACTAGCAAACAGAATCCAACAGCACATTAAAAGGATCATACACCATGATCAAGTAGGGTTTATCCCAGGAAGGATTCTTCAATATATGCAAATCAATCAATGTGATACACCATATTAACAAATTGAAGGAGAGAAACCATATGATCATCTCAATAGATGCAGAAAAAGCTTCTGACAAAATTCAACATCCATTTATGATAAAAACTCTCCAGAAAGTAGGCACAGAGGGAACTTACCTCAACATAATAAAGCCCAGGCCATATATGACAAACCCATAGCCAACATCATTCTTTTTTTTTTTTTTTTTAATGTGGTACACGGGCCTCTCACTGTTGTGGCCTCTCCTATTGTGGAGCACAGGCTTCAGACACGCAGGCTCAGCGGCCATGGCTCACGGGGCCAGCTGCTCCGTGGCATGTGGGATCCTCCCAGACCGGGGCACGAACCCGTGTCCCCTCCATCGGCAGGCGGGCCCCCAACCACTGCGCCACCAGGGAAGCCCCAACATCATTCTTAATGGTGAAAAACTTAAATCATTTCCTCTAAGACCAGGAACAAGTCAATGTTGTCCACTGTCGCCACTATTATTCAACAAAGTTTTGGAAGTTTTAGCCACAGTAATCAGAGAAGAAAAAGAAATAAAAGGAATCCAAATCAGAAAAGAAGAAGTAAAACTGTCACTGTTTGCAGATGACATGATACTATACATAGGGAATACTAAGGACTCTACCAGAAAACTACTAGAGCTAATCAATGAATTTGGTAAAGTAGCAGGATACAAAATTAATGCACAGAAATCTCTTGCATTCCTATACACTAATGATGAAAAATCTGAAATAGAAATTAAGGAAACACTCCCATTTACCATTGCAACAAAAATAAAATACCTAGGAATAAACCTACCTAAGGAGACAAAAGACCTGCATGCAGAAATCTATAAGACACTGATGAAAGAAATTAAAGATAATACAAATGGATGGAGAGATATACCATGTTCTTGGATTGGAAGTATCAACGTTTTGAAAAAGACTATACTACCCAAAGCAATCTACAGATTCAATGGCATCCCTATCAAACTATCAATGGCATTTTTCACAGAAGTAAAACAAAACATTTCACAATTTGTATGGAAACACAAAAGACCCCAAATAGCCAAAGCAATCTGGAGAAAGAAAAATGGAGCTGGAGGAATCAGCCTCCCTGACTTCAGATCATACTACAAAGCTACAGTAATCAAGAGAGTATGGTACTGGCACAAAAACAGAAATATAGATCAATGGAACAGGATAGAAAGCCCAAAGATAAACCCATGCACATATGGTCACCTTATTTTTGATAAAGGAGGCAAGAATATACAATGGAGAAAAGACAGCCTCTTCAATAAGTGGTACTGGGGAAACTGGACAGCTACATGTAAAAGAATAAAATTAGAACACTCCCTAACACCATACACAAAAATAAGCTCAAAATGCATCAAAGACCTAAATGTAAGGCCAGACACTATAAAACTCTTAGAGGAAAACAGGCAAAACACTCTATGACATAAATCACAGCCAGATCCTTTTTGACCCACCTCCTAGAGAAATGGAAATAAAAGCAAAAATAAATGAGATCTAATGAAACTTAAAATCTTTGCACATCAAAGGAAACCATAAGCAAGACAAAAAGACAACCCTCAAAATGGGAAAAAATAATTTGCAAATAAAGCAAATGACAAAGGATTAACCCCCAAAATTTACAAACAGCTCATGCAACTCAGTATCAAAAAAACAAACAACTCAATCCAAAAATGGGCAGAAGACCTAAACAGCCACTTCTCCAAAGAAGATATACAGATTGCCAACAAACACATGAAAGAATACCCAACATCACTAATCATTAGAGAAATGCAAATCAAACTATAATGAGGTATCTCGCCTCACACCAGTCGGAATGGCCATCACCAAAATATCTACAAACAATAAATGCTAGAGAGGGTGTGGAGAAAAGGGAACACTCTTGCACTGCTGGTGGGAATGTGAATTGGTACAGCCACTATGGAGAACAGTATGGATGTTCCTTAAGAAACTAAAAATAGAACTACCTTACGACCCAGCAATCCCACTACTGGGCATATACCCTGAGAAAACCATAATTCAAAAAGAGTCATGTACCGCAATGTTCATTGCAGCTCTATTTACAATAGCCAGGACATGGAAGCAACCTAAGTGTCTATCGACAGATGAATGGATAAAGAAGATGTGGCACATACATACAATGGAATATTACTCAGCCATAAAAAGAAATGAAGTTGAGTTATCTGTAGTCAGGCGGATGGACCTAGTGACTGTCATACAGAGTGAAGTAAGTCAGAAAGAGAAATACAAATATCATATGCTATGGAATCTTATAGAAAAAAAAAAAGTTTCTTAAGAACCTAGGGGCAGGACAGGAATAAAGACACGGATGTAGAGAATGGACTTGAAGACACGGGGAGGGGGAAGGGTAAGCTGGGACGAAGTGAGAGAGTGGCATGGGCATATATACACTACCAAATGTAAAACAGATAGCTAGTGGGAAGCAGCCACATAGCACAGGGAGATCAGTTCGGTGTTTTGTGACCGAGCTGAGGGGTGGGACAGGGAGAGTGATAGGAGTATGCAAGAGGGAGGAGATATGGGGATATATGTATACGTATAGGTGATTCTCTTTGTTATAAAGCAGAAACTAAGACACCATTTTAAAGCAATTATACTGCAATAAAGATGTTAAAATAAATAAATAAATAAATAAGTCGCTAACATCGACTGAGCATACATAATACTAATGGTAAAATAATAATAATAGCTAACATCGATTGAGCATATGTAACATATCACTCTACAGCAATGATCTCATTTGCCTCATGGTAACCCAGTGAGATATGTACTATTTTATTAACACTCCTGTTTTATAGAAATATACACTGTGGCACAAAAAAGCTAAGTAACCTGCCCAAATCCCCAAACTTTGTTGGTAGTAGAACAGGAATCTCAACCAGGAAGTCTGACTCTGACATTCATGCTCTCACAATACCATATCATCTCTACAGGATGCGACAGTGGAAGGACCCAAGCAGTTAGCATCCTTTACTATGCAGTAATCTTCTTTACATCAAAATCTTTTTACTTTATCCAGAGTGAAGTGCACAGAGCTAGAACTTTAAGGGCCTTCATGTCTTGCTGCCCATCATATATTTTCGCTGAGCTTCTCCGATTCCAGCTTAAATAACGGATGTTGCCCTGCAGTTCAGATTTTGCGAGAAGTTGCAGATGACGAGTTGCTGGTTAGCATGTCAGCTGAAGGAAAACACATTTTAATGCAAATGCAATGAGCTGGAACGACAGTATTTTCTCCTAGAGCCTTAACTAGGTTAGCGTGACCTCTGAGAGGGGCCAGAATTCTAACAGCAAAATTAGAATAGAAAGGCGTATGGAGATTTATTTGCTAACCAGCCATGTTTTACTGGAACGATTATGTTCAGCACAATGGCCATTTGCCAGCTTTAGCCAGGGCACCAGTTTTGGTCACGTGACCAACCGAAAATAATGACTCAGAAAGTGCTGGGGAGGCCACAGTAAGGCAACGGCACCCTAAAACTGGTGGCAGAAGTGGGAGAAAGTGCTAGGACTCTAAAGAAAGACGACTTTCTTATAGGAATTCTAGCATGCGCCTTGCTTGCTAAGCAATTTGTGCTGCAATAAAAATCCTCTTTGAGAGGTGACAGGAACAATGGACCTCTGGGACATGAAAACAGGGAGGAAAAAAGGAGAGAACAACAAGAAAATGGTTCTTTCCAGTTAAGGATTTCCCCTCACACCGAATCTTTGCTCTTGGCATGGAGACTGTGTTCTGAAGTAAAGGGGAGATGCCATTTTCTCTGACCTGGCCAACAAAAAATCTCATCATTCCTTACGTTTATTTTGTTTTGGAATTTAGGGAATTGACAGAAGTTGAGCTGGTTAGACACAGACAAAACTAAAAAAACAAACCAGACGTTCTCTAGTCTACCCATACGTGAGTCTGTGAGAGTCAACAACAATCAAAGAAGGAAAAAAATAACTGAAGATGTACCACAGTGCCGCTTGGTACTTACAATGCCATCCGAACAGATTTCTAATGGTGTTTAAATGATGCCTTGGCACCTCCCCAGAAATACTGAATCATAATCACAAGGGGAACCAGAGGAGAAATTATCTATATTTTTAAATAAGCAGCTCAGATGATTCTAATGCAGGACCAGGTTTGGGAATCTCTCCTCTGGACCACACTTCCTCACATCATCACACAAAGGAAAACCAGTGATGCTATTCTGGGTCCATCTTGCCCAGCGTTCAGGCTCTAAAAGAGCTGTGATACAAAGAACACAGTGGTTCTATTTCCTGACCTTGACCCCAAACAACATGAAAACAATTAATATTCACCTAGCACTTAATATGTGCCAGGAACTTTTACAAATATTATCTTGTTTCAGCCAAAGGTTAATGTTGCTCAATATTTAAAAATTCAATATTTAGATGGGTTACTTTCAGTCAGAAATGTTTAAAAACAATATCATTATACATAATTGAATCACACAATTTTGTTCCCACTTCAACTTGGATATCTTGCTTGTAAGTGAACTTTCATTTGTCTATAACCCTCACCTGACAGTTAGCAGAAAAATGAACTAAATGATCAATCTAGTTTAAAACCTGTCTGCTCTTATTGTCTAAATGGTCACTTTAGGTAGTATCAGTCTCCTTAGAATAAAAATGTTTTAATCTTTCAAACAGCCTCTCCCTGCTTCTCCAGCAAGAGGAATTCTGTGTATAAGGAAAACATGGAGAGAGGGAGAAGTCTACAGTTGTGGTTAACAATTGTTCATGGTGATATATAGGTAGAAGGATGGTCTCCTGCCCACTGTGGTCCAGAAATCACATCTCTTGTCCAACTGATATCCACTTGCCCCTCTGCCCCACATGGCAGAAAGGGAAGCTGGCAGGACACTGCTTCTTGTTTTCTCTTTTTCTTCAATCAGAAAACAGACTGGGGGCCCCTGGCCACCTGGGCTTCACCCCATCTACTGCTAGCAGCAGAGACTTCGAGGTTTGGCTGTAACTCCACTCCCCACCTAGCGGGTCTACCCTCAGTCTTCACTGCAGGACCACCTTGCCCCTACCACCATAACTCACACTGGCAAGATCCCCAAACACACTGTCAAGTATTCTTGGGACTAACCTACACCACACAGGACTGGCAGGTCCATCTTGTGCCCTAGGCTGGTGAAGAAGCAAATCTCAGTCAATGTCGCCCCAATTTCTCTAATGAACCTCTGGCTTCCTGTGCCAAAGCCAACACAGGGATGAGGAAATTAGGACCATGTCTCTTTGCTCTGCTCTTTCACTCCCTTCTCTCTCCTCCTGTTTCCTACTAGCTTTGAAGTCAGAAAGGGGCAGGCTCTTCTACCTGGCCTTCAGGGGCAGACATCCCTTAGATAAAGCCTGGTCTTGATATATGCCAAACAGGCAGCTACAAGAATTTAGGCTACCCCCCTCTCAAGTAAACTACAGCCTGGTTTTATGGATGTTCATTTTGGTGTGTATCCCTCCTCTGGCATTCCTAATCTTGCCCTTCCTTTTTCTAGGCAAAAGACTCCTCAGTCAACTAGGGTAAAGCCCCTGTAATTGGGAAGAAAAAAGATAAAAATTTAAATTATCTAAAAATATAAATTATTTTAAAAATATGACTTCACTGCGTATGTATACAGTACTTTGTTATTTTCAAAATGAGTCTGAGTTTGGAAGGAAGGCAAAGTTGGAACTGCTATCTGCATTTTACGGACGAAGACACTGAAGCACAAATTGCCATACGATTAGTAAGTGGTCTGGAAGATTGTCCTCTGTTGATTCCTAGAGCCGTCTTCTTTGTATGATACATTGCCTTATTTAGTGGTATTTTTTCAGCCAATGCTTTCTCAATTAAGAGGTCCATTAGGCTGGGCCAAGTACCACATGGATGGTCTTATTGTTTTACCTACCTATTCAAATCCTACTGCCCTAAAAGGCCCAGGTCAGGTACCACTTCTCCCGTATCACTTCCATGACCTTGCTCTACTCTGAATCTTTTAATCCTGTAGTTCAGACAGCATCATTTGGCACGTAGTTCAACACAGCAGTGCCTTGCATGGCTTTCTAATTTATTTATTACCTATGTAATTCTTGCCTCTCAACTGGTTCGTAAAGTGTTCTGCAAGCTGTTTGAAGGCAGGGGCTAACTATGCTTCTCAAGTCCTGCTCTAATGGTTAAGACAATAGATTCTGAAGCTGCGCTGCTTGGGTTCAAACCCCGATTCTGCTGCTTATGCTCTGTGAGATTCTGGGCATGTCACTTAACCTCTCTGAGCCTCTGTTTCCCCTACTCCCTACCTACAAAACGGAGATAATAATATGCCTGTTCACTGGGTTATTGTGAACATTAAATAAATGAATATATTTAAAGTATCTAGAATCATAATAGACACACAGTAAGCACTATATGCATGTTTGGATCTTTATTTTATGCCCCGTGGCCCCTTAGCACATAAGGCTGACTACAAAGCTAATACTTGCTTATGTTTCTGAGTTGAATCATTTGAATTAGATAAAGATTTTTCGTTTAGTATTTTTTGTATAATAAAATTGCTGAGATGCAAAGCTAAATTTACCAACCTTTAAATTCTTCAGATAAGTGAGTCTATGAAAGTATAAAAAAATCATTTTATCACCAAAAATAGTCACTGTCCTCAACACATCTCACAGAAAATAACAGTCCTCATCATATTCCTGAATATCAATAGTGCACTAAGAAAGCACTGTCTTAGCCTTACCCGCTTTGAGTTATCGCAACACCTCTGAGAGGTTAGTTAAGTCAAGGACTAGTGTGCTCATTTTACAGGTGGCGAAACTGAGGTATTGCAAATCAAGAGGCTGGACCACATCATTGGGAAAGTTCTTAGGGGAGGCAGGGATGGAACTCAGAGCTCTCCCACTCCCAGATGCACATGTGTGCCTGGGGCCTGCCAGTTACCAAACACTTTAATACCCATGATCTCACTTGACCCTCATAGGGACTTCCTGAGCTTCTCAGAAAAGGCATCACAATCCCTATTTTGCAGGTGAGGACACCACAGCTGTGAGCTAAGACATGGCCGAACTTAGGTCAGAGCCCAAGTCTCCCGATCATGAACTCTGTGTTCCCCCATCTCCTCATGATACCCCAACCACAGTGCGCAGTCATGACAAGGAGGCACAGCGTGGTGCCTGACGGTGGGTTCTGGCCTCATACACGGCTCCATCCTGATCCCCTCTCACCACATGCTGGGTGTGCCACCTCAGCAAAGGTCTTGATCTTTCTGGGCCTCAGTTTCTCGGTTTCTCCATTTGTGGGATGAAGATAATACTAGGACTTTCCTCAGAAGGTTAAAAAGAGAATTAAACTGTATAGTCTATGCAAGTACCTGGCACAGTGTCTACCAAATATCGAGGACTCAGCCAGTATGGTTGGGAAAACACTTATTTCTCACTCATCATATTTCCACGTGCAGGGACTTCAGCTACACCAACATTCCTGGACTCTCTTCCCACTTTTATTCACACTTCCCAAGGGAGAGGAGATTTATCCGAGTGTGCATTTGGAAGGGTACTTTGGGGTCTGCTCTCAGCCATGCATTCGGTTCCTCAAAGGAGATTCCCACTCTCTAAGGGGATGCCTGTGATTGGACATGCTCTCCTGGTCTGAGAATGTTCTTTTCTGAGCTGCAGTATTAGGACATCCATTGTTTCCTCATCCCTCAGCCAAATGCTCCAACCTAACTTTCATCAGTAACAGAGTTGACACTGATAACCATGTTCCCGATTCTTACATCCATCGCTGAATTGGCTTAGATTTAGGGAAAAAGATAGATATTTTCTATTGATCCCCTAAAATCTCAACAAACATTACCTGCTGCTATGATAATCGATATTATGTAAAAATTGTTTCTAAGCGAAAGTGCCAGAGGTCTCTGGCTTCCCCATCAGGTGGCTGGTATGGCTCTGAAGGGTTTGGCTGCTGCTTTCAGCGGCAACCAGCAGCCTGCAGCACCAGGACATAAGAGATGAAGCAGACCATAGTCTCCAACACGTCCCAACCTTAGATCTCAAGAATGCGTTGAGGACAAAGCTGACTCTAGAGGTTTTCTCAGTGCCTTCTTTTCTGAGGGGCCCACTGTGATGGGGAACCGAAGCCCAGCTAAATCTCTGTCACTGTCTCAATGTTGTGCTTGGCGAGTTTCACCTTGGCTGTCCCCAGAACTTTGTCAGAGCAGATGGGGAATTCTAGGAGAGTGACTAGACATCCTGTCTATTTTGGTTCACCATTTCTCCAGAAGCCTGACTTCTGAGCTAAATGTGACTTGTGTCAGAGTACGAGAGAGTGCCGGTGGCAAGGGCTTCCACATGTCTATTTCTGGCTGTCCCCTGATGCTGTGTCACTGGAGGAACCGTGACATCACAGCCTCTGCCTTTTTACAAGGGCCTGACACTACAAGTGACTCACAGAGAATGTCAACCGTGGCTGCCAGCCTGACTCAATACACACAGACATAGGGAGTCACACAGAGTGATTGCGCCAGGGTTGTATAGGGGCATGAAGACAATCACAGACTATTAGGACTAGAAGTGACCTTAATTATTCTCCAGTAAAACCCTATCTAAAGCCTGAGCCCCTGCTATTACATTCCTGATAAGTGGGCCTCCAGGTTCTGCTTATATACCTCCAAGGATTGAATTCATTATCTTCTAAGGCAGCTGTATCAGGATGATTCGAGCCACAGTAACAGTATATTTAACCATACAAAGTTGTGACATCTCACTTAACAAGAAGTCCGAAGGGAAGTGGCACCAGGGTTGCTTGGTTGCTCAAAAGAGTCACCAAGTTCCAAGGCTCTTTCCATTTCATAGGAAATCAGTGATGGTTTTCCTCACTGGCTCAATTTTCTTTCTCTCATCTGATACTATTAAAACAAGAAGAAAAGTGGTACACACCAAACGCTTTCTCCGCATATATCTCTCCCTTTTAATAACTATTGTAGAAAAACTTTCCAAGTCTCCTAAGAGTTCCCTAGCATCTCATTGGTCAGAACATGATCACATGCCCATCCCTAAACCAGTCATTGGCAAAGGGGTAGAGGATTGACACAGTTGGCCTTGACCAATTGTGAATAATGCAGTTGGAGTTGGACCCACTGCCCTCTGGAACAAAGAATAGTTTTATAAGCAAAGAAAAAGGGAAAATGTCTATTAGGTATAGGCCATCAACTCTATCTGCTATAGTAGACCAATCCTTATTGAACTATTTCAAATTTCTTTATACAGTTGAGTTAGAAACTGCTTGACAATGTATCTCCCCAGCCACTGATTCTAGATCTGCCCTGATGCTTCATACAGAATAAACACGTTTCCTTATGGTAATTTAAAGTACATCTGAAAACCGATTGTTCTAGAAAAATCTCCAATTTTCTGCACTCTTCATTGAGAGACAGCATAGTACAGAACTCTAGAGTCAGACTGCCTGAGTTCAACTTCCAGCTCTATGACTCACAGGGTGATTCTGGGAAAATTACTCTTTGTACCAAATTTTCTTATCTGGACAATGAATATAATAGCAATGCTTATCTCATAAAGTTGCTGTAAAGATTAGTTAATATATGTAAAGCTCTTAAAACGGTGCCTGGTATATAGTTGGTACATTTGAGCATCTGTTATTGCATTATCAGTTTTAAACTTTTGGTTGTTTTCTACTGTCAGTATTCTATTTATCTGCGTCTCCATCAAAAAGTGGAAGCAGGAACTTAAATCTAGATTTCTCAGTGTACACCCTTATATTCTATTCATGGCTGCCTCAGAGAAAGTTAAGTAACAGTCATCATCTTTCACTCACTATGCTAAATCATGTCTTCAACATGTATCTGCACGGTTGATATTTTTGAACTTGGATGAAGCCTTACAACTTAACTCTATCTCATCTCATGGAAACACAGCAAGACTGAAAGTATGCCTATATCCCCCAGGAAGGGGAAATGAAGAGTATAAAAACATTAGGTTTTTCCAGGCTAAATTATTCTCTTATTCCCAGGACCACTTACCTCATCCTCTCCACTTAGACCACTTGGATTTACCCATTACTAAGCCTGGTCTCTCAGCACCCTATCAACTCTGTGAGCCTAGGACAGTGTTATGGGCTGAATTATGTCCCCTCAAAATTCACATGTTGGAGCTCTAACCCCAGTACTTCAGAATGTAACTGTATTTGGAGATAAGGACTTTAAAGAGGCAATTAAATGAAGCCATTGGAGGGACCCTAATCCAATCTGACTGGTGTCCCTTTAACAAGAGGAAATTCAGATATACAAAGAGACACAAGGGATGTGTGCACACAGAGGAAGGACCTTGGAGATCAAAGCGAGAAGGCAGCCATCTGCAAGCCAAGGAGGGAAGTCTTAGAATGAAATCAACTGTGCTGACACCTTGGACTTGGACTTCCAGACACCAGAACTATGAAAAATAAATTTCCATTGATTAAGCCCCCACTCTGTGGTATTTTATTATGGCAGCTCTAGAAAAATTATATAGGCTGCTTGAGCTGATTTCTGTTGCTTGCTATCAAAAGACCCTGTTTAAGATGTACCACTAATTCATCCTCCTCCACCTCTATCACCACTCCCATCACCTTCTCCAACCTCTTTTTGTCTATCTCTGTTTAATCACCTTGGGCCATCTCAACAGTCATTTTTCTGCCTGGCCGCACCTACTTTACCAATCAGGGTGTCCTCAGGGTCCACACCAGGGCAAGTGTAGTCCTCAGACAACAGAACATGGGAAAGGAGTTTAAAGTGTATATTCCTGGGCCCTACTACGGACCAACTGAAAGAGAACATGTTTAGCAAGCTTCCTAGGTGATTCTTATCCACCTTCTCAAATGTCTATTTGTGACTAACAATGGCTAGCTTTAAAAATCACAAACTGGAATAACTGGAGAGAAACTTGCTGTGGGGACTTGGAAAAGTCATTTTTCTCTTCTGGAACTCAGTTTGCTCTTCAATATCCCAAGGAAGGTGAAGCCTAAATTCCCTTCTTGATCTGCTACTTCTCTAACTGGAAGCACACTTAAATCAGAAATAGGACATCATGTCAGACTGATACTAACTAATTTTCAAACCTCAGTGTTTAAGACAATACCCTCTGAGGTAAGGGCTAGTGCTGTCACATGGTTCAGAGAAGCAAGAATCAAAACCAGACAGAGGAATTTATTGGCCCATGATTCAGGCAAGAAGACGAAAAGATAAACTTTGGCCAATGGACAGACAATCCTTCACAAGCTATCCAAACACCTTGAAGGCCTTCTGCTCCAGGAAGCCTACCTAGACAAAATAATGCAGCAGGATGATCCTCCAGCACTCAACCTGGTGACCCAGGAGTGACCAAAACAGGAGAATAGCGTCACCAGTACATGTGGCTGCCTTTGATCACAAACGTCTGGGGGTGAGGGCGGAAGGAAGGGGAGAGACTTGAGTGTATGCCCTAAAAAGGATCCAGCTGACTCGAGCATCTGGGCAAACATTAGCTCTTACACCCAGGCAACCCCCAGTGACAAAGTATAGCCAAGCTCTGGGAATCAGCTTTCCCTGTCCTTTACGTGGAAAACTGGGCAAGGGTCTGTAATGGGTGGGTGAGGAGTGAGATGAAGAGGGCAGTAAGGGATGGAA
The DNA here is from genome assembly GCF_951394435.1 of Stenella coeruleoalba. Classification (NCBI taxonomy): domain Eukaryota; kingdom Metazoa; phylum Chordata; class Mammalia; order Artiodactyla; family Delphinidae; genus Stenella; species Stenella coeruleoalba. Next base: position 127,844,708 of record NC_137148.1, on the reverse strand, counting down.
GGTGAAGACAGGATGGGGTGGGATGCAATATAGGAAACAAAATCCTTGGAACGACTAGCCTCCCTGGGTCAGTCAGCTGGGCCATCAGATCCTGTCACCAGCTTTGAACCAATCCTTGGTCCTGTTCCAGTCCTCAATATACTTTATGATTTTAAATCACTTTGTATTTGTCATCCTAAAAGCAAGGGGACCTTTTGCCTTTGTACACAAAATGAATGAAAAATGCATTCATGCCGTCATTAAATATAAAATATGTTACAAGATATAAAATATGGAGGGACAGTTTGCTCCACAGGACTGCTACTCCGGAATCTTAAAACTCAGCCTCTATTCCTAGCTTGTTTATTAATTTATCATTAATATATTCATCTGTTTGTTCACTCACTCAACAGATATTTATTAAGAACTCTCTGTGTGCTAGGCATCCTGCGAGACACTGAGGATAGGATAGCGATCAAGACAAACCCAGTTCCTCCCCCAGGAGCTCCCAGCCTAGTGGAGGAGAAAGACAGTAAACAGAATAAATAAATAATTATGTAGTTTTAATTTTTACAAGTGCTATAAAGGAGACATATGAGTTGATTTGGAAATGTTTGGTGGTTGTACTTTTTCTATGCAGAGTCAGGCAAGGCTTCCCTGAGTTCTGAGCTGGCTCTGCCACTGTATCATGTGCATGACAATTTTACTGGGCAAGATCCTTCAGACTCATTAGGCCTCAGTTTGCCCGTCTGTAAAATGGTAAGGCTGTACTCATGAATTCCAATGTCTCCTCATTACACTATGGTTCTTGCACCTGGGAGTATATATAAATAATATGTTTATATATATCGCATTACAAAATAAATTTAGGAAAACTGATACAGGAAACAGAGTGACCTTTCTCAGTACAGAGACCACAGAGGAGACAGCCGTCTCCAAAGAACAGCTTCTCCCCCTGGAACTTGGTCACTGCATCACTCCAACCCCCAACAGGACCTTCTCTGAGTTGGCGATTTGCAAATCTTCTTCCCCAAGCCAAAAGTATATTTCACCAGCATACAGGCAGGAGTGACAGAATGGGGTTAGGACATGGAGAAGAGTGACATGTTTTTTTTTTTTCATCTGAGGCACTGCAGAGAAGGAGGTGGCATGGAGCCAATGATGGTAGCTCCCTGGGATGAGGCAAACGGGGATGCTGTTGTGATGAGAATACTGGGGTTCATCAGGTATACAGGCGTTCAGAGTCTGGACCGAATCAGGAAACGCAGACTAGAGAGCTTCCCTTGTGGTTAAATTTCTATTTAATTTTAGTCAAGTCATGGACTTTCTCTGGGCCTTGGGTACCTGCTAAGTAATTAGCCACTTCCTCTAACTAGCTTGATGATATTAACATGAGGATACAAGTTATGTGATCAATGTGTTAAAGAGATAAACAATTATTTAAGACAGCCATCTCTGTTTCTCATTAGCAAGAATACAGCTAAAATTTTGCTTAAATGGACCACCTTCAGTAGAGAGCCATGTCATAGGGAAAAAAAATTGCCTCTCAGGACTGCTATGGTATGCATAGCAAAGTGCTTTGTAAACTGTAAAGCACCATGTACATGTAAGGTATTACAATATTATAGTAATTATTTTAAATATCATTATAATAATTATGAATGAAATAATTATGAGACGATAAATACTCTTAACTGGAGTTGGATACATAGATGAATAGCTGGAGAGATGGATGACCAGGCATTTCAGAAGTCACATACAACCACATGCCTTACCACCTAATAGAGACTGCAAAAAGATCTCTATGACTCTTATTATGGACAAATCTAAGAGAAACTAGCTTTCTATAAACACATACTACATGTGAGTTGTATTCTGATAATGTTATGTAAAATGACAATAATTTAAGCGTATGATGCAAAGCATCTTAATAAACATTACGTCATCTGGTGTTCACAAGATAAAGAATTAATTTAAGAATGGTGTTATTCCTTTTGGCAGATATGGAAACTGAGTCAAGAGAAGTTAAGGGCTTGACTACTACCCATTAGGTTTTAAAGAAAGAATGAAGAAAAAAATCTAAGTTTTCTTGCATTGAAATCATGGATCCCTCAAAGGCAGCCTATGGAATGTGAGAAAATATGTGCAAATCATATCCCAAAAAGGGATTAATATCCGAAATATAGAAGGAACTCCTACAACTTACTAGTGAAAAACCCAATTAAAAATAATTACCCAAAATAACCCAATTAAAAATTTGCAAAGGAAATTAATAGGTGTTTCTCTAAGGAAAATATACAAATGGCCACCAGGCACATGAAAAAGTGCTCAACATCACTCATCATCAGGGAAATGCAAGTCAAAACCACAATGAGGTATCACTGCATACCTGTTAGAATGGCTATTACAAAAAAAATAATAATAAATAACCATTGTTGGTAAGGATATGGAGAAACTGGAACCCTGGTACACTGTTGGTGGGAATGTAAAATAGTACAGCCACTATGGAAAACAGTGTGGATCCTCCTCAAAAAGTGAAAAACAGAGCTACCATATGATCCAGCAATACCACTTGTGAACATTTACCCAAAAGAACTGAAATCAGGATTTTGATTGATCTCCTGTGTTTACTGCAGCATTACTCACAACAGCCAAGATGTGAAAACAACGTAAATATCCATCAGCAGATGAGTGGATGGAGAAAATGTGGTACATACATATGATGGTATACTATTCAGCCATAAGAAGGGAGGAAATCCTTCTGCGTGCTACAACATGGATGGACCCTGAGGATGTTATGCTGAGGGAAATAATCCAGTCAGAAGAACATATACTGCGTGATTTCATTTATATGAGGTGAGTAAAGCAGTCATACTCATCAGAGCAGAATGTAGAATGGTAGTTCCCAGGGGCTGGGAGCAGGGGGAGATGGGGACTTGCTGTTCCGTGGGTATATAGTTTCAGTCGTGCAGGGAAAAGTTCAGACATGTGCTGTAGTATTCAGTCTAAAACTTGTTAAGAGGGTGGATGTCACGTTACGTGTTTTTACCACAATATGTCTATATATTTTTTTGGCCGTGCCACGCGGATTGTGGGATCTTAGTTCCCTGAACAGGGATTGAACCCGGGCCCCCTGGCAGGGGAAGCACGGAGTCCTAACCACTGGACCGCCAGGGAATTTCCCCACAATTTATCTTTAAAAGGTTCTCTGGACTGCTGTTCTGTTGGTATCAATACCCACAGTTTGTTACGTCTTGTGTAACAGAACAATGCCTATCTTGGCAAACAACATCAACAATAACAACAACAAACTATCCTTCTAAGCAGTCTAGAGCCATATATTGCAATTACTATACTCTCAGAAATAAAGTCATAAAACATCGGCACCAGAAACAACTTAGAGATAAGTTAACTAACCTCCCATTTCACAAATGAGAAACCTGGGAATTAGTGCTGGCAAAAGACTTGAATGAGTCCCTATAACAAATTAATAAGCTAAATAATAACTGAGCTTCCATTCCTAGACCAGTATGTTGCTTAGAGAAGTCGTTTGGGAACCTGATTACATATCAAAACTACTTGGGAACTGGGACTTCCCTAGGGATGCAGTGGCTAAGAATCTGCCTGCCAATGCAGGGGACACGGGTTCAAGCCCTGGTCTGGGAAGATCTCACATGCCGTGGAGCAACTAAGCCCGTGCACCACAACTACTGAGCCTGCACTCTAGAACCCGTGAGCCACAACTACTGATCCCACATGCCACAACTACTGAAGCCCGCGCGTCTAGAGCTCGTGCTCTGCAACGAGAAGCCCCCGCAATGAGAAGCCTGTGCATTGCAACGAAGAGTAGCCCCCGCTCACCGCAAACAGAGAGAAAGCCCTCACTCAGTGCAGCAAAAAAAAAAAAAAAAAACCCACTTGGGAACATAAAATATAAATGCCTGGGTCCTAGTAGAACTACTGAATACAGAATCTCTGGGGGAGTGACGAAGAATCTATAGTTTAAAAAGCTTCCATGGTGATTCTACTGCAGACAGTCTTCTAGCTGGTGTTCACCATTTTGGTTAAGCCAAACCCTTGGTTTATACCTAGTATATTTTATCTAATGGAAAACAAAAGCCCAGTTGACGTTCAGTGTAAATCACTCTTGATATGGCCTACTTAAAAAGTTGGGGGAGGATTAGCACATGTGAGTATCATTCCTTTTTTGAAAATAACTGGATAGTGACAGAGTTCATCAATGCCTGAATATTCATTCTCTATAAAATAACTATGAATGCTTTTTCTGTGAAGATTTTTCTCAATTTATACAGCTCAAAAATTATGTTTCTCAAGTCAAGTTCCAAACATCATGCTTTTGAGAATGGAAGATAAATCATTTTCACTTCCACATTTGCCTCACTGAATTAGGGTCATGAGTGGCTGGCTGGCAACAAAACAAGGAGTTCTCAGAAGGACTTGTCCTTCCTACTGTAGTGATAAAGGTGAGGCCCAGGGGCTGTAGCACAGAGGTTGTTTCTAACACTGTGACAGACAAGCAAAGGGGATACCAAAGCCTGTTAGGTTAAACTCAATCATCAAAAATCCATTAAGAAGAAAATTTTCCAGTTGTCTAACCTTTGTTCTGTACCAGATTCTATATCCAGCATTCCCTTTCATCCCCTTAGTGTTGTCTTCATTTTGTTTTTGCTTACAGAGATGACCCATAGCTACGTATTGACCATTAGGTGATGGAGGTACAATTTAGACACAGGTCCCTGTGACCACAAATCTTGGGTTCTCTTAACCACTGTGCCATGGTGGGCCCAGGAAGGAAATGCCTGCATCTCAGGTACTGCTTGTCTCCTCAAAGAGCTAAGAGTTTAGTTAAGGGTCAATATGAAAAGTGTCCTGTTTGAAAGGTTGCTAATATATGAAAAACATGTATTTTACCACTTGTACAACATTGGTCAAGTCATTGTTCTTCCCTGACTTTTGGTTTTCTTATATTTTGCATGGAAGTATTAGAAAAGTTGGCATTCATCATCAAAAAGTCTACAAATAATAAATGCTGGAGAGGGTGTAGAGAAAAAGGAACCCTCCTACACTGTTGGTGGGAATGTAAACTGGTGCAGGCACTATGAAGAACAGTATGGAGGTTCCTTAAAAAACTAAAAATAGAACTACCATATGATCCAGCAATCCCACTACTGGGCATATATCTGGAGAAAACCATAATTCGAAAAGATACATGCACCCCAATGTTAACAGCAACACTATTTACAATAGCCAAGACATGGAAGCAACCTAAATGTTCCATCAACAGAGGAATGGATAAAGAATATGTGGTACGTATATACAATGGAATATTACTCAGCCATAAAAAAGAATGAAATAATGCCATTTGCAGCAACATGGATGCTTACTTCACTTACCATACTAAGTGAAGTAAGTCAGACAGAGAAAGATGAATATCATATGATATCACTTATATGCGGAATCTAAAAAATGATACAGATGAACTTATTTACAAAACAGAAAAGGACTCACAGACATAGAAGACAAACTTACGGTTACCAAAGAGGAAAGGGGTGGGGTGGGGAGAGGGGTACATTAGGAGACTGAGATTAACATACACACACTACGATACATAAAACAGATAACCAACAAGGACCTACTGTATAGCACAGGGAACTATACATAATATTATGTAATAACCTCTAAGGGAAAAGAATTTGAAAAAGTTATATATATATGTGTATATAACGGAATCACTGAGCTGTATACCTGAAACCTACACCATATTGTTAATCAACTAAGGTTCAATAAATTTTTTTTTAAAAAAAAGCTGGAATCGGGCTTCCCTGGTGGCACAGTGGTTGAGAGTCCGCCTGCCGATGCAGGGGATGCGGGTTCGTGCCCCAGTCCGGGAGGATCCCGCGTGCCGTGGAGCGGCTGGGCCCGTGAGCCATGGCCGCTGAGCCTGCGCGTCCGGAGCCTGTGCTCCACAACGGGAGAGGCCACAACGGAGAGAGGCCCAAGTACCACAAAAAAAAAAAAAAAAAAAAAAAGTTGGAATCATTATTATGGATCCAGGCTCTGGTATCTAATAGCCTGACTTAAAACATGGTTCTTTTACCACTCAGTGCAGATCTAAATCCTTTCTGCAAAAGCCTTTAGGGCCAGATGTGTTTCCAAATATGGGGGCTGAGAAGACAGAGTTAGGAAAGTCATATAAAATATTACACAACATACCGCTATACCAAGAAGGTCTGGGGTAGTACTCAATAATTAAACATAAATATTTCTGCAGCAAAACATATGAATATTAACATTAAGTGACATGAATAATTAATGAGTAGTCTGATGTCAGATCATGTCAGGGTTTACCACAAAATCAATTCAAATCACATCAGGTTTTGTTGACACATAAGCTTTTTAGAAAAAGAACTTTCCATTTCAAAGTTAACTGACTGAACCTGTAGATATTAAGCATGGGAAAATGAACTCATTTCTTGGCATTTCCATTTCCTCAGTTATAAAATGGAAATAATATATGTACATACTTCACAAGGTTTAAATGAATTAATGCAAGTGAATCACTTAAGAGTAATGCATGGTTCCTAGTAAATACTCATAAAACTACAAACTATTGTCATTTTTATTACCCCTTATGTAACTTTCACTCCAGGTATTCCATGATTCTAAAGAATCAAATAATATTTAAATAAAGTTTAAGTTCACAGCAGAAGAGATTTCATGATGCATGATCTAACGGAGTAATTGCTATAAGAATTCTATAGAATTAAATTGCTATAATGGCTCATAACAGAAAATTGAACACCTCAGGATGTATTCAAAAACAGCTTTCATAGAAGAATTGGGATCTAAGGTAACCTTATAAGCAAGTAGGGTTTGATAGCAGAAAGGGAAGGAAATGCAATCAGTTAAGAAGTGGAAGGAGAATAGGTTACAGAATCAAATAGACTTGGCTTTGAATATGGCTCTAGCACTTACATGCTATGCGAGCTTAGACAAGCCATTTACTCCCCAGAGTCTTAGTTTCTCCTATTTAAAGAAGTGAGGATAATAATACCTATCTTTCAAAATTATTGGGAGGCTTGGAAATTATGTTTATAAAGCACACAGAACAATGGCTAGCAAGTCTTGCATATTACTAGCCATTAGTGGAAAACAAACAAACTTCAAGTCAACCTAAGAAAGACCTTTCTTAACATCCAGAGCTTCTGAACCCTGGGATGGTTTATCCCGTGAGATATGGAGCTTTTCATAACAAAGGCAGTTTGACAACCAACTATCTCACTTACTTGGGAAGGGATTACTGTTTGAGGAGGTGACTAAACTGGTGCTGCCCACTTTCATCCCTTCTAATACTGAGCCTTTGTCATCAGAGATTATGATGGGTTATTTTGGAATGTATTTTAATTCATGTTTTCCTTGTAAGATGAGGAATTCTAAGCCCTGAGAGTCTAATTCAGGAAAGATTGAGGACAAAAGAGAGAAAGTTATATAGGCTGGGTGAACTCAACTATGGCTGTCTTTGAGTACCAGGGTGAGGATTTGACTCCCAAAGGAAATAACGGTGACACTTTTTTTTTTTTTTTTTTTTGCGGTACGCGGGCCTCTCACTGTTGTGGCCTCTCCCGTTGCGGAGCACGGGCTCCGGACGCGCAGGCTCAGCGGCCATGGCTCATGGGGCCAGCCGCTCCGCGGCATGTGGGATCCTCCTGGACCGGGGGATGAACCCGCGTCCCCTGCATCAGCAGACGGACTCCCAACCACTGCACCAGCAGGGAAGCCTGGGTGGCGTAGTTTTGAGGGATCTCTTACTCTGCAGGTTCCCTGTAACATTTACTCAAAGATGTTTCTTGCTCCCTACAGCAATGGAATTAGAACTCTTTCATTTTGTCTTTTCTCTGTTCCTCTTCTCAGTTTTTTCCTTCCTTCCTCCTCCTCTATTCCTCTTCATCTCCATTACCACTGTCCTTTTCTCCAACATACATCTCAACATTATCATCATCCCGAAGTGGTCTGTAAGAGGCCCAGGGCTATAAGTTAGGAGGAGCAATATGGGGAAGCTTACCCGACCCTGTGTATCTGAAAGTCCTCTCAATTCCTTGGGGGAATGTTACCAAATAAACCAAAGCAATTACTATCACCAAGTGCCATACAGTACAGAGCATATTATTGGTGCCAAATAAATAATTCCCCCTGGCAAGTCAATAGAGCCAAAGTATGACTAGCCTGCAGCCTGGCTGGGACACAGATTATACTGAGATAGAGCTTTGAAAGAAACTATATATCAAAATAATGGCCTAAGATGTCAGGGCAGGATTCGTGTCCTTTCAAGTGGATGGTTTTAAATAATTCGAAGTTGGGACCTCCCTGGTGGTGCAGTGGTTAAGAATCCACCTGCCAATGCAGGGGACACGGGTCCGAGCCCTGGCCTGGGAAGATCCCACATGCCGTAGAAAAACTAAGCCCGTGCACCACAACTACTGAGCCTGCTCTCTTGAGCCTGCGAGCCACAACGACTGAGCCCGCGTGCCGCAACTACTGAAGCCCATGGACCTAGAGCCTGTGTTCTGCAACAAGAGAAGCCACCAAAATGAGAAGCCCGTGCACCGCACCAAAGAGTAGCCCCTACTTGCCACAACGAGAGAAAGCCCATGCGCAGCAGTGAAGATCCAACGCAGCCAAAAAAAAAAAGTTTAAATAATTCAAAGTTCATGGAGGCTTTGTTAGGAATGAGTATCCAGTCTTTCCCTTAAAGAGTCAGATTTGGGTCTGCTAAGGTCAACAGGCTCACCAGTACCAATATTTACAGTGATAGTATTCTTATTTAGTTTTTATTATCTTCTGCTAATATAAAATTTGTAATAGTTTAAAAGTGGGAAGCCAATATTTGAAATGTCTAATATTCGTATTAATAAATACAATAGTAATACTAGTATTCATTGAGCACTATTTCACACCTATGTTAGTGGCATTGCACTAAACACTGAACACGTTTTGCCAGATTAAAATCTTAAAACAATCCTACAAAACTGGTATTATTGTGCTCATTTTACTATTGAGAAAACCAAGTCTCTAAAATATTCATAAAATTTCCTAGGGGTACATAGTGGTAAGTGTTGGAACAGAATCATTCTGACTTCAATTTAACTTAAGCTAAAATGACTCCTTTATCAAACAAATATGTATTTTAACATATTCAGAGGAAATGTTTAGGAAACCTTAGAGAAAATAATTTTTCAAACATTGTCACACAAATTAGAACCATGCACTTATACTTTTAATTATTTGTTAATTCTATATCATTCCCATCTGTTGCTTCAATGAAATTAACTGAGGGTATGCACCAGGCAACACTTACTTAGACTTGTTCTAGTAAGTAACAGAAAACTGCAAGTCTCTGAGTTTCCTAATTTGGGCTACTCTTCTCATTTAGTTTGAAATTGCTCTAAAAGTCTTTAGAGAAGGGAGAGTCGTGAAATTAGATATACGATGGTGACTGCCTTAGCAAACCCTTTCTTTACAGTTCATGGAACGCATCTCAATTTGTATAGCCAAGTCCAGATTCATGAGTCTCAACTGCTTCTTACTCAGATGTTTCTGAACCCACCAAATGTAAATAAAGGTGATTCATTTCCAATTCTCCAAGCTCCCATGCAGCCAGTGATTGGGGACTAGAAAATGGCTACTTTTTCATTAATGTAGTGTTGACATCAACTTGTTCTGTAATTACGAAGGTGGTTACATCATGATGAAATTGTAAATTAAACAAGAGGGCATTTTTTGTTTAGTGTAAGTGTTAGGAAAGGGAGAAAGAATAAGATATCTAGTTTCTAACTCATCTCAGACCTGCCACCAAATGGGTAAGTTCAGTCAAGTCTTTTTTCTTTCTTTAGGCCTAAATTTTCCCATATGAAGAGTTGAGGTGTTTGATAGATGCTTTGTGAATGAATACTGGAATGAATGGACACATAAAGAATCAACTTTTTTTGTGATATATTTGTCTGGTTTTGGTATCAGGGTGATCCTGGCCTCATAGAATGAGTTCGAAAGTGTTCCTTCCTCTGCAATTTGTTGCAATAGTTTCAGAAGGACAGATGTTGATGCTTGTCTAAATGTTTGGTAGAATTCACCTGTGAAGCCATCTGGCCCTGGACTTTTGTTTGCTGGGCATTTTAAAATTACTGATTCAATTTCATTACTGGTAATTTTCTGCTCATAGCAGCATTATTTACAATTGAAGGAAGCAACCTAAGTGTCCATCAACAGATGAATGGATAAAGAAGATGTGGTACATATATATACAATGGAATACTAAGAGTGAAATTTTGCCATTTACAACATGAACAGATGTGGAGGGCATTATGCGAAGTGAAATAAGTCAGACAGAGAAAGACAAATACTGTATGATATCACTTATATGTGGAATCTAAAAAGTACAACAAACTAGTAAATATTAAAAAAAGAAGCAGACTCACAGATGTAGAGAACAAACTAGTGGTTACCAGTAGAGAGAGGGGGAGGGGAAAGATAGGGGTGGGAGGTGGGGAAGTGGGAGGCACAAACTACTGGGGGAAGATAGGCTCATGGATGTACTGTACAACATGGGGAATATAGCCAATATTTTGTAATAGCTGTAAATGGAAAGTAGCCTTTAAAATCATATAAAAAGTTTTTTAATAAAATAAAATTCTAAAAAAAAGGAAAGAATGAGGGCTTCCTGGGTGGTGGCACAGTGGTTGAGAGTCCGCCTGCCGATGCAGGGGACACGGGCTCGTGCCCCGGTCCGGGAAGATCCCACATGCCGCGGAGCGGCTGGGCCCGTGAGCCATGGCCGCTGAGCCTGCGCGTCCGGAGCCTGTGCTTTGCAACGGGAGAGGCCACAACCGTGAGAGGCCCGCGTACGGCAAAAAAAAAAAAAAAAAAAAAAAAAAAAAAGGAAAGAGTAAACTTAGCTGATCTCCAATGTGCTATCAGTTCTAACATCTCCGGACGACCAGGTTTCTTCCTCTGGCTGGAGCCATTGTTTCAGGACCATGATAGTGGAAGAACCATGGCTGGGATTGAAAGAACTTGGAATGGATTTATTAGCCTGTGCCTGGCTTTAACTTGAAGAAATGTCTACAATTCCATGGACTTCTATTCAAAGATCAAGAATTGTAATATCCTAAAATATCGGCTTTGACATGGACAATAGATCATCCAGTCCAACTTTATCATAACATTAGCATCTGCAAGGGAACCTCTGGTGCTTTAAATCAAGGAAGAAATAGGCATTTCAAACTTCCCGGCAGGGCCACAGCAGTCAGTAGGGTCTCTGTAGTCCCCATGAGATGACAGAACCTACAATCCACTTTATTTCTATGTGGAAGGCCAAACTCTCATTCCTCTCCTAGAGCAAATGCCTGAGAAAGTTTTTCTTCGTCTTTGCCTTTGATCTGGCCTGGTTTAGAAGATGAATCAGCAGCTTTCCAAAGGCTATGGAAAAGCAGCTCCAATTTAAATCTTCCTCCATCCATACCAGTCCCTGTTCAATGAGCCTAGCTCCTTAGGCTGAGAAGTCCTTGCAGAAAGTCTGACAGCACTTGCAGCTCGAATTTCCAGTCTTAATTACCTAGCCCTCATTTCTCAATGAGCAGTCAATTTTAGTCTACAATTGACCTGTGCCCAGAAGCAGAGCTGCTGGGAGAAAAGAGGCTTTAACCAGGTAAAAGATGGAAGATGAAGTCCACAGAATCTCTACCTTGGTAAAGTAAGGTTGCCACTGTTTGAGGTGTTTAATCACTACTGGACAGTCATGAGATAGTTGGCTTTAATATAAATATCATCTTGCTGCTCTGGTGTTATTAAAACTCAGTTATGAAGAGGAAAAGTAAACAAAAATACGTATCAAATACAAATATACGACTTTTAAATTTTAAGTAGGAAAAGAATAACTTAAGGTAAATTTTTTTCTACTTGTATTCTTGTATACATGTATGCATGCATTTACTCATTCATTCAGCATATACCCATTATACAAAACACTGTGCTACGTGCAAGGGATATTGAAAGAACCAGGTTCTGACCTCAAGGAGCTGACAGTGTATAAAAGAGATACATGAGTAAAATATTAAAATATGGTGATGACAATTCCTCTTTATTTCCCTTACTTCCAACATGCAATTTTCCTCTACATCTGACACATACCTTGAATTCTTCCTTTTCTCTCCATCTGCACTATTAATACCCCAGTCCAAATCTCTATTGTCCCTTGTCTGGACTACTGAAATATCTCCTAGTATGTCTCCCCGAGTTTGCTATCATTTCAGTCCTAGAATCCATTGTCCACAAATAGCCAGAATAAGCTACTGATCTTTTTAAAACGTATTAAACATATCACTTTACTGCTTAAAATGAGTGGATTTCTGATGCACTAAGAATCGACAACACACAATGTCCTAGACAATTTTCACCATCAATCTCATCTTCTCCTACCCTTCCATTTGCCCGTAAGGCACCAGCTACATCGACCTTCTTTTGTTTTTTCATTGCCCTAAATCTATGCATGGCATACTCATTCTTGTCATTTAAGCTCCAGCTTAAAGGTCATACCCTCAAAGGTGGCCTTTCTTGACCATACCATCTACAGTCTCCCACTAGGTACTCTCTGCTTAATCACCCGGTCTCATTCTCTTTATGGAACGTAACCTAATACATTTTTATTTGGTTCTTGTCTGCCTCCATGAGAACAGGGGCCCTGTATATCTTCTTTACCATTCCATTCATAGAGCTTAGAACAGAACCTAGCAAATAAAATGGCAGACTTAAGCTTCATGAGGACAGAGTACCTGTCTATCTTGTTCTAGGTGATCCCCAATGGCAATATTGCAGGTGCTCCAAAACCATTAGCTGAATGAGGTTTCTAAGAAAGATCCCTCATCCAAGAAGATAGATGACAAACATGAAAGACTTCATAAGTGTCATGGGCCTCTCCTCCAAGATGGTGAAACCATAAACATGAGCAAAACGTCTTTCTCATCTTAGATCCAAAGAGAATAATGACAGAGCAGAATAAAATGTTATCTGTATTTCCTTCCATTAATTAATAATGACACATATTACTAATGATAATAACATATAAGTTCTAGTAAATAAAATGTGACTCACTGAGAATCATGGTGATTCACAAGAAAAGGTAAAATGTTCTATCCTCAAATTACTCCCTCTGTCATGTATAAGTTTACATTTTATTTGTGTGTGAATAACTGTGTACTTCAATCAGAAGAGTGGATATCTACACAAAATCAGTTTCCAATAAAGATCCCTGAAAAGTGCCCATCATTCCAACCACATATGTATGTCCCTGACCTGTCCTAATAACTGCAATATCTATATTATTCATGATTCCAAGTTATCACATTGAAACCCCTCTTCTAAGATGAAAAAAATTATATAGGAAGACCCATAAAAGTGATCCTTACTTTTTCACAAAACTTTTCAATTTACGAAGAACTGACAAATTTATTACCTCCCTTTATCCTCATAGAGACTATTCTTTCCATTTTACAGATGAGTAAACTGAGGCCTAAAAATTAAATGGCTTGTGCAAAGTAAAACAGCTGATGTATGACAGATCCAAGATCAAAATCTGAGTCTTTTAGCTCAAAGGAGAGAACAGAGTGTAGGACCCTAAAATGGTAAGTTTTCATAATGAAATAGTAACAGGACATTGGAAACTGAGGTGCTATAAGAAGCTCTGGCAGTGAAACAGGAGGTTCTGTATATCCAAGTAGTGGCCTAGGTGGGGGAAAAACTTTGCCCAGATCTAGATAAAGAGCTTCCAGTAGTCATTTCCTTTCCAAGGCATCTGGCCTCCAAGTAATTCTTTCTCCACTGGGATCAATCCATCACCATATTCAGAGCCATCTTCCAAGTTATTAATCACCTGGGAGCAGTGCTGCTTCAGCAAGAACCCAGCAAGGTGACTGCTAAAACCCAGGAGAGGACAAAAGAAACCTGGAGATGGGCAGCGAGACAGCCAGCCAGAGGAACTCAAAACAGACACAGCAGCAGAGTCAGAGAGACACCCTAACAGAAGTGTCAGGGATTGACACTTAACTAGGACAGAGAGCAAGTGAGCAAGTGGGACCACTGAACAGTTTAAAATCATAATTCAACAACTCCACCACTGCCCAAACTTCACTGTAGGGCAATCCTTAATCTAGAACTTGAAATTAGACTATTCATTTCTAAACTATGAAGGGAAACCTTCAATAAATGAAGGCAAAAGATACCCTTACTCAAAATTCAGTTGAAAATAATCTTTGAAGTCCAGCCAGTAGGGGGTATAAATGTAACAGAGTCCATCTACTGCTCTAGGTTGAAATCAGATAGTGTGTTCTGGGAGATCTGCTTCCCATTCCCAGTGGATAGTTAATGCTGGGGTTCACACTCAGTGACAGTAAGCTTGAGATCAAGAATTGGATCCCATTTGGACCGGTTTGACTACTGTCTCCCTTGTGACTCCCAACCCTGACCTCCCACTCAGCCCTGAGCATGACCACAAACAGAGCCCTGCTCCCACTCAAAGAGTAAAACCTGACCTCACCTACAAACAGCCAGACTTTGTCCTGAAACTAGTCACAGACTGCCAGCTAAACTTAGGCACAGAATTAGCCTTAACCCCAACCAACACTGGGCTCTGATCCTGACCACAGAGTGAAGCAATTCATTAATTCTTTATTCAATAACTACTAAAGTGCCTAATATGTGTCAGGCTCTCTGCTGGGCAATAGGGCTATGGTAATAACAAAATATCCATGTCGCACAGATGAAAAGTCAATTAATTGCAATTTTATAGGTATTTACTGTGATGATATAACTCCAAACATAAATCGACTCTAGACCTTGGTCACAGATCAAGTCATAACCCTCAGGCACAGACAGAGCCAGAGCTGAGACTGAGTATCTACGCCACGAGAGAATTTGGAGGAATTAGAGGAAGAGCTTCTGAAAACCACTCCAGGCAATACTGGGATTAGGTGCCCAATAAAGACCTGACAAGCTGCAAAAGCAATCATTCGGTGTGTGGTGATGTGGAGAAAAGCCAATAAAGTTTCCCAATGATATTGAAACAGATAGAAACAAATGCACGTGAAGACACTCTCTAGTTTAGTAGCATCTGCCAGGAGTCGGTGATAAAGTCTGCTGTGTACACGTTAATTATTAGTGGAGCACAGAGAACAAGATGGAGGCAGAGGATGGAGAGAACATAGGATCTAGAGTAATGTGTGCAAAACTATCTAGGAAGGCAACGGGATTTGAAGGGTCAAGACGTACGGATAGAGAAAAGGGATTCCTTGTAGAGAAATCAGCACATCAAGCTTGGAATGCACACTGTGTTTAAAAGGTGAGATGGACATCTTTGGAGGAGAGGATCCTTCAGAGGAATGTAAGAGTGAGTGGAGCCACTTTATGGTCAGACTTGAATGCCAGGCAGAGGCCCCCAACAGCAAGGGAACACGCTTATATATTCAGTTTAGTGTGGAAAACATTTATTAAGGATCAATTGTGAGCTTTTTATTCATTTTTGCATACCCAGAACTTAGTTTTCTTTTAGCAATACTCAATTAACATGGAAGGAACAAGAACAAGAGGGAATAAAGGAAGAGAAAAAAGCAAGAGAAGAAGATGAGGTTTTCCGGACAATTCTTCATCAATGAAGCCATGATAGTACCATCAAGAACTTGGAAAACTCTAGAAAAGGAGCTCAATGATTAAACCACCTTGAACTAGTCTCACAAACACCAATTCTCCAGCTTCCACACTGGGATAATCTGGAGCTGTCTTTTTGGCCTCAGGTCTCCCCACATTTTCAGAAATCCTAAAGCAGCAGTTGAGCCTATGAGGTTGAAAGATAGAGAAACTTGTGATGAGAGGCTGAGAGGTAAGATTTCCTCACCTCTGAACTGAATCCCCCAGGGTATAAAAAACAGGCAAAGGTCACTTTAAAAATTCCTTCACCAGATTTCTTTAACTCCAGAAACTTAAACCTGGGCATTTTACCCTCTGTCCTACCTGGCTCTGCCAGACAGCCAAGTTACAAGAAAAGGAAAGAAAAGGATAAAAAAGAGAAACTAATTCACTGCAATTGGGGTTAATCCCACTGAAAGCCTCAATCCACGTTAGCAGCTAATCCAGTTAGTACAGGCTTTCATGGCAAGCTCTGATAAATGCTTTAGCCTCTGCTGGAACACCAGGCCCCCGAACCGCTCAGCATTCATGAGGAGACCCATCAATAATGCAGCAGATCTGGCACATGTCCGGCTCATCAACACATTAACCCACACTGAGACCCCACTCAAGGTCAGAGCCTTCCCAGACACCACTAGCCCTTTTGCTAAATCTCCCCTACGCTAGTACTTCACAGTTTTAAATCACCCAACCCAATCTTGCATTTCTCATCAGTTGCCTTACGTGTGATTAAGCTGCTGTTCCCAACCAGATTATAAATCCTTGAGATTAGGAATTATGCTGTAGATTTCTACAGACAACCCCCAGAAATGCCTAGAACAGAGTTTAGAATAGAGTAGGAGCTCAAAAAGTATCTCCTTTATTGGTTTATTGATAATGTCACCCTCTTAGATACCAAGGCTCAATGCATATACCAATGACATGGAGTTTGACTACTGGTCTCCCTCTCTCTGCTAGGTTACCCTGATATGCTGTGTTGCTTTCTTGCGCCTCTTATAATTTCACCTTGTAACTGGGAATCCAAAGTTTTAATATACCACTCCTAGACAAAGTGCAGATCAAATATCAACGTAACATATCCAATCCATTTTAAAATATTTTTATTGTGGTAAAATGTATATAAACTAAAAATTACCATTTTAACCACCTTTAAGCATACAATTCAGTGATATTACACGCATTCACAATGTTGTGCAACCATTACCACTATCCATTTACAAAACTTTTTCATCATCCAGAAACTCTGTACCCATCAAACAATAACTCCCCCTTCTTCTCTCCCCCAGCCCTGGTAACCTCTAATCTGTTTTCTGTCTTTATGAATTTGCCTATTCTAAGTACTTCACAGGAATAGAATCTTACAGTATCTATCCTATTTCGCTTAGCATAGTGTGTTTAATGTTTATAAGGCTGGAGGACAGAAAGCTCATGTTGTAGTATGTATCAGAATTTCATTCCTTTTATGGCTTAATATTCCACTGTAGGCACATTTTGTATATCCATTTATCTGCTGATGGAGACTTGGGTTGTTTCTACCTTTTGGCTATTGTGAATCATGTTGCTATGAACATTGGTGTACCAGTATCTGTTTTTAATCCTTTTGGGTATTTACCTAGAAGTGAAATTACTGGATCACATGGCAATTCTATGTAATTTTTTCAGGAACCACTAAACTGTTTTCCTGAGCAGCTGAACCATTTTACATTCTTCACCAGCAATGCAGGAGGGTTCCAATTTCTCCACACCCTCACCAACACTTGTGAGTTTCTAGTTTTTTGTTTTGTTTTGTTTCATAATAGCCATCCTAATGGGTATGATGTGCTCTCTCATTGTGGTTTTGGTTTTCATTTCCCTAATGATGTGGAGCATCTTTTCCTGTGTTTACGGACCGTTTATATATCTTCTTCAAAGAAATATCTATTCAAATCCTTTGCCCATTTTTTAATTGGGTTATTTTTTGTTGTTGAGCTGTAGAAGTCCTTTATATATTCTGGACATTAACCATTTATCAGATATATGATTTGAAAATATTTTCTCCCATTTTATAGGTCTTTCTAATCTATTTTTAATGCCCCTATCCATGCTATCATTATCCCCATTTGACAGATGAGGAAACTGAAATTCAAACTGATGACAGAATGAACCGAAAGGTTTTCCTATTAGCATTTATCCATAGAAGCTCTCTTATCAGAAAAGATTATATCAACTAATTCACACTAAAATGTTAAATGACTTACGTCTAACCAGGCTTTCTACACTATTAAACGCTGTGCATTTATCCAGTGGAATTTCTTTCATGGTAGAAGTTTCAGGTGACAAAGTCAAGGATAGTTTAGGATTGGTTGGGACAAGCCAAATTATTCTAGGTAGGTAACTGTTTATTTTGCTCATAAGGAAGCACAATTCTTACAGAAGCCTCCTGACTACCAAATAGGTAAAGAAAAAAAGAGCCCTTCTTGACAAACTCAGCCAAATGACTACCCACCAGTGGGAAAGAACAAAACAAGGTAGGATGAATGAGCAGCTCTCTCAGATCTTATTCTAACTATGTGACCTTGGTCATTTCAGATGTTACTTGGAGACCAGTGTTTAGCTGTTATGGACTGAATTGTGTCTTCCTCCAAATTTATATGTTAAAAGTCTTAATCCCTAATGTGATGGTACTTGGAGATGGGGCCTTTGAAAGTAAATTAGGATTAGATGGGGTCATGAGGATGGGACCCTGGTCCAGTGGGATTGGTGTCCTTATAAAAGGAGGGCCACCAGAGCTCTCCCTCGACATGCACGGATCAGGGAAAGGCCACATAAGGATGTAGCAAGAAGGCAATCATCTGCAAGCCAGGAAAAGAGATCTCATCAGAAATCAAATTGGCTAAAATATTGATCTTAAACTTCTAGTCTCCAGAACTGTGAGAAAATAAATTTCTGTAGGATAAACCAACCACTCCATGGTATTTTGTTATGGCAGCCCACACTGACTACATTAGCTAAACAATCTTCAAGGTCTTTTCCTTTCTTCCAGGACTTATTTTTCTGTTAGATGAC